>NC_080193.1:102642952-103255756 GCF_030028045.1 Hippopotamus amphibius kiboko
GTTGACTCCTCAGGGGATCCAGGGCTCTGGGTGGTTCTTCTGAGATAGGAGGTAATTTCAAAGCTTTTGGTGCCTGGAGGAAATGTGAAAACAAACACACCCCAATATGGCAGGTGTCTAAATCCTGCAAGGGATAAATGACATTGTATCTAATTGAGTTTCCGGCATCAGAAGCTGCTGGGAGGGATGTCGCTTCTGTAGCCAGGGCGAGGTAACCTGAAAGCCGGTCAACTCACTAGAGTGGGGCTGCTTTGCTTCATGGGGACTTGGTTATGCGCCCATTAACCCAGCCTCTGATTGCTCTGAGAAGTGTAAATGTGGTAAATTCAAGAGCCTTTGTGAGAAAATATAGTCTGTCTTTCTCTTGCAGTTGGGAAACTGTGCTGGATTGAAATGATAGAGCTGAGATTTCCATGTCTGGAGAAGACGTCTTGGCTTGCGTCGTTAAGGGAAAAAAGTGAGGTTCAGATTGTGGACTGTGCAAACTTTTAAGTAAGAAAGGGCAGAAAATAGAAGTACATATTTATATTTTCTTACCTCATGTAATCTCTCTTAAGCCTCAATTTCTTCCTCTGTAAAATGGGGGTAATCATACTGCCCGCCACATAAGTTGCCATGAGGATTACATGAGCTAATTGTGTGTAGTAACAGTAGCGTTTGCAACTAGGCTTATTTCTATGGTATTTCTTTGAGAGAAGACTCTTCTTTCATTAGGGTTTAATACCCAGTCTTGCCACTAGCAGAATACCTAGGTGTCTCCTCATGCCTGTAATCTGAACATAGCTAGAAAAAAAATCACTGTGTGTCAGAATCAGCCACAACTTTAACCCAGTTTTTTTATGTCCCCAAACCCCCAAAACGTGTGTGTGTGTGTGTGTGTGTGTGTGTGTGTGTGTGTATACAGAGACAGCGAGAGAGGCGGTAGGGGTAGTACTTAGAGCCTCCTGTTTCCAATTATTCAGAAGTTGCTGAAAATTTCTCCTTTTAGTTTGCAGCTTTTAACATATGAACTTGACTCTATGAAATGTATGTGTGCTGGGTTTCAGGGAGTTCAATTTCACAGGAGGAAAAATAAAAACGTTTCTCACTTTTTCGTGTTCAAAAAGAAAAAAAGATCAGAAACACACACAAGCATCCTACGTGTTTAGAGTTGAATGAGGAAGGAAATTTCACCCAAATATACTCAGAGTAATATGTATAATTTTGAGACATTAAGAAAATGATTAACCTAACACATGCACATAAGATCTTTATGTTCCTGGAGACCTCCACCATCCAGGTGCCAGCTGCCCACCAACTGCCCTTTTCTGAATACTGACCTTGTGTATTTTGTTTGACAAGGTTTGCACTGGGAAAGCCATGTGGAAACTCAAATGGTTTGTGTGAGGTATGGCTGACAAGCCAAGCCTTAATTTCTCTATTGTAGTTAAAAATTTATAGAGTTTTAATATAGTGGAAAATATTGCTTTCCTCTGCTAAATCGTATACATGGGTTGAAGGAAGAGATTCCCGTCCTCTGAGCCTGGCTCTGTTCTGGGCTGACCTGGGTGTGAGATTGAGGGCTTTCTTTAGGCCTGAGTGACCCTGGCAGGTCAGGCCTGCTGTTTACTCCTGGTTCAAAGGAACTTGGGAAGGCAGAGGCCCTTCTGGTATGAATGGGAAGGTTCAGATCCGCTTAGACATGGGAAATCTGAGAAAATCCTGAACAGACTGAAAATGACCTCCCTCACTGGCACCAGGACTGCCTGGTGTGCCCATGGCTCCTCAGGGCCACTTCAGATGGCACGAATCCCCACCATAAACTAACGTTGCTATTGTTCCCAATCGGACACAAGATACTTTCACATAAATGCTTCATCTCCTTTCATCCTTCCATCAGCCCTGTGAAGCTGGCGTTATGATGGGTGTGCACAGAGGAGGTCACTATAGCTCAGAGTGGGGAGCCACTGGCTCTAGTCACGCAGCTGCCACAGGCAGAACATTCTGGAGCCCCTGCTCATTCCCACTCAGCACGGGTACCTCCCAGCCACCGAAGCCCCACACAGAATTGCAAGGCAGGACCAGGCCAGAGACAGCAGATAAGGACATCTTTAAGGAAGGTGCACTTGACTTCTGAAAGGGTTGATAAACCTGAAAAATTTATCCTGCATTTTCAAAGGTGACAGACCCTCAATTAAGCAAAACCATTGCCGGGTTCCAGCATTCTGAGTTTGAAGTGGGTCAGCTGCTTACGAACTCAAATTCTGTCCTTACACGCTTACAGATAATCCTTGGCCCCTCAACAGAAAAAAGGGTTCTATTGCCACCAGAGAGTGTGGTAACATCATAATGCTTTAATCGGGGGATAGCTGAAATTCCTTGTACTTCATTATTTTCAACATTTAATAAATTCCTACGGCTTTAGTGCAGCTCCACACTGTGAGCTCAGAGGTAAGTAAGGCCAGTTTCTCTGAGACATCCCTTTGAGTCACCTCCTTCCTAGATTGAGATTAATCTTTTAAGCCCATGTGCACACACACACATGCACACACACAACCTTTTTCTTCTTCACTTCCCCAGATGTGTTTTTTTCTGAGCCAGTGGCAGATGCTACAGGAGGGAAAAGACATCTTTCAGCAGGAGGCTCCTGTAACGAGTGGCCGCTTCTGCCCTGGTGGATTTTCATATTCCCTTGTTTGTCTGTAAAAACAGGATGGGAATGAGAACTTATTAGTTGCTGGTGTGGGGATGGACAGTTGATTTTCAACTTTTATCACTTTTGGGTTGATGGGAAGAGAGGCAAAGAGAGTGCCGGGGCACCCAGACAGCCATGGCTTTGGCTGAGGCAGCTTCAGGGACCCCTAATCTCATTATCTGGGTTGGGCTCTGGCTGGCTGCATCAGGTGATGGGGAGAATAATAATGATCACAGGACTTCCCTGGTGGCGCAGTGGTTAAGAATCCGCCTGCCAATGCAGGGGACACGGGTTCGATCCCTGCTCCAGGAATATTCCACGTGCCGTGGAGCAACTAAGCCTGTGTGCCACAACTATTGAGCCTGTGTGCTGCAACTACTGAAGCCCATGAGCCTAGAGCGCATGCTCTGCAACAAGAGAAGCCACCACAATGAGCAGCCTGCGCACTACAATGAAGAGTAGCCCCCGCTCACCACAACTAGATAAAGCCCGTGTACAGCATTGAAGACCCAACATAGCCAACAAATAAATAAATAAATAAATATAATGATCATCATAATAGTTACTATGTACTAAGTGCTAACTATGGGACAAGAATCATGTAACATATTTTATATGCATTAACTGAATCCCCATAATAGCCTTATGGTGGTATTATTATTCCCATTCTACAGATGGGGAAACGGAGCCTCAGTAAGATTAAATAACTTGCCCAAGGTCACAGTTAGTAAGTGGGGGTAATTTGAGTGCAGGCAGTCTGATTGCGGAATGTGTGCGGTTGAGGACTAGTTTCATTCCTGCCTCCAGCTGGACTTTGGTGGTTATTGCCTAAGGTAAGTGGCATGAGGAAGTGACACTCAGCGTGCCTCGGTGTTCTCTGAAGGATCAGGTTTACCCAGATCAACAAGCAAGGCATTTGGCTTCTTACCACTGAGATCTGCCTTTCTAGTGGGGAAGGCGCCTCCATAGAACGTCGTGTGGGATGTGTCACGCAGCAGCCAAGGATGATTGATGCGGGCATGCCCAAGGGCTCTCCTGGAGGTTTGCTGTGTTTTTTCTTGGTGGCTTTCCTTTGAAGCATGGATGCAACGGTGATTCTCTTTTGATGTGTCCTAGGGAACGACAGATACGCATTCCTGAAAATAGGTTTTGTAAAGGAACAGAGCAGCTTCCTCTAACAGTCAGACCTTGTGGCTAGACTTGTGGTTCCAAGGATGAAATCTCCTTAGCAACTTGGGAAGAAAAACATGGTTATAAAGGCAAGATCTCTAATGCTGTTTATTACAACAAAACATTTTATTATTGGTGATAGAAAGAATGACATTTAACCATGCCCGACATATAATGCTTTCTTGCAAAAAAATTAGAAATCAAAATGTAGCGCTAGTATCATTGTCTTTCCTTTTTGGCAAAGTTCTTTTTTTTATTGTAGTAAAATAATCAAAACATAAAATGTATCATTTTCACCATTTTTAAGTGTATAGTTCTGTGGCATTAAGTATATTGATGCTGGTATCATTGTCTTTATCCATCATAAAACGTCTCTTTCTTCTCTCCCACTAGGTGGTACTTCTCTTCTCCCCCTTCCCTGTCTCATCTGCATATGACCTTCTTGTAAGTCATACATGTTTATTCAAGGTAGGAGCACGTGTTGTCTATGTTTCTTTCCACCACTGTTGTCTTGTACACACACACACACACACGTGTGTGTGCCTTAGAGTTTAGAAAGCATTTTTACATTTTAATTTATTTAATCCTCATAGCAACCTTGAGAGGTGTGTATGATAACAGCTCCATTTTACAGAAGTGGTAATTCAGGCTCAAAGTTAGTTAAGCTTCCTGGACAAACTCACCATAGCTAGCAAAACACAGGACTCAAAACAAGGCTTTTCCAACTCTAAGGCCAAAAGCTCTAGTTTCTAGAGAAGTAGAGATGCCTAGATCGGGTGAAGCCTGTAGTGTGGTTAAGTACATTTGGAAAACCATGAGTTAAAGTTAAACCAGCTACTTTACGTATGGAACTTCTCGATATGGTCAAATGTGCACTGTGACCCTCCGGGAGGAGGATATGGTGTGCAGCATTTCCCAACTGTATTTGGCCATGAAACCCTTTTTTTTTTTTTTTTCATAGAGCATCGGGAAATGCTAGGATTCCACAGGTGACACTTTGGAAACCGGGGTCAATAGGCTCAAAGTACTCTTCTCTTCTCTGGAGGACCCTAAGAAATGGTGACGGGAGGGAGCATCACCTCTAAAATCAAGAAGAACAATGACAGGGGGGACCCCATTAGAAATGGTACCTCTGCCTGGGTTTCATCTGCTTGCCAGGGATGCTTCCTGAGTGGTGGCAAGCGAGTCCCCTGGCTGCCATGGTTCTTGGCTACAGAGCCCTGGTCCACGTGTCCACCAGCCCCAGCGTCCCCTTCATCCAGGCCCTGCTGACCTGCAAAGGTGAACAGTGGATCAACTTCACAAGCCCACAGATGGTATGCTGTTAACTGCTTCCACACTGCCTCCTTTTTTGCTTTTCTGAGCAAAAGTGTTGATCAAGGCCCTTGTTCCTCCTCCCTCCTTATTTCTGTATTTCTGTTAGTGCCTCCATGGAAGGGGCAGCAAGGTCAATGGAACAGAATTGCTTTGGGAGTTGGGAGGCTCAAGGTTGAGTCTTCATTTCTGGACTGAGTTTCCTCATCTATAAAATGGGGATACTGATTTCTTGCTCTCGCTTCCTTGCAGGGTTGTCTGGAGCTCAAATAAGATCATGAATGTGACAACCCTGTGTCAACTGTGAGGGGCTAGGGGATAACAGAGCTGTGATGATGGTGGGGTGACCTGCAGCCCTGCTGTGTTGTCACTGAGGTGCTCAGTCTGAAGCACTTGGTTTCCTGGGCTGTCTGCTGGTTATTTACTTGTGGAAAAACTCAGACAAATGTACTACTCAGCAATCTGCACTTACCCTGTCTATGCAACCCTCAGGAAGGATCTGAGTCAACAGATGACTCCAGCATAGTTAACAAATCTTTCATCGATGTTTTAAAGGGTCCTGCAGCTATTTTCATCACTTACTCAAGGTAGATTTATTGCTGAAACAGTCTGGCAAACCTTTCTTGTTTGGAGCTGCTTTAGAACACCTCCACTCTCTGCTTGTAGCTCCGTGGAACAATGTGGGGTTGTCTTTCAACCAGGGGCTCTGGAAGCCCTCAGGGGCTCCGTGTATGTTGGAGTGCTGGGCTTCTGGAGGCTCCCAGCCAGCCTCACTATCCGCCTACCCCCCACAACGCTCGTCATTCCCTACGTCATCTTATCCTTGGTGTCACTGGGTCAAGGGCCAAGTGCCTGCTTGCGGGGCTACTCCCTCCGTGCAGTCCCCTTCCTCTGCCCATTGGCTCCTGAAGGCTACTTTGGGTCTGAGCTGATGCTGAGAGTGTTGGTGGGGCAGATGCAGACTTAGGCTTAGATTCAGGGGGCACTGCTGAGGTATTAGTGACCCAGGGAACCCCTCGATCTCAGGTGGCCCAGGGCCACGTTAGGCTTGCCCCCAAGAAGGCCTCAACTTCTTATAGGATGTAGCACTAAAGACCTTTCTGTGTGTTCTAGAATGATTCTTTGGGGTCAAGCCAGACTTCAGGGACATCCTTCCTGGTTAGGTTCACCTGGGAGCTGAATGCATTTCTGAGGGTAGAGGAAGTGAAACTCTGGCTAAGTGGCCACTCACCTGCTGAATGGTCTTTTGTGGCAGACTGTCTACATTGGGACAGGGTGTTGTGGGTAGGAGGATACAGAGAGGCATTCTTCCCTTTGGCTGTATCCCAGGTAATATTGAATATATGACTCAATCTACACGAGGGAAACCAAGATTTTTCTCTGTAAACGTCATCTCTGGCTCATTTGTCTATGATTAACAGAAACAGGTTTGCAAGCAAGGTATTGGAAGTTTCAACTGTTGAAAGGAGACCACAACTTGGTCTCTCTCTATCTCAAATATGGATTCAGACTACCCAAATAGTGTGAATGGGGGTAGGAATTTAGAGCTCTTAGAGAGCTTTTTTACCTCTGTCTCCTCCTATGATATTTTACAACAACCCAGAGAGGGTAGAATGCAGATACCATTACTCCCATTTTACAGATGAGCATACTAAGGATGCACGAAGCATAAGTGACTTAGCCAGCATCACATTGTTGGGGAATCTGAGATGTGCAGCCTGGACTTTTGCTACTTTCTCCAATCGTGTCTGGCAAGGAGAGGGAGGCCAAGGGGAGATAAAGTTAAAACCAATAAAACCATCAGTCAGGGTTCAAGTTATAGTCTCTGAGCTATTTTTCCTTCTTTACAAGTTGGTTTTTGGTCCCTGTGATCATGGGCAATTGGGCATTACAATTATGCTTAAGAAACACAAGGTAGGGAAGTGTATAACTAACATTTATTGAGCACTTGCTATGTGCCAGATATTGCATTATCCCATTTAAGTCCCACATCCAATCCTGGGAGGTAAAGGTGGGTACGGTCATCTTCATTTTATAAATGAGGAAACTGAGGCCCAGAGAGGTCACATGGCTTGGAATCTGGTGCTAATAACCATGTGTTAATCACTATTTTATATTGCCTCTCTGTTTCTGCCTGATTGTGACAACTCCTCCATACATGGCATCAATTAGGGAAGTCACTTAATTCCTTAGGTGTGCAGGGTTGATCCACTGTCAGAATGGAAGTACTGTAGTCCACTGTCCAGTATTTTTAGATCTTAGGGCATCGAAGTCTAAGGATGTTAATTGAAGACAGAAGTTTTAAAGCAAGAGGGCATTAGACAATGGCTAAGTGGGGTGCCACCTGAGGAAGTGCAGAAGATTCCAATACAGGAGCATGACTGGGTGAGTTCACTACTCTTAGGACATGGATGGTCCAGAAACTTGATCTCATCAGTGCCTCAGAATCAACTGGTTTCAGGGATGTTGACCCACATTAGCAAAGTGCATAGAGACTGATGTACAGAACTGGGTAGCAATTACAAAGAGAAATACAATTTCCTGACCAGCATGTTTCCCATAGATGAACTACTGGACCAGGGTATTACCAAAATTCCTTGGTCCTGGAGTCAAGACTCGAGGGAGGTGAATGGCAGGCACGTCAATGGCACCAGGCTCTGAGAACTTGCCACATTCTTCTCCACTACATTTGATAGATCGGATTCTCTACTTATCTTGACCAGATCCTTTTGCAAGTACGGGGCTTGGTTAGGCATTACTATTGTCTCTGGAAAATTCTTTTTTCATTTCAGAAGAATTAACTTTATATTGTGTTAGGCTCCTGTGCTTTCCTTCTCTTAGAAACTCTGTTACTAGTCAAGACCCTATTCTTTGTCCATTAGTGCTATCCAGTCATCTTTCCTAATCTCCCTTAGCAAAGCAGCTCTGGCCCTTTTAATGCTTCAAGCTCCCAAGGATAATATTGACAGGTATGAGCTCAGTAATACTGAACAGCTTACAGACAGCTCACAATAACTTTCTGTGCAGTAACGAGGTAGGCTTTATTATGTCCATTACAGTGATGAGCAAACAGGCTCAAAGAGGTTGAGTGATTTCCTCAAGATCTTACATCTAGTAAGAAAAAGAAGAGGCACTGCAATCCAGATTTCTGGCTCCAAAGCCTATATTTTTTCTTATGATATTGCCACAAAACCACAGGTTAAAGAATGTCAGAGTGGGAAAGATGTAAGAAATCATCTAAAATCTAGACTCTAGACATGCACTGTCCAATACAGTAGCCACTGGCCACAGTGCCTCAGAATCAACTGGTTTCAGGGATGTTGACCCACATTAGCAAAGTGGGTAAATTAATTAATTAAAAGCAAGTAAAATTTTAAAACTCATTTTCACAGTCACACTACCTACATTTCAAGTGCTCAATAGCCACATGTGGCTGATGGCTACTGTACTGGAATTGGACGGCATCTATATATAGATAGAACATTCCATCATTGCAGAAAGTACTGTTGGATGGTACTGGTCTAGACTGACTCCCTCATTTTATGGATGAGGACAATGGAACCCAGAATCCCTAGACTTTATTTTGGAAAACGTCATCTTAAGCTGTTAAAAATCCAAATATTTGAGATCTGGTTTGATAAAATCAACACGTACCTTGTTCAAAAGATTTTCCTTGTTGAATCCAAAATGGAGGGAAGACAGGCAGGAGGTGGTATTTGGGGGGTACACCTGAAAGATCCTGTTGTGGCCTGAGGTTCTGTGGTACATTAAGTTGACTTTCCTGGAGCAGCACAGAATCCTTGATGTATCCTGATGAGTAGGTTAGGAGTTACTGGTAGAAATAATGTTTGCCAGTCTAGAGGTCTTGGTCATAACTACAAGGTTCCCCACTTGCATTAGTCTTAGCTTTGGACATTGCCCGTTAAGGAAGACAATCAGAAGATGGGAGAGATTAAAAAATCAGATAGAACCCATAAAGGGTTCTCTATCTAGTGTCCTGGGTGCCTCTGGTCCTGTGCCACACATATGCTTCTTCCACTCCACCATCCCCAGGAACTGGGTCCCTCTTATGGAAGAAACATGGCTGCTTCTTTGGGGTTGGGTAAAAGGCTCCTTCTGCCTGGGGAGGAAATTTGAAGGTTTCTTCTGGATGTATCCTGCTTGCTTCTCTAACCCCTATGATTTTCAATCCATTCTATAAGTATTTATTGAGGGCTTACCAATGGTCCCACCTCTCTACTAGGCAGTAGGGTAGATACAGAAAAATTGGACCTGGGCTCTTTTAAAGGCACTAATAGTCCGTTGGAAAGACAAACGTCTCCTGTGCTCCACGTGTGTGGTCGCAAGTGCCAATGTTATATAACGCCAGAAAATGAGGAGCTCAACATTGGCTGGATTTGTCAGAGAAGCCTTTGTAGAAGACGTGTGCCTGAAGGGTAGGGAGGAATTATCATAGGAGTGGAAAGATGGGACCAGAGAACATACCAGTGTCACAAATGTGGTGAGTTCTGAGATGTGAAGGCAGAGTCCATTGGGTCAGTGATCTCACACCATAGTATCATCATTGTTCCTCCAGCTTGAGGGTCTCAGGAGGGGCTTTGGTGAGGAATTATGGCAAGAGGGGCAAGAATGCACGTACACATGGACCTTTCCTTAAACCACACACTGAAGCCACGTGACTTTGGTAGAGGGTCATTTTTTGATGTTAAGAGAGGCTCTCCTCCTTGAGGATGTTGGGCCTGGGCTATGGGGCAGTGGCCTGCTCTGCCCTCCACCCCACCCAACAACAAACATATCTGGTTAAAAGGCTTTTTCTCACAAGCATTAGTTAAATGGAACTGCCTGGAACCATGGCAGTTGGCCATGAAGGGTAAACCATTTACTAGACAAGCCCACATCTCTCATTTTCCTTCAAGTCATCACCTATTGGGGAGAGAGTTGTTTTCTCTCCTTTCCCAAAGTAAACCTATAAAGCAAGAAGAAAGTCAGTCTCCCTCTGGCCCCGTCTGTTTGCTGGTGCTGAAGAGATGGCAACTAGCCGGTAGGCACTGGCAAGTGCTACTGCTCACCCCTCTCTTCCCCGATAGGTTTGCCAAGTAAAATATGGGATGTGCAGTTAAAACTGAATTTCAGATAAACAATGAATACTTTTTTAGTAGGAATATGTACTAAATATTGCAAGTTTAACAGTTTTTTGTGCATGTCTCTGTGCGTGTGTATGTGTATAGGCTCTAAATCTGGCAACTCTAATTCCCAACCATTGCCTGTTTTTATGTTTAAGCTTTTACGGAGTGCGTTTGGGGTCTCTGCTCAGCAGCAGGGTGTGTGTCCTGGGTGGGTTGTGCTGCAGGGCCACTATCTTTGAGGAGGAGGCCTAACATTTCTATGTCCTGGGAGAGCTGAGGTCCCCTCGAAGGGGAAACAGGGGATGTTGGGAAGCGTGTGGCGCTGGGGGTGTGGGAAGCATCTGGCTTCTGGTCTCAGCTCTGCTTTTGGCTGAATGACCTCGGACAAATTACTTTGCCCCTTTGGGCGTCTTTTTCCTTATCTTGTAAAAGATAGGGATTGAACTGGAGGATCTGGAGTCTCTGCGTGGGGAAGCTGGGGAAGCACGTTCTGCTTGGGATGCGGAGTGTGAGGCTGCGGAGAGACGCTAGAGTGGAGGCGAGATTCAGGCTGCAGCCCTTCCGTAAATGTGGGGGAAGCTAACTAGCGAAAGGTGAGAAGGAGGCTTGAGGGCTACTAAGATTGAGCTCTTTAACACAATATTGGGCCTGAAATTCTGGTCTTTCAGACCTCGATGGAAAACACGCCCTCACACCAGAATGTGAGGCAGGGCAGCTCAGGGTGCACCTCTTCCCGTGTCCCCACTGACCTGCACATTGGAGCCTGTATATGGTGTCAGGCGGCCACGTCCGCAAGAGGCTGCGGAGGTATCTCTTGGCTGAATACCCAGGCTGGATCTGCCGTAGGCCCTGGCTCTCTGGTTGCCTTCGGAAGTGGAGATACGGCTGCCAGGCTCTGTCCTGCTCTCTCTGTGGGGACATCAGTCAGGAAACAGCACGGCTGCTGAGCCCAGAGCCTCCCAGTGATACGGGCTGGCTAGCCCAATCCTCATCAATAATCCGGGAGACTTCGGAAGGCACCAGGAACAGATGCCTCGGGCCAACAGACATAAACCAAGAGCCCTCCGAGCAAAGCTCTGAAAGGCCCCTGCGGATTTGCAGTTGGAAGGAGATGGAGAAATGAGAAATACCAGACCCCATCTTGAGATAGAGCATCAGAAAAGGATAAAGAGCCTCAAAAGAAAGCACATCATTTAGTTCAGCCTGTGGAAATCATTTTAGTACCTTAAAAAGTGGCCCTGTATGGCAATGGGAAAGCAGCTCGACAAATCAGCATCAGCATTCAATGTCTGCAATATGAATAATGGGACAGACAAACTTTGTCCGTGTTCACAGGGAGCATGGCATTTTGAAAATATCTGGCTCTGCTGCATTTCATTTCAGCCAGGGAGAAGGTTCTGGGAACCTACCTGCCAAAGTCACTATGCAAGACATCATGGGAAATAAATGTGAATAATAACATCTTACACTTGGCTAGAGCTTCATATTATACAAATAACTTTCATCTCATTATAATCCTTTACAGTGGACAAGTTAATATCATAACTACTTAAATGAGGCAGAAACTCTCTAAGGATGATCAGTTAAGCACAAGAATAGCAAACGTGCTACCTATGTTGACATCCCTCCCCATCCCCTGCGTCCATGGCAGACATCACCAATCAATCACAGTGCTCCTGACTGATGAACTGATTGTGATCTGAGTCCTTCTCTTTTAAAACTTTTAAAAAACTGAGGCATAATTTATACTGAATAACAGGCACAGAGCTTAAGTATTCAATTTAATAAAATCTGACAATTTAATGATACACCTTTGTAACCAGCACACAAAACAACATGTAGAACGTTTTCATCAGCCCGGAAAGCTCCCTCATGCCACTTTCTAGTCAATGTCTCCACACCCACCAGGTAATCACCGTTCTCAGGTGAGATCAGTAAGACACTGGCCTGAGTTTCTTTGCCATATCCTGCCAGAATTTACCAAGGAAGGTTTATGGTTTTAAAAAAAGAAAAAAAGGAAAGAAAAGAGGAAAATATGATGGTGGTATAAAACCTGCTTGTTGGAGGAGAGGAACGCCTTAGGGTTTGGGTCCTTGCCCTGCTGCACAAAGCTGCGGTTTACTTGCATTCTGATTAATTCAGGAGATGGAAGTGCCACCGAGTGGCAGCCCAGAGCCATCACTGAGTATTGAGGACCACCGGAGACTCCCCTTTAGCTAAAGAGAGGGCTGGAATGTCAAAGTCCATAAAATGAAGGAATTCCTTTGCTGGGGAGAGAGAAACAGGTATCTAGGAATTCATTCACTCATCAAACAACTCCATTGCCAGGCACTGGAGAAAAAGCGTTGGATAAGGCAGATTGATAACTAATAAATAAATTTGGTAACAAGTAAAAGAAAGCATGGCTTATTATTCAATTGGCTCTACTCTCTCAGAATTTGTTAATTAAATAAATGCTTGGAATCCAAGCACAGAGCATCAACTGGTCCTTGATGTCTGGACAGTTTATATAAGAGCCTGCTGAAAAATTCAGCCCCAGAGAAATCTTTTTTTTTAAAAATTTGGCCACGCCATGCGGCTTGTGGGATCTTAAGTTCCCCAACCAGGGATCGAACCCATGCCCCCTGCACTGGGAGCACAGAGTCTTAACCACTGGACCGCCAGGGAAGCCTCTCAGCCCCACATAAATCTTGAGGCTTTTTCCGGAGGACATGAGAGAGAGAGTTGTAGGGAGCTCAGTGGATGCAAAATGACTTAAGTTCTTTCACTCACTCCATTTTTTTATTTGGTCATGCAATAAAAATTTGTTGAGCATCTCCTATGTGCCAAGCACTGTGTTACACCCTGGACTATGGGGCCATTAGATCCAAGGCCTTTTCTGGATGAACTGGACCTTCATTTCCTCCTGTAAATGTTTGCTTCCAATGACTCCCCTCTAAATGTGATAAGACCGAGCCTCTGAGATGCTGTGGCCCTGGTGCAGATGAGACGATGCCCTGTTTCTTAGTAGGGGGCATTTCTGAAGCACCTGCTTGGTTCTGGAGGTTTACCGGGCCGCTTGCTCAATGGGGCAGGGAGTTGCCAAGAAGAGTTAGGAAATCCCTTATCCGGAATTTGGCACATCTAGATACATTTTTGCTTCCAGTTTGAAAGCGGATCTTGGCCTTTGTATTAGTTGCCTATTGCTGCTGTAGTAGATTATCACACACTTAGTGGCTTTATTTTTTTATTATTATTTTTTGGCCACGCCACACAGCTTGTGGGATCTTAGTTCCCTGACCAGGGATTGAACCTGGGCCACCGGAGTGAAAATGCCGAGTCCTAACCACTAGACTGACGGAATTCCCCCCTTAGTGGCTTTAAACAATACAAATTTGTTATTTTACAGTTCTGGAGGTCAGAAGTTTGAAATGGGTCTCACTGGGCTAAAATCAAGGTGTTACAGGGCTTTCTGGAGGCTCGAGGGAAGAATCTGTTCCTTTGCTTTTTCCAGTTTCTAGAGGCTGCCTGCATTCCTTGGCCTGTGACCCCTTCCTCCATATTCAAAGCCAGCAGTGTTGGGCTGAGTCCTTCTCATGCTGCCATCTCTCTGCTTCTCTCTTTCGATTCATTCTTCTACTTCTAAGGATCCCTGTGATTATACTAGGCCTGCCCTGATAATTGAGGATAACTGCCCTGTTTTAAGGCCATCTGGTTAGTAACCTTAATGCCATCTGCAACCTTAATTTCCCTCTGCCATATCACCTAATATATTCATAAGTTCCAGGGATTAGGATGCAGATATCTTTGGGGGGCCATTATTCTGCCTATCACAGCTTCTTTAAGTTTTTTTTTCAAGTTTTTTGGTTCCTGTTAGTAATTTCTCAAATTATGTCTGTGAAGTTGGTTGATACATATCACATCTCGTTGGATAAACTGAAGCACTGCGGGAGGCCCAAGGCCTCCTTAGGTTACCGAAAAGATCATTCAGGGTTAAATCTATTCACTTATTTCCAACATGTGGAATAATAAGTTAAGTGGAAAAAAGCAAGATATAAGAGAGAATGTATAGTACAACTACAATCCCATAAAAATTTATTTTATAAATGTATAATCATGGTGGAAATACTGGAAGAAAATACATTAAAATTTTAATAACAACGGCATTAGAGTGTTGGGCATAAGATTACAGATAGTTTTTTCTTCTTTTTTTTATAGAATCAAAATTTCAGTAAAATAGATTATATTATAAATGGAATACACGTTAAAAATGAATGTATTTTATTGTATCCACTGTCCTTGCATACATTCTCCATATTTCTCTATTCCTTCTCCAACGTTATCCTGGACCTCTAACCACCAAAATTACTCTATAACATAAAAGGAGGCAGAAGGGAGCCAGGAAGGGAGTTTTTGGAACAGGGAAATAAATGACAGCGGGAGGCTGGCTGCTGATGGTTCCAGACTGCTCAGGCCTGCCTTGGCTTTGCTAATCAACCCCAGCTTTTGGTTTCTTCTGAAATGAGTAATTAGTGTGCACAGAGAGGTCTCTTATCCACACTCCACCAGGAGGGCTTCCTCTAATGAGGGACTTGCTCTGGCTTGTCTCCTTCCTGGTGCCCTCCCGGCCTCCATGTGCATGCAGAGGGGTGAAGGGGCGCCCTTGTATCTGTCCTCAGCCCTGCACTGGCTGTCATGGCTGCCCTACCTTGGTCCTGCAGGCTAGGGTTTTCAGAGGGTGGAACGAGCCCATGTGCTCAGTGCTCCTGCCCAGCAGATATGGGGTGGCAGGGTGCCAGTGTCCCCAGGAAGACAAGAAACCCAGATCGCCAGCTGCTGTAGTACCACAGAGGGTGGCCAGCCTTTGTGTGCAGGAGTCAACAGAGAGGTGAAGAGAGAAGTCCAGCTGTCACCGGGCTGGCAGGCAAAGCCCTCTGTAATTTGACCCCACCCACTTCTCCAGGTTAGAGCCACACCTGTCTAATTACTCTGACTCTGCCCACTCTCCCCTCTGGGTTTTCACTGACCTATGCCTAAAGGGTCTCTCTCCATTTATTTTTTACCACAAGACTCCGCTCAGATTCTGCCTCCTCCAAGACGCCACTCTAGATTTTCCTCGTAAGTAGCAGTCACAATCTCTACCATCTTTATACTCTGACAGCATATTAATAAGCTATAGTCTAGTTCCTCTCATAGGCTGCCTTGTGTCAAGTATCACAGGAGCACAAATCTGCCTCCCTGACCACATTGTACACCCACCCCTGCTGGGCAGAGCTTATGACCACCCCCTACCACCCCCTGGCAACTAAGATGTTCATCTAACAACTATTTGCTGAGAACTTGCCATGTGTCAGGCAATGTTCAAGGCACTGACTATTTAATAACTATTCAAGATGTTAGCTCAGTGGAAAAGAAATCCCCCAAATGTCTGTACTTTCCTGCTGACCACCTGTGCCATGAGCTGCCCACTCCAGTCACAAGTCTTTGTGGAGGAGCATAGCTGATGTCTCCTGCCCCTTGGTCAGGCTTGCTGGAGTCAGTGTGCTGTGGCAAAGGCTAAACCTTATCAGAACAGAGGGTAACCGCCATTGTTGTTGCTCCTGTGTAGGTGTGTCTGAAGCCAGACTTGGGGTTGCCAGGTGAGTGCAACCAGAGTCGAGGTGAGGGTGAAGTGGGAGGGCAGAGATGTGTGTCCACTTGCAGCTGTGCCTGAAAAGTCTTCTCAACCCCAGCCTGACTTTAATCAGCCTTATGTAAACACTGCCATTTTCAGCCAGCTCTTTTCTCTGCAGGTTTAATTTCTGAGAGTCTGTACAAATGATACTATCTCTCCCAAATATCTTTGGTGGCCATATGTTCCTGAGTATCAAGCCATTAAGAAGAGAATCATAAAGTGGTCTGAACTTTCCCATAGTTCCAATGTTGTAACAGGGTTTGATTCTCGACCAAACCATTTAGCATCAAAGATTTGACCAGCCATATGTCATGAAAGCAAAGACACAACAACTAGAATTGAAAACAGGAAAAATGAAGTTTCAGTTTCTGTAAGAGCTCAGTCTGCTTCAGTTTGAATCCTGGCACCATCATTTACTAGCTGTGTGGCTTTGGGGAAATTACTTGACCCATCTGTGCCTCAGTTTCTTTATCTGTAAAATAAGGATGATAAAAGTACATACCCTGCATGCAAAAAAATGAAGTTGGATCCTTATGTTGCACCTTACATAAAAATTAACTCAAAGTGGATCAGACTTAAACATGAGCCAAACCCAAAAAACTCTTAGAAGAAAACATCGGGGGAAAGCTTCATGACATTGGATTTGGTGATGATCACTTCTTGGATATGACACCAAAAGACTATGCAACAGGGCTTCCTAGGTTGCGCAGTGGTTAAGAATCTGCCTGCCGATGCAGGGGACACGGGTTCAATCCCTGCTCCAGGAAGATCCCACATACCATGGAGCAACTAAGCCCGTGTGCCACAACTATTGAGCCTGTGCTTGAGAGCCCGTGAGCCACAACTACTGAGGCCATGTGCTGCAACTACTGAAGCCCAAGCACCTAGAGCCCGTGTTCCGCAACAAGAGAAGCCATGGCAAGGAGGAGCCTGTGCACCACAATGAAGAGTAGCCCCCACTTACCGCAACTAAAAGAAAGCCCGCACACAGCAAAAAAGACCCAACACAACCAATAAAATAAATAAATAAATTTAAAAAAAAAGAATAGGCAACAGAAGAAAAAAATAGATAAGTTGAACTTCATGAAAATGTAAAACTTGGGACTTCCCTGGCGGTCCACTGGTTAAGACTCTGTGCTTCCACTGCAGGGGGCACGGGTTCCATCCCTGGTTGAAGAACTAAGAAGAACTAAGGTCCTGCATGTCGTGCGGCCAAAACAAAAACAAAAAACAAAAAGAAAATGTAAAACTTTTGTGCATCAAAAGACACTATCGGTAGTGAAAAGGCAACCCACAGAATGGGAGAAATTATTTGCAAATCATATATCTGATAAGAGATTAATATGCAGAATGTATAAAGAACTCTTACCACTCAAAAACAAAAACAAAAAAACCAAACAACCTGATTTTAAAATGGGCAAAGGACTTGAATAGACAGTTTTCCAAAGAAGATACACAAACAGCCAATAAGCACTTGAAAAGATGCTCAATGTTACTTGTTATTAAGGAATGCAAATCAAAACCACAACGAGCTACTACTTTACATTCATTAAGATAGCTGTTAGTAAAACAAACAAACAGAAAATAACAAGTGGTGTTGAAGATTTGGAGAAATGGAAACCCTTGGGCGTTGCTAGTGGGAATGTAAAATGATGCAGCAACTGCTATGGAAAACAGTATGGCGGTTCCTCAAAAAACAAAAAATAGAATTACATATGATCCAGCAATTCCACTTCTGGGTATGTACTCAAAAGAATTAAAAACTGGGACATTGACGGGTGTTTGTACACTCAGGTTTATCGCAGAGTTATTCACAAGAGCCAAAACGTGGAAGCAATCTAAGTGTCTATCAACTGATGAATGAATAAACAAAATGTGGTATATACACCCAGTGAACTATTATTCAGCTTCAAAAAAAGAAAGGAAGTTCTGATACATGCTACAATATGAATGAACCTTGAAGGCATTATGCTAAATGAAATAAACCAATCACAAAATACTAAAAGGATAATTACTGTATTATTTCACTCATATGAGGTACTTACAGTGGTCAAATTCATAGACAAAAAAAATAGAATGATGGAACATAGGGAATTACTGTTTAATGTGTACAGAGTTTTAGTTTTGCAAGACAGAGAAAGTTTTGGAGATGGATGGCGGTAATTGTTGTGTAACAATGTGAATATACTTACTGCTGCTCAGCTGTATACTGAAAATTGATTAAAATGGTAAATTTTATGTTATGTATATTTTACAATAATGAAAAGTACACATAAAGTTGTGAGGATTAAATGAGATAAGTATAAAATAGTGCTTAGAATGGTGATGGGTATAATAGTATTATTTAAGTGTTAGCTGTTATTATAAATATTCTCTATCTAATGGTTATACAAGGGAACCAATGGATGAAATACATAAAGTCAAGCCTACTGGATCATATATACGGCTTACTTGAACATGTTACCTAACAACCCAGGTTGGTTTTAATGAAAATCTGATTTGTGTTCTGATTTGTGTAGTAAAGGGTTTTAAGGGATGTGTTGGAAGACCAGATCCCTTTAAAAAATGCTATTAAAGCAGGAGAGACATTTCTTTTCCTTGGAGCATGTGGAATCTTCAAAATTAGGCCCCTTAGGGACTAAGAGTGGGGCTTTGGAATCCGTTGTCCGGGCTCCAATTCTGGCTCCACCACTTAGATGTATAATTTTGGTGAATAGTTAACTTCAAGCCCCTATTTTTCCTGCTACAAAATGGAGGCAATGGTGGTACCCAGCTCATAAGCTTGTGCAGATTAAATATAGTTATAGAGATTAAATGCCTGGCCTATACCAAGCACTCAACAAGTGTTAGCTATTACTGACAACACCTTCAACCTCATCATTACCGATGACCCATGATTCTCTCCTGAGCTTTCCTACTTCTAGGTTTATTAAAGGCTCTAAGTACAACTGCTCAGGAGCTGCTTAAATGGAGCACACTGGACGGAGTTGGTGCAGTCAAGTCTCTGTTTCTCCCCTTGGTGCTTTGGTACCTCCTGGAATCTTGTTGACAGCCATCAGAGCACTTCTTAGGGACACCACCAAACCAGTAGCAGGTAATTGATCAGGACTTGCAAAAGGAACTTTGTCCTCCTGATCTTTGGCTGAAAGGATAATTTATTTTTCTTCCTGTTTTTCTATATCTTTCTGTATGTATAATGAGCTGACATGAGTAGGATGGAAGAATAAATTTTATTCAAAAAACATAATCTGTCACAACATTACTTGATAAAATAGTAGTCTGAAAATGCCTTCATGGATTGCATATTCACTGAAAACACCAACTAAAGAGTTAAGCACCTTAAGTACCGAGGTGTGGGGAGAGATTAGGCAGTATGGAATCAATGGAACAAGATTGACAATACTCTTAAATATAATCACAGTTATAAGCCAGATGGCAGACACAATACAACCTTGCTTGAAACCAGCTGTAGTAAACTGAATCCTGTTTATCCTTCAATGGGATATAGAAATGGGATGCTTTGTGAATTGAATTTTTAAAACAAATTATTTTTAATACATTATTTAATCAATGTACCATGTTGGACATTTAAAAACTATCACTGGATTTACAAAATTGTAAAAATATAAGAATAAGAAATACTGAAACAATGTGAGAATTATTTAAAATTTCCGATGATTTGAGAGGTGCTTGAGGTTTCTGCTATGCTTCAAAAGCATCATTATGACTATCATTTAGATACTACCCCATATTACGGTTATTTAGATTTCATAGCTGTTTGATTTTTAACTATGTCATGGAAAGTTGGATGAATTAGAGGTCTCAAGAAGAATGGTTTTAACTTTGGGAATTTTTGAACTGTATTTCCTTCTGTTAAAAAAAACCAAACAAACCAAACAAGCAACACGTGTGTGTATCTAGACAGGTAAGAACTCTGACATCTAATCTTTTGACTTAGCATTTATCTTTGCTCGTTAGGAAGCTGGGCCATCGAGAAAGTTAAAGAGTAGGTATGTGCTGAGCTCTAAAACCCAGATGGATTGCCACATGCCTGTCATTAGATCCATTTATAGAACTGGAGATGGTGTGAGATGCTTTAAATATTTAATTGCACCTTTCTGCACAGCTTTGATTGTCACAGGTCTGAGTGGAGCCTGCATTGTGTAGGTTTCCCGATTCACGGCTCAGCCAGGAGAGATCTTTCTGTGAGCAGCGGTACTCTATCGGTTACCCATCCTCCCTTTTATCCCCCTCCCCATTTTGGCCCTTTTACTTTGAGTGTGGTGTTTTTAACTCTTGGACTATACTCTTTGAATGAAGAAATACTGATCCTGAGGAACAGATGGTGTGGTTATTATGGGTCTCAATTTACAGCACCGTTTCTATTCCATTTCCCTGCCCAGTCCCACCTGGCTTTCTAGGGTCAGCCAGGCTCACTGTTTCACTGTCTACCTCCTTCAAAGCCATAGATTTTTTTCTTTTTGGATAGGTAAGAAGTGGATTTATTTAGAAAGAAACACACTTCATAGAGTGTGGGCCATCTCAGAAGACGAGAAGCACGGAAATATGGCATGGTTAGTTTTTATGGGCTGGGTAATTTCATAGGTAAATAAGGGGGAGGGTTATTCCAACTATTTTGGGAAAGGGGCAGAGATTTCCTGGAATTGGGCCCACTTTTTGATCTTTCATGGTCAGCCTCAGAACTGTCATGGTGCTGGTGGGTGTGTCACTTAGACAAAGCCATAGATTTTTATTTTAAAAATTTCATGACTTAAAAAAAATAATGTTTGGTGAAAGGATATGTATGAATAAAAATATGACTTATAATCCCATCACCCATGGTTAAATTTTGATGTGTATCCTCCTTATATACTAATTTTTTAAAATTGGAATTATATTCGAGAGGCGATATTTTCTACACTGTCTAGTCTTGAATTCTGGTGTAATTATCTATGCGGCTGTATAATCTTGAGTGAATTACTTGCACTCTCTGTGCTTTAATTTCCTTACCTTTAGAATGGAATAATAATAGTACTTAACCCCTACAATTGATGGAAAGCATATTGAGTTATGCAATGGAAAGCACTTAGAACAGTGGCAGGAACAGAGTAAATACTCAAAGAAATGTTAACGAACGTTGGCATTTTTGTTATATGAATACTATTTTATAACCTGCTTTTAAAAATGCCCTGTATTTTCTCATGTTATTCATGAGTAATATATGACTTTATTGCCTGGCCCCAAATTCATTGTATGACTGTACTTTATTTAATCAATGTCCCATTGTGGGACATTCATTATTTTCAATGTTTTGTATGATAATAAATAACCCTGTAGTAAACATTCTTGTGCGTAAATCTTTGGCCACATCTCTGATTATTTCCTAAGGCAACTTGCTAAAAATAGAATGCTGAATCAAAGCATATTAGCCCTTTCTTTCTAGGTTTTTGCCAAAATGCCCTCCAGAAATGTCACGTGAATTTGTGCTCCTAATGTATGAGACAGCTCATTTCCCCATAGCCTTCCCAGTGCTGGCTACAATGATTTTACAAGTTTCTTTCCAGGCTATAATTTTCATAATCAGATGGTGCTCTGTAGTTTCCAAAGCTCTCCTCTTCTGAGGTGTTCATAGTCTTTAATCCCTAAGCCCTTTTGAGTTTTTTTCCTCCTATTTTAATTTACCATGTCCTCTAATCTTAAATTCCTACCTTATTACTATTCCAGACATTTTCTTTCCTTTCTGATTTCCTCACACCTTTTCCCTTCTATTCATTTGGAGTTAGACTGCAGTGTTCTCTTTGTAGTTATGTGTGTAAATCTGGTAGATGGATACCTCAGGAAGACAGGAACTTTTTTTTTCTCAGGGAGCCCAAGTCTAACTAAAATGGAAGCCATCCCCAGACATCTCATCTACTTTATAAAGTAATAAGATCCCTGTTGCCCGGAATACTTAAGCCCTAAAGACAGGTATCTGAAAGCTGTGGACGATGTTCTTGCTCTGGGCAGTAAGTCAGTCTGTATATCAGTGTCCAACCAGGAAAACAGAAATCACTGTAAATATTTAAACATAGAAGGAATTTAATTCAGGAAATTGGTTACACAAGTGATTAGAGAGCTCAGAAGCCAAAAAAGATGTTGAGGCAGCACTGAGATTGGTAACATCAGGAAGCCAGTCTGACCCCTAGGCTAAAGGGCAGAGGGAGGAGCTGGCAGAGTCACCTGGAGGAACCTGGAGCCACAATGGGCCTGCCTGTCTGTCTGTTGGGAGCTGGACCACAGAGGTGATGCAGGTGTTTCTCACCACCACGGGTAGATGGGAGGGGAGAACTATCTGGGCTTTTCTTTTCTCGCTCTTCAATCTCCTTCCAATGTCTTCCAATGGCAAATTCAGTTAGAAGCCAGTTGACATAGATATTTGTGGAATTATATGCAGCCTGTGGTCAACCCCACTGTGATGCAGGGTAAGGTAAGGGTGAGGAGTGGATATGAGGGCAAACAAGCCAAGGCCTGGCACAGAGACTCCTGGAGGCCCTTCCCAGTCTACAGACTGTAGGGTGAAGTGCAAAGCATGCTGGCCCTGGAGAGTAGGCAGTCTTGGGTTTGAATCCTGGCTGTGTCATTAACTAGCTCTGGACCTTGGCCAGGTCAATTAACTCCTCCAAGCCTCAGTTTCCTCATCTACAAAAGGGGACAAGAAAAGCCATATCTCACAGGTCATTTTGAAGATTTAATGAAATAATAGCTGTAATATAATAGTAAGCATTCAGCAACAATTGGTTTCCTTTCATCCAAGAATTTATGCTGTTTAAGACAAAGGGCAACTGGGCATTTGGTCAAGGTCATTCAGCTTCTCTGTATTTTGAAAGAAGGAAAAAGGGCAGAGGAACTTTCCTTTTGGAAACTCTGCCTTGGTGGGGTAGGTGATAAATTGCTCAATAATGATAGTGTGGGTTGATGTAAAAAACATGGAAGGTATCATGCATGATCGATTCATTTCTTTCACAAACATTTATGGGTACTCACTTGTTTTTTCTGGAAACTAAGATTTAGATGTGGTTCCTTCCCTCAAGGAGATAGTAACCGATGGACAAAGAGATGAACTGCAATGTATGATGATATGGGAATGCTCACAGAGGAGGGAGTGATGGGATAGCTCTCTCTAGGGAAGTGGGAGAAGCTTCAGTGGGTGATGACATTGGAGTTGTGTTTTGAAGGATGAATAGGAGTTTTCCAGCTGTAAAAGCATGTGCAAAAGTGTAGATTCACAAAAGGGCATGGGATGTTAGTGGAATGGTGAGCTCTTCACATGGGTGGGGCCTTGAGGGGTCCATACTCATGGTGGTGGTTAGAACAAGTGGCAGATACGGCTGAAAATGGAAGAGAAAGCCAGTGTATGAAGGGCCTGGTAAAAGAAGGTAACAACTTTATCCTGTGGGAATGAGAAGCCAGCAGAGACTTTTAAACTAGGGAGTCACCCACCATCTGTAACCTAGAATTTCAGGAAGTGACACATCATCCCAACCTTGCTCATGGCCTCAACCAAAGGGCTGATGCACGCCATTTTGTAAAGCAGTGGCCACGTATACATCTCATAAGACATTAGAAAGTATGAATCACAAAAATGAGCACAGGGGTTTCCCCTTAATATTAAATTCAGAGTGGAAAAAGTCATTAACTTATCCTGCAGACGCTGACGGGCTCAAGGTAAATATTTAAAATGTTCTCCCCATTTCCACCAAGCCAGGAGCATCAGAGGTGTGATGATGATGCTTGTGGCTGTGAGACAGGATTTCAAGGATTCTGATGAAACGTTTGCTGGCCTGGATCTGTCTGAATGCTGAAAAGGACTTTGTGTTACTTTCACGGAAAGTAGCCCCTTATGTTTTTCATGGCCCTTTCGCTTAGATTATTTTATTTAAGCCTCATAACAACTGTGTGCCATGAATACAGTCCCATTTTACAGATGAAGAAATGGAAGTCTGAGGGTTTCATACCTTCCTAGGGTCTGCGAAGACGTTACATCCAAAGTGGCAACTGGATTTCTAGGGACACAGACCAGGGCCTTCCCCGAAATCTAGGCACTGCTCTGCCTACCTGTCTCCTTCCGTATGCCAGGATGGCTTCCTTGAGGTCCTGAAGTGTGTGCAGTTCAAGATCCAGCCTCTTCCTGTGGCCTCTGGGGCGGTAAGGGTCTTTTCTCTTCTCTTCAGGGGCCCACGCTGATATGGCTAATCCTTCTGAGTAGAGGATCAGGGCACCCTTGCTAGTGCTGAATGTTTTAGGAAGAAAGAGGCTCCACGTGTGCTGGTCGGTGTTGCCCTCATCCTGCGGTTTCCTGACCAGAATGTAATCTTCTGGGGACTTCCAGTTCAAGTAATCCTGCAGTAGAAAGAAAGCTCCTTGATCGGTCCACCAGGGAAGGCCCTTTTATAGCAAATACTGCTTGTGCAGGTGTTTGACGTGTTTTTAGTGAGTGGTTTTCTCTGAAATGCTCACATGGTGTCATGGAATACTCTCACTGTTCTTAGCAACTGATTTTGTTCTCCACACCTTAGCTAGTAGAACCCAGGGCACGGTTCTATTTTACCGCATGTAACTTTCAGGAGAGCCATTTATGCCTGGAGGCTTAAATAAGATAGAGTGTAGCTTCTAGGCCAGTTAAAATTTCCCGGTATGCAAGTAAGTAGTCAGAATTATCAAGGGCAGCAGATAACTTTGAAATTAGACCTGGACTAGCTGGCAGTTTAAATGGGAGAAAACCATTCCAACCCATCGCTTCAGCTGTATACAGGGAGAATTTCTATACATTCCAGATGCTATGTAACATTACCTAATTTGGCTGTTTAGGAGCCTATAAAGTAGTTACATATCTTGTAAGTAAGTAAATGCCATTGGCCACAAAGGTCCTTTGAAACTTTATCTGTCTTTTAATACAGGGAAGGTCAAATATCATGACAAACTACCATGACAATGGAAATCTCTTTATGATCCAAAAATTTTCAAAGTACCCCCAGTGGATTTGTTATTCCTGGCAGGATTCAATGAAATAAAATTCCAGTACAACAAGGGAATTTTGCCATCTCTTTAAAATCTTCTGAAATGAAATTTTTTTTTTTTTTTTTTTTGCTTATACTAAATGTGAGTTCTGTGCATTGAATTCCAGACGGTTCAAGGAAGCCATTGAATTGGCAGGAACATACTCGGCATTTCAACCACAGAGCACAATGTCTAAAAACCAAACAGCCATCAGCTTGCCTAGAACCCAGGTGGAAATTCTGGTTTTGTACCAAACCACCCAAATTCTAGACAATCTGGAATCTCCTCCAGTCTAAAATAAATGAGGCCATAACTCAGTGTGTCAGGGGGAGGAAGAGGGCCCTGGTGGCAATCTCTGTGTGTCAAGCAAACTACCTTATTTTCTTGGGTTTCACCAAGGAGGAGGGACGATCTCCCAGGGACCCCCACCACCTCACCAGCAAAACAAACCAAAACACACAGGGCTCAGCCCCAAATGAAGAAAACAGAACATTCCTCCTCCACCCCCCAAATATGCCTTTATTCAGCTGTAAGACTCACCTCTGGTTCAAAATAGACTTCTAACTTCTGTTTGTTCTGGACCAACTTCCCGTGTCCCCGGCTCAGGAGAGAGAGGGTGAACATGTTTTTCCTCTGACCACCCTTCTCAAGGGCAGTTCATCTTGGTTTTGAAGGCTGAAAACTGGTCACACCTCAAGATTTCCTGAGCTCAGCAGTGAGCCCAAGAAGACCACAAACACTGGGCCTTTTATTGAATACATTTTCCCCTCGTACAGCAGCTTCTTAATAACAACCAGCCACACAGTTTAGACAGTGTGTGTCTTTGTCGGCAGAAAAAATAAACCGCAAACCCAGACTCCTCAAGCCCTGGATTGTCTGCTCTCTGGGCAACCTCTCTCTCCTCTTCGCCTGTGCCCTTGTTGTCCCCTGGTCCTGTTGCTCTGTTACCGGCTGTGTGCATCCACAGATCTGGGCCACCGCACCATCCTTCTCATTGGGCGCGGAGGTTGTTTCCTGGTTGCTATGGCAGCACAGGGAAGTGAAGTCCCTTAAGCCGGACTAGGCAAGGCAGGGACTGCTGAGGGCAGGGTTCAAAGCCTGCAGGGAGGGAGGGTCAAATGGACATTGAAGGGACCAGGCTCAGATTTCAAGTCCCGATGTTGGGATATTTTTTCTGTTACAGCATTCATCTTGCTTTTAGAGAGGGTCTGCCCCTTCTCCTGATATGCAAGCTTTTCACTGTCAACTAATCATTAACAGACTCAGAGGCGTCACCTAGGTCACCTAAAGCGACCTGTGACGTTTTCCTTGGCTGAGCTCCAGGGTCTCCCCACCTGGACAGGAGGCCTCTTTCTGGTGGTTGCTGCTTTGAAGGAGTGAGTGCAGGACACGGGGAATCTCTAGATTCCTTTGCATACCAGGATCTCACTTAGGCATCTCCCGTCTCTAGAAGGAGGGGGTACTTGGAAGATGTGGGTGGGGGGCATTTTGGTTGTCACAGTGACTGTCTGCTGTCCTGCATAATGAAGAACAGTTTCACTCCGAACGCCAACAGCATCCCCTTTGAGAAATACTGCTGTGGCCTAGGCTGCTAGGTTCTTCTTGATACTGACACTGTGAAGAGGACAGGACTGGGGGAAGAGGGTCAGGGAACAAAGAGACCCTTTTGTTGGTGATCCAGGACTCTGCTTTGGTCTGGAAAAGCGACCTGCCCTGTCATCTGTCATCAGTGCTTTCAGGGCTGTCCTGTGGGAGTGCCCCCTGCTGACCTGGATGAAGAAGCGCAGCTGGCCCTAGGCCCACTTACCTTTAGATCTCCCTCTGTGGCTGTCGCTTTTCTGGGAGGCAGGCTCAAGCCTCACGAGGAAGAAATAGAGGTCGTGGTGTATAATTAGATTGGGTTTATCATGGGGAATCAAGGCAGTGAGTGCAGAGGCTCAAAACTGAATTTAGTCAAAACCACAAAGGGTACCACTTCAACACCCATTAGAATGACTATTAAAAAACAAACAAACACAAAAAGCCCAAAAAATAACAAGTGTCACTGAAGGCGTGGAGAAATTGCATTCCTTGTGCATTGTTAGTGGAAATAACAAATGGTGCAAAAGCTGTGGAAAACAGTGTGGTAGGAATTCCCCGGAAGTCCAGTGGTTAGGATTCCGAGCTCTCACTGCCAAGGGCCCACATTCGATCCCTGGTAGGGGAACTAACATTCCGCAAGCCAAGTAGAACAGCATAAAAACAAACAAAAAACAGTAGGGCAGTTCCTCAAAAAATTAAACATAGAATTATAATATGATCGAGTGATTCCACTTTGGGGTATATGACCCAAAAGAAGTGAAAGCAAAGACTCAGATATTTGAGCACCCATGCTTATAGCAACATTATTCACAATAGCCAAAATGTGGAAAAAATTCAGGTGTCCACTTGACAGATGAATGGAAAAACAAAATGTGACAAACATATACAATGGAATATTATTCAGCCTTGAAAAGGAAAGAAATTTGGATACGTGCTACAATATGGATGAACCTTAAAGACACTATGCTGAATGAGATAAGCCAGTCACAGAGGGGCAAATATTGATATTGTATGATTCCAATTATATGAGGTACTTTGAGTAGTCAAATTGATAGAAACAGAAAATTGAATGGTGTTTCCCAGGGGATGTGGGAAAAAGGAATGGAAAATTAGTGTTTAATGGGTACAGAGTTACAGTTTTGGAAGATGAAAAAGTTCTGGAGATAGGTGGTGGTGATAATTGTACAACAATGTGAAAGTACTTAATGCCAATGAATGGTACATTTTAAAATTATTAAAATGATAAATTTTATGTTATACATATTTTAGATTTTGAGTTAAAACCTAAAGAAAATGTAGAGCAAAGAAAACAAAAAACTGAAATTAGCACTTTATAATCTGAAAGCCGATTGGTTAGCATAATTGTAGAGTGAACTCCTTACAGCAGATGAGACAAATTTCTACAAAATGAGGATTCCAAATAGTTTCCAGGGTCTTAAGCTACAGCCACTCTCTCCCATCCCCTTCTCCATCCCTTCAAAGTGCCAAAACGACCCTTCAACAAAACTCTACTGAGAGATTACTATATGTGAGACATGGTTTCTGCCCTCAAGAAGCTCCCAGCAGGGTGAGAAGATAAGCGTGCGTGAGCCACTATCTGAAAGATGACGTGACAGTGGTGATATGGAGGTGGAAATGAGTAGGTGCTCTAGTAAAGAAGCAGGGGTAGTGGTAGGGTGATGCACGGTGGTGGGCTTTGTAGAAGACCACGAAGATGAGGGATATTAGAAGTGGGCTTTAGTGGACAGTAGAGGATGGTGAGGCGGGAAGATGAGAGAGCACAGTGCAGGAGGCATGGACAGGAAAGTCTCAGATCCCTGGGAAAGGGACAACTTCTTAGGTGTAGCCACAGCCTCAGGTCCTATGGACAGAGATGACGCTGGAGAGACAGGCCAGCTGGCCATGGCCACATGTTCCTGCAAAGGCACCTTGGACTTTATTCTTCAGATAGGGTTTTTTAAAATAATTAATTAATTAATTAATTAAATTGGCTGTGTGGGGTCTTTTTTGCTGTGCGTGGGCTTTCTTTAGTTGTGGTGAGTGGGGGCTACTCTTTGTTGTGGTGCGTGGGCTCCTCATTGCCATGGCTTCTCTTATTGCAGAGCACGGGCTCTCGGTGCATGGGCTTCAGTAGTTGCAGCACATGGGCGGAATAGTTGTGGCTCACGGGCTCCAAAGCTCAGGCTCAATAGTTGTGGCACACAGGCTTAGTTGCTCTGTGGCACGCGGGATCTTCCTGGAGCAGGGATCGAACCTGTGTCCCCTGCATTGGCAGGAGGATTCTCAACCACTGCGCCACCTAGGAAGCCCCAGGTAGGGTTTTTAAAACAGAGGGGTGATGTGATTCTATCTGGATTTTATAAAGATAACTCTGAGAACAGTATAAAGGATGGATAGAACGAGGGATGTTAGCTTATCTCATAAACTTCTGGGTGAACTTTTAGGACCTTACATCCCAGGCCAACCTTCCATTGGATTTGAATGAATTTATCAATTCATTCAGGAATAGTCACTTGCTAAATGGCCTTTGAGTGAGACTTAGAAGGGGTAACTCCATACCAACTGCAGTGAAATAAAATGTTCCCATGTTGAAAATGCCATTGCCCAGGGAAGAGAAGTAAGGAAGCATAAGGGGAAAGTGATGGAGTGTCTGGGAACAGAATGAGAGCCATTGTTGTCAGTCAAGGAATAACTGCAAGATTTTCCATCAGAAATTCTTCCTCTGAGCTCACCTGACTAGGAAATATTAACTCATCTATAAATGGTAAAGTACGTCCCCGGGAAGTGATCTTTCTGAGTCTAGGCTGAGTGAGCATCTCACCTGGGAAAATAGCCAGGTGCCCATCTGGCCCTCCCAATGCTGTATAGCAAGGCTGCCAGGCCCCTCTGTGGTTGTAGTCTGGGAGCAGCCAGACCATAGCCCGAAGTGGGCCTCTCCTAAACTGTCGTGTTTACGTCCATGCTGTTTAATACAGACAATGAACAGATGTACAGATCAATTAATAGACATTTAAAAGCATTTACTCAGTCCCCACAGCAGTTTATGGAAAGTGCATTTAGAAAGCAATCGAAGTTATTGCTATTCTAAAGTGCTAGGGGATCCCAGATGAAAGGCCCTTGTAACTGGAAAGTATTTATAACTCAAGAAGAAACCTTCCACACCCATGTTATATAACACCAACACCATCTCCTGGCATGCCTGACCTGTCAGCCCATGCAGCATGTCTGTTTAAATTACACTGTAAATTCTATAGGGTGGAGACCTTGTTTTTATGGTTTGTAAAGCATCATGCATAACCATGGCGCTCGGTAAATAAATAGAAACCACATGAAACAAAGAAAAGAGATGTTATTCAATGGCTATGTCCCCAGAGCATCCAGGAATTTGTCCCTTGCTCCAAAGTGCTTTGGGGTAAATGGATGCCACGTTGGGGAAGTAGCCTATGGGATGATACCAGGGTCCTCATCCTCCTTTAAAAGGCAGTGTGAGAGTGTGGTCTAGGAATTGTAGTCACCTGCACGGACAGCCTACAATAGGAGTTGTTGCTGTTGTCCTTGTTACTCCAAGAGGAAAAGCCAGGGCACAGAGAAATTAAATGATTTGCACAAAGCCACAGAGAAACCAGAGGTGAAATGACACCATGTCCAGATTTGGTCCTAATCCCAGCCTATTGTTCATCCCACTTCTGCAACAGAGTAGCAGCTACTCATAAGAAGCTACATTACATCATGGCTAATAGCCACCAGTCAGGAAGCTGCTGACTGAGGCCATCACAGTGCCCTCTTCTGTGTTGGGTCTTTGTTGCCGCACACGGGCTTTCTCTAGTTGTGGCGAGTGGGGGCTACTCTTCATTGTGGTGCATGGGCTTCTCATTGCGGTGGCCTCTCTTGTTGCAGAGCACGGGCTCTAGGCGTGTGGGCTTCAGTAGTTGTGGCACATGGGCTCAATAGTTGTGGCTCATGGGCTCTAGAGCGCAGGCTCGATAATTGTGGTGCACAGGCTTAGCTGCTCCGCGGCATGTGGTATCTTCCTGGGGCAGGGATTGAACCCGTGTCCCCTGCATTGGCAGGCAGATTCTAACCCACTGTGCCACCTAGGAAGTCCCTGTTCCTTGCCTTTTTAAAATTAATTTTTATTTTATTTTTTTGGCTGTGTTGGGTCTTAGTTGTGGCATGCGGGATCATTTGTTGTGGGGTGCGAGCTTCTGTCTAGTTGTGGCACACGGGCTTCTCCCTAGTTGTGGCGCACGGGCTTCTCTCTAGTTGTGGCGTGTGGGTTTTCTCTCTCTAGTTGTGGCATGTGGGCGCCAGGGTGCATGGGCTCTGTAGTTTGCGGCACACAGGCTCTTTGGTTGAGGCGGGCAAGCTCAGTAGTTGTGGTTCGAGGGCTTAGTTGCTCCGCGGCATGTGGGATCTTAGTTCCCCGACCAGGGACCCAACCCGTCCCCTGCGTTGGACCGAGGATTCTTTACCACTGGACCGCCAGGAAAGTCCCTGTTGCTTGCTTTTGAACATGCTCAGAGAGATGTGTAATGTTCTTTGAGCAACTATGAGCGATATATGAAAAGAGAATTAGATGAAAGCCTGTTTCAGTGGTTCGTAGTTTGCCTGTAGTACAAAGCTTAGGGTGGTAGGTGAAAGTCACTGACCAACGAATACTTGGTATTTAGAGGCTGAAAGGGCACCAAGAGAATCAGTGTGAAAGATACAGAGCTCTCAACTTGTTGGAGGAAGCACAGATTTGCTGAGGATAAATTCCTTGGCTTGTTCAGAGGCTAGGGTTAAATTTCTCATGTGGTCCAGGTCAGGTTTGAAAGAAGAGAATGCAAAAGGCAATAAAGAATACTCTAGAATCATAGCAAGGGAGAAAGTGTCAGCAATGACTCCCTTCCTCTCCTTATGGATAAATTATGACCACATGGTCTGCTTAGTTGAGGAGCGAGAGGGCTGGAGATCTATTTACTTTAGATCTTTCTGAAGAGTTTGCTTTGGGAGTCTAAAATATTTAATTATGCTTTGCTCAGGGCTTCATTTTATTAGTAGGAGTACTCACAGTAACTTCAAGCTCTTAAATTTATGGTGGAGAGATAGTAAGGTTGGAGAAGAAATAAAAATCACACATTCTTGGTTCTTTCGTGACATGGGGAAAATCAATCATTATTCTGGCTCAGCGGCTCAGTCACTAGGGGCAAACATAACAGATCTTCATAGGAACCAAGTTGTGAAGGGTGATGAAAGTGGTGGTGATTTCAGTTCCAAGTGGAGAATCTCAGAGCAGATGCCGTTCTCCAAAAGTACACAGATTCTGAAAACTTAGAACCATTGACTACCAGAGTAAGAAGGTAAAATGCTTCATTTATGTCATTAGTACAAATTTTTTCTTTTGATTTTCACTAAATATTGGTACAGTGCTGCTTATTTAATTAAAAAATAAGATGACTTATGTAAGGCACTGAGTGTAGTGCCTGGCACATAGTACGTGCTCAATAAATGGAAAAATATTGGGTTGGTTTTCCATAAGATGTTATGGAAAAACCTGAACAAACTTTTTGGCCAACCCCATATTTTTAAATAGATAATTGCATCATACAATTGAGAATACACATTAATTCTCTTCCCACTATTAACACACAGTAGTGAAGTTTTGTTGTACAAAATGATGCTCTGAAAGCCATTTTCTCACACTAGGGAATCTCATGTGTAGTAGACAGTAAGTCCTTGGGCTGCACAACTAGACACTTCTCTGTCACCTGCCTTCCAGTTCACTCTTTAAACTCTATGATGAGAATGGTTTTTACACTTTCTAACTACTACAGAGTAAAAATTGTGAGCTGTCTGCTAATCATTTAGAGAAATACTAATTTGATGTATGTTATGCAATACATATGCTCAGGGATTGCATAACCCAAGGTACACAAATACTCTCCCCACTAGCTGCCCACATTAGTGAGGTTTTAAAAATTTGTTTATTTATTTTTAAAATTATTTATTTAGGGTTTTTTTTTTTTTTTTTTTTTGCTGCTGCCTTTTGGGATTTCGTTGCTGCGCACGGGCTTTCTCTAGTTGTGGAGAGCAAGGGCTCCTCTTCGTTGCGGTGTGTGGGCTTCTCATTGTGGTGGCTTCTCTTGTTGTGGAGCACGGGCTCTAAACATCCAGGCTTCGGTAGCTGCAGCATGCGGGCTCAGTGGTTGTGGTACACAGGCTCAGTAATTGTGGCTCATAGGCTCTAGAGCACAGGCTCAATAGTTGTGGTGCATGGGCTTAGTTGCTCTGGGACATGTGGGATCTTCCCAGACCAGGGCTCGAACCCCTGTCCCCTGCATTGGCAGGCGGATTCTTAACCACTGTGCCACCAGGGGAGTCCCATTAATGAGGTTTTGACGTACAAATCAATGTCCTCACTCAGCCTAGGAGGGGAGCAGCCAGGGAGCTGGAGCTGACAGTCTGAGGAAGAGGGAAGGGCATCAGGGAGCCTGGGTTCTGGGAGAACTTCCCCTCAAGGCCCACATTGCTAGAGTTCACTTTGTGAACCCAGGAGCACCAAGCCCACAGGTAACCTCACTGCCTGTTACTCAATCTTTATAGTTTCCTTTGGGAAAGCATTCATATCTTCTGAGAACTTGCATCTTCCCAAGTTAAGATGCAAGTCCCTCTGCAGAGATTGAATTAACCATGTGGTGCAGGAGTGGGACCCAGAGCTGATGCTTGGTTTGGGATTGATGGGGGAGAAATGAGGGAGAGGAAGAGCTGGGGCAAGATAGAGGACAGTCTCCCTTGAGAGGTAGGTCAGGAGGCCCATCGACAGTGGCTTTGCCCACTTCCCCAGAGAGCCAGCCTGTGCCCACGCTCCTCCAGGCAACAATCTTAAAATGCGGTAGAGGTTGCTAACCTCTGGCTGGCCCCAGGAAGATCTGTAAGTATATGTTTAAGGAAGGAGGGAAGCACTTCCTTCTTATCTCACAGAGCAGACCCGCCTGGGGCAGCAGAGTCCCTTCTCAGAGGCCAGAGACCAGATACAACTCTATCGTGACTTGAGAGGACTCACTCGTGTTATAACAAGAGTGATCAGACATGAGCAGCTCTTGTTCATGCCCACCTCTGATGCCAACCCACTCTAAAGCAGGTGTCCAGGGGCAATTATTAGTCAAGCAGGGAGGACATCTTTGAAAGGGTACATTCCAATGGGATAGGCTCATAGCAGGGGTAGCTTTTCAGATTTTACCATAATCCCCCTCTTGATTCGCTGTCTAGACGTGGTTAGGTGCACAAAGGGTTAACAGGCCTCATAGGACCCGGCTGCCAAGTACACTTAACGCTCAGTCCAGCACTCCCGGCTTGTATTCTTACGCTGCTGGAGTGGCCTGTTCATGGCATCTGGTTCCCTGGCAACAGCTTTCATTGGCTCAATCAAAGCCCTTTCTTCTTAAGAAAGCTCCTACTGAGACGCGCACCACCACCACTAATCACCATCTTAACTCAGGGTTTAGGATGCAGCTGGTATGAAAAATAGCATTTGTGGATGTGAGAAGATAAAGCAACGGACTGGGTTGGATACACCTGCCTTATGTGATCCTTGCACTGGTTTTCTACAGGACCAGCTGGACATTACCTGCTTTTCCACTGGGACAGAGAGAAAGCCTGGGCCGGAAAGTTTCCCGGAGCTGGCTTTCTTTGTTCCGCAGAAATCCATGAGCCTCTGTGATTCATGACTAGCTGTTTCCTGGGCTGATCTGTGATATGACTGCGGGCTCTGTGCTCTGACAAGGGGCGTTGCTGAGCTGAGGGAGTTCAGACAACGAAATCCATATTGTGGAAGGCTTGTCCGCAGTCAGCCACAAGCTGGGGAAAGAAGTCTGCCTCCAACAGAACCTGGGGAGTCTGGCGGCTGCGCCACCGGCCCCAAGAAGTCTCAGCGGCTCCAGATTTGCTAAGAATAGCAGGAAAAAGTAGCTCTTCGTGCAGCATTTGAGGGAGAAAAAAGTTGATGAGATTCTCTAACTAATGAAGATGGGCATTTTTAGGGGAATTCTTTAATCTTATGGAGAATCGCTTTGAGTTCTCTTGTTTTGTCTAGGGAATGGGTAAAACGAAAGCAATAAAGTAGAGATGAGGAAGAAGGCAAGCTGTTCTCACTTTTGGATCACCCATACCAATCCATTTAATTCATTTTATCTTTTTTTAAAATCAAATTTCATCCCATGTACTTATTTTACTCACTGAAATCTAAATACATAGCATCATTCAGGAATTAAAGTGTTCAAAATTCACAGCAATATTTATAAAAGATGTTGACTTTTGGCCTGGCCACCCATCCCAATATTTGTGCTGCCTTAACCTTGTGGCTCCTCAAGAGAAAACAGTCATCCTGGTCATGATGCCAAGATGTGATGGGACAGTTGACAGTTCAGGGACAGTTAGGGTTTGTGGCTGCTCTGCTTGGCAAGCGAAGGTCCTCTCCTGCAGCTGTGCGTGTGGATGAATGGCTCTGTGTCTGATACCAGCCTGTCTACAGCTTAGCAGGGTAAGGGCTCAGGGTGGTGCTACCTCACAAGTTGTTAAAATATGTTATTGAAGGCACTTAAAAACAACATACATCTGAGAATTATTTGGGCACTAGGCTGTTCTATCTCTTATTAGATGTGTAATGGAAAAATTCTTCACCTCTCTGAGCCTCAGTTTCCTCATCTGGAAAATGGGGATGATAGCATTTATCATGTGGGGCTATGGCAAGGACTAGGAGAAATAATGGCCCCCACCCCACAGATTCTGATTAAATTATTCTGAAGTAGGGCCCTGACACTTACCAGCTTTAGGAGCTCCTCAGTTGATTCTAATGTGCAGCCAGCGTTGAGAACCACAGATGCAGCAGATGGAAGTCTCTCTCTTAGGTTATTTATTCTTAAGGCTGAGAAATTCCTTGAATATCAGGGATTCTTGGGGATGGAGGTGAAGAGGAGGTAATAATAGAAACAAAATTCCTTAACTCTTTCTTCAGATCCAGGAATTACAACAGATTGGAATGGAGGTGTAGCCTGGTGCAGTGGAAGCGTCCTGTCTTTGAGCCCTTTCCAGATCGGTCTTAATCAAACAGTTTTTACATTTAAAAGGAGGAAAAAATTATCGAGCATCTACATGAAGGTTTTGATAAGAGATAGTGTAATAGGGATAAATAGATAACTATATAGTCCCTGGGCTCAGGAAGCTCACAGCCAAGCAATGGAAAAGAAGACATGCTACAGTGAGCCTGCATGTTACTGGGCTTGGCGTGATTAAGTAGTAAGACCCTGAGCTGCTTTTCCTTGGGGGATGTTTGATGGTGTGACACAGGAAATTTCAAGACATTCTGAAGTGGGGAACATGTTTTCAGCTTAGGTTCTAAGCAGAAGGTGATTCTTATCCTTCCTAACAAAGGATAGCAAACTCTGATTAAAGACCAAGAGAATAGACACAGAACACTTGGTTCTACTTTATGAGATACTACACCGCCATTTTCATTAGTTAGCAGAATAGACAGCAAGCAAACATTTGTAGGGCATTTTTTTTCTTTTTTAACCAATTAATTTATATTTTTGGCTGTGTTGGGTCGTCACTGCTGTGTGCGGGCTTTCTCTAGTTGTGGAGAGTGGGGGCTCCTCTGCGGTGCATGGGCTTCTCAGTGCAGTGGCTTCTCTTGTTGTGGAGCATGGGCTGTAAGCACACAGGCTTCAGTAGTGGTACACAAGCTCTGTAGTTGTGGTTCATGGGCTCTAGAGCACAGGCTCAGTAGTTGTGGCACGCAGGCTTATTTTCTCTGTGGCATGTGGAATCTTCCTGGACCAGGGATTGAACCCATGTCCCCTGCATTGGCAGGCGGATTCTTAACCGCTGTGCCACCTGGAAAGTCCTGTAGAGCATATTTTAAGGAAGAAAATCTTTCATATGCATCAATTGAAAGATGCTTCGTACTTAAAGGCTGTATAAGAGTAAATATGTAAACAACTTTTTGTGGTTACTAAGAAGGCAGGGGCGGCCCCAGCAACGTGGGGCACGAGGTCTAGAGATTCCAGAACCTGCAACAAGAGTCCGAGCTTATCCCCAAATGGCTCTTTTAGCCACACTTTTGTGAGTTTTCACTAATTTTGGGGGGGGCCATGCTGCGAGACTTGTGGGCTCTTAATTCCCCAACCAGGGATTGAACCCATGCCCCCTGCAGTGGAAGTGCAGAGTCCTAACCACTGGACTGCCAGGGAATTCCCATCAGTAATTCTTTAGGATGGAGAAAGAGGAGACTGGGGTTAGAACCCCTTTGCATATTCTTTGGAGTTAATTGCATAAAAGAACATAGCACAGGGATGGCATGTAGGTTTACTGTTATGTACCAAGTAGAATCAGTTGGCAGTGGCTCCCTAGAGCACTTGACTGAGAATAATTTTGCAGGATCCTAGCCTAGCAAAATAGAGTTCATAGTTGATTGTGATGTCTTCCATAGGCGAGGGAGGGGGAGTGAATTGTGATACACATGCTGAGCTTTGCCAGTTCAACGTTGTAAACTGTGCAGATTCTCATTACAGGGTGTGGATTTAATTATTCTTAACAAATCCTTTTGGCGTTAACGTAAATCAAAAGTTAAAGCATCATTCCACTTATTAGTATGTTAAACCCAGTTCCTCAATTCCAACATGTCATATATTTTAAGATATATTGCTGATGTAATAACTGGTTTTAAGGATTAAAAAACTACCATAAATATGAACACTAACAATTACATTTATCCTGACATTTTTTTTTTAGTATTTCACTCCACTTATGAGAATAAGCCTTTTACAAATTCAGCCTAATGATCCTTCCTGAGTCATTTTTTTTTTTACCATTGGCAACTGTGCCTAGCATTATGGGGATTCTCTGCTTTTTTCACCTGGACTAGTGATCTCGACCTCCTTAGCATATGTAGGCTAGGCAGTCTAATTGTTAGTCATATTGTAGACTACCAGGGCTTCATCTGTATTTCCTGTTTGGTTAAACTCATAGTTTTGTCCTGCCCTTAATTAAATTATCATTTTCTGGAAGGTAAACAGCTTGTCTTGAAAGTCATCCAGAAGGTTCAGAAAGCTATTTGGCACCTGCAGGTGACTTTGCGATGAATGAGTTGATCGTTCCAACCTCCTTTAACTTTAAAAATTCTATTTCTCCTGAGAGATCTGTCAATTTTTATTGTATGTAATTACAGTGCCCATTATGTAGACTGGCAGTCCCTTCCCTGTGTCCTCTGAAGTGCCTGGCTGTTGTTTTGCTAGAAAACATGAAAGTGTAGTCATGCCTTCAGCCATAAATATTTGCTTCGCTTATTGTAAATATGCCTTGCTAAGCTCTCCCATGGGTAGACAATGACAACTCTGTCTCCACTCACTCTGCTGCCAGCAGGTGGCAAATTTCTTTTGACATGATATAAGCGGCATCCCAACTTTAGAAATGTTAAGATGTGAACAAATAAGAGTCTGAGAATAAAGGCAATACAGTAGATAGCTACATGAGGCAAACTCTCAGTAGTCAGCTCAAGATTCCAGTGCCCAGAGTGAGCAAAGAAGGTAAGCAGCCTCCCGCCCCCCACCTCAGTCCCCTGGAACAGAATCATGTCTTCCAGGGGTCATTTGTATCTGGGTGAGCTGCATATAACACACACAATACAAAATAGAAAGTATTAAAGAAAGTAAAACAGGATAGAAACTGTTAAGCTGTGTCAGAGAGGAATGGAGAAAATGCTATGGGAATCCAGAGGGAGAGTACCTCTGCTTGTATAAATCAGGGCAGAGGAGCAGGTGATATTCAAGTGGACGTTCAAGAAATAGGTACTGGATGGGGTCATGTGGCGAGAAGAGGCGGACTGTGGTGGCGAGGAAAAAGCACCTCTTGGGACTTCCCTGGAGGTCCAGTGGTTAAGACTCCGTGCTTCACTGCAGGTGGCGCAGGTTTGATCCTTGGTTGGGGAATTGAGATCCCACGTGTGCGTGGCGCGGTTCAAAAAAAAAAAAAAAAGAAAAAGAAAAAGAAAAGCAAAGCACCTCTCAGATCTCCAACTGGGAGAACGAGGGCCCACTTACCCACTCTGAAATCCATCACTGCGTTTGCGCGGAGGCGAAGCTTCTCGCAGGCTGCTCCTGGCGGAGGACTGAGAATGAGAGGTGCTTCCGCAGGCAGGCTTGCTCAGGGGAGGCACGGCAGCTGGGGCGCTTCTCGGGGCGACTTTGGCTCCAGGACTCCCTGGCAGCCTTGCTTCTTTAGAACTGCACAGAGTCTAAGATACTTGCAATCCAAAATTTCTTCTCCCCTCTTCGTGTGGTGAGGCCTGTCCCGGGGAGTTCTCCTGGCTCCCGTCCCATTTTCCCTCACAGGTGTTTTTCCTAAGAAATCCCTTGCACATCTAATCCTGTCTCGGTGTCTGCTTCTTGGAGGACCCGGACGGACACCCAGTCTTTGTGGAGGTGCCAGGTGGGTGCCTTCAATGCATTCCAAATCTGCTGTTGCATTTGCTTTGTTTTTTCTCACTCTTTTTCCAGTTACCACTGTGTTTTAGAAGTTGGCACCACTGCATAGTCTCCAGGGTGAGAGAAATGTTAGGCAGTAAGAAGTGCATATAGGAAGGTCTCCCAGAGAAAAGGAAGCAGACCTAGAGGGGGATTAGAAAGACATCCGAATTTTTTCTTATTACGCTAATTATTTCTTTAAATAGAGTTCGTTTTTTAAAGGAAAGTTTGTTTTGTTAGTCGGGACTCTTTTGGTTATGAATGACAGAAACCCAGTGCAAATTAGATTAAGCAAAAAGAGCAAACTATAATGATGATGATGTGATTGAATTCCTGCATCTCATGAATAAGCAGAATCTGAGACGGGAATGGCATCAGGCTGCTCTTGCTGCCTCTCATTTCTGAGGCCCATGAGGTGGCTGCTAATGGCTTCTGGACTTTACAACCCAGGGACCCAAAGAGAGACTCATTTCCCCTTTTCAATTCCAGTTCTGATTCCCAGGGGAAAGCTTAACTTGGCCCAGCCTGGGTCAGATGGGTAACCTCAGCGCCATCAACTGTGCTCAGGGAGACTGGGTTGGGGAAGAGGCCGTGACTGGAACATGTTATACCAGCATGGTGGGGTTCATGGTTACTACGTGCTTGTTGGACATTCTCAGAAGAAGGAAGGAGGGTTGCTGAGATGACAAAATTGTATTTATTACTACACAGAATATGTTTGCAATATATGTTTCTGCACCACAGCTCAGCCATGCGTAAACACCCAGACCTCACTCTTCTGTAGAGAGCTTGACAACCTCTTAGGAGGAGACTGAGCAAGGAATGAACCCATGTCAGGGCACACAGCTCTTGGATTTGATCTGGGCAGATTTTCAGAGTTTCTGGGTGTGGCTTCAGCTCCACTAGGCATTGTAACCTCAGAGTTACTACAAACCCTCTCCCAGCCACCCCAAATCATGAGATTTGCAGAGCTATCCTTTCAGATGCCTTTTATTTCTCTGACAGAAGGAATCTGCATAACAAAGCTAAAGAGCCTTAGATTCAGAGTCAGGAGTCCTCAGTTCCTATCTTGGTTACACCTTTAACCAGCTATGTGCCACTTCGTCTCTCTGCACTGAAACTACTTCACTTGGGAATTTAGACAAGTGGAGATGGCTCCCAACTCAAAGATTCTACGATTCGATACATTGTCAGTCTGTTGAGGATCTGTTGGGTGCTTCTTTGCTTAGTACTACCTTCTCTCTCTGAAACTAACTAACTAACTAACTTCCTTCCTTCCTTCCTCCCTCCAGCCCTTCCTCCTTTCCCTCCTAACACACATTTTTTGAACAACTGGTATGTACCAGGCACTATGATTTGGATGTAAAAAGCAAAACCCAGTCCCAGGTCTCAGAGAACTCGGAGTCTACTGGGATAGCAGACACATATGCAGATAATTAAAATACTATGTGATAATGCTTGCTCATGAATGAGGATATTTCTGCAACTAAGTTCCTCTTTCTTGTGCTTATTATGAGTTTTTTCTTTTCTGTAATTACATATTGGCATTTCTGCAGGAAATGGCATCTTCCAGTTCTTCTTGAAAGGGTATATTGGATACAATGCTTTGGATTTTATAGCCATTCTGTCAAGAATAATAAAGCAGTTTTTGGAGGTAGCACATTTGTTTATTTAACAAATATTTTTTTGAACATCTAACATGGGCCAGGCACTGTGCTAGGAGCCTAGAAGGGGCGACAGACAATAAGTACACAAAGAAACAAAAGAAATGTATAATTACAAGTTGTAATAAGTTCCAAAAAAGAATTAAACAGGAAATATGGATGGGAATGATGGGGTGAGGAGGTACTTAATTAGGTAGTGGAGTCGGTGAAATCCTCTTGAAGGGGACGTGTCCGCTGAGAGCCTTAGGGAGGAAAGGAGCCTGCTGGCAAAGGGAAGGCAGTGGGTGGCACAGCATTCCCACACAGAGAGCCTCGCGGTAAGAGTGTTTGGTGGGTCTGACCAAGGGAAAGGAGGCCAGTGTGGCAGGGGTGGGGGGTTGGAGGAGGGAGCAGTTGGCAAGGGGGAGGTAGAGGCCAGATTGGGTGGGGCCTTGTGAACCAACGTGAAGGGGTTTGGGATTGGAGGCCACTGAAGCTTTTGAAGCAGCAGGGTGACTTGCAATATGTGATTTGAAAGATGGTTCTGGGGACTTCCCAGTGGTCTCGTGGTTAAAACTCTGCACTTCCACTGCGGGGGACATGGACGTGATCCCTGGTCAGGGAAGTTCCGCATGCTGCACGGTATGGCAAAATAAATAAATAGCTAACGTTAAAAAAAAAAAAGGTGGTTCTGACTATTGGGAGTGTTCCATCTTCTGCTGTTGGAAGTCGGACCCTCTTGTATACCCACATAGGAGTATGTTTTTAGAGAGTTGTTTGGCAGGTGCTAAGAAAGACAGAGGAAGAAAGAGAAGATGTTCTTCCCATGTCCTGGCTCAGCCTGGTCCAGCACATCCTTCAGCTTCGAGTGAACTGTGTGGGCCAGATGGAAAAATGGGGGAAGCTTTCTTTTCTGCTATGGCTGATGGCTCTCTATTTAATGAAAAGGTAAAAGCGAAATAGGAAAAAAGAGGAGACTGGGATGTAAATGCATGGTCCCCTCCAGAGAGGATGAGAGGACACAGTGAATATTTCAGAGAGTGAAATATCATATGACCTCACGTGCTGTCCCCAAGTATCTTGGCTAATGTGTAGCGAGTAGGGGAGAGTGTGGCCAGGTACCCCGGGTGGCAGTAGATGATGGACCGTGGATATTGGAGTCAGACACGTGTAGACTCAGATACTGGCTAAACTTTGCCAGAAGATCCAGGACCAGTTTCTTAACCTCTTTCAACCTCATTTTCCATATCTCTAAAATTGGAATAGTACCATTAACCTTGCAACATCATTGTAAGGATGAACGGAGGCAGAATGTGCCGCAGGTGTGCCCAGTAAATGGCAGCTGTTAGGATTGTGTCTGGAGTTGGTCACCGGTGAGGCCTTCAGGATCAAACCGGGATTTGAAATCCCCACTTCCTCTTTCAGGCCCCCAGTCTCTACCTTCTTTCTTACCTAAAACCCCCATTAAAAAAAAAAAAAATGTCAGTTTACTAGAGCTTAGAGCAGTGAGGGACTTCAAAATGTGCCTCTGCTTTCAAGTAGGTTATGGATTATTTTTATTTTCACCTTATTAAATTCCTATGGAATGTACTCATTTTTAGCAGGCATCTAGCAACACTGCTTTTGGGCATCTGGGAGCACGGTGAGGAGAAAGATCTGGTGCTCTCCTCCCCCACTTCATTGTGGCTCCTTTGGGCTGACAACGTTAGGATGTCAATGCTGTCTCCAAATCCTCACGGCTGGCTCCTGAAGTCACAGCCTCTGGCGCCCTTAGTGCTTTGGACGTGGGGAAGCTGAGATTTCAGAAATGCTCTCCGTTGCCCTGATAGCCTCGCTCAGCGCTGGGCTCCTTGTCCAGCCCAGGCACAGCTGCAGGGACCGCCACCTGCCGAGGCTGCCTTTGAAAGCTGGTGTCTCCTTGGGAAGAACTCAAGCCCCAGTGGCCGACTTGGGTTGCAATGGAAAGTAGATTCCAAAGCTGCCCCTGGAATGTGAACGTTTCCTGGAAACCTTCCATACCGCCTCTTAGGGAACAGCAGGCATCAGCGCATTCACACCGGGAGTCAGTTAAAGAACCCAAATGACTGCCATTCTGGGAAACAATGATCGCGCTTCCTTTTCAAATAAACTCCTTAGAATGGCTTAAAAGCCAGGTCTAATTACACCATCAGATAGCAGAAATCTGATTAGAAGCTTTTCGTCTAAATAATTTTCTCCTGCCATCAGAGCTGTTTTTAGTAAATGTTAAATATGTATTTGAACAACTTCAATGTATATCTCTTCTAAAACCTTCCTGGGTTCCTTTTCACTCCTCCTTTTCCCTTTTTGATGAGGCATGAATGTTCCTAGGACACTCTTCAGAGAGGAAAAGAGGAGAACACCCCACCTTCATAATTTAGCTTGTGATATAAATACATGTATCCTGGGCACAAACATATATGTCATAGGTTTTTTTGGGGGGGGAGGGTATCATTTAAGCTCTGAGTTAAATGTTTGATCCACTGAAGGGAAAGGAAAGGAAGTAAAATGGTGGGACTGTTAGCAGTAGATCATAACTATGCCTTTCACACGTGTCTTGAAACAGGACCTTGAAATAGGACCTCCCAAGGGCAATCCTTTTTATAAGTTATCCCTCTTCTGCTCCTCTTCTGCCATCCCAATGGTTTAAATACTGATCTCATAGGAGTAGAATGTATGTCATTCACCTTTGCTTAGTGCAGTGCCTGGTACATAATGGGAAGTAGGGAAAGATGGAGGGAAGGAGGGAGGGAAAAAGGAAAGAAGGAAGATGCTCATACTCTACGTTGTCAGGATTCCGTAATCTCTTTGAAAGATTTTTCTTCTGGTTGAAACGCATGACTGGTGAAATTTGGTAAAATGTATTTTGACCAGATGCAGAGCACTGGCGAATGTCATATGTCAAGTGCCCTTAGTATGTGGCATGAGGAGTGGGTAATTGTGGGTGAACACTTTTTCCTTTGTAGTGGGATTTCTTAAGAATCTGAGTTAAGATTCCATATCATCTTCATGGTGATGAAAATTACTGCTGTCGTTTTAGGTTTCTCTTAGTTCACTATGTCCTTGTCAATTCTGATGATGAAAAAGATCCCTTGAGACTTTTTTTAAACAAATTCCCATAGAACTCAAGCAATTGCTTTTTTTTTTTTTTTGCCTTTTCTTTGGAGTGTAAAAAAATGTTAGTTTGAAACATTTGAGTTTAACCGCAGTTTACTAATTGTAGAAATTATTCCTTTCTTTTTGTTATGTTTAATAAGTTCTAAAGCCAATGTCCCCCAAACCAATAGTCGTCTTGTTTTTCTCCTTTTTTCAAACTGTCCAAGAACAGCAGAAATAAAGGGGAAAATTCTATGTAATCTTTCCTCATAGGTAATAAAAAAAATTGCAACCACCAAACATGAAATGACATTTATTTTCCTGTTGATACATTTGGATAATTTGCAATGAAGTTAACACACACAGGAAAGGAAGAATTCTCTAAAGATTATTGCTTTAATATGTACGCACAAAGAGATTTAGGGCTAACTGTTAGTAAAGGACAGAGCCTTTCATCAAATGTGGTCAAATGAGCTGTTTGCACTGCTCAAGGGAAGGTGATAGGGTCCACTTATCAGAGTCCCCAACACCAGCCGCAGGAGACCTCCCACACTCTCTGCCTTAGAGAAAGAACCCAGTTTGGCCAAACAGTAGATAAGGAAGAGGACCCACCACTGGCTGGGTCGATGCTGGCAAGGCTGGAGTTTGATAATGTCTAATAATATCTCACGTTTACATCAGAACCTTTCCCTAGGGCAAAGTGCTTTACCAGTATTATCTCATTAACCTGTCGTCTGACCCCCAAGGCATCCACATTTTACTGGGGCTGGGTGTGAACAGAAGAGAGAAAGAACAAAAGAATTAAATGGCAAAACTTGATTTAGAGTTCAGGTCTCTACATTTCCAGGCTGGGTTGCTCTCCTGTAGCCTGTCTTCACTCTTCAATGAGCCATTGAAACCCATTCCAAATGATGGGGGCCTTGTGATTTGGCAAGACCTTTTGAAAAGAAGAAACAACTCTGTTGCCTTTCTCTGTTTTCAGTGTGTCCAAAGTATTGGTGAAAAATCCTGAATATTCTACCTATACCTTCTAATTCAGGAGTTCTTCATCTTGGTTCAGTGGGTTTTGGAAGGTAAGCGAAAATTGTCTGCAATGCAGCATATATGACCATAAATGCATTTTTTTCTGGGGACTGAGCCCATAGTTTCCACCAGATTTTCAATATGATCTATGATTCTTTGAAAAGAACCTCTAGGTTCTTAATTTTGCTCTCTAGCTATAGTGAGATATTGTAGACAGTCTATAGCAAAACTAGTACTTAGAGTTCCAACTATACACTGAGCTCTAATCTAGTTAGTTATGGGATCATGGGGCAGGAGAAACTGATTTTGCCTGATAACCTATAAATCATATTTCTAAGGGCGCTAATACTTTATTTGGCTTCAAATAATTTTCCACACGTGATTCATTCATTCATTCTTCTTTTTTTAAAAGAATATTTATTTATTTATTTGGCTGTACCAGGTCTTCGTTGTGGCACGCGGGATCTTCGTTGCCTACATGTGGGCTCTTCATTGCGATATGCAGGATCTTTTTTCTTTTTAAGTTGCGTCATGTGGGCTCTTAGTTGCAGCATGCAGGATCTAGTTCCCTGACCAGGGATCAAACCTGGGCCCCCTGCTTTGGGAGTGCAGTGTCAACCACTGGATCACAAGGGAAGTCCCATCATTCATTCATTCTTATATTTAGTTATCCAACAGACATTCACTGAGTGTACTGATTTCCTAGGGCTACTGTAACAAATTAGCACAAACTAGGTGGCTTAAAAGAACAGAAATTTATTCTCTCATGGTCCTGGAGGTTAGAAGTCTGAAATAAGATGTCAACAAGACCATGCTCTCCCTGAAGGCTCCAGGGCAGGAATCTTCCTTGCCTCTTTTAGCTCCTGGTGGTTGGCCGCAATCCTTGGCATTCCTTGCCTTGTAGACACATCACTCCAATCTCTGATTTTGTCATCATATGATGTTCTCTCTGTGTGTCTCTCTTACTCTTCTTAGAAGGACAATAGTCATACTGGATTAAGGGTCCACCCTACTCCAGTATGACCTCATCTTAACTCAATTAACTACATCTGCAATGGCCCTGTTTCCAAATAAGGTCATATTCTGATGTTCCAGAAAGGAGATGAATTTTGGAGGGACACTGTTGAACCCAGCACACCGAGCATCTCTATGTGTTGCATATCATGCTGAGCACCAGAAACTAAATATAAGACAAATCGCTGTCTAGGTACTGATAATAGTTAATGAGCTTGTGTAACTTTTTTTTTTTTTTCTCCAGTAGTGTCCCTTCTTCTTGGAGTTCTTTTAGTTGACCTGATGTGTGATGTAGGAATGTCCCAGGGTGTTGATGGAGGTATTTAGGTCTCCACTCTGATTTTCTTCTGGATCTACATTCCTGTCCATTTTTGCAGGGAGCAAGAGAGCTGGAGTGCATCCAATAAGAGCCATGATTAACTTTCAGTGGTCAAAATAGCTACAAATTCCCACCTTCATCACAACATGAATTCATAATAGATAAGCAACAAGGATTTGCTGTATAGAACAGGGAATTATATTCCATATCTTGTAATAACCCATAATAGAATATAACCTGAAAAAATATAACGGAATCACTTTTCTGTACACCTGACACTAACATAATATTGTAAATCAACTATACTTCAATAATAATAATAATAATAATAATAATAATAAAGAGAATTTGAGTGAATTATGAGTATGTAGGGCAACTCTAAACAGATCAGCATTACCAGAGTACTCTCTGCAGAGCTGAATGGTGGGAGATGAGGCTGGAGAGTTAGGCAGAAACCATGGAAGGTCTTGTATGCTATGCTTAGGGTTTTCAACAAGGAAGAGACAATAGTTACAGTTGCATTTACCATTGTTTCCCTCTGGCATGAAGTGGGGATGACTTGGAAGAGGGACCAAATGAGGGCAGGGAGCCCAGTTAGGGGGACATTACAGTGATGTAAGCAAGAGGTGGTGGTCGTGGGGGAACTGGAATCCAAGTTGGTTGGCTGATTGTAGGGGTTAAGGGAGAGGACAGAGCCAAGGATAAATTGCACTTGCTGGCACAGTAAAATATTGACCTTGTCGTGGTGGGCCACGATGCCTCTTAAACACCGAGAGCCTGCAGAACTGCAGGAGAAGACAGTCGGGCAAGTCGGTCCCCGACAACTGCAGGGGGAGCAAGATTTCCCTTGTAACCACCCCCTCTCCCCTGAGGCAAGTCCCACAGAGGAGCTGCAATAACTAGTTTTTGGTACAGAGATGCCTGCTTGCCTTTATTCTTCCAACAGTGCTGTCTTACCCAGGATGCCTCTGGTAGAGAAAGGGGACATCTCAGGCTGGGGAGTGGTGGAGCCTAGGTTGTCTTTGAGACATTTTTTATTAATATCTTTTTTGGATTATAATTGTTTTACAATGTTTTGTTAGTTTCTGCTATACAACAAAGTGAATCAGCTATATGTATACCTATATCCCCTCCCCCATGAACCTCCCTCCCACTCTCCCCATCCCACCCCTCTAGGTTGTCACAAAGCACCGAGATAATCTCCCTGTGCTATACCGCAGCTTCCCACTAGCCATCTGTTTTACACATGGTAGTGTATATATGTCAATGCTACTCTCTCAATTCATCCTACCCTCCCCTTCCCCTGCTGTGTCCACAAGTCCGTTCTCTACGTCTGTGTCTGTATTCCTTCCTTGCCATCAGGTGTTGAGACATTCTTTTGTCCTTTGATTATCTTAGCATCATGCACTCAACAACTGAGCTGAAGTTATTTCCCCAAACTGAATAACAGCAGTGAATTTTTTTAATGCTTAGAGGGAGCCATTAACTCATTTTTGCAAACAGCTCCCAAACTCCTTAGGGAACCTGTCATTATCTCTCAAAGCCTCATCTTCATGGGCAGTTTGGAGACTGGGCTCAGAGTGAACACTTGGGGAGCACATGCAGTTGTCATGTGGACTTGGATGTTGATCTTCTGGAGTCACTTTGCCCAAGGGGGGCTCTTATTGGGCTCCCCTGCAACCTCTTTTATGTAAGAACACAATGAGATGAACTCAATCCAAAGGCACTTTGGCTCCACCAGTCACCAGCTCCCCCACTGGTGGCCATGATCCTGCTGTGATACCCTGCCATGTGGGGTGAAGTCATTACACATAGATCATGGAAAAACAGGGCCTAATAGCCTGCTAACAAGTAACACATGACTTGGAATAAATATATTTCACAATCCCAAGAAAAGTTAATCACAGTTTTAGAGGTATTTCAGAGAAACAGAGCCTATTCTATGGATACCAACGATTTGGTAGTCAGGGTAGAAAAAAAAGCAGGAAGAGGAATGCAGTACAGCATAGGAATCAAGAGGTCTTGGGCAAGTAACCTAACCTCTTGGTGACTCAGCTTTCCCTATCTTTAAATTGAGATAATAGTATCTATTTCAGAGAGTTGTGGAGAGAATCAAATAAGAAAAGATGCACTTAGTGTACACTGCATATGGGCCTGGTACATCAAAACCCTCAATTAATGCTGCCACTCATAACTCTGGGGCACAGGGAATGAGCGTGATGGTGGAAAGGCAACTAATAGTTGTCAAAGGAATGACTGAATTGAGGTGTCAGTGGCTCAGAAGCAGGGCTGTTTTCACAATTTTCTCTTGCTATCTTGCTCTTACTCTCTCTCCTTCCTGGGTTTTCCCTTTGATCTTTTTTTTTTTTTTAGAACTCATTCCATCTTTATGTTTCCTTTTTCTCGGTTCAGAGTGACAGGTAAGAAAGATCTCTAGGTTAAAAGAAGTGTCCCTGAGGAAAATGACGCTACCTCCATTCTACTTTTTCTTGAAGGCTGATGCTATGCAGAAGGCTAAACCTGGGTTAAGTTCTTTCGTTTTTTTTTTTTTTTAATTTATTTATTAATTTTTTTGGGGTACACCAAGTTCAATTATCTGTTTTTATACACATATCCCTGTATTCCCTCCCTCCCTCTACTCCCCCCCACCCTCCCTCAAGTCCCCCCCACCCTCCCCGCCCCAGTCCTCTAAGGCATCTTCCATCCTTGAGTTGAACTCCCTTTGTTATACAACAACTTCCCACTGGCTATCTATTTTACAGTTGGTAGTATATATATGTCTGTGCTACTCTCTTGCTTCATCTCAGCTTCCCCTTCATCCCCCGTCCCCTCCCAAACCTCGAGTTCTCCTGTCCATTCTCTGCATCTGCGTCCTTGTTCTTGTCTTGTCACTGAGTTCATAGTTCTTTCATTTTTTAAAAATCAAATTGCCAGCTTTAAGAGACACTGTAATGTTTATCCTACACATGCACTACCTGTCTTGGAGGTAAAACCTGTTGACTATTTGTATTTGTAAGCAGAATCCAAACCTGGTACTCTGACTAGCAGAAAATTGTGTTTTATGATTTAAAAATAAGAAAAGGCAATTTAGGTAGATCCTGATTGGATAGTAGAGATCGAATTTAGATATTTTTTCAGCCTCCACTTCAACTGATCAGACAGATTTGGGCAATGCTGAGTGACAAGCACAGGGCAGTTATAAATGCATAGGAGCAGTGTGTGCGCTGAAAGGGGACTTAGTGATCTGGAGTAAACATTTTGTACAACCTGTAGACCAAAAACCACTTGGTGAATGGAAGAATTGTATGTTGCTTTCCTCTCATCAGAGATGAACTAACTGAATTTCCTTGCTGTTTGACTTAACTCTCACAGTGAAATAGATTCCCACCTTAAAAGAAATATGAATCCACTTTTGTAGAGGGAGTTCCCCTAAGTGAACCCCAAATGGAGAACTTGAAAACTTAATTTTTAGCCTTCCTTTTTTGTCAGCTACTTGTGCTAGCAGTAAAATAAAACATCTTTGTGACTTGAGAGGAAGATTTGGTTTGAACATTTGTTCTCATTTTCTGGGGCTTTTCTGACTTTATCAAGCCTTTTGGCTTTTTTAAGAAAGCTGTAAGAAGCACTGGCAAATGCGTGCTCTGCGGGAAGCCCTAAGTACTGGTGGCAAATTAATATGGCATTGATTTTTCCTAAAGAAAGAATGCTATTTAGTAGTTTAATTCCATGGAAATGCTAAGTGCAAATGGTGATGAAAACGGCAACAAATCATCCTTAGATGAATGGATTCTTTTCTGCTAAAAATTAAATAGTTTCCTTCTAGGCTGGTATGTGTCTTTGTACAAGGGTGTCGAATGACTTCCATTTGACATCCATGTCAGCCCTGGTGGAATGAGACCCAGAAGTTAACAATGAGAAATGCAGCTTTAACCACAGTATTTTAGTGTTAATCATGAAGGATCGAGAAAAAGAGACCAAAAGAGGAGGGGGGGTGGGATATGTGTAAGATACAGCCTTTTAATAACAAATTAAATTAAAAAGATCTTACCTTAACATTTAGAATTTTCCCTCAAGTCTGCCTCCCGTTAGAGCATCAACGTTCAGTTAGAATTGTCTCTCACATGCAAGCTTCCTTTTATTTACAATAGTCTGCATACACACACACGCACACCCCACCACCAATCTTTCATCTCTTTTATGCATGACTTGTTTTCTGTGAGACTCTATAATTTCTTTTAATTTTTTATTAAATTAAATTAATTTATTTATTGGCTGCACTAGGTCTTCACTGCTGCATGCAGGCTTTCTTTAGTTGCAGCGAGCGGGGGCTACTCTGTTGTGGTGCATGGGCTTCTCATTGCAGTGGCTACTCTTGTGGTGGAGCACGGGCTCTAGGTGCGTGGGCTTCAGTAGTTGTGGCACATGGGCTCAATAGTTGTGGCTCGTGGGCTCTAGAGTGCAGGCTCAGTAGCTGTGGCACATGGGCTTAGTTGCTCCACAGCATGTGGGATCTTCCCAGACCAGGGATTGAACCTGTGTCCCCCACATTGGCAGGCGGATTCTTAACCACTGCGCCACCAGTCCCAAGACTATAATTTCTAAGCAACCGAAAGCTCACCTAGACCCATAAACTAATGAATGGACTCTAGATTCCCCTTCCATCTAAGAGGTTTGATTAGCAGATCAGCAGACAGTTGTACTGGGCAAAACCTTTTGAGTTTCTTATTTACCAGTTTCTGCTATGAAGTCCCCTATGACTGGACCCTTCCCCTGGTTGGAAATCCAGGTATCTTGCTGGCAGTGTCGTAAGCCTGCAGAAATGTGACGGGGGAGGTGCAATGGGCTCAGGGTTCCACCCTGGCGTTAAGCATCAGGAGACAGGCGCTTCTTTCCCACTTCTTTCCCTGCAGATGCACTGGATTTGTTGTTGCTGTTTTGTTTTTTATTAAAGAACAGCAACGAGAAAAAGAGTGTTGCCTCAGAATTCATACTTTCTGGAGCCAGGGGTGGGAGGGAAGAGGAATTTAACTGCATTCTCTGGAATTGTTTTTACTCTTTCCCCCAAATCATTTCCTTTTGGTTAAAGAGCACTCCAGGGGCGGGGAACTGACCTAAAATATTCCTCATTCTGCATCCTTCAGGCCCAGATAAATTTACTGCCTCAGTTGCCCCTTCCGTAAACTGGGGATAATAAAATGATATTTAGGGTAGGATGCTTCTGCAAGCGCTCTCTTGTCCAACTCTAATGCTCAGTAAGATTCCAGAATTCCATATTGAGCGCCTATAAAATGAGAACAATTTCCAACTCATGATGTTGTTGTATAGATTAAATGAGTTAATGTAGGCACTTAACACAGAACCTGCACAGAATTAGCTATCATATTAATATTTCATTACGATAACACTGATATAATATATGTGATAACAGTGCTGTGATGGTTCTTGTGATTCTCTCAACAGGGCTTTAGGAAAGGGGTCTCCACCATGCCAGGGCTGATTTCCTCACGCTCCCACTCACTGACTCCTGGTTAGCAAGGAGCGTGAGTTTTCCCTCTAAGCCCTGTCCCATCTCTGAGGCTGGAATGGCAGGGAAGGAGGCCATAGCAACGGAGGAAGCCACTGGAGGGACTCAGACCAGCCCGCTGAGGGGCTCCATCCGGTTCTGGGAAGCACTTCTGCAGGCTCATTCTTGCTAACAGGCCCTGGAACCCCAATGTAGAAACTCATGCAAGAATGGGCACCCAGCCCTTAGGATTTTAAAAAAATATTTATTTATTTGGCTACGTCAGGTCTTAGTTGTGGCATGCAGCCTCTTTAGTTGTGGCATTCGAACTCTTAGTTGTGGCGTGTGGCATCTAGTACCCTGACTGGGCCCCCTGCATTGGGAGCGTGGAGTCTTAGCCACTGGACCACCAGGGAGGTCCTCAGCCCTTAGAATTTAAACAGCACTTATGAGTCTTCTGCTTCTCACTAAAAAAACAAAACAGACAAAAACTTCCCGGGACTAGCACTGCAGATGTCCACCTTGATTCCATTCTATCCTGATGTAAATTATTTTCCTCACTTATCCGCACTTCAATTCTGCGTTAAATTAAAAATAATAATAGAGGAGAGAAGACACTGAGACCTCAGTAAATATTCATAGCTGGGTGATTAGGAGCACAGGCTACAGTCAGTTTTGCTTCTCTGTCGCTTACCTTTCAGGGCCTGAGTTTCCTCACATGTAAACTGGGGGGGGCTGGAGGGGGATGATGATACCTACCTTATAGAGTTGTTGTGAAGCATAAATGAGATAATTATATATCAATACTAATAATGCTGACATTTATTGATCACTTATTAGGTGTCAAGTACTGTGGTTTGGGCTTTGTGTGGATTGTCTTAACTGCTATGCTATTGTACCATGGTAAACAGCACATATGAGTCTTCTGCTTCTCACTAAAAAAATAAAACAAACAAATCTGGCCAGTATTCAATACATGTTAGCAATTATAAAGATAATGATATCAGCAAAGTACGAAGAGCCTGTCTTCACTGTCTTTGGCAATGTGTTTGTACAATCATGCTCCCTTTCCCAAAGCCGGTCCAAATCACCCTTCACTCCCCGTCCCCCTTTGGTCCCTCTCCTTCTGGCCATACCACATCTTGAAGCCCACTGCTCTGGGGGAAAGACGGCCAGACTCAGGGTCTTTGGGAATCCTGAGTGTGTCCTTCATTACGACTTGGCCTGTGATTACTCGTGACACTGAACGAGCTGCTTTTAGCCTCATTAGTTTCCCCATCTTCAGAATGTGATCAAGATACCGCTACCCACTTATTGTTAGTACTTTACGACAGTGGGGAGAAGGCATTTGTAAACACCAAGCACGGGATTTCTGGCCCACTCCCCACTCAAGAGGCTGGTGTGGGAAATAAGTGAGGTGAGAAGTGTGTGCTTAGCTCTGGCTAAGACTCAGAATAACAATTTCCAGAAATCAGTCTGCTAAACCCTGTGCCTCGCAAGCACCTGGCATGTCCTAGGTCCTCAAGAAACAATTTGTTGGCACTGAAGATATTTCATGATTTTTAGTGCAAGGGCTTATTCTGTACATCTGCTATGAAGAGCAACTCAGGGACCAGCTGCCACTCATCCCTCCTTCCAGCTATCCCAGATTTAGAAACTGGAACTAAATGTTGCATGCCATTTATTTTCCTTTGGAAATTAAAAAAATATAATTGGTGCTAGGTTATGCCGCATCAGTTTCATTGTTGGTTACTGCATTTCCTATCCACTGTCCCACCATACCCTCCCCAAGATGCTTTTCCCTTTGAATGAATTGTCCTCCAGAATCTGCAAGGCCACACTTAAGTCTGGGGATCACCTTTTCTAAGGGTGAGTACTATTAGCTGGTTGTCTTACCTAGATCAATTGAGCAGCTTGTCTTTATTCATGGACTGTGTGGCACCTTATCTCCTCACTTTTCCTCCCTTTGTTTCTGCCTCCTAAACGCCCTTTCTTGCTTCGGATATGCCCCTCTCTCAGAGACCACTTCTTGAACTCGAAGCAGAACTGATGTCAGGGCTACGCCACAGAAAGAGATTGTAGGAGTGAAACATTTTAAAGGAAGCTCAATAGCAAAAGAGGTGGGGTTGAGCTCCCCAAAGGGTCCTTCCAAAGTGAAGTAGACCCCCAGCCAAAGCACACTGGAATCCCTCATACTAGCTTCAATATTCTTTTGTTAGTTTGAAGTCTTCTGAAAGAGGCTTTAGGGACAATGACCTAGAGAAGCATTTAAGATTTTGGCTGGTATAACTGTTCAGAACCAAAAACCTTTGTCCTATTATTTCAGCCACATAAAATGTTGATTTGGCTCTGAAATACCCAGCAACGGCAATTCCAGGATAAGGAGACTGCAGCCAACCTGGCTGTGATATGGACGTGGTCTTTGAGAGAAACCAAGAAGATGTGATGCAATAAACGCCTTTGGTATTTAGGAAGGCAGACTCTCAGTGGCAGAAAGCAATTGCTTATGAAGAGGAGTTAGGAGAAGCACGGTAGCTAGTTCAAGAGACTAAACAGCCCCCCAAACTTGTATTTTGGCCTCACTGTACAGTAATACAGTAATGATTTTACTTTTTGAATTGGGCTTATAGAAGCCAACGGAAAGTTCATTTTCCTTCACTGAGCACACACTGGCTTGGTTGGCTGAGAGGTGGGACACACTGGCCTACAGGAGGGAAAAACAAGCAGTCAAGGATTTCAAAATAGCCATAGATGGTCCACGAATGGACAAGCCAGTTTGTACTTCATACCGGCCACATGGAATCGCAGGATGCTGCAGTAAGGCCTTTGTCTCAGACGTCAACGTCACCTGTTGAGGAAAGCAAGGCCCACGGAAATGAAGGAATTGATCTAAGAGCATGAAAATTATGGAGAATCACAGAATCTGAGTTCTTGGGAAAAGCATTCTTGTTAGCTACCCACCCTCTGCAATTAGATGGGTCATTCCCACAACTGAACCTCCCAGTACTTTCAGAGAGAGGCTTTGTGTCATGTTACAGAAAGTGCGCTGAGCTCAGAATCTGAGGACAGGAGATGATTCTTTCCTCTTCCTGTGTCACTTCAACTCACTAAGCCTCTCAGCTTCTTCATTTTTAAAATAGGAATTATTCCATGTTACAAGACCGTTACAATAATTGTGAGGATAAAGTCACATAATTAATGTGAAAGCAGCCTTTAAAAGAGTAAATGCCACCAAATGTTAAGTAATATTATTCCAAAGAGCATTTGGGCCTCTGTGATGACACTTACCAAGTTCTGTCTAGAAGATAATTAGTTGCTTATTCCTCCACGGGGGATGCTCTCCTCCCTACCCTGAACTATGCTGCAAGTTACTTTAGGTGGAATGTGTCTTTCTTGCTTTTATCTGTAATCCCTCCAGTCCCTGTCATAGTACATTTTCTGTAGAGGCTGCTTGATCAGTACTTCTTGGACTAGATCACTTATAATAAACTATTGTCTTGGTCACACTACCCTTTTTCCACCAATGTGGTACTAATTGAGAAAATTCCAATTAGAATTTTTTTTAAAAAATTTATTTATTTATTGGCTGCACTGGGTCTTCGTTGCTGCTTGTGGGCTTTCTCTAGTTGCGGCGAGTGGGAGCTACTCTTCGTGATGGTGTGCAGGCTTCTCAGTGCGGTGGCTTCTCTTGTTGCAAAGCAAGGGCTCTAGGGCACACAGGCTTCACTAGTTGCAGCACTCGGGCTTCAGTAGTTGTGGCACACAGGCCCTACCGTGCAGTCTCAGTAGTTGTGGCACATGGGCTTAGCTGCTCTGTGGCATGTGGGATCTTCCTGGACCAGGGGTCGAACTCATGTCCCATTCTTAACCATTGTGCCACCAGGGAATTCAATTTTTTTTTTTTAAACCAGAGAGTAAGAGGCACAATGTGTATGTACCAAATACCTGACATTTTAATGGTACCCTTTTAACTAGTTCACTTTTGTATGAAATGTGAGGAATATAGATTCAGACGTAAGAAATGTCACGAATTGGAAAGTAAGAGTTGAAGAACCAAGTTTTATGAAATCACTTTAATGTCACTGAGAGTGAAATAAGAGAAAAATAGCACAGATCTATGAAATAGTTTAAGTCCACACTGGAGTGCTTTGGTCTCTTCTAGGATTTCCTGGAGCCCTGTAGACTGTTATTTACCATCCACATATGCATATATAAAAATATACCATCTATAAATAGCCACCTGCCTTTCCAGTGAAATTAAAGATGGGAGAGTTAGAAGAGAATTTCCCAGTATAATTACAGGGCTCAAACCTACAGCTGTTATATTCCTATAGTTCTGCCCAGAGAATTTCTAATATCACTATTTTCTATCAAGCACATTTTAAAAAATCTACTTTTCCTTTAATGGTAAGAAGTTGTCAACAGGACATTTATTTGTTTCTCGCCAAGATTTTTCACAAACCTACTTTAAAAGATTAGTTGTTACATACGGTTACTGTATAGGCTAATTTTGTTTTACAAACTGAAGAAAATTTTCACAAGTGTTTCTGCTCTTTTTCTAGGGATTAACACCAAACTCCTGCCAATGTCTTTCCTAAACTCCACACATGCCCTTTCACAAACACTCTTTCACCTGTTTTCTGCAAAGATGCACCTCCTTAAAGATCCCCGAGTCTCTAAAATTCTTAGCTAAGAATCTACGACATTAAGGACATACCACAATGTGAAAGGAATTAAACTGAACACTTTTATCTTTGCCTACAAAAAAGCAGGTAGTAATTTATTCATACACAGTCTTTGTTCCCTCACTAAAGACCAGTGCTCTTCAATCTGTGAGAGCCCTGAAGGACGAGGCAGCGCTGACAAGAGGAAGGGGACACATTTACAGGAGCAGTCGCATAACTCTCCCCACAGAAGGGTCTAAGTGCCTTTAGCAGTTAATTTGTGAGCAAAAAACCCCGTTGGGAGTCTTCCACCTACTCTAAAAGCAAACATTCTTAACAGGCAGTATTAGTGTGGTGTTAAAAGAGGCATGCTTTAACCTAAAAGGTGTCATTTTATGAGCAAAAACTGGATAAACCTTAAGAGACTTGAAGTCGCTATTTTTTCCCCTTTCCCGATGCCAAAATCTTCACAGCTTAAGATGACCTCACACCCATTGTGATGTTCAAAACCCAAGAGGATCTTAAAGCCGCTTTGCACACAGTGCAGCCGCAAGCCTTCCTCCTCCTGGTGAGGACTGTCTGTCACTGGTTTTCATTCCATGTATTTGTAAAACACACCAGCCATGTGTGCGAGCCTGTTAATTAAAACAAAGACAGAACTGTTTCTGTTGAGCTTTAGAAGTACAGAAACTTAGAGCCAAAGCAGGGGAGGAGAAACAGCAGCATCCTGTCTGCTGCTGTGATGGCTGCCGGAGAATGAGGGGATTCTGTTATGAAAAGCCACCAAATAGACACCTGAATCAAAGTGGGGGAAAAAAAGCTAGTTAGGCTTGGAATTGGAAGTATTTAGAATGCCTTTATCATTTCCCTGGGGGACTGTTTAATATCAAAGTGCCTGGATAGTGAAGGCTTCTCAGTCTAATCTGATTCCAAAGTTAGCCTCTCCCACAAGAGGAAAGAATAGCTTCAGTGGCTTCTGAGGCCATCCTGGGGTCAGGCGTGGAGTCTATTCCTGCCGGAGCTGCTGAGTCACTGCCACCTCGGGGAATCACTTGACCTCTGGCTCAATTGACCTAGAAGGTAGAGTGAAGCCTACAGCTGGGTAGGCTCCATGTGCAATGCCCCTGTTATGATGTCTGGAATCAACTGCAGACTTTCCCAGCCACCTGAACCCAAAGGATTTAAGTCCTAACAATTTAGATAAGAGGCGTTAGGATACAAAAACACCAATCAGTGATAAAAAAAAAAAAATCACAGAATTCTTCCCAAGAAAAACATCTCTAGAAAAGCGGACCAAAAATATCTCGTCGTCTTTCAAATACGGACACGATGCCTGAAGGGTAGTAAAAACATGGATCAGATAGCACCCCTCTAAAAGAGATGCTTATTCTGTATCTTCAGTAATTTATCCAGAGCAGGATGTGAAAAAGCTTAGGGGTGTGTGTGGTGGGGTGGTGTGGAGAGAGGCAGGAAGCAACAACAGAAAAAAAATTAAAAGGACAGTTAAGGCATTCATCACACTCTGTATTTTAAAATGCAAGAAAAAAAGACCTTAATATATATAACATCTTCCTCCATCAGGGACACATCCAATGGTGCCCCTCCATACCATCTTTCCATAATACAAAATTCTGTTTTCTGGCTTATATAGGAATCATAAACTAAAGAAACATTGACTTTGTATTTTAAAAAAATTTATTTGTGATCTGTACATGTGATAAAGTGGGGCTTCCTTGTAGACATTTAAAGGCAAAACAAAACAAAAATCCAAAGTAAAAACGTATAAATACAATATATATTTTCTTACAAAAATGGGAGATTTACAAAATATACATACTGCACTTGTCTCTATTTTACAAATTTCACATGCAAGAGATACAACACAAAAGATGCCAAAAACTGTGTAGTGGGAGTTTTAAAAATCTGACAAATGAGACAGTTTTGGAGGTTTAAGAAACACAAGGTCAGTGTTAACTTTAATATAAAAAGCAGCTCCACTCTCCCAACATTACATATATAAAGCAACCTGTACTCCTGACAGTACCCTCTATGACTTAAAAACTGTTTAAAACAACATTTAGAGACTGTTTTGAGAAACAGGATAGTGCTGCCAGATTGGAGGGTGGTGTCAAAGGTGGAGTAAAGGTTAGCTCCTTTACTGGATTCTCTGTTCAGCTTTAGACCTTTATGCAAAAGAATCAGAGTTCTACTATAGAAAAAAGTACACGATTTAACATTAATAAATTTAAGTCATCCAGCATATTTCAAAGAACTCCAGAATTACTTTGAAGTTTACCTTCTTTTAAAGACTTTCCTTAAAAATGGGGCCCATGGTTTGAACTGTCCGCTTCACTCACTTCATTTCTGCAGGTCACCTCCCCACCCAGCCACACAAAGACAGGGTCAGCATACACATGATACTTTATAAACGGATTTATGGAACAAAGAAAACAGGACAAAATGCTTTCTTACTTTCTAAAAAATTTAACGTTCCTTTATTGTCAGGCTAAAGGCATTATGCGTCTCCTTTTATCTTGAAGGATTCAAATTGGAAGAAAAAAATAGAAAACAAACAAACCCCTAAATGCAGGTTTATGGGAAGAAAAAAAAAAAATGAAGGGAGAGATTTCCCTGAACGTTTTAACAGAGCCTGTTGGATCATGTGTTCTGAATTAAATTTACTTAAAACAAACACAACAAATCCCCTTGCATTTCCTTTAGCCAAGTCAGAACCTCTGACGGAAAGGGGTATGGAAGCACACTGCCCTTCACTTTTCCTTAAAAAGGAATGTTTATTGCAACCAAATTAACATCCAAAGGGAAACCTCACATTTGCGCTGCTTTGCCTATAAAAGTTGCTGTCTTCACAGTTGTGCCTTTCCACCGGGAGACACTTGTTTCCTCTTTTGTCTCTTACAACAAAGACAAGGGGGAAAATGCATTCCTGTTTTGAAAAGCAACAAGTCATCACTTCTTTTCAGGGTATTAAACCAAATAAGACACCCTTCTTTCTTCCTCCTGCCTTCCCCCGAAAATAAAAAAAATTGTAGAAATACCTACTTTTTGCCACCTTTCCCTTATTACAAAATATTATCTTCATTTCTTTTGCATCCTATTAGGATTCTAGGAGGCAGGCCTCCCAAGACTTCAAAATGCTTATTTTACAAGACTTGAAAGGAGTAGAGGAGGAAAAACAGGCAGGAGACAGGGGAGGAGAGATTGTAATGTCTGACCCTGGAAATTAACCCATCTGGGCTCCAGTTTGGCCCCAGTGAAAAGAGATTATGGTTTGACCACCGCTTGACAAGGACACTGCAGGGAGTCCTCCCTTTTCCCAACAAAGCGGCCGCCGCAGACAGAGCTGTACCTTTCACCCGGGCCTCACAGGAGTGAGGACAGGCCACTTGCCTTGCAGCAGGGGAAACGCTCACAGTCCCAGTTCGGCCCCAGAGCCGGGAAGAATTCACAGCAACCTTCTGATCTCAATCTTTTCGATTGGCCCGGGTCGGCCCACACCGCACAGGATTAACATCATCATCACCGTCACCATCCTACATGCCTTTGCCAGAAGTCTTTTCATCCAAACCGTCTTTCACCCAGGCCTCTTTTCCAAGCCCACATATACCTACATACATCTTCTCACTTCCAGGTCTCATTGGAGCGGAAGGAGGTTCCAGAAACATGCCCCGCACCTCGCAGTTCTTTCCCTACCGTGCCTCTCCCCCAGCTGGGGGGGGTGGGGGGTGGGGAGGAGGAAGGGTGGGGAAGGGGCCGGGGCTCATACCGCGGTCTCCCCCTTGCTGCTGTGGCTGAGTCTGTGGTAGAAGCGGCGCCACGACTGCAGGGTCTTGCCGGACCAGATCCAGAAGCCGGTGGTGATGCCTACGATCATGGTCATCAGGTACTTGATCATGAAGACGGTGAAGTCGGGGCTCATGGGCGGGGAGTGGCCGGGCGGGCAGGGCACCGCGTAGCTCTTGCACGTCTGCAGGAGCCAGGTGCGCTCCCAGTGTTCGCGGAAGGCCTGCTCGTAGAAGTAACAGGCCAGAACGATGGTGGCCGGCACGGTGTAGAGCACGCTGAAGACGCCGATGCGCACCATGAGCTTCTCCAGCTTCTCGGTCTTGGTGCCGTCGTGCTTCATGATGGTGCGGATGCGGAACAGCGACACGAAGCCGGCCAGTAGGAAGGACGTGCCGATGAAGAGGTAGACGAAGAGGGGCGCCAGCACGAAGCCCCGCAGCGCGTCCACGCTGGACAGGCCCACGTAGCACACCCCGCTGAGCAGGTCCCCGTCCACCTGGCCCATGGCCAGGATAGTGATGGTCTTGACGGCGGGCACCGCCCACGCGGCCAGGTGGAAGTACTGCGAGTTGGCCTCGATGGCCTCGTGGCCCCACTTCATGCCGGCCGCCAGGAACCAAGTGAGCGACAAGATGACCCACCAAATGGAACTGGCCATGCCGAAGAAGTAGAGCACCATGAAGAGGATAGTGCAGCCCTCCTTCTTGGTGCCCTGCGCCACCGTGCGGTAGCCGTCGTCTGAGAAGCGCTCCACACACACGGCGCGGTCCTCCAGCAGGAAGCCGGCCACGTGCGCCACCGCCACCATGAAGTAGCAGCCCGACAGGAAGATGATGGGCCGCTCCGGGTAGCTGAAGCGCCTCATGTCCACTAGGTAGGTAAGCACGGTGAAGAGCGTCGAGGCGCAGCACAGCACTGACCACACGCCCACCCAGAGGCGGGCGAAGCGCCTCTCCTCCTCCTTAAAGTACATGAGGCCGTTGGCGCGGCCCGGCTCGCAAGGGGCGCCGCAGTCGCGTTCGCCCAGGAAGCGGTAGCCCAGGTAGGGGGGTACCTTGAGCTGGCGGGGGCACGAGAAGGGGAAGGCGGAGCGGCCCCTGCCGTCGGCGGCCCCCGGAGGCAGCGCGGTGAAGGGCAGGTCGGGCATGTAGGGCGCGGTGGGGTAGGCGGTGGGGCTGCCGCCCGCGCCTCCGGAGCCGTCCGAAGTGTTCTGTCCCACGCAGATCTCGCCAGCGCCGTGCACGGGGAAGTTCTCGCAACGCAGCCGCTCAGGCCACTGGAAGCCGAACTTGTTCATGAGCGCCTCGCAGCCCTGACGGGCACGCTCGCACAGAGAGCGGCACGGCGGGATGGCCTTATCTAGCACGGTACACACGGGTGCGTACATGGAACACAGAAAGAAGCGCAGCTCCGGGGAACACTGCACCTTCACCAGCGGGTAGAACTGGTGCACCTCGAGGCCCGCGTCCTCTTGATTCGTGTGACCCAGCAGGTTGGGCAGGATGGTCTGGTTGTAGGCGATGTCCGTGCACAGCGGGATGGAGATGGGCTGGCAGAAGCCGTGGTCCGGCACCGAGATGCCCTTCTCGCCGTGGTACGGCTGCGCCCCGGCGCCGGCGGGCAGTGCGCCCAGCAGCGCCAATACCAGGATGCACAGGCCCAGAGGCGAGCGCGACGCTGCCGCGCGCGGGCCCCGCATCGCCGGCCGCGGGTGCAGCGGCGCTCTCAGCCCGAGAAGCGCGACAAGACAGCCGGGAGAGGCTGGGCTCCGGGGAGGCGCCGCTGCGCCGGGCGCATGAGAGTCCTCCCGGCGCCGGGGCTGGGCCGTGGGCGGCGCGGAGCCTAGGGCGCCGCAGCTGGGGTGCTCGCGCCGCGGGGGCGCCTCCGCCGCCTCCGCCCAGCACTCGCGCAGCCGCCGGGGGCCCAAACTCGTCTGCCTGGGCCGGGGGCGCCGATGGGGGGGCCGCCTCCTCCTCTCGCCGCGACGTAACGGTGCGGCTTTTTCTGCGGCGGGGAGCAACAAGCGTCTCCGGTTACCCTTCAAAGTTTGCTCAAGTCTCTCGACTCACAGCGCACAGTACCGCGCGCGCCCCCCACACCAAGTCCGGCCCCCCGGCAGGCGAGAGCCCGGCGCCGCCGCTTGCTAGCCAAAGCCGCCGCCGCTACGGTGCTGCTCCGCCTCCTCGCCTCGAGGCTCCGCTCGCTGCCGCTGCCGCCGCCGCCTTCGCCTCCTTCTCCACTCCCCGCTCCTTCCTCAGCCCCAAAAGCTTGGCCCCAAGTTTCAGCCAAACGGCTAATTCTCGTTCTGAGTCCGATCGGCGTCTTGGAGCCGAGAGCTCAGCGAGTTCTTTTAAGAAATCCAGTCACACCGTGTCCGAAGCTGCGAGGTCCCGGTGCCCGCGGCCTGGGCCTGGCCTCCGCAGCCCCGCGCAACCCTGGCCGGTGAGTCCCGGCGCCCGCCGCCGCCGCCGCCCGCCGGGAGGGAGCGCAGAGTAACGCCTCAGAGCCGCGCAACTCGCCAGAAGAAGCGTCGGGCTCGCAGGGTTCCGGACCGCCCCGCCCCCTCCCCTCCCCCCATTCACAAACCACTCCGGGGGCGGGTCCTCGAGCTCCAGGGCGGCCCAATGGCAGCCTTTGTTTTCTGTGTGGCCGCCTTCGGATTGGGTGGAAGTCGGAAGGGGCGGGCGAGGGAACCCGAGAGGCACTGTCTGCGGCGCTCTGGGCGGATTCCTGAGGGGAGGGGCGGGGGCTGGGAGGGAAAAGTTAAGAAAAACTTTTACCCTGAATTTGCTGGCGGGTGGCGGGGGTGGGGTGCGGGGGAGCTTACCAGAGAGCGAATTTGCTTGAGAGATTTGTTCTTCTTCCGGGTGCACTAAAATACACATTCCTGAAGAGAAGGGAGCACCGGGCAAGGCTTTTTCAAGGAGAAGCTGAGAATAGAGCAGCGCCTCAGCGGAGAGAGACGTGACCCGGAGACACGTTAGCCCTCCCCGGGCTGAACATGCTGCGTGTAGCGGGGCCCTTTTAGGTAGCGGGATCCTAAATGTGGGGTTCGGTATGGGGCCAGAAAGGGGTGTGCCTCGCGGACTGCTTTTCTCTCTCGGGGCTCAGACCACGTGGGGCCACAATCCCCTCTCACCCCCCTCTCCCAGTTGTAAAAAGGAGGAGGGGCCGCGTCCCAGGAGGAATCGGAGTCGGGCGGAGGGGGCCGGCCTAAGGCGGGAGGAAGCGCGAGACCCCTCTGCGGGGAGAGGGCCGGGGAGAGGCGGGCGCAGGGGCCCCGGCCCCAGCCCACCCTGACCGCGCGCGCGGCCCGGGCTGCAGGCATCTCGTACCGCTTGAGTGAAGTCCTGAGAAAGCTAAGACAGTGCGGGGGGAAATGACTGAAAAACCTGCGGCCGAGTGTCCGGGAACGCGGTACAGTTTAAAGCCGAGTGTTTGCCGTGTTTTCCTCAGTTCTGCGGCGTGTGACCCTTGGGGATCTCACCTTCTTCCTAGAAGCAAGGATTCGATCCTTGGAATTTGCGTAGAAAAGTTTTAATGCGTATTAGAAACCAAGGGCATTTGCTAATGAGAAGTTTTCAAAACACAAAGAGAGGTTATCCTTGTTCTCGGGTAGCGTTTTCTGATTGGCAAGCGTTCTTTTGTTCGCGGTCAAATCTTCGCCGGGCTGAAGGCACCGGGCGCTGGCGCGCGCTCTGGGGTTGCTCCCGGCGAGTTCAGAAGTTACGCGGTGTCGGGGGCGGGGGGGCGCCCCTCTCGCTGCACCGCGAGGAATATCATGGATGTGCATGCAGGAGAGTGACATGTTGAGAAAGGAAAAATCTACTTCTCTCTGACACACACACACACAGCAATCTTATTATGCCTTAAGAACGGTACACACACACACACACACACACACACGCACAGCAATCTTATTATGCCTTAAGAACGGTACTCCTGGCCGAGTCCTCCCGCCAGCTCAGTTCCAGGCGCTAGAGCCCTGAGGGATTTCTAGTCAGAGTGCGTGTTTGTATACATTGCTGCCTCTGCTACCCACAGTGAGCCTCTTCTCCAGCAAAAAAAAAACTGATCCTGAAATCGGAGACAGTTAATTGGGTTCCCTTCCATGGGAGACTTTGTCTTCCTCTGTTTTTCTTTTATTTATTTTCTGTCTTTGGTTTATGGGGCATCTGTCCTTCCGCTTCACAGTTCTTTGTCCTTCTCCATTCTTGCTAATGGGTCTGGAAGGCTGAATCATTTAGGCCAAGGTAGGGTGTCAGGCTGCTCATATTCTCCATTCGGCCCTCAACAGGAGTCCTCATCTTTTTCTTCCAAAGCATAGCTTTTCCCTTCACATAGGACTTTTTTTTTTTCCTTTTGGGGTATTTGCCTCAAGGTAGAATGAAGGATTAGTAATATTTTCTTTTAAAATGTTTCATTCCCTCATATTTTTTTAAGGACTCCTCTTTTTCTTTATAACTTATTATTCTTATTACCTGACATTGGGGAGCCTTGATATTGATTACACTGAAAAATGTGGTTTAAAGGCAGTGCTGCTTCTTTGCTTTGTCATTTAAAGTGTGTGTGGTGGGGGGTTGGAAACCCTTTTTTCTCTCTGGGAGCTCTAGGATATTCTCCTTTTCTAAATCAAATTTTCATGCTTGTTCATCAGGCCACTGATCTAAGTCATCTTTGTTTATTGAGGGAGAAATTGCAAGCACTGTCATTTAATAAAATGGAAACTGACAAGATAAAATAGTCTTAAATACAACTAAAACCAGTTTAGCTATGAGCTTCTTCTCATACTGTAGCCCCAGATAGCTCCCTGAGGAGGTAATAGGGATAATTTTTTAAAAAGAAAAAAAAAAGAGAGCCCTTAAAAAATTCAAGGGACAAATGAAATATTTTTAAAACAATCTACATTTAAGATGCAGAAAACCCATCCCCATTTATCTAGATGAAATGTATCGCAGATGGGAGTCCTTTTGCTCTGACTCAGGCAGACAAGTGCAAAAAACAGAGAAGCAAAGGCCAATTTTTTGGAGAGTCTTTTGTGTTTTTTAGGATGATTTTTTAAAAACCACTTCAAAATTATTCTGAAAAATAAGAATTTGCTGTTTGTGAGAGGGGTGTGGTCGCTTTCTTTGCCTTGCCTGATACAGAACGCTGATTTCAAGGAGCTAAGTAATAAAAGGGAGAAAAGTAAGCTCATAGTGTAAGGGGCTAAATAGTCTGTTAGGCTCTGTGATAAATGTACTAACGTTGGTTCACATCTGTTCAGAATCAATTTAATTGTCTTTTCCAAGTAACACCTTCCACATCCAACTCCCAAAGCCACGAACTGGTATCTTCTTTGGAGAGCTAAGGGTGGAAAATTTTGTAACTGTCTGCTGCAGAACTTCCAATTGTCCCTGCCCTTTAAAACAACAAAGGCTTTTATTTCTTCACATCATAGTCATATGGTTCCATAGAAAAGTGATGCTATTCATTGGCTCCAGTTATTTAAATGTTACTTATCTTGGCCAAGTCCCAGGTTTATCTAGTTGAATTACATTCTGATGTCAGGCCAGATTTGAAAATGGCCACCTTCGTGGTGCCACAATCCTGTGGTTGTAGTGAAACTCCAGCTGCAAGAATTACTCATGCAAAACCAGAAAGGGCAGCTTTTACCATATACTTTCCTTTCCGGCCTCTCTTTCACCAGACAATTTGTGACTTTATAACATTGAGGACTTGGAATTTCCAATTGCCAGGTTGCCATTGACTTCTTTTCATTTTAGTTTGGGGTGTTGGATCGTTAAAAAAAATGGAAACATTTTTAACCCTAAAGCAGATTTTCAAGTGTTATGAAAGTTAGAGATGTCTACATCGAATTAGAGGAATTAGAGGAGGGCCATGCTGAAATCCTGTCAGGTATGCTAGACCCTACCATGTAGAGGTGGTTTGTGTGGTAGATTCAGTGATTGAATCTGTTCGACCATTTTCCTTGTTGGTTGAGGATTGTATTAGTTCTCTTTAGTTGTGTAACAAATTACCCCAAAACACAGCAGGTTAAAACAACAAATATTTAATGTCTCACAGTTTCTGTGTGTTAGGAATCTGGGTGTGCTTAGCTTGGTCTTCTAGCTTGGGGTCTCTCACAAAACAGCAATCAGGGTCTTTGTCAGGGCTGCAGTTACCTCAAGGCTCGATTGGAGGAGGATCCATTTCCAATCTTATAAGGCACTTTTGGCAGGCCTCAGGTTCTTGCTAGCTGTTGGCCAGAGACATTGGTACCTTGCTATGTGCACCTCTCATGAGGCCACTTATAACATGGCATCTGGCTCCCCCAGAGACAGAAGTCATGGTCTTTTTGTAATCTAGTCTTGAAAGTGACATCCTGTCACTTTTGCCTTACTTTATTCATTAGAAGCAAGAAACTAGGTCTAGCCACAATCAAGAGGTAGTAGGGATTACTCTAGAGTGCGAAAACCCATTGGAAGGTGAGCCATTGTAGAGATGGTTCACCACACAGCTTATTCATTCCTTCCCAAAGTATTATGGGGATAACCCCTCAGAGGGAAACAACTCTTGGGTCTCTGCCCTTGGAGTGTCCAGAGAAACGGTCACAAATAATAACACATGTTGGTTATAATGCCACTTGATCTGCTGGAGTCAGAACAGAACGCTAATTTTGGCCAACTGTTTCTTTAAACACACATCATTGGACTAGAGGGAGAAAGAATGTAGGAAAGTTGATTAATACAAGACCGTCAGCAACCCTGGGGAGAAACCTCCAAGTGCAGAAGGTAGCCGTTCTGGGGAGTCAGATTTGTACTCAAAGGACCAAGCATTTGGACCAAGTCTGCAGAGAGACTTTGGATATTTGGGTTATGAGGTAAAAGCACCATTGGTAATCGCTACTTGTGTCTTTACGCCAATCTGGACAATGATGTGTAGGAAGGGTGGCAGAGGTGGTTAGTACAGACTGGTTGAGTTCTGCTTTTCACCATTGATTTCCTGTCCTGCCTCAGGCAAGTCACTTAACATCCCTAGCTCTCCAAGGTGTTGTGAGAATTATGAGATAATATTTATAAAATGCTTTGTGATCTATGGGCAAAAAAATCACAAGGAAGGAATCATGGTTTGGTTATACGGATGCAAATCATAGAGATAAAATAAAACACCAGGTTAGGTGCATACTTTGTGGTGCTGGCTCCTTGCCGAGGTTGTGACTTTTTACAGTGGTATGCTGGTAAATGTTTAATAACTAGCTCTCCATGAAAAAAGCCCTGATCTATACATTTTCCAATTTGCATGCTGTTAATACTGATACGATGGCTGATTTCAAGCCACATGATGTCACTGAACTTGGAGTTTGGAAAAGGTTCACATAATCAGCTCTCACAAGTCCGTAAGGGCTGATTCTAGCACACTACCAGATTTATAAGGACTTACTCTTTTCATGTGATTTGGAACATCAAAAACAGTTACATTTTTCATAGAATGACTACCATTTATAAGGTACCAGGTACTTTAGGTACACTAACTCTAATTTTATAACAATCCTTCAAGGTTCCAGGTATAAGCTCCTTTTTTATAGTAGCAAAGCTTGCACTAAAACCTGATCTATGTAACATTTTTCACTTCACACTGCACAGCTACTTGATGTCTTCATGATAAATATCACTAATTTTGGTCCTTTTATAGGTCTGATCAAAAGCCATTCCAAAATTTAGAGAAGCCCCAGAATCGCTAGGCTTGGGCTATCAAGCCCAGATTGGTGATGACCCCATGAATATTATACCTATATAGGTTTCAAACCCACTTGGTAATGACCAGTAATTTTTTCTAATTTTCCAAGGAACAATTTAATTCCCATTACTGAAACTGCACCAGTGAGTTTCTAGATTAGGAGATGTGGGTGCTCTTCTCCAGACCACTAAGGCAGATGGGAAATCTGGCAGCGTAACAGGCCTTCCCCATCTTGGCAGGCAGGACAGTCAGCAGAGAGCTAGGAAAGCGGCAGGAACAAGATTCACAATGGTCATAAAAGCCCCCAGAACTTTCTAGAAGTGTGAAGATGGGAGCTAGAGCAGTGGATCTCAAACCTGGGCTGGTCATCAGCATCACCTAAGGAGTTTTTTCAGAAGTTTGGGCCCCACCTCAGACATGTTGAGTCAGAATCTCTGGTGTTGGACTTGGGGATTTAATTTTTAAAAGCTCACTGGGTGATTCTTTTGAATTAGTCAGGTTTGAGTCCCGCTGACCCAGGCTCATATTCCAAAGCAGTGTATTGTGGCGCCGATGCCTCATAGAAGGTCTTTGGTCTTGCATAAAGTTCTCGCTCCACTTGATTATGTTTTGAACTGAAGGATGGAATAATAAGAACCATATAGGAGGATGAGGTGTGTGAGGGGTGTGTGTGTGTGTGTGTGTGTATGTGTAAGAGAGAATAAGAGAGAGAAAAAGGGGGGTGGTTGGATGAATGTCTGATTGTAGGGTGTGATGTTGGGTCTGAGACTTTATTTATGAAGCTCAACCGAGTTCACAGTGGCTATTCTAAAAGGTAACAGCTGCTCCTCCCACAGTTCATTCACAGCATTTCCTCAGCCTGATGTTGCCATCCTTGCTTCTGGTACCATATGAACCCTAACCCCAGATGACTGAGCCAGGAATAGGCAAGCATCTGAGCCAGCCATGAGGTTGTCTGGCATGAGACCTCTGTCCAACAAGTGTATCCACTGGATATGCAGTGGCCACCCAATCAGATCCTTTCATTTGGGGACTCTGAGTGTAAAATATATTGGCAAGAAGCTGAGAAAGGAACAAGCAGAAACCAGGAAGCAGTAAAAGCTTGGGGGAAGCAAGAGCCATGAGGTCGTGAGGTGAGTGGGGAGAACAATTAGATGGTGGCAACAGAAGTGTGGATGGAAAGACAGGATAGTGGAGAATTTTCATGGTGGAATGCTATGGAAGGAAGGGAGGAAGGAAGAGAGGATGGATGGAAGGAAGAAAGGAGAAAGGGAAAAGGGAAGGAAGGAAGGAAGGAAAAGATGGAAGGAAGGAGTAAATGATGGATGGAAGGAGAGAAGGAACACCTGTATTAAAAGGAGAAGACAAGAAGACCAGGTCACAAGAGCTGTTTCCTAGCTTCTTCCCTTGGAATCCCACCATCTCTAATAATGAAATCACCTGCCCGCCTGTCTGCTCTAGCAGCTAGAGAGAAACTTCACTAACCATAGTGCTGGGGTCTGCAAAAGGGTGAGAACACAGGTCTCTTTTTGGCTTTTTCCTGGGGCGTGGGCCCATAGCTGTGGAAAGCTGACCTCTGAGGATCAGTGCCAGCCCAGGAGAGGCACCTATTCAGGGCTGACTAACAAGACTGTCTTGCAGTCACCTTCATCTTGCTCAATGGCCTGGATAAATCATCTGAGAAGATACTTCCTAAGACTGCAGTTGACATTGAGTTAACTCAATTGAATGATTGCAAAAGTGTTGCAAGATAGGAATTACCTATAAAGACCCCGGAGTCCTCTTTCTTCTGAGTTATTATAAGAAAGAGAAATAAATGCTCTAAAGCATATAAAGTCCTTAGCATGGTGCAGAAGCTGCTAGTTGCCCCTCAGTGTATGTTTTTGCCTTCTTTCAGTGGTAATGGAACCCCCAGTCTTTAGCCAGACATATGACCAGTTGGAATAAAGACTCCGTATAAAAGCCTTTCATGTGTTCATCCATTAATTTCTGGCCAATGGAACATCAGCTGTGTTGATGTGTGCAACACAAAGTGGGTAGATGTGCCCCTGCCCATAGCTGGAACTCTGGAGGCTGTTGTGGACGAGGTGACCTTGGAAAGGAGAAAAAGAAGGAGCCTGGGTCCCTAGCACTGTGGTGCACCATACCAGCCTGTATTGGACACCCTGTGGATTTCTCCAATATGGGATCAAAATAAACTTATGCCTCATTTAAGCCAACATTATTTTAGGTTTTCTTATGCCTCTCAGCCAAGCTTAATCCTAATTTATCTCATGGGGCCTGGCACATAGTAGATACTCATTAAAAGTCAGTTTCTTTCACTATCTTTCTTTGAACGTTCTATAGCTCTTTTTTAAAAAAATAAATTTATGTATTGATTGATGGCTGTGTTGGTCTTTGTTGCTGCATGCAGGCTTTCTCTAGTTGTGGAGAGCGGGGGCTACTCTTCGTTGCAGTGTGCAGGCTTCTCATTGTGGTGGCTTCTCTTGTTGCGGAGCATGGGCTCTAGGCCTAGCACAAGCTTCGATAGTTGTTGCATGCGGGCTCAATAGTTATGGCTTGAGGGCTCAGTAGTTGTGGCTCACAGGCTCTAGGGTGCAGTCTCAGTAGTTATGGCAAACGGGCTTAGTTGCTCCACGGCATGTGGGATCTTCCCAGACCAGAAATTGAACCTGTGTTCCCTGCATTGGCAGGCGGATTCTTAACCACTGCGCCACCAGGGAAGTCCTCTATAGCTCTTTTGATACTACTTCTATTCTCTCTTCTATTTTAGTGCCTACCTTATCCCACCTATTCATCTCAAAGGTCCTTGAGAATAGCAACTGTGTCTTATTTTTCTCCTTTGCCTTTCACAAGGCTCCGTTTGTTGAATCAAACTGCACAATTCATCTGTCAGATGAAGTTCAGTGAAAAATTTTAAAAAACCCATAAATTGCAGAAATACAGGATGGTGAAAGACTAGTTAAGGACACAAGATCTGGGAATCATGATAGACCACAAGCTAAATGTGGGCTGGCTGTGAAATGTTTTAAATTGAACATGCTTTGGGATAAGTGAACCAAATTAAGTGCCATGAGGGAACCAGTAGGAAAAGTAACTAACCCAAATAAGTTAAAAAGGTAATTCTCTGTGGTACATATATACAATGGAATATTACTCAGCCATGAAAGGGAACGAAATGGTGCCATTTGCAGAGACATGGATGGACCCAGAGATTATCATGTGGAGTGAAGTAGGTCAGAAGGAGAAAAATGGGTGTCATATGTTATCACTTATTTGTGGAATCTGTAAGGGTGGTGCAGATGAACTTATTGGCAAAGCAGAGGTATACTCACGGATGTAGAGAGCAAGCTTACGGTTGCCAAGGTGGGTAGAGGGGGTGGGACGAATGGGAGATTGGGATTGACATATATGCACTACTGTGTATGAAGTGGATAGCTAATGAGGACCTGCTGTTTAGCACAGGGAATGCTACTCAGTGATCTGTGGTGACCTAAATGGGAAGGATATCTGAAGAAGAGTGGATGTATGCATACGTATGGCTGATTCACTTTGCTGTGTGGCAGGAACTAACACAACATTGTAAAGCAACTATACTCCATGAAAAATTAATTTTTAAAAGGTGATCCTCGAGGGGGAGGTGCGGGGTAGTGTTGGAGAAATTTAACAATAAAAAAAAATCTACTTAAAAAAACTAGGTCCTGGGTCCTACCCCAGAGAATCTACTTAAAATCTCCCCATGTGCTTCAAATGTGCAGCCAGGATGCCAAATAGCTGATGAGAAGACAAAGTGAAAATATTTGATTGTTTCACTTGGAAAAAGATAGGAATTCATTTAACTGTCCTCCCGAGTATAGGGACATTTGTTTTAAGATGGATGTGGTGCATTTCTTTCTCCAGGGGATCAGACAGAGGAAAGGCTTCAGTTACAGCTAAAGAAATGAGAAGAATTCTTGGGGTCTTGATCCAGCCACTAACCCCTTGGCCTTGGGCTAATCGGTTAACCTCTGTGGGCCTGTTTCTTCATCGGTAAGGCCAGGAAGCTGGGCTTTATGATCTGGCCCAAGGAGAGCCTTTGACTTATTTGGGGGTTCCTCGCCTGGTCCAGGATGTCCCACAATAGGGGCTCTGTCGTCTGTTCTGTGGGAGTTACCCACAAAGCCGAGCCAGTCTCTTCCCAGCTCCTGATGACTGGCACAGAGCAGCCCCTTCGCTGACCGTCTGTGCCCGACGTGTGCCCAGAAGCCGAGCACGCGGTCCACTGAGAGTGTCCTTGAGGGCCACTTACCCATCGCTTTTCTTCTTGTTCACATTTCCACTTAGTTCCTTCTCCCGCTCCCTGCCTCCTTCCTCCTATTGTAAAATAGTACTTTAAGCTCTAGAGCTAGGCTCTTCAATTAAGGTGTAGACAAAGTGGTTTGACTCCACTTGATTAAAAATGCTGTGAATGGGACAGAACACAGACCTCAAAACATTTGCCTTTCAAAGCCGGGTGCGGTGGCGGGGGCGGGGGGGGGGGGGTGGTGGTGGAGAAACTGTTACGGGATCTCGAATTTGCCAGATGTCAGTTTAAAGGGGCCTAAAGAATTCCTAAGCCTTTGTTTACCAAATTCTCTCTCTTCTTGGTCAGAACCTCACTGAAGCCGGGACCTGTGGCTACCTTGCAGGAGAGGCCGACCGAAAAGCCACAACTGGTTTGCTAGGGGCCGGAGGGGTGGGGGAAGGCATTTGAATTTTGTTTTTATCTCTTAATTACCTGGAGCTGCCCTTCGAGAAATGGTTCTCTTTGCATTGAGAAATTAACTCTTAATCTCCACTAATGAGGGCAATCAACCCATTTACTAAATAAACACAGATCATTGCAGACTGGCTGCCCCTCTTTGTGATTTAATTTGAGAATGGCTTCACCTGAGGGAGGAGCCGAGGCGTGGCTGGGTCCAAGCAACCTGGCAGGGTCCCTAAAAGAAGGTGGCAGGTTGAAGAGGTGGTTAAGAGAGGACGGAGGGAGCTGGGTTGAGACTAGCTTTGAGGTTTCCTTTTCGTTTGTAAATCTGAGTCCCTCCCTGGCTCAGTTCTTACCTTCTGAATTTATTTGGGGCCTTCCGTTGTATGTTGTTAATTTTGGCTTTGAAAGTGTGAAGCTGGTAAAAGCAACTTTTATTAGAGTGCTGGCTATCAGAAATTTCTGGGAGGGGAACAGAGAAGCCCTTTATTTCTTAGCTAACTCTCTTATTCATATGTTGAGGAATCTCCTTGCTTTTAATTCCCCTCCTCAGTCAGCAGTTACTTTGTTTTTAAATAGTCACAGAAGTTTATTCAAGTCCTGGGTAGTTACCCTGTGGTGGGATGCTGCGCTTGGCGCATAGCCGGCGCTCAATAAACAGTTGAATGAATGAGAAAGGCACATCTTAAATTGAAAAGGATAAAAAACAAAATTCCATGGCCTTCATTTATTTTAAGAAATATATATTTATAGATTATAGTGTGCTAGGCACTGCTGGGAATATAATATATCCCTGCCATCATGGAATTAATAATTTTTTTAAAAAAATTGAAGTATTGTTGATTTACAACATGTTAATTTCTGTTGTTCAGCAAGGTGACTTAGTTATACATATATATATATACACACACACACTCTTTTTTTAATATTCTTTTCCATTATGGTTTATTACAAGATATTGACTATAGTTCCTTGTGCCATACAGTAGGACCTTGTTATCCATTCCATCTGTAATAGCTTACATCTACCAATCCCAAACTCCCAGTCCATCCCTCCCTGACAGAACCAAGTTTGTTCTCTATGTCTGTGAGCCTGTTTCTGTATCATAGATAAGTTCATTTGTGTCATCTTTTAGATTCCACATATAAGTGATATCATATCGTATTTGTCTTTTTCTTTCTGACTTACTTCATTTAGTATGATAATCTCTAGGTCCATCCATGTTGCTGCCAATGGCATTGTTTTGTTCTTATTTATGGCTGAGTAGTAGTCCATTGTATTTATGTACCACATCTTCTTTATCCATTCATCTGTTGATGGACATTTAGGTTATTTACATGTCTTGGCTATTGTGAATAGTGCTGTTATGAACATAGGGGTGCATGTAACTTTTTTGAATTATAGTTTTGTCTGGATACATGTCCAGGGGTGGGATTGCTGGATCATATGGCAACTCTATTTTTAGCTTTTTGTGGAACCTCCATACTATTTTCCATAGTGTCTATACCAACTTACATTCCCACAAACAGTGTAGGAAGGTTTGTCCCTTTTTCTCCACATCCTCTCCAGAATTTGTTATTTGTAGACTTTTTAATGATGGCCATTCTGACCAGTATGAGATGGTACCTCATTTGTAGTTTTGATTTGCATTTCTCTAATAATTAGTGATGTTGAACATCTTTTCAGGTGTCTGTTGGCCATCTGTATGTCTTCTCTGGAGAAATGTCTATTTAGTTCTTTGGAGTTAATCTTGATGAACAAATGAATCTGGTTTTTTGTGATGACATTGAATTTGTATCAAAATTATAAGGGGAGTTTGGCACTGAGCTAGGAGCCAGTGCATCCTGTGATTAAAAATGAGGGGCTGAGTTGGAGAATGGTTTGGGGATTTATTTTTCAGAAAGGACATCAGAGTTCACTAATTCTTCCCTTTCATTTTACAGATAAGAAAACTGAAGCCCAAGGTAGTGGATTGAATTGTCCAAGGATTCAGAGCATGATGGAACCAGAATTCATATTTTTGGGTTCCTGGGGCTGTACTTTAATCCAAGAGCTTCACATATAATGGCCCAACTTTACCTCTATCATTTATCTATGTCTATGTATCTATCTATCATCTATCTATCTATCTATCTATCTATCTATCTATCTATCTATCTATCACCTACCTACCTACCTACCTACCTACCTACCTACCTACATATTTATCTATCTATCTGCTTCCTGCTTACCTCACACTGGAAATGACTTGTGTGAGCTCCAGCGTGAAAGATCAGAGGTGACTGGCTAAGCGAGGGGCCTCGGGTTGGCTTGTGCTGGGAGATGCACGGAACGCTGGTGGTGTGGTTGCTCTGCTCCTGGGCCACAGTCTGAGCTGAGCCCCCACAGCTGTGCTTTGTCAGGAAGGCGCCGGAAAGGGGGCTGCAGAAACCGCTGTGGGACCCACCAGACCCCAGAGGCAGGGGAGGGCCTTGGGGCCGTTCTGCTGGCTGTTTGAGCTGGGGAGGGGGCTGTTGGCCTGTTCCTGTGGCCTCCAGCAGCCTTGTGAAGAGCTGCTACCAAAATGGAGGAGTTTTGAAAACAGCCCAGGAGGCGGGAGAGGAAACATTTAGGGAAGAAATAAACAAAAGAGGCGACAGACTTCTCACTCTAGCAAAAGGGGCTTTGGTTTACCTGTGAAACTTCACTCCTCCTCTTCCCCTGGCCTAAAATTTATAAAGCTAGTCCGCCGCTCCCAGAGATGACGCATTATTTTAAAGCCTTAGTTCTGAGGACCATGTGGGTCCTGCTGTGTCTTAGCACCCAGTGTTGATTATACCCGGACTTAAATTCCAGTTGAACGGTTAAGAGAAAGCCAGCGGACAGACTCCAGTGTCTGGTATTAATCGTATCATTGCTATTTTTATTAACAGCTTACGTTTATTAAGGGCTTACCATGCCAGGCACTGCCCTAAACCCTTAACCGGCTCTATCCCCTTGAGTCCTTATCCTCACCACAGCCCTCTGAGGTGGCGACTGTTTATTGCACCCATTCTGTAGATGGGGAAACTAAGGTAAAGAGAAGTCCAAAATCATACTTACAGTGGGTAAAAGAGCAGGACTTTGAACCCAGTTCTTGCGGTGAAGAATAAAACTGGTGGGAAGGAAAGACGTAACGGGAAGGAGGTGGGTCTGCTCCTAAGATTGTGAGCCGCCTTAGCACCTCAGTGTGTCTGGCCCGGAGAAAGCCCCAGGGAGTAAACAGACAGGGTGAGCACGTGTTTTCTGTGGACGCCTCCTCGAGGACGTGTTCCTACCTACCTCCTTTGTAGCCAGCTGTCCAAGAGGACATCACAAGACTAGGACATTCATGAGATGCTGGGTCACGGTGAGGTGTTTAGGATGCTGGGCCTCCCCCTGGAGCCATATAAAATTTTCACTCTGCTAGGGGGAGTAACAAAATAGTTTTCCCATTAACTATTTTGAAAGTTCCCATTTTTGGTATAGCAGGGACTCCTTTCCTCTTTCTTTGGAGAGGCAGTTTGAGAGTAATGGTTGAGAGCAGAGGTTTTGTAGATTTAAATTCTTGTTTAGCAGCTTATTAGTTATGTGGCTTTGGACAATCTGCTTAACTGCTCTGGGCCTCAGTTTTCTCATCTATAAAATGGTGATAATACTAACACCTGCCTTACAGGATTAGGAAGATCAAATGTGATAATGCAGTGAGCTTAGTATCTGGCATGTTGTAAATGCTCAATAAAGGATAATTATTATTGTTCTTTAATGGTTTTAAAGAGATGGTTTGGTCTAGGCAGATGGGGGCTAAAGTTTCTAGTTTCTCAGAAGGCCACCAGCATTCTCTGTGCTCAGTTGAGGATGGAAATACTGTAAAAATGGCAGGGCCAAGGGAAAGTCATGTTTCCAATTGAGTATTTCCAATCAATGAATAAGCTGAAGAGATGGGTATTTGAAAGTTGCTGCAGATCACAGGAGCTACCGAAGAGAAAGCTTTCTTTTCCAAATCTGGATGCCTACAACCCATAGAAAAAAGATATTTTGGGCATCCCATGTTTATTTCTACCCATGTCCTTTTTAGGCAGAGGGCTTTCAGAACCAAGAACTGTGCTAAGTACAAATGAGAGAAAAAAGTTAGTTTTCATTCCTAGGCAATATGTACATCATTTATCAACGTGATCACAATCTCTAGAGAGCTAAACTTTTAATGGAAAACAGGGAGAGAATTTAAGTGGTACATTTTTTACCATGCTTTATATTATTGTCCTGCCCATTTCTTTTAGAATACAAACCAATTCAAAATGCCCTACAGAGCATTTTAAATTTACAGAGCCTGTGGAACACTGCCCATTTTTGCAAATGGAAGGGTCAGAAAAATTATTTGCAACACGGCAAGCCCTAGGCAGGCAGCATCTCAGCCATACTTGTATTTTCCCAGAGGCTTTTCACGAGGTGGATGCTTCACTAATATTAGTTGAATAAATGAGTTGTCATTTTCTACCTTTCTTTACCCTCTGCAGTTCAATTTGTTGATTTAAAAGAATTTTCCTTATCGCCATTTCCAAAAGCTTAAACACTAAGGTTTGTGTTACATACGTAGGTTTGTAAATAACAATTAATTACAAAATGCTGTTTATGTTGTAGCTAGTGAAAAAGGGTGGCCTCTCTTTTATGACTTCTCTAAACCAGTAACAGCTTTGAGAACCCAAAGGCTTAGAACGCTATTTTAGTGTTTAAAGATTCTTTTGATAAACATTAAAAAAGAAAAGACACGAAACCCTCACAACTGCCCAGAAAGTCTAATGTGTTTTTATCTGCACTTTTTAGAAACACCAAATATGCCCAAGATCATAGAGCTAGTAAGTTTTCGGGTAGGATTTGAACCCAGGCAGTCTGGCTCCAGAACGGGAGGCCCTGTTTGATCACACTGACAGAGATGAGGAGGGTGTGTGTTGCTGGCCATCGTGCAGCTCCAGTCGGAGAGATCTCACCCCTGCCTGAACTCCAGGGAGAGAGGGTGTCTCTTTAAAGGGTTCCCTTCCATTTTTCTGACAGCTTTAATTGTTAAAAAGGCCTTCATTATATTGAACTGAAATCTGCCTCTCCAAGGCTTCCATTGATCTTCACAGTATAAACTTAATCCCTCTTCCACACAACCGCCCCTCAGATATATGCATGCCACCCTTCCCCCACACCTCCTCCTCCTCTGGACTGTTTGTGGGAACATTGGAAATAGGCCCTCTCAAGATCTTAGGCCTCCAAAGCGGATGAGGCCAAGGGGAGGCTGGGCAGGGCTTATGCAGGAGGCAGAATATTAAATCAGGTATTGTAAATAGCTCTTAGGCAATGTTTAGAATAGTGGCCAGGGAATTCCCTAGGAAGCAGCTAAGGATGGCTCATCATCCCTGAGTTATATACTTCCCTGTAACACAGACATTGCCATAAGATGTAATTGGTCCTGAAAGTGGTGAGCGCAGTGGAATAGCAATGACTCGAGCCCTCTGATTTGTAGCTGTCTTTATTCCACCCTACATGGGGTTCAGTGGGAAAGGGAACCAGATGCACAAAATTAGTGAGGACAAGGCCAAAAGAGACATCGTGTTGGGGAGGGGCCAGAATGGGGATGCAAAGTAGGTTCTGCAGCAGGAATGGTGTCTGGTGGGTTTGAAATGGCAGTAAACCCTTGCTAAGTGCAAAGGATTTATGAATACCCTGGCAAGAGAGCCAGAAATGCTGAGTAAAAAAATTTCTGTCCCCTCCATTAATTATGTTGTAGAAATAAAAATGCATGTGTATGCTGTGGGCTTGGCCTAGTATATATGGTATAGAGCAACTGGGGCCAGCTCCCCTGGGCAAACTCAGTCAGGAGGAATTAAGGAGAAACACCTTTTGGCAGACATTTTTAGTTGTCTCCAACCCACACCCCCCACCTGGCCTTAGGCTAGACTATGGCAGCTGGTGAATGGATGGCTTTTTCTTGTGGAATCACATGGCCGAATATCTCTAAATGGTCAGCAAAGATGTGATAGTCCCAGAGCTCAGAGGAACCCCAATCCTGATCAGAGCTGAGATCCTTTGAAGAGGCAGCAAAGATAGCCAACTAAAAAGACACCTTCATTGTGTCCAAATGCATGTGTTCAATTCTTCCATCCAAAACCGTGTGTACTAGGTGCTACACTTGGCTCTACACGTATAGTGATAAACAGGACCAGCGCAGTCCCTGCGTCATGCCATTCAAGCTTCCTGGGTGCCCACTGATGGCAAGACTCTGTGCTAGCCTGAGCTGCTTTGCAGGTTGTAAAGGTTCCATCCTCTTTTTAGGGCTTTCAGGAAGGAAATGTGGAGGATGAAAATCTTCTGTGCTGTTGGTATAATGATGTTTCTGGGAGCAGGAAGGCTGGACATTGGGACTGCCCAGGCTGGCTTGTCTTCTCAGAGGTATGAGGTCTGCAGCCATGGAGGGCTCGGAGGAGGAGGAATACTCACAAGACCCCCGTCAGCTTTGATGTCAGTCTTACTCTTGAGGACAAATTCCCCTTTGTCTAAATTTGGATATTGTTCCCTCTGATAGAGTGGTGTAAAAGTCTAGCAGTGCCAGCTTCCCTTGGAATCTCAAGCCAAACCTTTGAGCAGATAGGCATTCCTCATCCTCAGTCTCTCAGCATCTCCCAGTGATTAACATAACATGACACCAGGCCCATCAAGATAAGGATCCTAACGGCCACAATGGCTTCCCTTCCTTCCCTCAGCCCTTCTTTATTGCTCTGCACGTTACGCTCACTTCCAGCAGGGAAGAGTTTATAAGCGTGGGGCTAGGCGAGCCCGTTCTGCAGGCAGCTCCCCGCAAGGCTTGTGCGAGGGCTCCAGGGACAGAGATGCATTTCCCTTTAATAAGCTTCTCACACTACATTAAAGATAAAAGGGGAAGGGAAATATTTATATTCTGACAAAGCAGCTCTTCCCTTCAGGCTCTTGTTTTATTTATTAACTTGCTCTGTCCCTCTCCCAGTCTTTCTCTCTGTTTCAGGGGCTAAGGCATTTCCTCTCCTTCTCCCCTTTAGTCATTAATTTTGTGGGTGAGTGACAGTGACAGGGGGACTTTAGAATCCTTGTCAAAGAGATGAGGTTTGTATGTGGGCGCCATTCCCAGGTGACACAAATGGCTGTTCCTCCGCCCTCCCGGGAGTGATCCCCATCACCACCCTGATTATGTAGCGCTTGGACGGCCGAATGCTTTGCGCAGGTTAAGTTACGTCATTTGAAAGGAAGCCATGTGGGTCCAGCAAATTGTTCAGAGATACAGTAGCCTGGACGCGTGACTGTAATACACCTGGGACTTCTCCGACCATTTGCTTATTACACATTGTCTTCTCTCACTTGAGGTGATCCCTTAAGGATGCTTATTTCCTCCAGCGAATCTGCCCAAAGCCAATAAAAGGTATGCTGTTTTGAATTTCGATTCAAGCCTTTTGCAATGATTCTCATTAAAGTCTCAGACCACCTACTGTTCCACAGCCTGTGCTAGTTTGTTAAGGAGGTAATCCTCTGAACACCCCCTTCTCTCTCGGAGGAGAAGTTGCCTAGGCTAGTAGTCAGTGGAGGAGGATGTGTGTGGGGGGCTGTTTTAGGCTCTGCTCAGTTGGCCTGTGTAATACCTAGGAGTATTCACCCTGTTTTCCAAGTACAAGCTCTTTCATAGTTTGGTAATGACTTTTTTTTTTTTAAAAAGGTATATAATCATAAATTAAAAATTCAAAGTACAAGGACAGCAAAAAATAACTTATCTGCCTACTTATGGACAGGCAATATAGGGTGGTGGTTAAGAGCACAGACTCTGGAGCCTGAAGCCCTGGATTTGACCCTTAGCTCTGTCATTTACTACCTGTGCCACCATTGTAAGCATCCCTATGCTTGTTTCCTCATCTGTAAAATAGGGGTGATGATAGTGTCTACCCTTTAGGAATCTTATGAGTATGAAATATATAGATGTATTAGAGCACTTAAGATAATGCTTGACATGTAGTGTAGCAAAGATAACATGCAACAAAATTACCTATTGCTACTTTTACCATCAAAAATAATTAATGCATGACACAGTAAATATATTCCAGACTACTCAGGTGAAATTGATGAACTTCAAATATTAGTTCCTGAATGACAAGGTATATTCATTCCTTGAAGATCTCTCCAAGGTTAGGGAAAAAATTAGATGATAAAAATCAACTGAAAGGTCAGGCGGGTAGTTTTTGATTGACTTCCAGCCAGGTGATTAGATATTTTAGTGCTCTCATGCTTCTTCCTGTCTCCCAATTTTTGATGCTTCTATTATTTTTAATTTGTTTGGGTTTATAGCACTGACATTCTGATCTGCATTCATTTATTTCTCTAGAGGTTTAGTTCTGTTGATTCAATGTTTATTGCTAGTCCTCTTATCAAACTTTCACATTACTAATCCTCTAATTTGGTCAGTTTCTCGGTGGCTATATTTTATTGTCAAGTACTGTAGTTTCTTTTTTTCCTCTTCCCCCTGCAGAAGGACTCATTGCTATAGTCCCTGAATTCCTTCATGTTTGAGAATGTCTGACTCTTACCCCTTCTGTATGCAAAGGACTGCTTGCTGAGGGTAGTATCCTTGGGTCACCTTTTCTTTCCTTCAGAATTTGTAGGCATTCTTCCATTAGCTTCTGGCATCAAATGTTGCTATTTAGAAGAATGAAGTCAGGTTCATCATTTCCCCCTTGTAGGATGCTTGAAGAATTCTTTATTTTTGGGGTCTTCTTGATGGTTCTATATCAAAATTTCCTAGTTTAGAGTGAACCCCTTTTAATCTGCAGACTCAAATATTCCTTGAGTTTGGAGAAATTTTTCTGCATCATGTCCTCAAATATTTTTCCTGTTATCTTTTTTGGGGTGGGGAGGAGGCTACTCTTTCATATATAGACACCAATTTATCCTCTATTTCTATTCCTTTCTTTATTGTTGCTTTTACCTTTATCTTGTCTCCCTGTTTTAACTTTTACTACTTCAAATATTTCCCAGCTGTGTTTGTTTCATTGGGGGCGGGGTGGTCTTTTTTGTGCTTTTATTTTTTCTTATTTATAGAAGGTGCTGTTGTTTTAGTTCTTAATTGTTTCTTTAGCTGCTCAACCTCTCCTTTTATCTCGTTCTTTAGCTGGGTTTTTTTTTTTTTCCCCAACTTTAAGCTCACTGTACGCTTGTCCCTGAAGGTTACCCAAGAGGTGGTTCCCACCCTGACACCAATAGTATAAAGAGAACAAACAGAAAAAGTTAAATGGCAATCAAAACCCTCTATAAGCTCAAGATGAGTCATCAAGACATCAGATGCTGTGGGTTTTCAGAAGGAGTTGTTACTAAGAGTTGGCGGTTAGGATGTGCAAAGAACTAGGGTAGAGGGCTGAGCAACACTGCAGGGAAAGCTGTGTGGGACAGGCATGGTGCACAGTGAGTCCTCCAGTCTGTGAGGGTGGGACAGCAGGGGGCAGATGGTGGAGAGTGGGAATCGCAGTGTGGGCTTGAGCCACACTATGGAGGGTTCACCTAGCAGAGTGGTTGGGTCCTCAGGCTTCAGAGTCATACAACCTGGGTAGAGGTCTTCACTCTATTACCTGCTAGCTAGGTGACCTTAGGCAAGGTGCTTGATCTCTCTGAGCCTCACTTTCCTCACCTGTAAAGTAGGAGTAATAATATAAACCATCTCGTAGCATTGTTAATGAAGATTAAATGAGATAATTCATCTAAAGGCAAGGGGATTAGCACGTTGTCATAAATGCTCAATAAATGGTGGCTATGATTGTGGAAGGCTTTGAGTCCCTAACTAGATTGTGAGGTCCTTGGGTTCGGATGAGATTGTATGTTATTTCTTGCGGTACGCCTAGCACATGGTAGATGATCAGTAATTGCGTGATGACTTTATTGTATCAGTTAAGTTGTATTTCACTGAAAGTAGCAAAAACTGTAACTCAAACTGACTTAAGCCAGAGATTGGTGGACTAGGTCAAATCTAGACCGCTGTCTGTGTTTGTACAGTCCATGAGCTAAGAATGGCTTTTACGTTGTTAAATGTCTGGGAAAAAAACAAAAGAAGAATATTTTGAGAAACTTGAAAATTATATGATATTCATTTTTCAATGTCTATAAATAAAGTTTTATTGGAACATGGACACACTCATTCATTTATGAATTTTGTGTGGCAGGTATCGGCAAACTTTTTCTGTAAAGGGCCAGAGAGTAAATAGTTGAGACTGTGGGCATGGTATGTCCTCTATCGTAACTATTCAACTCTGATGTTGTAGCGTGAAAGCAACCACAGACAATAACCTTAGAAGAGGAGACCTAAGGACAGGAACAGTGAAAAATTGGAAAGGCACCTAGATAGGAAGCCAGGTCTCCTGGGTTCTAGGCTCAACTCTCACCAACCAACGTTAGGATTTTGGTCAAGTCACTTAACTCCTTTGGGTCTGATCATCTACAAAACAAAAGGGTTGGATTAGATTTTGAAGACTTCTTTAACTTTGAAAGTTTTCTTTTTCTACTTTGGAATCCTAGTGTAATAACCTGAAGGTGTGTGTGCAGCAGGTAGGCTGCTTCAATTGCAAGCAAAAGAAACCAACTCTAATTCATTTAAGCACAAAAGATATTTATTGAGGATATGAAGGTGGGTCACAGAACTAAAGGGAAAGCAGAAAACACAGGTTTGGAGAGGACAGGAGCCAGAGCAGGTCCTGGGGTCCTGGCAGCAGGAACTAAAGAATAATCTCTTCGGGATACTGTAGTCTCAGTTGAATTCTGATTATTCTCAAGAACACAGACTGAAATTCTGATGTTATATTTCTAGCCTAGCTTAGGTTTGTATAAAAGAACCACTATGATTATATCCAGTAGGGAGGGATTGTTCTTAAAGCCAAATGGGGTGCTTTAGTAAAGGGGGAAATGGGTACTGGGCAGAGGTCCATGCTAGAGTGAAGGGCAGAGTTGTCTAAATGCTAAACACTGTAGCATGAGGAGCCAACAAGTGATTCAAGGAAATAAAAATGGTAGCCTGAGTCCTTTGCTCATTCTCTCAGCAAATACTTATTGAATTTCTGAATGGCATTTTGGAGGACGCCAGAGAAATATAATAATGACCCGTGAGACTGGTGGGAAAAGGTGCTTGGATTTTACTGAAGATGATCTGGGAACAAAATTATATTCCCTTTTAATTTGAATCATTAAAATATATCCGGGCATATGCAACTGCAGCTCGTTGTAGGAGAGATGTTAAGTAATTCTCTAATTATATGTATTACGCCGGTAGGCAGCGGAGCCTGAGACAAGTGACTTCTCTCACATGTCAAGGGGCAGAGCTAAAAGCAGGACTTGACTTCCCGACTTGAATAACTGTTCTGAAACAGCTACCTAGCAACCATGGCCCCCATTCAGGAGCTGCTACCACGTGAGGAGCCTTGACACGTGGCTCCCTGGCTAAACCCTGAACTTCTCAAGGGCAGGAACGACTGGGTCCTGTTCCTCTGTGTTCCCTCGGGGCCTCTCGTGGCACTGGACATGCAGAAGGCAGATATTCAGGAAGCATCTACCTTACAGCCTCCGCGGAGGATGTTGAGCCTCTCTCCACTTTAGATGCAGCCTTGAGCTGAAGAGCATTGAGTACAGCTCTGGCTGCTGTCACGAAAGCTTGGTCGGGGGCATAGGAAGAAGGTCTTATTTCAGAGCTGAAGGATTTCAGAGCCTTTTTCCAACAGGAGGCTGAGCCGTAAGCACTGCGGGGTCCACGTGAGGTGGCTCATCCATCTCAACGTGCACAAAATTATTTGTGGCAAATAATGAAAATTAGGACCTCACCAAGAAAAGCCGTGAGGGTAGGGATCTCCATTCAGCTCTCTCCTTTTCTATGGGAAAAAGCTGAGCTGTGTCTCCAACTTTGCTCAGAAGGAAATGTTTATAGAAATTTGTCCTCCATCAAGTACGTGTGCACGTGTGTGCTCTTTGTTTGAGGAAACTTACTGACTAGCATGATTCACCTTCAGAGGCTCCTGGCCAGGCCTCTACCAGCTGTCTTGGGTTCCACAGCGCCCTTGGCAGGGTCCTTTCTCCAGGACCAGAGCTCAGCAGTACCGGCCCCACAGCTGGATCCCAGAAGGGTGGATCTCTGAGGCCACAAAATCATTCATTAAATACAATTGCCTCTTCTTTTTATGGTTAGTTACCTGAAAAGGGGGGTTTCGATGACTTCTTTTTCTTTCTTTCTTTTTTCCCCTAAGGCGTTCAGTCTATTCCTCTAGGCCCAGATTTGTGGGATGGCAGGAACTTCTAGCTTCAGCTTCACAACAACCTAGACTGTCTCCAATTATCGGAAGCCTGTTAAGAAATCCTCAAAGCTAAATTAAGCTCGGTCACTTATGCTTCATAAATCGACGTCACTCTGCCCTGGGAGGAGGAGAAGGGAGAGTGTTGGGAAATCAGAGACTTTATAAATTGTCATATCTCCAAAAAGGTTGGTGCCCTTGGAGATTATTTGGGGCTGTTTTACCCCCCACCTTTCTTACCTCCGTGGCACAAATGTGGTGTTGGTTTGTTTCAAGAAAGATTCGTTGCCCCTATCTCAGCATCAACCAGCCCTTTACACTTGCTGCACGATGCTGGTCTCATTATACCCACGTGACGCCGGTGGTTTCAGCCCCTCGTTGCCCTCACCCCGTTTTCCATTTCCAGTGCCGTGTCACGTCCACCCCCCTGCCTTGTGTGTGACAGTGAGTCTGAGGTATTTATGAATAAGGCCTGTTTGGGCTGACCTCCTCCATGCCAGTTTCCCTGGCAACTCCAGTGGGTTCCTTCAGAGAACTTTCTGGGGCCCCCTTAGCTACACTTCCCTTATATTCCAGGAGATTCTCCAGAGAGCTCAGATCACCTCCTCCACTTCTTGGTTTTCTGATACTCACTCAAAAGCAAACGACAAGAAAATAATTTTACTTCTACTTCAGTGGGACTTCAATTTTCTTCATGTAGCCACAGACACTTAAAATCACACAGATCTAGAGTGATGCTGAAGGGTGTTCCAGGAAGGGTCCAGGCAGAAGGGTGGCAGCAATGTCAGCAGTCTTCATGGTCCCTGATGGGCTGTCCAGATGCCACTCACACCACACGTACCCTCCGGAGACGGCCTTTTGGCTTACTGTGTGGATCTGTCCTGAGATAACACAGGATCACCTATTTTTTAGGCAGATAGTTCCCACATTTTCCCTCACCTTTTCCCCTTTCTCTCTCCAAAAAGTTTCCAAACTTTTTAATGTCAAACCCATTTTAGACAGTGATTCAAACACCAGGAACATCCAAAGAATGTTTAAAGTTTCCATTCATCAAGTGGCTCTGAGTAAAGAGCCAAAGTTAGGCAGGACACACCCAGGGCTGTGGGTGGAACCTGCAGCCAGAGCTGGGGGTTTATCAACTCTGCTGCTGAGTGCTTCGAGGGGGTTTGAATTATGGGCCTGAGGGATCTCAGGGGAGAAAGGTACATTAAGGAGCAAGGAATAGCAATAGAAAGGGCTAAGGTGTAGCTGACTCAAGCACAGGCTGATTTCCCTTTCTCTAGGCTAGATATTTCTTTCTCTGAAGTTGACCCCACTGACACTCCATTGTCTGATAATTAATATTCTGTGCAACGGGAGCTTTTGTTTAGGGCTTTTTCCTCTAGGAAAGTTGTGAGGAGGGTTGGAGAAAGGGGAAAACTTTCAGCAGGGATGAACCTACAGAAGAGAGAGCTATGGAAAGCAGAAACATGCAGGACCTTGGATTTTTTTGTTTTTTGTTTTTTGATTGATTGAAGTATAGTTGATTTGCAATGTTGTGTTGGTTTCTGGTGTACAGCAAAGTGACTCAGATACATATATATATGTGTGTGTATACAGATTCTTTTCCATTATAGGTTATTATAAGATAGTGAATATAGTTTCCTATGCTATACAGTAGGACCTTGTTGCTTATCTATTATATACATGTAATAGTTTGTGCCTGCTAATCTCAAACTAATTTATCCTTCCCTGCCTTTCCCCTTTGGTAACCATGAGTTTGTTTTCTATGTCTGTGAGCAGGACTATTCTTTATGGTGTGTTTTGCTGATCAAATAAAAACCTTTGCCAGAGCCTGATTCTAATTTTTCTTGGTTACATCAGAAGACAATCAGCTCCTATGTTATAAGAGAAGGAAAAAAAAAACCAACCCAAATATTGTTCCAAAGTTTTTCAGTGACTATGTTCCTTTAGTTCCACCCAAATTGATGGCTACCAAATAGCTCCGTGAAACTCTTAAAATTTTTTTTTAAATTGAAATATAGTTGACATACAATATGATGTTAATTTCAGGTGTCTGACTTAGTGATTTGATATTTGCATACATTGTGAAATTATCACTCGGATAAGTCTAGTAACCATATGTGCCCATACAAAATTAATACAGTATTATCACATTCTTTATGCTGTAATCTCTGTGAAAACTCTTAACTGTAGTGTCTGGAGCCCTGCTTGTAGCCAGCCCAGTGAGATTATTAAAACTCACCCAAGGGCTGCAGACAATTAAAATAATGATGTGCAGCTTCACAAATTGGCATGAGTAACTCGGGTGATACCAAAGAGGAAAGGAGGATTTTGAGCCTCTTCAGTAAATCAGCTTTAATGAGGATGTTCTTTGCGTTTCCTGCCATCCTTTCTAGTTATAAAATAAAGCTACCAAGATCTGTTGATGTAATTCCAAATGATGATGCTGCCCCCAGACAGGATGGCCCTCTGTCTAAAAGTCACATTCCCCATCTTATCACCCCTGTTCCTCTTGAATGGAAAAGGTCAGCTTGAATGAGGTATTGCATGTAACCTTTGTAATTTCCATTTGATCCTATAAGGAGGGAGGGGGGATTAGGTTTGAATTGTGAGAAAATCCAATGCTTGCTTCATGGCTCTCTCCTCCTGATTGTGGGGTGGTATGTTTTCCAACCCCTTGGGGAGACCAATTGATTAAACAAGGCTCACTTTGAGCTTGAATGAAACATGAGTTGAGGGCTGGGGAGGGCCCCAGCTGTTTGAAGGACCACCTGTTTGCAAAGAAACCTTAAAAAAAGAGTAAAAAGATTTTTGGGGGGGAGGGGGATAGAGCTAGCTCAGGCAAGGTAACATGGGAATAAGATGTAACAGAATTAGAAACAGGTGGATTAGTTTTTCTGGAAAATATCCTTCATTAAAACAATTAGGGGAAAATGCTTGGCATGATGCATTTCAGATTTGGTACAAGTGAGACAGGAGACGGGCGGGGGTGGGGGGGATTCACTGAACCCATATACATGTCAATTAACTTTGATGTTATGGCATATGAGTATACAATGTATACATACTAACATGTTACAAATAAAGCCTTCCTCTGGCTAATGTGTCTCAGTGATCTGCAAATAAACTCTCTGTGTTTACACTTCTGTTTTTAAATCACTAGCTTGTTCTAAAGCACCACCGCCGCCACCACCACCACTACCACCACTGACAACAAAATCTCCAACTCTATCAATAATTAATTCTAAAAACAGAAGTTTAAAAACAAATACGTCTTATTATCTCGCCTTTTAAATGTATATCATTTGACATGCTTATAGTTCCTAATAAGGAAGGTAAAGATTAGTTTATTAGGTTAGAAAAGGACATGTCAAGATTGGCCCACTCTACAAAAAATGTGAGTCATTCTCAAATTCTATGTGTGTATGTATATGTATGTGTGTATGAAATAATCTTATTCTCATACCTCTAAAATGCCCACTAATCCAGGAATTTTCTCCTTAATTTTCCCTGTAGCTTCAGAATAAAGCCTTGTATACAGCAGGTGCATCTTACTTAACTGCATTGTATTGAGCGTCTACCACAAGGGGTAGGGCAAATAAGCCTTGAAGTTAAGATTATCCTTGAAAAAGCTCTTCATTGGCTTATGAAATACAATACAGGGACAGCCCTCACTGTGTTTTTCTCCAGCAATGGATCAGATTGCTGTTTTGTTTTGTTTGTTTTTGCTTGGAAACCAAATGAATCAGCTGGCTCTTATTTAGAGGTCCTGATGTACCCCCAAAACACCTTTCAAGCCCTTGCCTTACATTCAGCCTCACCTCTAAAACTACAAGGGAAGTAAAATCAGCTGAGCCAATAGCGGGTCTGTCCAATCATCTCACTGACTCTGGGGCCTGTCATTGAGTGAGTGGGTGGTTGGAACGTTCACACTGTTGAAAGTATTATTTTTCTTTCTCTTTCTTTTTGGTGGGGGAGAGACAGGCCAAGTGCACATGGTTGAATTTGTATCATATGATATGTTATGACTGTATAGTAAATATTTATTGAATTAATAAATATTTAAGATGGTAGTATTTGATTCAGTTGCTCTGCTAACTCTTATTTGACTATAAACTGTTTTTCCCTGCTGAAAAAAAAAAAATCAATGTTTTAAATGTCTTTTAGAAAGAGCAAAGCATGTGAAAGAGCCTAAGAGAAGAAATTACCAATCACTTTAAAAAGGAAAAAAAAAAAACCCCACAAAAAACAAAACCCAGTCAGACTACTTAGATGAAGGCTTTGCCATAAACATGCTAAATTTCTTAAGGGTACAATATATAGCAATACCGGCAATTTTAATACCATCACTAATCATCTGGAATACTCTGACATCCTTTCACTGTAATGTTTGTGTATTTGGTGGAAACTTTTTGAAAAATCATTCCACTAGCCAACAAAAGTCATTTCATAGTTATGATGTAATTGTAAGGTAGTATTTCAGGGCTGTCAAGATCAAAGACTTGAAATATGACTTACAAAAAAAACAGTTCAGGAGAGACCCCTCCAAACAACCTTTTAAAGGAACTAACCAATAGTATCTCATCTTCTGTTTTCCTTTGGTTTTTAGAAATAGAATCATACAACAGATACATTCTCCAGAGGCACATGAATTAAAATTAAAGAGCAAAAATAAATAATCCTAGATGAAACTTCTCCTTCTGATTTAAACAGTGAGAAATATATATATTCAATGTATTGGCAATAAAAATAGGAAAACTGTACTCGAATTGTGAATTGGGCTCAAAATGAAAACCTGAAAATGAATGTCATGAAAACCACTTTATGGTTATTTTGTTGACTGAAGGACATTTTTTTTATGCTTGGCGGGGGGCGGTATATGTATAGTGTTCTTCCTGGGCCTTGTGAGCCAAAACTAGAGATTATCTTTATGAATGAAAGTTCTTTCTGTACAGTAAAAGCCAAATCAACATATAAGTTTTTCAGTGTTTTTGCTTGCTGACCACTGTAAGCTCATCTGTAAACTACTGATCTGGCCTGAATGGACTGATTCCTGGGTGAATTCAGAAAGTTGTTTATTTTCTCTGCTTCTCTAAGGTAATAAAGAAAGGAGACCTCAAATTGTAATTCTCTCTTGTAGCACTCTATGACTGCCCCAAGCTAAAAAAGAGGAAAGACAAAAAAAAAAAAAAAAAAAAAAAACTAAACAAATCACACTTGTTCGCATATAAAGCATTTTAAATGATGATAATTTTTTAAATCATGATCTGCCAATGCTTCAAAAGAAAATTAAGGAAAAATAAGTGTTTGTGGTACTTCGTGCTTCCCTTCCTCCCTCTGTTACCTCAGAGTAGGACTCCAACCCAGCATCTTTCATTTGCCCTTCTTCACAGATTTGGCAGAGAGCACCTTAATTTTTTTGAAGACGACGGGTTCCCAGGAGTGGAAGGATCAATAAGAGATCACATGTAAGTATAAAAATCAACTCAATTAGATGTTTCCTCCAGAAAGACAGAACATTTGCTTTGGTCACTGAAAAATGCCACCTCCAATGAAAAACCCAAATCGGTATAATGTGATATGTCGCCCCTCAAGTCTTAGATATGCCGCTTCCTAGAAGGGGTGTTCTCCCAAGGTTTCCCCATGTTACTTGTTGCTAAAAGGCTCCTTCCTCTCCCTCACTACGCACAAACCTGTTAGTGGCACAGTCGTGGCAATAGTAATAATAATAATTTGTAACCACCGCAACAATAGCTACTGCCACGTGACCGGGTCTGCTGCCAAGTGTCTGGCACCAAAACTGGCAAACTGCACTTGTTAGCAGGTTGGGTTTATTACCGCCATTTTCACAAATGAGGAAACTGAGCTCAGAGATGTTACGCAGCTTAACGTCTCATAATAAAGAAGTAGTAGAGCAGCAATTTGAACCTATGTCTGACTTTAAACACACTCTACTCTTGTTTTCTAATACTCTAGCCAACTGTGATGGCTGTTTCTCGTGGCAGGGGTGAAGAGGGAGCCAAATACATGGGGAGAAGGCATCTGGGAATTTTTCAGGAAGACTGGGGAGTAAATGACTAGCACTATCCCAGATATTCCAGCCTCATTCACTGTTGTGTTCTCGTGGGCAGGCACCTAGGAGAGGAATACATCTGAAATGGAGATAATAGGTGCTCATTAAACTTGTTCTGAATTGAATGTTAAAGCCACTGCCATAGCAACAGTCAGGGCTCCACAGCTTCTCCACAGGAGGGGGTTAAGGAGCGGCAGTCTGGTTGACAGGGGGCCCCTGCGACTGTCTTGGAGCACACCTAGGAATGTGCGGCTTTGGTAAGTGGTAGTAAGTGGTGATGATGGAAACTCAGGGCACAGCAAAGTCCTCACAAGACTTCAGCATAGCAACTGAGTACCCTGCCCGGCCCAGGGGTGGGTCAGTGGTCTCATGGCCAGCAAAGCACCTACCACCTACCACAGACATCGGAGGGAGGCTGCAGAGGACAGAAGGGGTCTGCCGGGTACCCTGCCCCCGCGGTCAGCTCTGTGCCGCCAGCAGCACTGCAGCTGGGCCGCTCAGGGTGTTTTCTGCAGCGTGATGACAGTGTGATGGAAGAGCCATCGCCTCATAACCGTGTAGTCCTGCCAAGCCCCCGGAACGCTCGTTTGCCTCAGCTGCTCTCCTGAAAACCCACCCGGCCCAGTGGGGCCCGCAGATGGAAGGCAGTGGAGGGCGCCTTTCCTAATGTAACATCTTAGCACATTAATCAAAAGCAAAGTAAAAGCAAATTTTCCCCCAAACATAAGCCCGTGTCGATGACATATCTCTCCTCAGAACTGGGCCGTGGCCGGGTCCAGCTGGACGTGGACTTGCCGGCCCCACGTCCGTGGATGTAACCCAGAAGCATGCAGAAGATATAGGAGATAAAGTTTCTCTGTTGGGGAAGAGATTGGAAACCGGCTTCAAAGGAAAGAGAGGGGCGTGATTGTTGAAGTTTGGGTCTCAGAGGAAGATGTCTTTCCAGCTGAAACACTTAACAAACCAAACCCACAGAACTGGAAATTATAGACTCTTTGGTTGAGAGCACCTGGGAGCCCAGGTCTTACTGATCTCTCTTCTCTAGGCTGCAACACTTTTGATATGTCTCTCATAGGTTAGGCCTGGATTAAGCGAGGCCTTGTTCCATTCTCTGGAGGTTTCTTCTCTGCAATCTGACCTCCCTCGCCAGGCTCTAAGCATTTTCAATCCAGAGGCCATTTTCCCTCTTCTTGGCATCTGTCTGAGTTACGACAGGTGAAAGCATCTTGTAAGTGGGAATATACTTTACAAACATTAGTTCCCTTGAAGATGCCTTTATCTCTCTCGGAGCCCAGAACTGTGGCGGCCTGAAGCAGAAACTCAACAAAGACCCGTCGAATAAATGAAATAATTGACTGGAACGGCTCTCTTGTTGGCCAGTTTGAAAACTGAAATCCCTACAGGCTGCTTCCTGTTTTGTTATACTGGCCTCATTTCTGGAAGTAAGGAAAGGTGAGGAGAAAGTCTGACAAGAAATGTCCACGAAGGCAGAGTGTTGAATGTAATCTTTCCCCGAGGAAGAGAGGCGGCAGAGCAGGAAAAGTTTCTGCCTTTTCCTTCTCTCCCGGGCAGCCTGGTTATTGTGTTTCTAGGGAGATGCTTCCCAGAGCAGCAAGAGAAGAGAGTTCAGTAAAACCCAGGCCTCCAGGTGCTTTCAACCAAAGAGTCTATTGGACTTTTGACCTTTCAAATACTACAAAAAAAAAAAAAAAAAATTTTTTTTGTACCTTTTCATTTATGAAGTATATCAAAGTGGGACAAACATAAAATAAAATTAAGCCCATAAATTTAACAATCGCACTTGCTTGCTCTTAGAAGCCTCTAAGAATTTATGCCCAGGTTTCTGTTTTATCTGAAACTATAACTGTTTTCACTGGCAGGGGAAGTTCCTCCAGCAGAGGGTAGTTTAATTTTGTCAGAAACCAGACACATTCTGTTTAGATTTGGAATCCTTTTAAAATGCGAGCTTTCTATCAATCACCTGCCCCAAGCGTGTTTGGATTATGGGCTCTTGGAGAAAGGGTCTCTCTGCCTGTAGATGATGCATGGTGACCAAAGGGGGCAGACCACCTTATCAGCAGCAGCTTCCTAGAGAGAAAGATTATCAATGTCCATGTGTTAATTCGCAGGAAATGGCCTGGCCACAACTCTCGCAGCCACGTGGCCTCCTGCCACCCCCAAGACCCAAGGCTGCTTTCTCTGTGAGTGGCCACGGTCACTGCTGAAGGGAGAGAAGAATTCCAGCAACAGTGAAAACGTAACTTTCCACTCCATCACAAGAAGCCAAACACAGAAACCATACTCAAAGAGTTCTTTGTCCATAAGATAACGTTTGAATCGGAAACTCGTTTAGCCAGATTCTCTTGTTACAATTTACTGCTTCATCAGGTGGGGGCAGGGACAGGCACAATCTATCCTTTAAATAATAGAGGATGATTCCCACAGGAAGGTCTGCAACTCCAAATGTGTATTTAAAAAAATCCCTCATCTGCCCACATCTCAGCCTCCAGTGTGGAAGATGTACCTGGACAGCTGGAGGGTGTTCACTTTGGGGGAGGGATTCGTGCACAAATAACCGCACACAAGAGCTTGTGACTTTCAAGTTGGAGAGGAAAAAGTAGCCAAGAGCAGTCATATTTAGAATACCTTCCCTCCCCGGGATTAAAAGCAGGAGCAGAGACGGGAGGGATGGGGAGAGAGGAAAAGGATGGACAGACTTCTCCCGGCAGTACAGTCCTGGGAGAACAATCGCCTTTGTTCAAAGCAGGCTGAGAGAGCTGCTTGGGAAGCGCCAGATCTGGAATCAGGGCAGGTTAGGGCCTGTGTGTATGCGTGAGGTCTCCTGGTGACCAAGGGCCCAGGTGGGTGGGCCTGGAATGCTGATACTAGAGCTGGGCTGAGGGGGTGTTTTGGCCCATTGTCTGCCCACCTCCACCCAGAGTTCCTGCTGCTTCCCTCTTGAAGCCCCCTGGTGCACTCCCAGGGTGGGGGGTGGGGGGCATGGAGGATAGACACAGATTTCTTGCCTACCTGGGGAGGGCCAGGTTGACTGTGGGGGACAGACTGGGATTTTGACTGCCTGGTGCTCAGGCTCTGGTCCTGGATGGGCCACAATCCCCTGAGGAGTGAAAACAAAACAAAACACTGCTGAGGAAGCTTATGATTTGTAAGGTACCTTCCAGCATGAATACAGTCTTTGTCTTGTTTTAAACCTGCTAATGCGTATGAACCAGTTGGGGATTCCAAATCCAAAAATTGGCCAAACTTCCAAGGGGCCAGGGCAGACTCCCCCAGCTAATACCTTTCCTAAAATGGGTTTGGAGAGAGCCATTCACCTGGCCTCCTTCAGACTTCTGGTCTCCCTGGACGAGGACTTTATATTTTCAAGACCTGGTATCTTGGAAGAGTCAGGCATGGCTGATTGCAGGCCCAGGCCAGCCATTGGGAGGTAGGAGAGAACCGAACTAGAAAACCAGGACATGCTTCTTAGTGCAGGACGTTTTGCGTAGCATGGCCCTTCAAGCCTCCATCTCATGCCTCACATCGCTCTTGACCAAGCTCTTATTTACACACTATTCTCATTTGCTTCAAGTGGATCTTTTGGTTTGTATGCATTCTTGCAAAATAGATATCGTTGTCTTAGTCACTGATTCACTCAAACAGGTATTTGTTGAGTACCTACTATGTGCCAGGCATTTGGGGATGCATTAGTGAAGAAAACCATCAGGGATTCCTGCCCTTGTGGAACATATACATATGCTAACAGGGGATGAAAGACAACACTCTGTAAGCATAAACATGTGAAAATTATCAGTATGTTAGAAGGTGGTAGTGCTATGGAAAAAAATAATCCAGAAAAAAGGGTATCAGGAGTGATGAGTAGAAGGGGTTGTGCAAATTGCATTGTTACATTTTCTGAGCATCTATTTTTGGTTTATATAAATAGTACTACTACACATCTCATTTTTTCTTTTCTTTTCTTTTTTGCTTAGCATCCAGTTTTCAAGTGTTGCATATTATTCTTTGGTGTGTGTTTATCATTCTTACTTATCTGCTCTCCCAGGATGGACACTCAGTCTGCTTCCAGTTTCCCATCACCGTGAGTAATGCCGCAGTCAGTATTATACATTGGAAAATGTGTTTGGGATTTATCCTCAGGAGTGGATTTGCTGGGTTATAAGATCTACCTATGCTTAATTTCATCACACAGGCCAGATTGCTCCGCAGAGTTGCTACAACAGCCCACGCTCCTGGCAGCATGTGTGAGGGCCCCTTGCACCCCACACCTCTGCCGGCACTTGGCATCCTCCAGCTTCCTGGATTTTTTGGCAGAGCACTGTGGCTTCTGTTATCAGCACTCTTGCTGAAATAGTGTTCTGCCATTGCTATCCATGCCCCGTTCATCTTTACACCACCCACCTTTCACTTCCTTCTGACCACGAGCACTTCTTGTCTGCATTGCTGGGCCGCCTGTTTTTCTAACCTCAAGGCTCTCATGCCATTCAGACTTCATATCCCGAGGTCAGAAATTCCACCTCCTAGTTGGCAAGATAGTAGCCTAAAGGCTATCCTCCTCTTACCTGGCCTAACAGCTTTCCTTCCGTACTGTTTTCAGGATGTGGGACCCTGTTTAGGGCCAGCAGTGGTTTCCTATGTCCTGCTTCATCTAATCTCAACTCTCCCGTCTGGCTTCAAGACCTTCCACCACCTTGACCTGCTCTTCCATCCCACTTGGATCTTCACGCATCTTCCTCCCTCAGCCAGAACCTCCCTCTCTCCCACTCTGCTTATCTCGCCGTAACTGATCCCTAGATCTCAGCTTAGACTCCTGTGTCCTTCCCTCAGGTCTCAGGGGCCCTCACACATGCCCATAGCGCTCTGTGCTTTCTTTCCCTGTTGCGATGTTTCTCCAGCCTCTTTGTCGTGGACACCGTGAGGCGTCACGCTCTTGTTCACTGTCACAGCCCCAGCACCTCTGGCTGTGTGTGGCACACAGGAAGTGTTCAATCCACATCCATTGACTGCATGAAGGAATAAATGAGTGAGAAAAGGCTTTCCGTCTCTCATACATACGGTGTTGGCAGCCTCAGGTTTTCATGCCCACCTGAAATACTTCTCTCTATCCATTCATCTGCTTCCTTCTTTTAAAAAAATTTGATTCAAACCCCAGTGATTCTACAAATCTTACCACATCCCCAGCCTGATCACTGTTCCCCCCCCCCTTTTTTTTTTTTGGACTCCTCTAGTCTTTGTAATTTGCTGGAGCCAGTTTTTCAACTGGATATTTAGGGGTTGTGAATGCCACAGGCCCACATTATAGAGGAAACAGTCTCTGATGGCGTCCTCCTGCTCTTTCCTATCCACTGCCAAATTCTGTCCCAGAGGATCTCCCTGAAGCCCATCCTCCCATACATCACAAGACTTGTAAGAACATCTGATCATTACCTCCTGGGTGTCAAGCGCCTCTTGTGGAGTGAGGGAGCTGGACAAGATCAGGGCTGATACTGAACCAGTATACACCAGCCAAGGCTGCCAGAAGCTTTCTGGCCTGACATTCATGTTGTCAAATATCTTAAATCTAGACCAGATAATTTCAGTGTTCCTGTATATCTGTCATTTGTGATTCTAGGCAGGGAAAAATCTGATCTTTTTATAATCCCTGATATTTTGATCCAAGCACAACCTTGTACAAAGTGCAAGATGAAGCATGTTATATTAAAACCAACAAATGGCATATCTGTGCTCCCCATAAGTTATGTTTATCCTCACTGAGTTTCCTTTAGATCCCTCTTGCCCGGGAGTGTCCGATTTAGGAAAAAAGGAAAAAGGAGGTCTGGGCCTCAGCCTGGAGTGTGACCTCAGGCATCTAATTTGTCACGATGCTGTGGGTGGAATTGGCAAAGAAGATAATTCACAGTGACATCAATGATTACGTGATGAGGCTTTTTTGGTTTTTGTTTTATTTTTGCTTGTTTTGCCTAGATTCTGAAATGTTGTGGATTTCCCCTTTTATGTGTCTAGAATTTAAAAATGTTTTCTTCTTAAAAACAAGTGTTTTTCCGTAGTTCTCATTGCTGGAAAAAATCACATGGTGTTTGTTCCACAATTCCCATCAGTACTTGTCATTGCTGCCTTCAAGGGAAGCAATATGCTATTCTAGGTGAGTTAGATATTTCTAGGCCTACATATCTCGAGGTAGCATACAGCATAAGCAAATCAGAAATGGAATTTCTAAAGAATGACTTCGTGTGGTCTGAGCTCCTGGGCCTGGAACCTAAGAAACATGTCAAGGGAAGTTTGATTTGGGTATACAACTAAACTCCACTTATTGTCACAGTAAATCTAATAGCCCATCACTGACAAACTGAGTAAAATTAAGAAAAGTGAAGAGGCCTGGAGTGGGGTGGGGGCTGGAAGAAATGGGTGAGCTGTTTTTATCTATCATCTATCTATCATCTATCTATCTATATCTATCTATCATCTATCTACCATCCGTCATCTATCTATCAACTAATCTCTCTATCATCTATCCATCAGTTTAAATAAACTGAATAGGAATTTTTTAAAAAGAAAGAAAAGTGAATATGAAAATAGAAAGCCCCCACAGAAATTTCTCTCAGCTCAAAGAGGCCTAGTTGACTTATTTGTTGGAGATCTTTTTTAAAAAGCAGTTTTGATTAATTCATTCCAATCTATTGGCAAATTCTTTGGCGCTACCTTAAGAGTACGTCCAGTGTGTAACCACTTCTTACCCTGCACTGTTTCCGCCTTGGCCCAAGGTACCATTATCTCTCACCCGGACTCTGCTGTCTTCCATCTTCCATTCTTACTCTTCTGCATTTATCCTCCATAGTGTAGAATCACATCCCTGCTCAAAGCCTTCCCACGGCTTCCTCCTGCGCTCAGTATAAACCCCATAGCCTTGCCATGGCCTTCAAAACCCGGCCTGTTCTAGCCCTGGCAACCTCTCCAAGGTCATCTCCCCTTATTCTTCACTCCCTCTCTGTCTTTGCTCCAGCCACTGGCCTCCTTGCTGTTCTTCAGATATCCCGAGCATATTCCTGCTCGGGGCCTTTGCCCTTGCTTTCTTTCTGCGTGGAAGGCTCTTTCTCAGACACATTTGCAGCTTCCTCCTTCACATCATTCAAGTCTTCACTCAGATGGTTTCAGAGGTTCCCTCAGGACTCTAAGATAGCAGCCACCATTTCACTCTACCTTATTTATCTTCATAGCACACATTCGTATCTGATATTATGTATTTATTTCTCTACTGCCCTCTTATATCAGGAACTTTTATCTGTGTCATTCACAATAGTGTCCTTGAAAGCCTAGAATAATGCCTGGTACATAGTAGGTGTTCAGTAAATAGCTGTTGAATGAATGAATGAATGAATGAATGAATATTTATAAAATATTTGTTGCTCACTTACTAATAGGCTGGGCATTGGTCTTGGGTTTTTAATGTATGCAACCAAACATTCTTTTAGATTGTAAAAGAAAAAACTCTCTGAAAACACATTTATCAAAAGATGCCACAATCTGTTAAAAAAAAGTTTTTTTAAGAGCTGTAGTCCCAGGTCTGGATGGGCAAGTGGCCTTATCGAATAGCTTAAGTGGTGGTTAAGTATGTTCTGGGATTTGTTAGTCCGAACCCTGGGGAATGGCTGCTCAGCCCAGTTGATTACAGCCCAGCTGTGCCTGAGGTCACAGGTTCCTGCCCCACGTGAGTCTGTCAGCTTTGTTCTTGCCACAGCTCCAGATCTGTGGCTCTTGCCCTGACCAACCTCCTCTGGCCAAAGCTGACTGTGGCCTCCAAGGGGATCACTTGAGAAGAGATGAACGTGTTTGCACAGAACCATCACTGGGCCTGGAAACTCAGCTCAAAGTCATTGCAAAGCCAGTTGCTATATCTGAAGACCCTACCGTCATGGTAGAGGGAGAGGTAAGTGTGATTGCATAGAGATGGGGTGCAGGGTGATGGCCTCATGGGGGCACAGTTTGGTCTGTGAAGCCCCTTGGGTCCCAGAGATAGCACCTGGTAAAAGAAAACTTACTTTAACCAAATCCATGTAAAGGTCAGTGGATGCCTAGGCAAATTCAAGCACAAACCATAATTTTCTCTCCTTCATTTATCAAAGAAAAACAGCTTTAAAATATCCCTGAAATCCTCAAGTAGGGCTTTATCTTTATTGCCCAGTGCTTGCCCTGGTATTTTACGTGCTTCTCTATCATCCTAAAGACCTAAGGAAGCCCATCCCCCTTTTTATAGGTGGAGAAAAATGAAGCAGAGACAGTCACATGACTCACTTGCTTAGTCGTGCTTATCAGACTCGGGCTGTCCTTGTGCCCACAGAGGGCTTTATTAGATAAACACTGCCTTTAAATCCTTGGGCCCCACCTGGCAATATACTCCCCTGCCCTTGGCCAGTGGAAGAAATTGGGAAATCTAGAAGCAAGAAGGTATAATTGGGAGGAACCTGAAAAAACATTCTAGGGCCTCTGTTTTTCCCTTGTGTTTAGAGAAATGATTCTGCACTGTGTAGAAGCAAAAAGGAAATTGACAAGAAGCCGTGACTCTACCTGTGGCTGACAACTAACTGGTCACTTGGGTTATCAGTGAAGATAGCATTTCCCTGGCATTTTATAACTGGGTTTCAGGATCCCCACAGGGATCATCATTTTTCACGTGCAGTTCGTTTACCAGCTGTTGCAGGGAACAGGTTGTTCTATTGAGGTTAATAACAAAACAAAACAAAACTGGATCAGGCCCAGTAAAATGCTAAGGCCTCCTCGATTCTGAATCTCAGGGACTCAGGCCAGGAGCCCATAGGTCATGAGATCAGCATCAGACACGAGTTGATAAAAAGAAAAAAATTTTATCTTATAAAAATTCAGGTTTAGGGGAATTCCCTGGCCGTCCAGTGGTTAGGACTCCATGCTTTCACTGCTGAGGCTGTGGGTTCAGTCCCTGGTCCGGGAGCTAAGATCCTGAAAGCTGTGCGGAGTGGCCAAAATCATAAAAATGAAAATAAAAAACAAAAAAAATTCAGGTTTAGAAGGAAAGTCTGCTATTGGCAACACCTTGAATGGGCCTTGAGGGCATTATGCTAAGTGAGATGTTAGAAAGACAAATACTGTACAATCTCACTTATATGTGGAATCTAAAAAAAGTCAAATTCCAAGAAACAGACTAGAGTGGTGGTTACCAGCAGTTGGGGAGTATGGGAAATGGGGAGATATTGGTCAAAGGGTACAAACCTGTAGGTATAAGATTAACAAGTTGGGGGATCTAATGTACAGCTGATAGGACTGTTTCATGTACTTGAATGTTGCTGAGAGTAGATCTTAAATGCTCTCATAACAAAGAAAAAATGGCAACTATGTGACAGGATGGAGATGGTAGCTAATAATGGTGGTAACCATTTCATAATTTATAAACATATCATATCAACATGTTGTACCCCTTAACATGGAAGCAACCTAAATGTCCACCAACAGAGGAATGGATTAAGAAGATATGGTACATATACACAATGGAATATTACTCAGCCATAAAAAGGAACAAAATAGTGCCATTTGCAGAGACGTGGATGGACCTCGAGATTGTCATACAGAGTGAAGTAAGTCAGAAAGAGAAAAACAAATATTGTATAATATTGCTTATATGTGCAATGTAGAAAAATGGTAGAGATGAACTGATTTGCAAAGCAGAAACAGAGTCACAGATGTAGGGAACAAACGTACGGTTACCAAGGGGGGAAGAGGGGTGGGATGAATTGGGAGATTGGGACTGACATGTATACACTACTACGTATAAAATAGATAACAGATGAGAACCTACCGTATAGCTCAGGGAATTCTACTCAATGCTCTGTGGTGATCTGAATGGGAAGGAAATCTGAAAAAGAGTGCATATATGTATACATATGACTGATTCACTTTGCTGTACAGTAAGAAACTAATACAACGTTGTAAAGCAACTGTACTCCAATAAAAATTAATTAAAAAAACCCCAAACATGTTACACACCTTAAACTTACACGTTATGTGTCAATTATATCTCAGTTAAACGGGGGGAAAAGATCAGGTCTCAATGACCTGGGCCATGTTATACCTGATTATCCATATTGAAGTCTCCAAGTTACTCCAACAGTCACACTGGCCACAGATCGCACTGGGCCTCGCTTTTACCCTGGGGGAAATTGAGGCAAAGTTACAGAGTCCTCCACCAGAGGAGACTGTGCCAAGGGAGTCAACTGGTGGCCAAGTTCTCTTCCTCTAACCGCACTGTGACTCTCCCTCCTGGTATGTTTATGACAGCTTGGAAGGTAATCTCACATGTCAGCATGAGCTTTCCGGAATACATGCATCTCTTATTCTGGGAAGAGTAGGCAGTGGGGGTGAAGGTGAGACAGGAAATCTTTCTGGAGGCTCTGAAGCCATTCCGGCTTTGGAGCTTCCTCAGCAACTCCCACAGAGTTGAGCCTTTGAAATCGCCTTGTGGGGAGACTGGACTGAGAGCTGGGTGGCCTTAATCTGCTCTCGCCCTGCTGCCTTTCTGTGGGACCCTGTGCGGGGCACAGAGCAGCGCCCCAGGGAGGATGCGAGGAGAATGGCCTGATTGAGGGATGTGGGCACCGGGCTGGCGGGCTGCCGGTCGGCGGGCTGCAGGGTGGCCTCTCTTCTGGTTTGCTCACAGAGCCAGGGAGGCGGGGTGCCAGGGAGAGTATTTCCTCTGTTTGGGAAAAGCTGTGTCCATCTGGCTTGCTCTGCAGCCTATGGCCTCTCAACCCGGCAGTGTTCCTGTCATTGGGCACAGACCCCAAAGGCCATGTCTCTGCTGTCACCAACAGGAGATGCTGGCCCCGGAAGGGGCAGCAGGGAGTGTGTGTGTGTGTGTGTGTGTGTGTGTGTGTGTGTGTACTGACCAAGCCACCGATGAGTCTACCCCCCAGACACTCGCTAAGGGAATGTGGACTTGGCCTGCTGATGTGATCTCAGGGAGAATTGTCGGGAATGGAAGTCCAGGATTCTTAGGCCTGAAGGGGTCTTGCAGGTCCTCCTGTGCAGCCCCTTTCTTTCTCGCAAATGAAACTAAGTAAGGCTCAAGGATCTGAAATAGCTTGCCTGAGGTCACACAGGAAACCCAGGTTCAAGGCCTGGCTCCACCACGGCCTGGTCATGTGACCTTGAGCAAGTTACTTGACCCTGCTGCGCCTGCTTCCTCAGCCTGTGAAGGGGGATAAGGAAAGGGCCCAATCCGCAAGGCTAAGGCGAGTGGTGAATGAGGTCGTGCGAGAGGAAGGCTTGTTACGGGCCCCCGCGCACGTCCGCCTCAGCCTCTGCCCTGCCGTCACTGCGCCGTCGCTGTGCGGGTGGCAGCCGCGCCCGCCACCGCGGGAGACCTGGGAAGCCAGGGCCCTGCAGCCTCGCACACACAGGGCTGCTCACCAGCTGCCTCCAACATCACCGTCGCCGTCCAGCCTCCCCGTTTTCCCATGAGGTAGAGGAGGCCAGTCTCCTCTCTTCCATTTTCCTAGGAGACAACTTCAGTTAAAGACGGGTCTCAAAACTGAGTCTTCTGCTTTCCAATGCCCCGTGCTCTCTTTGCCTCCACCTGCTGCTAAGTAGACTATTCCTACTGATAGACTATTCCAGCAATATGGGGACTAACTTGGGAAAGCAGGAAGGACTCCCCTCCGCCTTCCCAGATGAGTGGAAATCACCTCAGCCTCTTCCGCTTCGCTGTTTGTGCCTGCGTGCATCCTGAGGGCCTGGGGCTTCCTCCGCCGACTCCTGGAGCTGTGTCTGAAGGAGGGACAGAAGGGACTTCCCAGCTCCAGGACTGGCAACTTCAACCGCAAGCAAAGAATTGCCGTCTCTTGTATTACAGTGGCTGAAGGGATTTAAGGACGCTTTTGGAGCATTTGTGGACGCAGACCCAACACGAACAGAGTCCCAAGGACACCCAGCAGCCCTTGTCGCACAGGAAGAGTGGGTTTAACGCATACAGGGTGAGGGCGGGGGGTGGCGAGGAGAAGACAGAAGGAAGGCCGGGGCAGCCCTGCTAAATATTTACAACGTGAGCCCTCAGCCCTGCCTTTCCGCAGGCGGCGGCAGGAGCATGAGTTCTGTACTATGTTCCTCCCTCTAAACCCACCTGGCGTGAGAAGCCCTGGCGGGCACGCCACGCTGTCCGTGCGTGTTAACCCGCAGCCTCCCGCAGCCTCGGGGACCGGGGGCTGTGCGAACACGCTCCGCGCCCCCCCCCCCCCCACCCCAGAGCACACAGCGCACGGCCCCTGAGGAGGACCCCGAAGCCAGGCCCAGAGGCGGAGCGAGCAGAGGGCGTCCTGGCGGGTGGGTCAGAGGGCACGGCCAGGGGAGGGGTCAGCTTTGTGTCCGCTCCGTGTGGGGGAAAGCCAGCCCTTCATGGAACTTTTCTGGCTGCATGTTGGGCTATTTAGCTTCCAAAACAAAAGATTTATTTTTCCTCCTTCTCCTTTTGGGTGTGGTCCTCCGCTGACAGCGGTGACATATGCAGGTCTGGAGGCTGTTAAGATCAGGCCGAGTTCCTCCCACCCCCACCCCCCAGTCCTGAGGAAAAGAAAAAAAAGATAGGATCTTCATGAAAAGAGAACCCAACAGGCGGAAAGGCAGCACAAACGTTCCCGACGACGTCCGCTGTTGCTTCTCTGATCTTTTCAATAGAGAAAGCAACGAGAGTGGCGTGCTGGGCTGTGCCTTTCCTCATCCCCTGCTGGCATCACCTGGTACATTTGATAAAGCACTTCCACAGGCTGCAGTATCCTGTGGAATCCATGTACCCATTCTGTGAGATAGGGCTTATGGTCCCCTTCTGCAGATGTGAAAGCTAAGGCTTGTAAGTAACGTCACCAGTGTCAATGAGATATTGAAGGGGCCGAAGTTTCTGTCTCCAAACACCAGAACCTTTCTGACAGATATACTAAGTCATGTGATTTAACTTCTCTGAGTCTTGTTTTCCAAATCTAAAAGGAGGTTATTCCCTAGGTTCTGGTCAGACCTTCTAAACTGTTCTCTCACTTTGGTCCTTCACAAGAAAAAAAGTCCATCAGAGGGGTTTCAGGAGCATGATAATACTAGGGGAAGAAATCGAGTTGTGTTTCTCAGTAGCTTCTGGGGTTTTACCTCAAGTCCCCTGCATGGTGACAAAGATGGGTTGCTGTTTCCATGCTGTTCTCCAATATCAATCAGAATGAGTATCAAATCAATCTGGAACATCTCCAGAAGGGCCCTCTGACATCTTGGATGTGGAAGCTGTTGCTAGCATCGTCAGGTGTCCAAAAGTATGTGATTTTGGTAAAAAATACAGTCCCGGTTTTCAACACCATGATATTATTGGTAGAAACGTGACTGAGAAGTATACTACTGGGCTTCTGTACACAGCCTATACTTTAGAGCGTGTGCTCATAGCAGAGATCTGGGGGCAAGCATTTGTAACTAGGTCCTTTGTGAGGGACAGGCAACTTAGGACACAGTAATACCTAGGCTCAGAGCATTTCTTTTTTAGTTCTTGGGTTGAAAGCTCTATCTCGCTTTAAAGTAACTCAGATGCAAGTGTTCTGGTGACATTCTGGTGGCCACAGGGTATGTATTTAGATTCCTGGTTATCGTGGATGTACTAAGGGGATCCGCTAGCAGCCATGACAAAGTGCTTGCCCAAGGAGTGGGTCTGAGTGGGACACAAGGGAATGAGGTCTTCTGGTCTGAGTGTGAAAAGCCTGGATGCCGTAGTTTGGTAGAGAATTGAGCCCTTTGGTATTGAGCTTGACGCCCATTGCTCTCTTGTGCCCTTTGTTTCTGGGCATCTGAAATTCTCCGGCAGGAGAGACGACAGGCCATCAGGGAAACAATCTGTTACTTCATTTCTCTAGATCGGAACCTGCTGGTGTGTGATAGCATTGGAGAGGATGCCAGAGGTGAGTACTGTGGGAAAGTTTACTTTTCCTCCTGCTTTCCCCTTGCCACTTCTGCGAGAACAATGGTGAAGCAAGGGTAGCAGAGGCGGCACAGCATTGAGATCAGCAGTTTGGGCGCAGGAGGTGGACTCCCTGGGGCCAAAGCCTAGCTCTTCCATGCTGCGATCTTGGCAAGTCACTCTGCCTCAGTGTTCCTGTTTTTCCTCTATGAAACAAGGATAATAACAGTTCCTACCACATAGGTTATTGAGGGGGTTCAGCGAAGTGATTATGATGGCTCGTAGCTCAGAACGGGCGCCTGGTTGTTTAGTTATTCTTGTCAGCCTCCACGTTGGCAGAGGCAAGATCTTCCCTTCCCCCTGACACGTGGTCAGGACCACATACCCCTCTCTGGCTGTAGAATATTGGGGAATTGGTACATGCTTTTTTTTTTTCTTTTTCCTCCAGTTTTCTTCAGAAATGTGGGATCGTTTAGCAAATCTGAAAACTACACAGACACACAAGGTCTTGCAACCCCCTCCTGCTGCTGGAGGAACAGAGGGGATGTGTGCGCCCTGCCTGGCCTGGCCCTCTTTGAGTTCTTTGCCAGAATCCGAAGCTCTAAGCAGAGCTGTGTGCGATGCACACTGGGCCGCTCGCTTGAACAAGCTGGCTCTGAGCAGGCTGCCAGGTGGAAGGACTCTCTGATCCTCAGAGAAGCCAAACTCCAGTCAGCTCTGCCGGGAACAGCCAAGATGGGAGGCAGGCGCTGGAGTCCCACATCTTCTGGAACAGGGGGCTTAAGGGTGCCCAGAAGCCAGTCAGAACAAAATTGCAAGGAAGACTTTGTCCCTTTTTACCAGATACTTAAAGCGATCTGCAACCTTAAAAGAAGAAAGAGCCCTTGTCAGAGAGGAAGATGGGATGGCCACAGCTGGAAGGGAGAGCCTGGATGAATGTCCCAGCATGGGATGGTCCTTAGGGAATGAATTGGGGTCCTTCCCAGGGCTCAGTCCTGGAAGATGATCAAGTGTGGGAACACGATGGGGAATGGTGTGCTCTCGGACCGCGGGAAACACAGCCACGTTGTCTCCTGCTGACAGACAGTTGGGACAGGAAAGCCAGGATTCTTCTGGTCAAAAAAGTGGTCTGGGTTGATACTATGACATTCATTAATACATTTACTAATGGCCATCCCCTTGAAGGACCCAAGGTGGAGATCATAACAGATGTGAGTTTCTGGGGATGCTGTGGAAACTTCCTGAGAAGACAAAAGCACTGATTTCTTTCTGGGGTGGGGGGATTGCCTTCATGTGATGGTCACCTCGAGTCTCTTCACCATGCCTTTCCTTTCCCTTCACACGCCCCGTCTCAGCAGCAGAAGCATCACGAACCATGACAACCACACCATTTCTGTTTACAGGGGATGGAGATGGGCCACACGCCAGGCACCTGTGCTGAGTGTGTTGTAGTTATTATCTAGGTTAATCCCAACAACACTCATCTAATGTAGGCATCATGATTATTTTGCAGACAAGGAAAGAGAGGCTCAGAGAGATGATCTCCCCTGCCAAGTTCCGCTGCTAATACATAGACCAGCCTGGATTCTCTTGGCCCCTCTCATTCCAGTGTCTGTGTGCTGTCCCACAGCTTTCTTCTCCTTCTACTCTTGTCCTGCATCACCGACTGGACCTAAGAGGGCTTCCCTGTGAGGGTCTATCCTAGAGAAAGCAAAGAGGGAGGGGAGAGAGGACAAGACAGCTTTGTCAGTGTCCATGTCGGGGTGTTGTATAGCCTTGGGGTATTACATGCATGTTGGGGCATTATGTCCTGTTATGGGCACTGTGCGTCTTGGGTGACATGTTTGCGGAGGGTGTTGTTGGTATTGGGGTGTTGTGTGTGTGTTGATATATTGTGTAGTATTGGGGTGTTGTGTGTGTGTGTTGATGTATTGTGTAGTGCTGGGGGGGGTATTGTGGTGTTGTGTTGGGGAATTGTGTAGTGTTGGGAGTCTTGTGTGTGTGTGTGTTAGGGAGTTGTGAGGGTGTGTGCTGGGGGTTGGGTGTGACAGGAGGAAAGCAAGACTCTGTCTCATGTTTGGTTGGTCAGTTCTCGGCTGGGGACTTCACTTCTCCTGCCAAAGTCCCGACGTCACTGCTCCCTGCCACCAACAGCTCCCAGACTGGAGGAGATGGAGCAGCTGGCCCTCTGTCACGTTCCTCCCTGACCTTGATGTGAGGCTGGAACTGGCTGCCAGCTCAGTGGCAGGAAGCAAGGGGACAGGCCCAGAATAAGGGCTTAGGGTGCAAGCATCTCAGCGTGGGCTGATGCGTTTATAAAGGCTCTGCACTTGAGCCCATACTCTGCATATAAATATCTGAAGAATGAAGGATTTGCCCAAACCTGGCTTTGTACAGCCCATGCTCCCAGAGATATATGTGCTTTTTATCTATGATCACATATTACTGCACCGATAATAATGAGAAATAGATAATGCTTATATAATGCTCTCAATGCATCAGACATTGTTTTAATTGCTCTATATGTACTATCTAATTTAATCCTTGTAACAACCCTAAGAGGTAGCTACTTTTTTAATACCCACTAGAGGAGCCTGAGTTACAGAGCTGTTAAGTACCTTACCCGAGTTAGCACAGGCAGAAAGAGGTTGAGGCAGGCTTTGTAAACCAGGCACGTGTTTAGAAACCCTTCACCTGTGCCCTTAACCACTAGATCGCCTGGCCCCATCATACCAGGCATAGCGACGGGCAACTCTGACTCCTGTCCCCAGAAATGCAGCTGCACCTCCACTTCTTATAGGTCCTGAGATCCTTGTGGCTGGTGAGGCTTCGTGGTTAAGGTAATAAAGATTTTGGCTGGGTTTTATTTAGACCAGAGTTTCCATCTCAGGGTTGCACAAACCAGTTCTTGGCCTGTTGGTCTCCAGTGTTTGCAACAAGAGCCTTTTCTATTGAAAGACTAAAGAAAGGTGGTCCAGTTGAGCCCCACATAGAAGACAAAGGAGATATGAGGCAACATCCTTCCCCGCTGGCTTGGGAACAGTCATCTTTCTCCCCAAGAGTCAATTTCTTTGCATTTTGAATGTTGAAAGAAAAGACTTGTGTCATTAAAAATAAAGTTTTTTAAAGGAAAAAAAAAGTTCTATATTTGTCTCTTTGTGCATCTCCACACCTTCTTAGATGTGTTTTCAGAAAACCTCACTTAAATAAGCACATTCCTAGAGTGTTAAGGGATAAATGGAACAGTAAGTGGACTGACTACTTGGTTATTTGTCAATTCTCTGTGGGGGAATAACTTAGGACAATGCCCTGTGAGGATCTCAGAGATGCAAAAAAGGAAGATGTCAAAACGTGAAGGGATTCTTAGTTGGGGGTAGCGAGGGAGGAATGAAGGAAATGTATCTAATGAAATTACACCAGCCTATAAAGAGCAGGAAAAAGCTAAGCAACATTTTGAGGCTGAGGAATTCACACTGAGCTCAGAGAAGACAATGGATTTATTTACAGGTGCCCCATGGTGCGTGTTGGGGCAAGAGGCAGAGCCTGCTTTTTGCTCCAAGAATTTTCCTTTACTAGAAAGTGGATTTCTTGGCAGAACTGGAACCTGGCTAATTTCAGATTCCTTAAGGACAGAAGAAATTCCATGGGATGCACACAAAAGAGTCTGTTTCTGTTGGATAGTCAAGAGGAGCTGTCACTATATTTGTCTCAAGACCAGGGACAGCTCACCTTTATGCTGGCCCGATGCTCTGGGGCCCTCTGCTACTTCCTCAGGGCGCCGGGAGACAGGAATCCGATGGTATAAGTCATACCCCATACCCAGTTTGAGCCATTCCTGATGTGTTTAAGGCAAAGGAACTAGACTCAGAAACAGATGTAGAAGAAAATAAAAAACAAATCCCTAAAAAAGAAAACAAAACCCCACCCCCACCCCCCCAAAAAAAAACACCCTAAGGCCTGAACGCATAGTAAATTAGATTCACTGGGACTTCCCTGGTGGTCCACTGGTTGAAACTCTGCGCTTGCACTGCAGGGTTCGATCCCTGATCGGGGAATTAAGGTCCTCCAAGCTGCATGGCCAAAACAAACAAACAAACAAACTAGATTCATAATAGAAGTGAGGGGTGAGCGTCAAGTGCATCCCAGAATGGTTTGGAAGCTCCCTTCCTGCTCTTCTCTTCAAACCCTCCCCAACCAAGAATTGAATGGGGGAGAATATCTTCAGGTTCTTTGTGGAGCAGCCTGGACCCTAGCCTGCATCTCATTGTAGTCTTAGCACCCTAAGATTGGACTAGAGCCAGCTGTGTCTTGCAGAACACCACGTATTTGAAAAAAGCCTTTGAAACGTTCCTCTATGATTCCCAAACCCAACATGTCCCTTGTAATGTATCCCACTCTCTAAGAGCTGGGAAGCCTTCAGAGTCAGGGAGCTTTGTGTAACCTAGGCCATCTCATGCTGCAGAGAACTGCAGAGAATTAATATTCTCCGGTCGGGGATCTGACGCAGTCTCTCCTACTCTTTTCCCAATGCTAGTCTGTCTCCTACTGCGACTGCTTAGTGCAGAGACAAGCCTGGATGACAGTCACAGTGGGTGGTGATGGGCACAGACTCTCTGTCACAGAGCCAGAATCATAGAGCTCAGAGGGACCCTCGATGAAATCTAGATGCCTGAGGCTTGAGATAGCAAATTTTAAGTAAAACCAAAGTGAGCTTTCTTGACCCCTCCCCAACATCGCCACTTTACCTCTCAGACTTCACCTCCTACCACTTTTCACATATCTTATTCAGCTCCAGCCACGCTGACCTCCTAATTGTTCCTTGAACACACCAGCATGCTTCCAGCGTCAGGGCCTTTGCACTGGTTGTTTCCCTTGTCTGGAACTCTTTTCCAAAATGCTGATACAGTCAACTCCCTCATCTCCTTTGAGTTTGTTCAAATGTCACATCCTCAGTGAGGTTTACCCTGACCACCCTGTCTAAAAATTCCAAACCCCTCTTCTTAGCCTCTGAAGGTGTAGGGATCTTTGTTTTGTTCACTGTCCCAAGCACTTTTCACTCATTGTCCCAAGCACCTAAAACAGTCCTGGCACATAGTAGGCCCTCCATACATATTTTTTGAGTGCACAAGCTTTACCAGACATGCTTCTTGATGGAAGAAAGAGGGAACTCATAATTGGTGTAGGGGGACTCCGACGAGGTCACTGGCCAAGGTTACATTGTTAAGGAAGGCTAGCTAGAGGCAGGGTTTGCACGCAGAGCAGTAAAATCCTGAGTTCTCTGCCATCGTTTAGCTCTGTGAGCTTGGGCAACTTGCTTAACCTTGCTGAGTGTCCATTTTCTCACTTGTAAAAGGAGCATCAGTGAATCCCTCCTCACAGTTAATTGTAAGAATTAAGGGTTCTAGCACCTCATAAACTTGGTCTTGTAATTCAGATCTCAGCTCAGATGCCACCTCCTAAGAAAACCTTTCCTGGTTACTCAGTCTAAAGTAGCCCCCTCGTCTCTACTTTCTAGCCTGGCAGGACTGGATCCTTTTTTTTTTTTTTTTTTTAATTGGCCGTGTTGGGTCTTTTTTTTTTTTTTGCTGTGTGCGGGCTTTCTTTTTTTAGTTGTGGTGAGTGGGGGCGGCTCTTTGTTGTGGTGCACGGGCTCCTCATTGCCGTGGCTTCTCTTGTTGCGGAGCACGGGCTCTAGGCACGTGGGCTTCAGTAGTTGCAGCACATGGGCTCAATAGTTGTGGCGTACGGGCTTAGTTGCTCCACGGCATGTGGGATCTTCCTGGAGCAGGGATCGAACCCATGTACCCTGCATTGGCAGGCGGATTCTTAACCACTGCACCACCTAGGAAGCCCCAGGACTGGATCTTAAAGCAAGGTAAGTGATGCTTTCCCCCTCTTGCCTTAGTGCCTTTGCTCTGTGTTTTCCTTCTGCTTTATCCCTTTTTCTCTGTTTACCGCTGCTTTTGTATGTTCTTAAATATGAATGAATATTTTAAGTAACTGCTTAAATAAATAAGTGAATAAATAAATAAATAAATAAAGTAGCCCCCAGATAGTGCCTGGCATTCTTTAATAAATGACTCCCCCACTGAAAACCAATCCCTGACCCACAGGGTAAATCCAAATTCCTTTTCAGAACCAACAGGGTCCCACCTGGGCTCACCACCTTCTCTGCTACCTCCAGGCCATCCCTCATCCTGGAAAACCCTAACCCTCCACCTTCATACCAACACCCTCCATCTACATCTGGAGACCAAATCTGGCCCATGAATTAAGAATGGTTTTTATGTTTTTCAATGGTCAACAACAAAAAATCAAAACAAGAATATTTTGTGACCCTGAACATTATATAAAACTCCAATTTCAGTGTCCATAAATAAAGTTTTATTGGAACACAGGCACACTCATTTGCTTCTGTATTGCCTGTGGCTGCATTTGTACTTCTGTGGCAGAGCGGAAGTTATGATAGATGCCACAGAGCCCACAAAGTTTAAAATATTTACCATCGGCTGTCTTACTATCACAGGGCTGTAGGGACCTTGACAGGAAAAGTTTGCAGAGCCCTGATCTGGATATTTCATTCTTATCCTGTAGATCACATCTGACCCATTGCTTTCCAGGAAAACCTTGTTCCTTCATCAACACTGGGTAGGGAGTCCTCCCAGATGTGCCCCCAATTTTCTGTTTGCTCGGCTGTCTCCCCAAGGGCAGGGACAGGTCCATGCTGTGCTTTGATGCACCTCAGTGTCAAGAACCGAGCCTGGAACATGGTAGGTGATCAGTAAAAATTTGCTGCGTGAATGAATGGCATTTAAGCCTCCTCCTTCGCAGTTGAAGCCAGGGCTCAAGGAGGTTTGAGCAGGGAGACTTCGCCAAGGTCTGAAGTCCTTGAGAAAAGCCTGATGGAGGTGAGATGCTCTCCTTGAGCAGGCACAGGGCCTGGGAGCTGCAGGGACCTTTGGGATTTGGGTGGGGGCTGTGTGGAGTCTATGCAGATGAGGGGGCTTAGAGTTAGGAACAGGGTGAAATAAATGCCTTGCAAAGAGATAGCAGTTGTAACATCTTAACTGAACATTCAGTTGCTGGTGTTTGGAGGTTTTGGCACAAGCTTGGGGTTTATTCACATTCTTAATTACTTTGTGCTCAGGCATAAAGCAGCAACCCCGGGAGGCTGTCGCTGTCCTCACTGTCTTATTCACAAGGCATTTCACCATGAAAACTACCTCCAAGCCACCCATGGAGGAGTCTCTCTTGCCCTTCTGTTTCTTGTATGAAGAGACTGTGATTGTTTTGATAAAATCAGCTGGGCCACTTAATGTCACTCTGAGACACCCTCTGAAAAGGTCCATCTAAAGTCTGGGCTACAGGCAGTGCTCTCAGTGCTGAGCAGGGAAAGGCCTTGTTGTTATTCTAAATTCAAAAGCAGCAGTTGATAAAGGCAGCCGGATCAACCTTTTGTTATAAAACTTTGTCTCTGACACCTATAGGTTGATCCAATGGGAGGGAACGGAAACTTTCAAATAAAATTTCAGTTTAGTCTAATTCACCAAAAATTTGCAATAATCATGCAGAAGGCATGGTTCGACCTCTGGGCTAAAGTGACAGTGCAAAGATCTGGAGAGCAAGATATGCCCAGAGACACAGCCAGAAGAAAGGCAGTCCATGCTGGAAAGCAGAATGCCACTCACCCCGCTGCTCGCCCCCCGTGGGAGCTTGGCCTTGTTTTTCGGGTGGCCCCGGATGCTCTAGGAAGCTTGCTGCTTCTCACCCCAGGCAGTGGTGTGCTGGTAAATGTTTAACCACTGGCAGGTGAGAAGGTGGAGCTGATTCGCAGCATTTGTCAGTGAACATGGTCTAAATACTCCCACCAGGGCTGATCTCAAGCCACCTATGTGACATCAAGCATCTCACAAAATTCCTGAAAATTCAACGCTCGGCCCCCTTGAGCCTGTCTGAGCTGGCTCTGGAGCCGCCTCTGGGGCATTCTGTGGGGTCAGGACTTGGAACTCTCAAAGCACGAGTTTGCCCAGGCCCATCACCCCAGCCTTAATTCCAAAGACCAGTTTCTTCTGGGCTGAACCTCACGTGATTCACTCACGTGAGGTCCCGGTGTGGGGGAGCAGGCCTGAGGCATCGCCAGCCTCAGGCTCCTTGACTGGGTCTTGCAGGGCAGGCTGGATCCCTGGAATTTGCAGGGGCCCCACTGCCCTAAGTGCCTTGAGGGGGGTAAGCACAGAGGGTCTCCCTCTCCCAGGTCTGGAGGAAAAGCCCAGATTGGCCTGCTTTGTGCCTGATCTTTAGCTCCCTGTGCATGAGAATGGGTCCGTGGCAGGTGGCCTCCGGGTGGGTATGAATAGTGGTAATTATCCTCGTGTCAAAAGGATGAGCCAGGAAAGAGGAATAGGACTGGAGGCGGGTGGGGGTGGGGTGCAGCGGTCCGTGAATCAGGGCTTTTCTATTGATTCCATAAGGCTACACAGCGAGCCTCGTCTGCAGCCTCCTGCCTGTCCCGCCACAGCTCTGACCTTCCCCAGGGATGAGGGGAGGGCTTCACCCGCGTCCCGCATTAACGGGATTACCGTGCGCTGCCTTCGTTTACCTACTCTTGCTCTGGGAAGGGGACCTGATTCAGGAGCAGGCTAAGTGCCTGCTGGAAGAGGAAAGAAAAGTGTGTGGGGCGGTACTGCCTCTGATACCTTTGGTGAGGCGCTCGGTCTCCCATCTGTAAAATGGGGCCATAATAATCCCAGCCTCGCAAGGCCGTTGCCAGAATGGAGGGAAACCATGCCCATGACTGCCTGGGGTAGTCTCTACTCAAGCACTCCACTGAGGGCAACCATGATGATTATTTTTCTGACTTCTGGCCAAGGCCCCAGCACAGACTACACTTAAACTGTGTGACTACGTGTGTGACCTCTGGCAAGCACCTCCTCCCTCCCTCGCCCCCTCCTGTCCCCCTCCCTTCCCCCTCAGTGAAATGCTGGTAATCACACCAGGCCCTCCCTGCCTCCCAGGGACGGGAGGATGAGTGAGATAATGTGAGAAGCCGGCTGCTCTGGGGAAGAAAGGTGTTATGTACATGGAAGGTGTAATTATTATCCTGTAACTACATGAATGTTTATATTGCGCCTACCCCGGCAATTCCAAGGGGCTTTGACAAGTGCCTTGTCTCTAGCTGGAGACAGGTTGAAGGGGCGGGGACATCAGAAAACGTCTCTCTGCTTTGGATTCCAGGCTCCCTGGGGCCTCTCGGAGGAGGCTGAGTCCAGGCCCCGGGCATCAGGAGCTCTGGAGGAGCGAGGAGCACCCCGGCCACTTGATGGCTCTAGCCTCAGACTCCATCCTCAGGACCGTGGAAGGCCCCGGCATGGCTGCTCAGGGCATTCGAGTTGGAATGGAAATCCCATCATAAGCATAGCAATTTTGTGGCTGGCAAAGATTTTGGGGTAGGGTTTAACAAATTATAGTCTTACTCCGTTTGTCCCGCCCTGTCCCTCACGTTTCGGCATCCGGCTCCCCTCCAGCTGTCATCACGACCAACACCATCTCCATCATCACTTAGGAAGTCCCTGAGGGGCAGGGCCTTGCTTTATTTATTTTCTTAAAATAATTGTTAAGATATTTATTTTGGCTGCGTGGGTCTTCGTTGCGGCACTTGGGACCTTCTTGCGGCATGCGGGACCGTGGGCTCTTTGCTGTGGCACACGGGCTTCTCTCTAGATGTGGTGCACGGGCTCCAGGGTGCATGGGCTCAGTAGTTGCGGCACGTGGGCTCAGTAGCCCCGTGGCATGTGGGATCTTAGTTCCTCGACCAGGGATCAAACCCGCATCCCTTGCATTGGAAGGCGGATTCTTCACCACTGGACCCCCGGGGAAGGGGGGGGGGGGTTCCCTGGCTCTGGCTGCTTTAGAGTTTACAATTGAAAACAGCCGCTCCTGTGCTCCTCCCCAGATTCTTCCCTCCGGAAATAGTGTGCCAGGCTGGGGCGGAGGGCATTGGGCAAAGAAATGGATGTGAGTCACACCCCGGGCAGCTTTGTGGGGAGGGAGAGTCAGGGGAGAGAGAACAAGGAGGAGTGGGAACATGGGGTCCCAGAAGTTCTGCACCCAGTCGGCAATGTCGATGGGGATTAGGGGTCAGACCTGGGATCTGCGTCCCGGATCTGCCGCTTGGATATGGTCAAGGTTACTCGTCCTCCGGGTACCTCCGGTTCCTCATCTGCAAAACCGGGGTGATTGTGAAGGGTGGGTGTGATGTCCAGTGAAGTCGTGCGTGCAAGGTGTCAGGGTCCCGAATTCCGGAATGCGGTCAGGGCTCCATACGTGCTAGTGATTGGTTCAAGCTGCCCGGCCGTCCTCCGCGTCTGCAGCGCTCTCCACGTTGGTCTGTAGGGTCGTGATCCCGCTGAGACTGACTTCTTGAGTATTTGGCCTCTCCTCCCAGCCTTTCACAGTCACGGGAGCTGGAGGCCAGTGCATTCCCGGGGCGGCCCCACCCAGGAGTAAGCACCCGGCATCTCATGGGCGCTGCTGAAAGTGAGCCCGTCCCCCTTCTCCCTTTGAAAGCCAGAGGAGTTTATAGGGACTCTACACCAGGGGAGGTGAGAAAACCCAGTTTCCTAGAAAAGACCCTGGACAAAGTGACTTCTCAGCACAGAGCAGAATCCAGGCTCCCACTTCGGGGTGCTGCTGATGGTGAGGAAGGTGACAGCAGCAGTAATTACGTACAAGCTTAAACGTTCCAGACTGTTCTTACAGTGTCCTCATTTGTAAAATGATGGGGATGGATTAGATGAACTTTGAGATCCCTCGTTCTTCTTCCAACTTTCCCATTCTGTAGTCCTACCTCCCAGAACACAAGAAAAGTCCTCAACGAGGGACAAGGTGGATCTGTCCCTCCCACTTCCATTCTCCGACCTCACCCCTGCACCCGCACCAAAGGCTGGTGGCTCCTTCAAACACCCGCGGATAGATAAAGCTTCAGCACAAGGGGACGTGGTCCTTGAGCACCCGTTCTGAGGGGTTTTGATAGGGTAGGAAGGGAGAAATCACAAATTTGGGGTCATCTTGGAGTTGTGAGGGTAGGAGAGGTTGTATGTTCGAAGCACTCGTTTAAAACACTCAGTGGGAAACTCTCAGGCCACTTAACAAGAGTATTTGGATGCTGGGAAAACGTGAGTCATCAAACTTCCATGATTTGATGGAAACATACCCTCCAGACGACTGAAGTTCTTTCTCCTACGGTTCTGTGCTAACCAGTCTTCTGGCTCCATACTGGGAAAGGGTTTTGATGTGCCTTGTCTGTCCTGCCTCTGGCAGTGGCAACCTGACATTTTTGTGGATTTAAGTCTCTCAGGAATCTATTGCTTTTGGATGATTGGACCATGATGGTCACAAGGGTGGAGAAATGGGGTCCTTAACCCAGTGTGACGTCCTCTCTGTGAGGTATAAGAACCTGGAGACCCAGGAGAAATAGCCTGATCTCCTTAGCCATTGGCAGCAGCCATCTGTTCCTATGGCCAGTCCTGGATTTGGACAACACGCACCACATGGACAGGCATCCTGGAGGAAGTGCCCAGTGGGTCCCGAGAGACACCTCAGAGCCTGCACGTGCTGTTTCCATACTGGGCTGGGGTGAGTTTTTGGTGTATTATGTAGGGGTAGTAAGGTGGCAGATGTCAGAGAAGGATGGGGGAGGGAGGTGGAATACATTTTATAGAGTACCTTGCCCTCTAAGTGGGAAGTGAATAAATTCAGGGGTGTAATAGGCAGAATAATGGCCTCCTACTGATGTCCAGGTTCTAACTTCCAGAACCCAGGAGTACATTATGTTATACAGCACTGGGAAATTAAGGTTGCTAATCAGCTGACTTAAAGAGATAATCCTGGATTATCTGGGGGAGGCTCATGTAATCACAAGGGCCCTAGTAAGTACTAGGGGGAGGCAGGTGGGGTAGAGTTAGGGTGATACAATGTGGGAAAGGCCAGCCACCGCTGGCTTTGAAGATGGAGGAAGGGGCTGTGAGCCAAGGCATGTGGGAAGCTGGAAGTGGATCCTCCCTTGCAGTCTCCAGAATGCAATGCAGCCCTGCCCTTACTTTTGTTTTAGGCCAGTGAGACCTGTGTGATACTTCTGACTACAGAAGAGGAAGATCATAAAAGCGTGTTGTTTTAAGCCACCGGCTGTGTGCTGATTTTTTTGCAGCAGCAATAGGAAACTTATATAAGGGGCCTGGGACAGGGAATTAGGAGTGAAAGGAGAGGAAAGTCAAAGTGATTGTCCACGTTGCTGTGGACAGGAGGAAGGTTACAGTGCTGGCTCTTGACCTGCCTGGGTTGGGCTAAACGTCAGTGAGTTCCAGGGCCTTGGGCTGATGTCTGGAAGTGGGGAGGGGGAGGGAGAAAGCCAGGGTGACTGGCAGGCAGGAAAGGGAGACACACGGGCAGTTCTGAAGCCTGTCCCTCTTCAGAGCCCCCCATACTGGCCCAGGGTACCCGCTCTTGTCTCTGCCCTTCCAGAGGCCTCCCCAGCGCCTGCAGCGGCCCCGCTGGAACGGTCTCTCTCCTGCACATTCTGTCCCAGGACTTCACACTGTCTGCTCTGTACCAAAGCTTGTTTATCTCAGCCACAGATCCCCCCACATGCTGTTTGTTCCCAAGTGAACCATGTGTATCTGTGGTCCTGTTGGCTAGAAGGAGATGGGGAGTCCTCTTCCACCAGGAAGTCAGGAGGCTCAGAGGAGACTCCACCACTGAGCCAGGGGTGTGGCAAGCGGTCCTGGTGCCCCAAGGACGCTCGGGTGGAAAAAGGCTCAGGACAGCAGGAGTGCGCCCAGGGCTGGGACACAGGGTTCGCTGCCTTCCTGCATCCCTCTGTGCTTCCCCAGATTTCTCTGTTCCTCCTCTGAGTGCTGCTCAGTCTGGGGGCCAGCTGGAGCAGTGACCATGGTTTGGGCCATTCTCAAAATAAAGTAGGAGGCAGTTGCATTAGTTTGCTAGGGCCGTCATAAAATACCACAGGGTGGGTAGCTTAAACAACAGAAGTTTATTTTCTCACAGTTTTGGAGGCTGGAAGTCCAAGCTCAAGGTGTCTGCAGGTCTGGTATCTTCTGCGGCCTCTCTGGCTTCTGTTCTCACATGGTCTTTTCCCTGTGCAGGCATACCCTGGTGTCTCTCCCACTTCTAATAGACACCGGTCAGATTGGACTAGGGCCTACTCTAACGGCCTTATTTTAACTTAATGACCTCTTTGAAGCCCTATCTTCAAATGTAGTTCCCTTCTTAGGTACTGTGGTCCTGGGGATTAGAGCTTCAACGTAAGAGTTTTGGGGGGACAGATTCAGCTCATAACAGCAGTGTGACCTGGTGGTTGAAAGCAGTTGTTCTAAAGTTAAATTTGGTTCCTCCGTACCTTGTCTGTGTGATCTTAGGCAAGTTGCTTAGCCTCTTTGAGGTTCTCCTCAGCTTTCTCCTAGATGCAGTGGGATTAATAATGCCCACCTCAAAGAACTTTTATGAGGGTTAAATGCAGTGAGGATGTAATTGCTTGGCACAGTGCCTGGCACACAGAAAGTGCCTGATGCCTGGGAACTTGACTGTGATTCCTGGACAGTCAGGGACTGTCTGTTAGGCCCAAATCCCCAGTTAAGGAGGGAACTGGGCAGGCAGAAGCTCCCTGGGCCCAGTGATGAAGAAGGCAGCAATTGAGATTGGCACGGATTCACCCCCCAACACCTCCCAGCTCCTCAAGGCGAGGGTCGTTTGAATCATTTACAGCAAACATATGATACTTTGCAGTGAGAAGCAACTCTGTAGAGTAGGCTGGGAGGGTACTGATAACCCCTTTCGCAGATGTGGAAACACAGGCTCAACACAGAGACTGAGTCCAAGGTCACGTGGATAGTGAGCATCAGAGTCAGGAAGACTCTGGTCCTAGGAATCCAAGTGCGTGAGCATCCCACATCCGACCATCCTTGAGCTCACACGTGCGAGTCACCAGCAGCGGCATTGCTTCTGAATGAATGGCAAGGTTGAGGTCAAGGGTAAAGCACGGCCTTACGGGCCAAGTGTGTGTGGAGGGGGAGCGCTGGGTGGAGAATTGAAGGAGAGAGGCTTGGACGCTGGGTCTGGGGTCAGACTCCGTGTGTGGAAATGACAAGGGGACCAGGCTGATGACTTGGTGTTGGGTGGGAGTTTGGGTGGTGGATGGCCATCTGGCACACTTAGGTTTGGGGTGGAAAAGGGCAGGTAGAGTGGATGGTCAAGGGTAGTCTTGGGCAGCTCTGCCATCAGGCAGTCAGCCTCTTTTACATGTTCAGAAGCTCCCTTCTGTTTAAATTAAGACCATGACTCCCTCAGAAAACCCACACCCACACCTGCTTTCTCCTTTCCAAAGCAGCTGTGCCAGGCCGCCTTGCAAAGGACAAGTCCTTGGTCTTCAGACCTTTAAGGCACTTGGGCATGTGTAAACTAGGTCCTGGCATTTGTCTCTGGAAACCAGAGGTGGGATGGTCCGATATCTGGAGGCCACAACCGGCGGTGGGGAAGTTCTAAAAGAAGCCAGGGGCCGTGCAAAACAAGCAGGAAAGAGGATAAGGGCAAAGTGGGCTGTTTTCATTTTACTTTGGGCTGACCTGGGGACGCGCACACGGCTGGTGCTCACTGGCGTTGTGTGGGCACGGCCTGGGTTTTGCAGCACAGTCGCTGGCAGTCCTGTTAAAACAAATAATTGTGATTAGGAGGGAAAAGCGGAGAGGAGCCGGAGTGAGCTCCCACCCACCACCCACGGGAAACGGGAGAGAAATGGAAACAGATGCTTGGGGCTGGCACTCGGAGTTAATGGGCAGACTGTTGTCATGCTCGACTGGTTTGGCCAGTCAGCCAGAGGGAAAGAAAGAAAATAAGGGGCTTCTCCTCACACTGGTTTGTGGGGCAGCCTGCGGGGCCCTGGGTTCCCCTCTGATCTTGGGGAGCTGGCTTTTTGGGTGGAGGTGGGAGTGGGGATGATGGCTGAGGAGCGGTGGGCTGCTGCTAGGGGCTTGGAGAGAGGCTGGGCTGAAACTGTCCTTCCCAGCTCAGCGGGGGCGCCCAGGACAAATGGCCCAAGACAGTGTGCTGGCTCCCCTCCTTCCTTCCCGAGGACTCTGCGGCCAGTCTCCTCCTTCCCTTCCCTCTTCCCCTGGCCTCCATCTCCGGGTTGCCTGGCAGAAGCCCCGAGGCCATGCTGCTCTCCCTCACTCATGCCAAGAGGGGCTAGCCCAGACTAAGGGTTTTCACACAACGAATAAGACATGAGGGAGACAGAGCTACCCCTCCAGTCAAGCACGTGAGCCAGCGTCTCAAGTAAACCGCTGAGTGAAAGATTCCACTCCTGTGGAGTCCTAGAATCAGCCACACTGTCTATGGTGACAAGTCAGAGGAGTAGATACTTCTGGAGCTTCAGGTTAGTTTGGAAGGGGCTTGAGGGAGCCTCCTGGAAAAGTTCTATAGCTTGATGTGGGAGGGGGTACACGTCTGTGTGCATCTGTAAAAATCCATCAAGCTGTCTACTTAAGATTCGTGCACTTTAATGTATATATTCTATCTCAATAAAAAAGTAAAGAGTGTAAAGCAAACAGTAAGTCATAAAACAGGGTAAGCACTGTCCTCCATCACTTTGTTGAATCACTTGTCTTGATGCTCTTTGTCTGATTACTTTTTTTTTTAAGATCGATTGATTGATTAATTTAATTATTTTTGCGGCATTGGGTCTTCGTTGCTCTGTGTGGACTTTCTCTAGTGCCGCTAGTGGGGGCTACTCTTTGTTGTGTTGCGCGAGTTTCTCACTGTGATGTCTTCTCTTGTTGCGGAGCATGGGCTCCAGGTGCATGCACTTCAGTAGTTGCAGCACGTGGGCTCAGTAATTGTGGCTCCTGGGATCTAGAGCGCAGGCTCAGTAGTTGTGGCGCACGGGCTTCGTTGCTCCACGGCATGTGGGATCTTCCCAGGCCAGGGCTCAAACCCGTGTCCCCTGCATTGGCAGGCGGATTCTTAACCACTGTGCTGCCAGGGAAGCCCCTGATTACTCTTTTTGACTCCAGGATGCATAAGACTGTATTTCAGAGATCACCTTGATTGGCAATCTGTTTAAATGCACTCTTCTTAAGAGTTCTGACTTTCCAAGGCAGCATTCTGGAGAGTGTGGGCCTTCATATTCTCTAAAGAAGTCCTTTTGTACAGCTGGATATATGAGGTGGGTCTACAGGAGTGAATCCAAGTGTGGCACACACAAATCCTGTTCTCCAAACAGCCACTCTCTTCTCTAGTCTGGGCAAGAAACTGTGGTGCAAGGAGAAGACTCACGAGTATCTCTTGTGAGGGGTTGGGGGTGGGGGGGCCAGCTATGGGTCTTTGGTTACAAGAAGAATTCCTTGTTGGGGGGTGCTTGGGCATCCTCAGTTTCCTGATCCATTGATCATTCAAGGATTGTCTCACGAGGTTTTTCCTCTGGGAGCCTCCAAAGGAAAGCATGGGGTCCTTTCCCAGCCTTTGGTGGGACCAACAAGAGGGAAACAGACAGGAAGCTGCTGAAGTGGAGGATGGTCTTGGAGAAGGTACGAGAGAGGCCCCAGTCACTTGTTCCTGGGCAGACCTTTCTCCCGAGTAATTGGGAGCTCTGAGATTAGCAGGGAGAGAGTCAGCTCTGTCATTACCCTGTTTCTCAGTAACTGACCCTCTCAGTTTGCTCCAGAGGTATTGGAGGGGCAGCTGAGTTTCAGGTAAGTTCCTGCCAACTGTTTCCTTGGCTGATACTGTGGGACAGAAGAGTGTAACAACCTTTTCTTCAAAGCTAGAATCCAACTAACTCTGCCTCTGAAAAGTGCTGACACACAGCCCGGATGCGATCAGACACATTTCTCCCATTTTCTGCTGCTCTCGGTGAAAGCTACTGGTGTTTGATGAGCGGAAACAAGCCGCCCTGCTGAGATTTCCTGCCAGTGCCGAGTGTTTCTGCCAAGAATGCTGAGTCTCCGCCATGTTGCAGAGGCACCTTTGTGCGGGCTGACTCCCGGAGACGGCCTCCCCGCACATCAGCGAGGCTGGTGGTATTTCCTGACCGCTGCGTAGATCTGGGGCTGGAGCAGAGGCGTGTGTGCATGTGTGTATACACACACACCATGAACCCCAAGTCTCATGTGGAGGGTGGCGTGTCTGACCCTTTCTATGCTACCCTAGAGCTTTGCTTGGAAATGCTTTCCTTACCTGTAACATATTTGGCCTGGAACACCGGAGGCTTGGGTAAAGAATAATTCCCCTTTGAGCTGTATCTTTCCTTTATTCCTTTATTTTCTTTTATTCCTAAAGAACCAACCCTTAAGACTCTTACATCCACTTCTTCAGCACCCTTTCCTCTATCAGTGATTCTGTGCAAATTTCTTTTGGGAACAAGACGTGCTATTAGTTATCTTTACAATTCTGTGGGTCATGGAGGGGCCACCTGCTCTATGGGGAAATGGAAGCCTGAAGCAAAAGAGCCCATGGATGGGGCTGGACACGCCCTCCACTCCCACAGCTGGTGGAGTATTAATAACTGGCATACTTGATCCCATAATCATCACAGCAACAGTAATTTCTCTGGTGCACCCGGAGGCAAAGCCTGCCAGTGCACTGACAAAAAGCTGCACAATTAGGGCCGTCTCTGGGACCTCCAGGCTGGGTCTTTGTAACACTTCCTCTTGCCAGCCTCTGCCCCTCCTGTGTATAGGCCTGCCTGGGTCCAAACTGTCCTGAACCCCACTGACTTTTTCTCTTTTTCCTCCGATCCACTTCTTTTGAATAGCCACAAAGGGCTGTCTGTCCACAGGGCAGCGGAAAGAAGACCCCATACCCTCTCCCCTTCATTCTATCAATATGGTATAATTTTCCGATGCCTTTACAATGCCCCAGGATGGCAGCGAGGAGCAGGGGAGAGCTCTGTCCATTGTCTTGGCATCAAGGGAATTTCCCCAGATTTCCCTGTGGAACTTGGTTTATGCCAAAGCCCAAGTGAAGACAAGAGGACAAAGGCCGAGCCACACAGCAGCAGCACCGAACGGCCCAGAAGTTACCATGGATAGAAGCTGGAATCCCCATTGGTTTTTCTTTTTAAAACACAACTTTTACTAAATGCCGTGAGTTGGTCACTATTAAGACAATGGACCTGTCCAAGCATCATGTCTAGAAATCAAGGGGAGAAAGACACTGTGGGGCCCAGGAGCAGATGAATTGCTCCCAAGAATGGAAAACAAATGAGCCGAAGTACAAATGGATGGAAAAACAAAAGGACGAGATGCCCCGGACAATGCCGACTATTGAAGGGAAGGGGGCCGTGGACAGAGGCCCAGGTCGTGGGACCAGCTGAGGAGTGGTGGGATAGGGTAGTTTAGCCGTCAGCACACAACGGAGGGGCCGTGTCTCCCCCCCTTGCCCTGTGATCCATGAAAACGCGGCGCTCATCTCCTTTTCTTGCTGCCACCAGCCTGTGCCCTGCTGCTGGAAGCTCTGTGGCTCTAAGAGAGAGGGTGCCACCAAGGTTTGCCTCCCACACGTCCGGCTGCCGCTCGTGCTCCCAGCCCGGCTGGCATCAACGTGTTCACGGTGGGTGCAGGCCGTGGTTTTCTTTCTGAGACTGGGCTGCAGCGAAGCCTGTGGTGAGTTTCAGTGGAACACGCGGACTCCAGTGGCGCTTGACGGCTTTGTCCCCGAGGACCTGCTTATAAGGGAGTGGGCGGGAACACAAAGGCCCTGGCCTCCCCCGCCCCCTGGGAGGCGTGGTCGAGGGTGTTTCTTCCTCTGGAGAATACACGATCACCTTGCCCTCGGGGCACATTCTCAAGAGTCATCATGTGGAGACATGTCTGTGGACAAGGAGGGACTGGGGGTGCAGGGAGGAGGCTCTTCTACTGGGAAGCTTCCAAGACTCAGTCTTCTTGTGGAGAAGTGGAGGAACCCAGATGGGGCACGATTCGCGTGGGGAGGGGCTACTGCCTCCCTAACACCACAGGACCGGCCCTGCCACCCATCACCCATCTGCAGAGCTTCCGGAGAGTCAGCCCAGCCATTAGCGGCGTCCTCTTGCGGTGGCTGCGGCCTTGGGACTCTGGTTCTTCAGAACGCATCGCGGTAATTCAGACTCCTCCGGAGACCCAGGCCTGGGACAGGAGCTCGGTATTGGGGGATAAGCTCAAGGCTTACCACTCAGGGCCAGAATCGGGGGAGGTCTGCGATGGAAGAAACTGAGAACCACCTTAGTCCATGAGAACACTGAAGGTCCCGAGCGGAGGGCCAGTGACCAGTCCGCGGTCAGATGAGCAGTGCACACCTGGGTTAGGGCCCAGGTCTCCCTTCTGGGGCGCCATGTAAATCCTCGGGGCTGCTTTGTTGAGGAGGCTAAGCTGGGCCCTGTCTGTAATGGGGAGCGTGACAAGTGGTTTACTCTTGCTTAAGTGCATACCAAGTGACAAATGCCTTTTTAAAAGGAGAAATGCAGACCTAGCCTCAGAGGGTTAGACTGGAGCCTGACAGAAATAGAACAAACTTGCCAAAGGGCAGAGCCGTGCACCAGCTAGTCCCTACTGTGGGGCTGCATTTAATGCCTACTGAGTAGGGCTTGCTGTCGTTTTCCCCTATGGGACTAATTGTGGCCTTGAGGGCAGAATGAGCTGCTCTTATTCTATCGCAAACTCTTTCTTCTGAGGCCTGTGCAGCCGAGCCCGTAGCTCCTGAAGCAGGGGCCTCCATGTTCATTTTTCTTTTTTCATTTTCATTCCTTCTTCACAGAGGACACTGGGGCCCAGAGAGGTGGCTCTCCCAAGGTCATAGCAAGGGGCAGTGTTAAAATTCAAACCCAGGTCCGTCTGACTCCACCACCCAGGTGCCCTCTGTGACGTTTCTTTGCGTGTCCCCTGCCTCGGGCTCTGGAGGGATTGTGAAGCCAGGCAGAGGATGGGGGCCTGAGGGGAGGAGTCCTAGAGCCCCTCATCCCAATGCCAAATGGCAACACACCCCGGCTTCCCTTTAACCCTGGGCCACCCTCAGTGTGTCTTCCAGGTCCGCTGGGATCCCCTCTCACCTCTGCGTGTCCCCCCATATGTTGTTCCTCTGGCCAGGCCTCAAAGCTACTCTTGGGAGAAAAATAACTTTTTGTTGTAACCAAATGGATTAAGTTTGATTCTGCAAGCTCATTATACCAGCTCATCCTCAAGTGATGCAGGCCTGGGTCTTTAAAAATACTCTCATGCATGTACACACAGACACACACACACACACACACCAGAATGACATCTCTGCTTGGAAAAAAGAAAATGAAAAGGCAGCTTTGGGAGCAAATCTTGCTAATTCCGATCTCATCGGAGAAGAAGCAGGCAGGTTTGGACACACAGAGAATGGGAAACTGAATTTCGGAAAAATCGGGTGTGGAGAGACAGCCAGGGAGCCCGGGGCAGCGTAGGCAGGAGTGTTAATGTCGAGAAAAGGGGCCGACCACAAGGGTGTGAGGGGTGAGGGGCAGTGAAGCAAGGGTGAGCGTAAATGGGGAAAAGCCAGCGAGGTTTTACACCGCCTCCAATCGCATCAGCACCTGTGATTGTGAGCGCGGAGAAGGCGACTGGGACCTGGAAAGCAAATCTTAAGCGTGGAGATACGGTTGGAATATCTTAGTAATGAGTCACGTGCAAGAAAACCTGAGAGAAAGCCCTTTCGAGGCAAGAGCATCTGGGTCCTACAGCCATTCTCATTTTTTGGTTAGAAGTTAAAGTGTTGGTTGGAGCCTCGTGAGGAAAAAGACCAGCAGACAATGGACATAGCCTGGGGACCTGGCGGGCTGCTTCTGGGGTTGAGAAGCGAATGTGACTGTGGGCCTGTTTAATGTGCACACACGGAAACTATTTCCAAAATCTATAGTCATTCAAATTGGTAGAATGCTTAGAAGTCTACAAAATGCTTTTACATCATTGCACTTAAAAACCTTCCCAGGTTGCACAGCAAAGGAAACCATAAACAAGATGAAAAGACAACCCTCAGAATGGGAGAAAATATTTGCAAATGAAGCAACTGACAAAGGATTAATCTCCAAAATATACAAACAGCTCAGGCAGCTCAATATAAAAATAAAAAATAAAAAACCAAAGCCTAAAACAAAACGAAACAAACAAAAAAAAACCCAATCAAAAAATGGACGGAAGACCTAAATAGGCATTTCTCCAAAGAAGACATACAGATGGCCTAGAGGCACATGAAAAGATGCTCAACATCACAAATCATTAGAGAAATGCAAGTCAAAAGTATAATGAAGTATCATCTCACACCAGTCACAATGGCCATCATCAAAAAATCTAGAAACAATAAATGCTGGAGTGGGTGTGGAGAAAAGGGAACCCTCTTGCACTGTTGGTAGAAATGTAAACTGATACAGTCACTATGGAGAATAGTCAGGAGGTTTCTTAAAAAACTAAAAATAGAACTACCATACAACCCAGCAATCCCATTATTGGGTATATACCCTGAGAAAACCATAATTCAAAAAGACACATGTACCCCAATGTTCATTTGCAGCACTATTTACAATATCCAGGACATGGAAGCAACCTAAGTGTCTATCGACAGATAAATGGATAAAGAAGTGGTATATATATACAATGGAATATCACTCAGCCATAAAAAGGAACAAAATTGGGTCATTTGTAGAGATGTGGATGGACCTAGAGTCTGTCATACAGAGTGAAGTAAATCAGAAAGAGAAAAACAAATGTCGTATATTAACGCACATATGTGGAATCTAGAAAAACGATACAGATGAACCTATCTGCAGGGCAGGAATAGAGACACAGACATAGAGAATGGACAGGTGGACAAGAGGGAGAAGGGGAGGGTGGGATGAATTGGGAGATTAGGGTTGACATATATACACTACCATGTGTAAAATACATAGCAAGTGGAAATCTGCTGTATAGCACAGGGAGCTAAGCTCGGTGCTCTGTGATGTCCTAGATGGGTAGGATTGGGGGTGGGTGGGAGGGACGGAGGTCCAAGATGGGGGGGATATGTGTATACATATAGCTGATGGACTTCGTTGTACAGCAGAAATCAACACAACATTGTACAGCAATAATATTCCAATAAAAAATACATTAACCCCCACCCTCCACCCCCAAAACCAAAACCACAAAACCTTCCCTGGTAGGCAGGGCAAGTAAACGAGCATTTTGCAGTTGAGAACATGGGGCCCAAGTGGATGGAGTGACATGCAGCTCATCTGGCTTGGACGTGGTGGGACCAGGGTGGAGCTGTAGATTTCAAGTCTCTTTCACTCCAGCCAATTACAGGTTTTCCCTTGGGGCTGGGCCTGCAGGTCCCCTGTCCTGGAGAATGGATACCTAAAGGAAATTAGGTTTCTGCTAGCAAGAAAGAAGGGGACAGATGGTGATGAAATGGCAGCCAGCAGATGCCCAAGACATAGTCAGTCAGTCCTGTACTGAGAGATCTTCAGGTTGTTTCCAGTTTTTTTCCTCACACACGCAACACTGCAATCAATAGCCTTGTACACCTTATTACCGTTGGGTGTTTTCATTTCTGTGAGTTTAGATTTTCCAGAGTGGGAGTGCTGGTACCAAGGGCACGTGCATTTTAAGTTTTACTATGTACTGCCTGATTCTTGCCAAAAACGTTGCGGCATCCACATTCTCCAGCAATGGGTGGGAAAGCCCGTCTCCCCACATCCTCTGCAGCTTCCAGCCTAGTTTCTTTTCACTGTGCTCTGCCATCACCCTTTTGGGAAGCATATGCTGATTGCCAAGCAGACATACTTAGAGTGGCCCACTGAGTTAGGATTAGTTAATTGCCTTCAGACACTTGACTCCTAAAAGACATCTGTTCTTAAAAGACAAATGAAGCCGCTCTGGGGTTGACAGATTTCGCCAAAGCTGCAACTGCCACGATCTCCGGAACTCGAGTTTTGATTCTTGATCTGCTGCGTAGATGGTTCTTTCTCTTCATTTGCTGGTGCACACACTATGCTGTGCCTTGTCCGGAGTGTGCATTCATCGGTCCTCAGCCGCTTTTGAAAGCGTTCCCCACGTTTCTGTGTTTACCCTTGGAATACCTTGCAAGGTTTTTGTTTGTTTTCTTTTTGTTTTGTGTTTGGTTTTTGCCTTTGACCAATTCAGGGAGCCGTGTCACGCTGATTACCTGTCTGGCTGGGAGCAGCTGCTGCTTACTAGTAATTGCCTTGATGTTGGAGGAATTTAGCTTGAGAGAAAAGGCAGAGGTTTAGACGTACATTCGCTTTACCAATTCAAAGCCTGCCTTGCCGTGGTCGCGGGTCTTTTTCGGTGTGAGAATACAGCTTCTGTGTGTCGTTATGCCATTGTTCCAATGGCAGGGAGAATGAGGTAAACCACAAACCAGTCAAGATCCCAGCAGTTCTCAGGTATCCTTTGCCTCAGCACCAAAGCCTGCATTTGTATGCTTATGTTAACTGAGGTTTCTTTATCACTGGCTATCTTGTTTCAAGGATCAGTTTTTAGGTACAGAAAATATCATGTTTCCTGGGATCATAAAGTATCCGAGTTTAAGAAATTTCTGATAATATTTGCAAAGCTGTTTATTCCAAGCATTGATTTTGTTTTAAAATGGATGTTAATGTATCAACCCTTGGATATTTGTGTCTGAATGAGCATAGATTATAATGTCAACAACATTTTAAAGTTTGATAATTCGAGTATAATAAAAACATTTTTTTCCCAAACATGCATGCTATGCCTTTCATCCAAACTCCCCTCTTTTTAGCCGTCTGGGTTTTGGAGCTCACTTCATGAACTTGAGTATCTTAAATTTTATGCACAAATCAGATTTGTGTAATTTAAATACTTCCAATGTATCCTCATTGAGTTCCTCCACTGTGTGAAGCACTTAACAGGTTTGAATGAATCACAAGACAATTCTAGGTACAAGACTACTGCTATTTTACTAAGGTAAAACCAACACCTTGGGGGCGAGGGTTGGCTGAAGGTAGTAAAGCCTCCAACTGCATGACCTTGGGCAAATTCCTTTCCTTTTCTGTGCTTGGAGGCTACTTATATGTAAAATGGGGGTAATAATTGTATAACCCTCCTGGGTTATTGTGAGGATTAAGTGAGACAATCCACATAAAGTGCTTGGAATAGAAGAGTATCTAGCCTGTACTCAGGGTACAATACATATTGTTATCATTTTGGAAGAGAGAGTAGTTTTGCATAGACAGTATTTCTTCCTCTGGTTCAGCCGTGCTAACTGGTGGGGAGGAAGGAGACCTGGAGGGAAGGCATGGTAGAGCCCGGAGAGGAGTGTGTGTGCGGATATGTGTCTGTGTTGAAATGTAGACGAAAGAGGGATATTCGACTGCGTGAGTTACAAAGGGTGAGGAAATGAGACGACCCAGTGAGGACGAAGACCTGGTTCAGGAGGGGTGAGGAGGTGGGGATGTCGTCACGTGAGGAGGCTGTGGTTGAAGAGACAGCACCACCCTCGAGGTCTTGGAGGGAGGCAGACCGTGAAACGTGGTCCAGCTGTGGTCCCCATACTGTGGGACAAAGGTCACCAGGGTGGAGGAGGGCACAGAAGAGGGTGGTCGGGGTACTGACCAGATCACTGACACAAAGGTTGAGGTCACCGAGGATGCTAACAGGGAAAGGGGGAAAATGTAAACCAGGACGTGGCAGGGACCTGGAGGAGATGGAGTGACCAGATGAGAAGGACTTGAGTGGCGTGACCAAATGGCAAGGATTTGACTTGCTCTTCCTTCCGCTTTGTCCTGGGGACCTGGGAGGAGGCAAGGTAGTGAGAGGCAGGATGGCGCCTGGTGGGAGCAGGTTTGGGTTACAGTGAAGGGAAAATTCAGAATAAAGGGACCACGGGGTGGATTTCCACAGGGTACTGTGGAAAGGTGGGGAGTCAAGAGCCCCCCTAAGACAGAGCAAGTGGGAGATTGGACACAGCTGGATAGGAATGGGGATTCCTGTGGTGTAGGGGGGGAGCTCACACACATGCAGGCAGTACAGATGGCGCTGAGACAGGACAGGAAGAGGTGGTTTAAAAGACTCTCTCCTTGGAGCACCTGTAGCTCTGCTATAGCAAGCGAGAATAGTAAAAAAAAGAAAGAGGAAATGATTCTTTTAGATTATGTTCCTCCAAAGAGGAGTGGAACATTTTGTTCCCTGGTAGCCTGAACAGCCAGCCTGGCCTCTCACTCCCAGGGGCCGCGACCCCCCACGCCCCGCCCCCCCCTTGCTTGGCCGTCAGAGCCAGCGGGGTATGCTGTTGGTTCCTGGAGGGCAGGGACCGCGTGTGCGTGGTGGCGTCCCCTGGCCATCGCCAGACTCGCAGCTGGGACCTACCTGCGGCAGGACACATATTCCGTGGTTTCTGCCAAAGTGAGCTGAATGGCTAATTCATTCCTGGCCCCTCTGGGGACCATGCGCTCATTGTATCATTAAAGGCAGAAGAATAAACAGGAATGCTCAGGAGCTGAGCAAACCTCTGGCCCTTGCTGCCTCCCACACATCGTCGGAGAGACAAAGGGGACAGGACGGCCCCGGCTCCAGCGGCCACTCTCCCCAGCCTTTCCACCTGCACACCCAGCTCTGCAGAGCAGCCCTCCCACCAAGCTTTCTTATGCATCCGAAATCTGCGATGCATCCAAGGGCCTTTCTCCAAAGATAAAACTGTCCTTCCTGATACTGGATTTTCACCCTTTTCATTCCTGAGTCCTTGTTCTCTGGTTCAGCTTAACTTCCACTCTTCTAAGACCCTGTCCGGAAAATATCCTCCAAAAACACAGTGCTTTCTCTCACCTCTGAGCCATCTCCTGTCCTGTTCTACCTGTGTGGAGTGTCCCCTTCCTTCTTTCTCTGAAGGGATGCCAGTAAGCACAGCATCAATGGCTAGAGGATCTGTTTCTGGTCACTTCAAGGCTGAATTCGTAACTCTCTTTGCCGCAGTCTTTCAGAGACACTCCCTTCCCTCTCCTTTATTTTTCATACTTTCCGACTCCTCAGTGTTTCTGGGTTTCTCTGTACATGTCAGGGGGTAGCTTTACTCCCAACCCCAGGTTACATTCTTAGTGAGGCATTCTACTTATTGTATAAATCAATCAATTTAAAATGTTAACCTCCCCCGACATTTACATCCTCCTGCCTTGCTTTATTGTTTATTTCTCAGTGTTTTTGTCTTACACTCTTTAACATTCAGTCAGACCCTTTACTAGCAGCTCCCACCTTGCTCTAGCTGGAGCAGAGAGAACATTTGGTGATTGGTTCCTGTCTTCCGTAGCAAGGTTGTCCCTGCCATTTCATTAATCTCACAATAATCACATTTTACACAGTGCATTGTTTGGACCCTTATATTAGGGTCTTATTTCACTTTGTATTTTCAGTTATTTGTTTAGTATGTGTCTCTTCCATTGAAATGTAACCTCCATGAGGATGAAGATCTTGTCTGTTTGGTTTACTGTGGTGTCCCAGTATCCAGAACAGTACCCGGTCTTCATTGCTTCTAGTGAATATTTGGATGATGGATGGATTGATGGATAAATGCACCCACTTAGCCCCTCTCGCAGGGTGGGGCCTTCACACCTGCTTTCGTAGTCTCTGTCCACAGGGCCTCCTCTGGGGGGTTGATAGGGTAAATGGGTTTGGCTCACTAACTAGCTGATCAGCTGGGGATTTGGAGTAGAAAGGGGTCCGAGCCCCAAGAGTGACCCCTCTGAGAGAGGGGGGAAACTAGACCCAGCATTAGTTCAGGATGGTAGCTGCTCTGAGGAACAAACACAGTGCTGCCAGGGTGAGGCTGTGTCCTGGGGCAGATTTCCTGATCTAAAGAGAGCCATCACACCTGCCTCAGAAGTGTCCACTCTTCAAAACCAAGGCAAAGATTTTGGATTGAGACTTGGAGAACCAGCCTGTGGCCAGTGTTTCTTTCCCCTCAAACAGCATGCCTTGGGGGTGGGGTGGAGCTTTCCCTTAGCCCTGATTCTGTCCTAAGGTATCGTTTCTTATAGTCACAAGGAAAGGCTTAGTATAGAGGATACCAAATAATTATTGTTTATTTTGTTGGACATGATAACCGTGTGTGGTTATGTAAGAAACGTCTCTATTTTCTCTTGGAGATGCATATTGAAGCGTGTAAGGATAAAAGGACATGCTACCTTGGATTTGCTTTACATAAAACATTTCAGCGAAGGTGAAAAAGGAAAAAGGGACAGAGCAAATGCGGCAAAATGCTGGTAATTGTTGAATCTGGGTGAGGTTATATGGGGGTTGATTGTAGTATTCTCTCCACTTTTTTGTATGTTTGATATTTTTTATTTAAAAAAAGTTAGCGTGAGGATCTAATGTAAAACATGGTGAGTATAGTTGATAACACTATTGTATAACTGATATTTGCTGAGAGTAGAACATCAACATTAATAAAAACAAGATAAATACGTGAGGGCAAAGTGACAGATGTGTTAATTAGCTGAATGGAGGGAATTCTTTCACTATGTATGTGCATATCAAGTCACCACAATGTACACGTTAAATGTCTTCCAATTTTATTTGTCAATTATACCTCAATAAAGCTAAACATTTTTTTAAAAGTTATCACAAAACAAGCTGAGAAGAAAACAACTGCTAACTGCTCAGCTAAAACCAGACTCACCGTTCCTCCGGGTGAGCGAAAGAGTGGGCTACCTCCCAGGGCGCAGCCCCTCGAGTACCCCTCAGCCTCTGCTGCCCGCCCAGCCTCCTAACCCAGAGAGGCATCCACCCAGCTCTCATTCCAAATCCCAGCAGAAGACTTCTCAGCAGCCAGAGTGGCTCAAACCTGCACACACCTGTGCGAACCAGAAATGGCCCCTCTTGAGCTTAACGTTAGGGGCAAGAAAGTTCTGCATCATTAAATAACACAGGCCACAAGGAGCGGATCAAGTGTCACAGAAGGAAAGGGAGGGGGACCACGTGGCTCCCACCCAGCTCCTCTCCCAGCTGCTGGTACCTGGGGCCACCTCCTCCCCAGGGAAGTCTGGCCCAGCTCAGCCTGGCTTTCATGACTTTCTGAGGGTTGCTTGGTCATTTACTTTGAGGACACTGAGTACTTTTAAAATGTAGGGCTTTGTTGCTGTTTAACCATGCAAAGTGGCCTTCATCTGTCATTTTCCTCCTGAGAGTTCTCCCTAGGGATTTTTTGGTGGACCATTCAGAGGCTTGGAGGGGGCTCCAGAAATTGAGCTCAGCTTTGGATCTTCCCACAAGAATTTCTAACATCGACTGGAAGAGTCCATTTTTGTTAGTGTTGACTGGGAGAGCTCATCTTCTTCTGTTCACTGCCTACACTACCAGGTTTGTTGTTACTTATTCATTTTTTAACGTAAAGCGTGACTTCTTTTTCTTCTTCTTTGGAAGAGGATCAGGGGATGAGGTCCACCCCAATTCACTAAGTCTCACCTGGGCATAGGAATGACCCTCACAGCGCTTTCCCTTTCTAGACTGACCCAAGAAACCCCCAGGTTTCAGCTTGCATCTCCTGGACTGCCTCAGCATCTGCTCGTGGAGTAGCACCTCCATGCTGGCTTGAAGGGGAAAGCTCTTTATTTTCCTCTTAAAAAAAATAAGGATCTTCTTTCATTACAGAGGTCAGGGAACTGGCCACAATTAGTTACATTGGCTGTGTTTTCGCGTTCTGTGAGCATTTTAGAGTTCCCATTGCTAATTGTCCATGATGTTTTGGTAAAACAGGCCACAGAGTCTTTTGTCCCAGAAGCGGAACGGGAGCATGAGATGAGTCAACAGAGCAAGGATACAAGGGGTTCTTAGGCAGGGATGCCCGGGATTCAGCTCCCTTTGTTCATTTAACACATGTATTACTGAATACCCACAGGAGTCAGGCCCTGTGCTAGCCCTTCGAGGTGAAGATGAGATGACATAGACTCTGCCCTCAAATTGCTTCCAGTGTGGAGGGACGAGAGACACCAGCAGTCGCACCACTCAGGCGCTGCGGTGATGGAGCCGGGTATAGAGCAGACGGGGAGGGAGGACCCTCACCACACCTCTCAGGGATAAGGGAACATGTTGAGACTAGCTGGGCTCAGAGCTCTGCTTTTACCTAGTTTCTTAATCTCGGTTTCTCCATCTGTAAATTGGGGATAAGATAATGGCTATTGGATAGGTTTGATATGAGGATAAAATGACATTATGCAGGTAAAATGACTCTGAATAATCACTAACTATTTACTATATTCACTGGTGTATGTCTTGTTATGTGTGCGCGATTTAAGACCTTACTAGATTTTAAGCTCCTTAAGGACTTACCTCCCTGGTCCAATCATATCATCCTCCTAAAAACCCTGTAAGGCTCCCCATTGCCTTCCAAATTAGGTACAAATATCTCTCACAGGCCTCTTCGATACAGTAATGATAACTAACATTTACTGAGAACTTACTGAGTGTCACGTGATATTCTAAGCACTTTTCACATCTTTCTTATTTTCTGTATACAAATATTAAATTCCCAGCATGCACCAAACCTCCTACAGAAGAGGGTTAGGGAAAAAGTAGTACTAAACAGGAAAGTTTGAGAATCACCTTGAGGGCCCCCCAACATTAAAGGAAAGGCTCAATTATTCTCCTGTATCCATTTGAATGGCAGTTAATGTTGGAAAGAATTCAACTCCAGCGGCCCCCTTGCCTCCAGGCGGGTTCGGATAAGAGATTATAATTGTTATGGAGCTGGCCCAGTTCCCCAAGATTGAAACAGAGATAATTCTTTGCTCTTTAACATGAAGTTGGAGTCCTTTGCAGACAAATTGGAAAAAGAGGAGGGAGGCAGCAGGAGAGAAGGCAGACTTGTTTAATCTTTTTATTTTCAGGAAAACAATCATTTTAATGATTCGCCCTTTAATTTATAAAACAAACACAGCTGTGGCTCGACGCCCTTCATCTGATTTCAAAGGTGCTAACTTTTCAGCAGCACTGGGCTCCCAAGGGGCTGCCCAATGCAGAGACGAACGGGGGCTCACACCGTGGGCTCAGAAAGGCTGCCCAGAGTTGGGGGGCAGGAGCTGCGGAACCCCCGTGCCGCCAGCGCCGCGGGCCCTCTAGCTGATGAGGCATAGGTGTGCACCGGAGCTGGCACACCTGTTCACAGATGGTTCCAGATCCACACACACCATCCGTGGTCGTGTACACATCTGTGTAGCACAGGGCAGACAACGAGCTGCTTTCCCCACCGCGGGTGACCTTGACGTGCTATAAAACCCAGGACTGTTGGTTTCATTGGCTCCCAAGACATAGACTGATGCCTGGCACTTAGTAGGCCTCATGAAAGAGTCAGTCAATCAAAAGGCATTTATGTTAAGTGCAATGTGGAATTGTGGACTGGATACCAGAACAGTGAAAGGACATTAGGGGAAAACTGGTGGAATTTAAATCGTCTGTAGTTTACTTAAGTAATGGCCAATGTTAATTGTATTAGTTTTAACCAATGTACCATGGTTATGTAAGATGTTAACATTAGCAGGAACTGGGTGTACAGGTAAAGGGTTGTATAGGAACTCTTTGTACTATTCTTGCAACATTTCTGTAATATTCCAGAATAAAAATTTGTGATTAAAAAGCATGGTGGTTGAGAATCCAGCTGCCAATGCAGGGAACACGGGTTCCCTTGGAAAATCCCACATGCCATGGAGCAACTAAGCCTGTGCGTCACAACTACTGAGCCTGCACTCTAGAGCCTGCAGGCCACAACTACTGAGCCTATGTTCCGCAACTATTGAAGCCCACATGCCCAGAGCCTGTGCTCCACAACAAGAGAAGCCACTGCAATGAGAAGCCCATGCACCACAACAAAGAGTAGCCCCTGCTTGTCACAACTAGAGAAAAGCCCATGCACAGGAACGAAGATCCAATACAGCCAATAAGTAAATAAGTAAATAAATAAATAGATTTATTAAAAAAAAAAGATTCTGAGGTTAGAGAAAAAGTTATAGAGGCACATGAAGAAACAAAACATTACATAAAAGATAACATCCTCACCACAAATCCTTGATAAAAAACATATGTATAACCAAAGAGTTGTTGTTGAGAATTCAATAAGAGAATAAATGACCAGTGCTTCTCAAACTTTTCCACAGAGGTACTACAATGGTTGAGACAGAGAGGTCCTTATTTTAAGGATAAAATCTCTTTGAAGATTTTACCTTTAAAATCATAAATATTTTCATTCTTTTTTTTAGGTGATTGTTTTATATAAAATAATGATTCTGCCCCCACAATTTCAAGTAAAAATAGATACTTTAGGAAGATTTTCCATGTTTATTTTGTGGTTTTAGGTACCCCGGGGTTATACATTTGTGCATCCAGAAGTATGCGGTCCCTGTGACAGTTCATAAGCCCCATGTTCCTGGAAAACAGGAAGTTAGCTACAGCTAAGGAACCCCCCACCCTCCCCCATTTTGTTCTGTAAATGGGTAATTGCAAAGGACCAGCCTGTCTGCCATGGAATATTCCAAGGTAATCCTTCCACATGACTCCCAGAAGGCTTGGCAATGACTCCCTTGCCTACCTGCCTCCATGAAACTTCAGGCCCTTTCCTTTTCTTTGATACCCTCCTCACTGATGGGTGTTCCTCCTATTGCAATAGCCTGAATAGAATCATCTTCTTCATTGTTTGCTGCATTTTGTCTTTGATGCCTGTTTGAAAAATAAGAGCTATATGGACAGAGCCTATGTCAATGGCTGGTACAGAAGATGTTTGTCAATGTTTTACAGCATTAACAGCTACTGCCATTAGAATCAAACTTTAGAGCTAGAAGCACTCTTCAGATAGTGTCCTGAACTACCCTCTTACTTTACAGCTATGGAAACTGAGGTCCAGAGGGCTCACATGAGGTCACACAGCAGCTTAAGAGCAAGCCTCCCCTTACCTGGTGAAGCATCCTTCCCTCTCCACCGGATTATGTCACGTCCTGGGACTGGCAGTGTAGGGACCACTGAGGCCGAGTTATCATCTCTCTAGAACCTAGCAAAGTGTGTTGCATCCAGTAGGCCCCTAATAACTGTGTTTTGGATGAATGAGTGATCGAAATTCTCAGCTTCTTATAGAAGTTGAAGAGAGATGTTTCTGAAATTCTTCAAAAGAAACTTATAATTAGACTCTAAGTCAGCATACTTGATATTATCTCTGGCCCATGGATAAGAAATTGGTTGATACAGTTCTAGTGAACAGGTCTTCTCTGGAATTCTCAGGGGCTTGAGACCAATATTATACCCTACTTGGGACTCAGGAGGTCTACTCCCTCTGGCTTGCATGGGAAAGGGGCCATCTGAAAGTTGTGTGTTGGCCATTGGGTGAGTATAGCAGATGGCAGGAAATATAAACTCAGAAGCCAGACTTCTGGGGTACAAGAGCCACCTCTGCCACCTTACTAGCTGTGTGACCTTGGGCAATTTACGTACCCTCTCTGAGCTTCAGTTTCCTCCTTTGAAAAACGGGGATAATGATAATATATCTATTTCATGGGTGATATGTGTACGTGTGAGTGTGTGCACATGAGTGCTTGAAATAGTGCCCGGTTCTTGGATAGTCTGTACAAGTGTCAGTTATTATTATATTATTACTATTTTTCTATGGTAGAGAATGTGCAAAATGACCCCACCTACATATCTGTTTTATAACCTCTTTGGTTCCTCTTAGAAACATGCAGAAAGCCAGTGCAGGCGTGGCTCCCGAATCAACCACAAGAGAAGGTATCTTCCCTGCCTTGGGATGCTTTCTGTGTCACAGGGGAAGTGCCTTGAAAGTTCCTCACAGGCCTGCCTGTCCCTGGTTCTTGGTCACACTCTTTAGGCCTGAGTCAATAATCCACTAGGAATCCACGTTGTTTCAGAGAAGGTCCTCTGTGAGGAGACGCTGCCCTCCGACCCTCCCTCCTTTCTCTGGCTGGGGGAGCACACATCTCCCCAACGCTGGGCTCTCCTCTCTCACAGAAGTCAGCTTGGGAAGCCTGTGCCCCTCTGACCAGCATTCCCTTTGGATTCAGTCAGTATCAGACTTGAATTCCCCAGAATAAATTAAATAAACACAAGAACTCAGGATGTAATCCAAGGAGAGAAGTTTCTATTTTAACTAAGAACTCCTGCCCCAAACCAGATCGCCTTCTGTGGTAAGGCCATTTATAGTGGGAACAGGGAGGGGCGGTTAACAGGCTCGAAAGAAAATGTCTTGGACTTGCTTTTATACGTGGAATGAGTAGAATAAGTGGCCGGAAGGAGACGAGTGTCCTGTGGGGAACTATATAGTTATGAGGCATGGCCCATCGGTTTCCAAAGATGATTATAGGATGTTTAATGTTAAAGACACATGTACAATAAAACCATAGTAAATAGATAAGTCATACACAGAAACCCATAGAGAAATAGTAAATGGAGGTGTGTGTGTATATATATATATTTATTTATACATAAATATATATATATTTAAGATTAAACATAAGAAAAATATATTTTAAGAAAAATAAAATATAACACATATATGGTAAATGGAGATAAAAATATTTTTAAAATCTATGCTGATATATTTGTTGTCACTGAGTACTAAATGTAGCTCTGAGATTTCTGGCAACCCACACAAAATAGGAAACACAATGGGATGTATACTTTTCATCTGGTGAAAAGACGAATACCAGAGTGAGTTATGGGAACTGCCAAGTTCCACAAAGATAGTTATTAAAGACAACAAATTTCCGTGTTGCCAGATAATCCTACTAAAAGTATTCAGGCCAGAAATAGCCCTATTTGTGCCTCCTTCTCAGATTGATTTTTGTGTTTATAGTTGATAAAGCACCAGGTGTATTCTGTCAGAGTTAGAAATGGCCAACTCAGAAAGTAAACAGCCTCAGAAAGGATGAAAACCGTATGCATCCCTCATGGGCCACAGACTGTGGGAAATGAGGGGAAACATACCATCGCCCTAGAAAATCTTCAGCGGAATCTCATTTAAACAAGTCATAAAGTCCTTGAGATGGTGTTGGATTCCATGAAGGATCCAGTTTCGTTGACATGGATGTATTAACATTGGCTCAGAAATGCATCCTTTGCCCAAAGAGAATATGAAGCCAGTGCAGGTACTGTTTGCTGAACAAGCCTAGAGGCTCAAATGTTTTTTCTTGTGTAAAACTGAGAAGGGAAATAACAAGTAATTCTTCTAATACACAGGCCATGGGTGTAACAGATGTGGAAATTAGTGTGACTTACTTCTACACAATTCTGCTCTTTCACCTCTACGCATTTCCTAGGTAGACCCGCCCATGTTCCCAGGAGCTAGGGCCACTGGCAACTGACATGTGGCTTAAGTGGCTGCTAATGGAGGAGACCATTCCCTTCTACGCAGACCCACCCCACCCACAATGGGCTGTAGCTGTCAAGAATCCAGAAAGAAAGGCCAACTTATATTTACACTCACCCAGTTTGACGGGGGAAATGCGAAAAAGGACATTACAGGGTCAATTGAAGAAAGAATTTCTTAGGTATCAATGTTAAATTTACTGAAGTTGATAATATACTTTGATTACATAAGAGAATCTTTCTGTTCTGAGTGAATATACAGTGATGTATTTAGGAGTAAAAGGCCATGATATATGTATGTATTTACTCTCAAAAGATTCAGAAAAATATTTTACATATATATGTGCGTATATATCTATGTAAACATATATATTTACATATATATAAAAGAGAGAAAGTGAGAGCGGATGATGAAACAAATGGGTAAAATGTTCACAATGGGTGAATCTGAGTAAAAAGTAGATAGACATTCTATGTCAAAAATTTATGTTCTTGCAACATTTCTGCAGGTTTGAAATTATTTTCAAATAAAAAGTTTTTAAAGTTTCATGTTCTTAGAGTAAGACTATTCTCTGGGGGGGAGGGGGTTGAGGTGGGATGAGTTGGGAGATTGGGACTGCCATATATACATTCCTAATAAGAAAAAAAAATCAGATTGAGCACTTTAAATACATGCAGTTTATTGTGTCAATTATATCTCAATAAATGTTCTTAAAAAAAAAAAAAGACTGTGCTCTGCCTTCTCTTTAAGACCCCCGCCACTGCCATCCCCACAATGTTTTCCGCTTGGCAGTTCCTCAACGGTCCAGATCCTTATCCTTGGTGACATGGCCTCTCTATAGCCCGACGTTGTTGAGCATCCCCTTCTGCTTGGCGCACTTTGCAAACCTTCTGCCCCGTCACACTGTGAGGATGTCATCTCTATCGTTCCCAGGACCCATGCTCCAGTAAATGGAGGCCCTCCCAAAACTGGGTCTTGGATTCTCTTCCCTTTTCACTTCCTCTCTTTTTTAGCACCTGAACCAGAAATGGAAAGAGGACAGTGGAAATGACTTTCAGAATTGTATCTTTAATCCTATCCTTCTCCTAGACTCCAGAACTGCTTCCTTCTCAGCCTTAGTGTGTCAGAGACACCCATACTCTTCCTCTTTGAATCAATCCCTTTCTAAGGTCGCTTTGTAGATCATTCAGACTCATGACCCCAACATCTCTGCATCCCTTCCTTGTCTTCTGCAATAAATCCCCGGTCTTATCCCTCTTTGCCATGGCCACTTCTCTGACCTAGTCAGGTCCTTATCATTCTTGCTTTCACTGTTAGAACAGCCTTTAACTGTTCTACCCACCTCCAAGGCCTCCATTTTTGTCCTGCCATGAACCTCTAGTTCTAAAATTCTGATCTAATCAGGTCACTCTTACGGTGGCTTCGCTTAGTGGCTCCCTAGCATCAACAGAATAAAATACAAATATGTTAGCATTCGAAGTCCTCTGCTATTTACCTATATCCTGTCGTTCTAACCTCATCTTTAAAACACCATACACTCCATGCTTCAGCGCTGGTCGCTGTGCCTTGAATCCTGAATTTTTCTACCCTGGATCTCTGCCCTTCGAAGGATCTCTGCTTATAATACTCCACCCTTCCTGTCATCCAAAGCTGAACCCCAGCACTGCCTTTATTAAGTCCTCCGGCATCCTCCCAAGTTGAGTTCATCTCTCACTCTTCTGAGTTCCCTTGTCCATTGTTGTACTTCTGGTGCTTCATATTCTGGAGCCTGCCTGTTAGAGGAGCCCCCACTGGCAGAGACAGCCAGGCCCTCGTGCCCCTCCATGCTCACTGCACAGTTGGGGGTGCCCCAGGAGGAGCATGGCCTCCAAGCTGAGGTGGGGCCCGCAGGCTCTAACAGGTGGGACCTGTCCGCTCACGGCACTCCTTGTAGCCGAATGGCAAGTTGTTTCTTGGAGGGAGATCTGATTGGTGTGCATCCCTGGCTGCCACAGAGGCACTGGGGAAGCAGCCAGATTGGCTGGTCCCAGCTAAGTGTGGAGACATTATCGTCTCCTTCCCCCTCTGAGCCCCCAACTCCAGGCTCACCCGTTTTCTGGACATGATGCTCCAAGTACTTTCCTGAGAAAGTGTGGAGGGGACCACGGGCTCCCTGATCACCAAGCTGGTGGCATGAGTACAGAGGAAAGAAAAGTTTTCAAATTGGGTATGAACTCTCTGCGAAGCACAGCCCAGGCCCCTGCCCTCTAATCCCTGTTAGAGATGTGGCCCTGAGTCTGGGTCTCCTGCCTGTTGGGGAAATGTTTCAATCAAGTGACAAGTCCTTGTCCCTTTGTCATCTGCCTGCTGCCCCTGGGTCACAGCCAAAATACTGACTACCCTTCTCTAACTTTTCTGTGCTGGAAATCATTGAATTCTTGATGCTACTGTCTCCTTAAGAAAGAAAGAAATGGGAGTCTGTGAGCAGAGGTGTGTGTCCCTACAGACAGAACCTTCCTCTTGCCACTCACACTCCCCTCACGGTCCCATTCTTTCCCCCAAAATCAGACTGGTGGGAAACTGCTGAGAAACAACGTCCACAATTAAGTACAAGGTCATGTTTAGTTCAGCACCATTGGCTGCTTAATGGGCTGATTCTATAGCTGCTCTCCTCATCTGCCAACACAGCGTCTAACAAGCTACTCGCGGGGCAATTAATCCTCAGGTTCTTGAGACCTGGCTGGAGAAGGACCTGTTCGCTTCCTGGGCATCTATTTGTCTGTGAGCCTGTTGGGTGGGGGCTGGGGAGTAGATTCTCATCCAGAGGCCCTGCATGGAACTCAGTGGGGCTCAGAGGACCAGCCATCCTAAGGAGGAGGTGTTAGGTTCCTGGAAGGAAGCTGTCACCTTTCTTTAGGGCCCAGAAAAAGCAGCCCTGACTGTCTCACTTGGGCCTTCTGGGGTCCCTCCCTGCAGCCTGGGCAGAGGGAATGGAGAGGCAGTAAGATTCAGCGGTTAGAGAATGCACAGAGTCCGTTAGGCCACGATAGTTTTGAAACCCAGCTCCGTCTCTTATTAGCCATGTGACTTTGGGAAGGTTATTGTTACTAATCTTGTTCTGGGCCAGATTCTTCCCACGTAAAAATGGGACAGGGGCTTCCTAAATGGCACAGTGGTTAAGAATCCGCCTACCAATGCAGGGGACACGGGTTCAATTCCTGCTCCAGGAAGATCCCAAATGCCACAGAGCAACTAAGCCTGTGCACCACAACTACTGAGCCTACTCTTTAGAGCCCTTGAGCCACAACTATTGAGCCCACGTGCCAGAACTACTGAAGCCCACACACCTAGAGCCCGTGCTCTGCAACAAGAGAAGCCACCGCAATGAGGAGCCCGCACACCACAATGAAGAGTAGCCCCCACTCGCCACAACTAGAGAAAGCCCGTGTGCAGCAATGAAGACCCAACACAGCCAATAAATAAATAAATAAATAAATAAATAAATACATATACATTTATTTTAAAAAATGGGATAACGATTATTATTATACTGTCATCTACAAATAAGGATTACATAATGTCGTGTATGTGACGTGCTCAGCATCGTGCCTGAGCAATAACGAGATTGGAGAAGCAAGTGAAATCATATTGCCAAAGGCAGAGGTTTTCAGCCCTCAGCTGGCCGAGGGAACTGTAAATGAGGGGCAATGGGGAGACGGCAGGTCCCTCCGTAGGATGGGAGGCAACCGTGGGGTCAACCAGGTTTGAGCAGAGCTGAAACTTGGATCTTTATGGAGCCACTTACTGTCATGAGGGAAGGCATCCGTGGGTGCTCCAGGGTAGAATAAGCCCGCCTCCCAAGTTTATCCACGTACCCACTGCAGCCAACAGAAGGAAGGCATGCATCCAGCCATCACGACTGTCACTATCATTATTCACCTTGGGGGTGCAGTTTGCTCACATCTGTGTACCTAATGCATTTGATCCTCGGAAAAACCCTACGAGGTTCGTTGAGGTTCACATTTCCAGAGGAGAAAACCGAGGCTCAGAGAGGCTGCTGCTTGCCTCGGTTGGCCACCGGATTGGGTGCAAAGGTGGATCTGGAGTCTAATGTTTCCTGAGTGCAGCAGTGCATCATGCTGTCATGATAACAGGCACCAGGAACGTTGCTGAGGGCATGGCTTCTAAACATCTCGGGGAGAGGTTGCTGTCAATGTCTGATATAACTCTCCGTCCATAAATGTGCAGGTCACCACGCCCCATTGCTAGTGAAAGAAAGCGCCGGCCCTGCTGTAGACTGAATGTGTGTGTCCCAGCAAAATTCATATGCTGAAACCTAATCCCCAATATTATGGCATTTGGAGCTGAGGCACTTGGGAGGTGACTAGGTCATGAAGGTGGAGCCCTCATGGTGGGATCAGTGCCCTTATGAAAGAGACGCCAGAGAACTGCCTTCCCCTTCTACCACGTGAGGACAGTGAAAAGACAAACAGCTGTCCGTGAAATAGGAGCAGGTCCTCACCAGACACCGAATCTGATGGAGCTTAGACCTTGGACTTTCCAACATCCAGGACTGTGAGAAACAAAGGTCTGTTGTTTATAAGCTGCCAGTCAATTTTGTTATCGCAGCCTGAATGGGCTGAGACAAGCCCCAACCCCTATCCTCTACTCAGACTTATAGGCTGAGTGTGGGATGAGTGGATTGGATTTGAACACATTTCCCCCAGTTTCACCACCGAACCTCAAGCCTCCGGGTTACTCTCATATGATGACACGAAGGAGCTGGGCCTTTCTAATCACTGCTCTCACTGTTCTCATCTGGTAGCCAAATTGGAAGTCTGTTCCACCAGGAACGGTCAAGAGAAAGACAAATCCCAAAGGGAAATGGCTTGTTTTTTAGATATTGGGAAAGTCCTTTTAAAAATAGAAAAGATGTCATTTTCTTCTCTGTTTGAACTTTGCTAAGGAGATGTGAAAATCCAGGAGGCAATCATCAATCCCTGTCCCGCCTACCAGACGTAGGAGGAATCGGCTAGATGATGGTGGCTGGTAGAAATAGTGATCAGATGCTCGGTGAAGGTGATGGAAGGACTCCAGTGTGCTGGGAGGGTGCCCAGTGGCCCTACCTTGCCCTTGACCCCCTTCACTTTGTTTACCGGATTAAGCAAGGGCTGTTGGCTCCCATTCACTAGGAAACTGAGCCGTAGGGTCTGAATTCTCCATCTGGGCAGTGGGGCTGAGCTCTTATCCTTTCAGTAGGTCTCAAAAACAATCGTCTTAATTTAAAAAGAAAGGTTTATTTTAAAAAGTTATTGAGATACTTGGGAGCCATTTGAAATACCTGGGTGTCTAAGGAATGTGCCTTTTCTGGGGAATGCAGCTGTTTTCAATATCTGTAAGGAGGATCAGGGAAGGGGTCCACAAAGTTGCCACAGTTGTGAAAATTTAAGATAATACCATGCCATCACTTATTTTCAACTTCCTCCTCAAAAATTTTACCAGGATTGGTAAGAAGCTAACCTGGCTGATTTGGAGTTCCATTTCCTTCTTCTTCTTCTTCTTCTTTTTTTTAACCCTATCTTTTCAGGCAGGCTTGTTAATGAGCAGGGGAATGGCTAAAAGGCAGGCAGGATGTGGGAAGAAAAAAGGAGGAGCCCTGATAACCCGTAAACTAGATAATCGGCCTGTGATTAATCAAGGGCAATATTTCAGCACTGCTCCTTTTAGGGGAAGTGCAGCGCGAACAGAGGGAAGAGCTGGCATCTAAAAGCCTTGTAGCCTCAATGAAGACGCAAGCGGGTCATCGGAGTGTTAAGGAGTATGTGATATTATAAGAACCCAAGTAAGGAAGACTTGCAAGATTATTTATTCTAAAGAAGTATTAAGAAGGGTAGAAAACTTGTTCCTTTGAGATCAAAACAACAACCACAAAACCCTATCAGTTCTGTAGACACTTCATGGACATTTTTTTGGTTTGTATCTCCAGTAGCATCTATTGTCCCCTTCCCCTTCTTAACGACCCCCTCACTTTCCTGTGGGGCATCTCCCTCCCTCTTCTCCTCAGCTGTGTGCTTCCTGATGGTTCTGCCCCTCCGTGCTGCATCGGGAGAGTGTGATCTGCTCTAAAGCATCAGTGCATTACATTTCTTTTGGCCTTGGTTGGCTTCCGGTTGGGAACATCACCCTAGCCTGCCCATAATGGCCAACCACACTCTTGGGCACTGCTGGCCATTTTGGGGGGTCATGAGAAGAGACCCACATATGGGTAGAGTCTGATGAGGAAACAAAACTGAGAAATGGAGAGAAAACAAAAAGGCCTGGTTGCGTTGTGTGAGGCACTAGAACAAGCGTCCCTAGAAACCAGCCCTACTTCTAGATTTTTTCAGTTAAGTGGAGCCAATAAAATATCATATTTGAGACAGTTTGGATTGGATTTTGTTATTTGCAACTGAAAGCACCCTATGTGAAACAACTAACAACAGAAGAGCAAACAGACACAAAGACAGCATCGTTGCTGGGAGAGGACAAAAGAGAGGGACAGTCAAAACTCAGTAGTGCCTTCCTAGTCCACCCCAGGGACAGAGCAGCTGATGCAGCTGCAAGCCTGAGGCCCTGTTCTTGCCTCCCGTACAGCCTGATGCAATAGGAGAGGTCCAGGTGAAACTCTGGATCAGGGGTAGCAGACATGTTCCACAGGTCATGGCCTGTATCCCTAAACTGGCTAAGCATTAAGCAGAACTCACCCCGGTAGTCAGGGAGGGCTGGGGCCCAGTGCAAACTTATGTGTGCCCCCAGGAACGTGCTCTGAGTGCAAAACAGGGGCACCCCTTCAGCATGAAGAATCCCAGTCTCTCCTCCCTCTGTCCTGACAAGTCAGCAGCAAGGCCAAGCTTCAGCTCCCTCTTAGTAAAATAACTCTCATTGTGGACTGTGCATAATCCTCTGTGCAAATTGTCCTGGCCTGCGCTGGGCCGTGGGCTTTTTAGATGGAAATGCCGACACAACTGGTGTCATAAAACGCTTCCTCTGGCTTGTAACTGGCCTGGGGCAGAAGGTCGCTTCTTCCCCCCCAGAACAGGACCTAACACTTGGAGGTGCTGGCTACGTGTTTAGCGAATGAGTGAATGAATGAATGAGCCCCTTGGAACTGTAGCCATAGCAACTGCCTCACCCCGTCTCTCACTTTGGAGGATCCTTAAGGAAGGGGCACACAGGGCAGGGGAGTGGGGAAGCCACAAGCAAGCAAACTTCCCTGGGGAACTGCTACGGATCAACTGTGACCTTGAGCAAATGACCTGAGTGTCAGCTTGATACTCTTCACCAGAAAGTGGAGTCCTAACACCTACCTTACCAGACTGCTGTGAGGGTTAAATATAGCGCTCAATACATGCCAATCCCGAGACTTCCCTGGTGGTGCGGTCATTAACAATCCTTCTGCCAATGCAGGGGACACAGGTTCGATCCCTGGCCCGAGAAGATCCCACATGCCAAGGAGCAACTAAGCCTGCATACCACAACTACTGAGCCTGCGCTCTGGAGCCTGCGAGCCACAACTACTGAGTCCACGTGCCACAGCTATTGAAGCCCACGTGACTAGAGCCCATGCTCTGCAACAAGAGAAGCCACCGCAATGAGAAGCCTGCGCACCACAACGAAGAGTAGCCCCCCGCTCGCTGCAACTAGAGAAAAGCCTGCGGGCAGCAACGAAGACCCCTCACAGCCAATTAAATAAATAAATACATACATACATACATACATACATACATACATGCCAATCCCCTTCCACCACCGCTGCCCCGAGCACTCCCAGTGTTGGCTGAGGATGCACAGTGCTCAGGCTGGGGGCATGCCTGCCCAGAGGTGCACTGATGCTCCTTTGTGTCTTTCAGGAGTTTCTGGAGGCCTGGCCATTAGGGCTTCTCCTACACTTGGGAATGTTTGCAGTTTCCTATTGCTCCTGAGATAAATGGCCACAAATTTAGTGGCTTAACACAAATTTACACTCCTACAGTACTTACTGCAGGCCAGAAGTCAGAAATCAGTTTCTTTGGGTTGAAGTCAAGGTATTAGCAGGGCTGGTCCCAACTGGAGGCTCTAGAGGAAAATCTGCTTCTTTACCTTTTCAGTTTCTGGTGGCTGCCTTACTCCTTGACCTGTGGTCCTCCCTCTATTTTCAAAGAGCATCACTGCAAACTCTGCTTCAGGCCTCATATTGCCTTCTCTTCTTCTGTAGTCAAATCTCCCTCTGCCTCCCTCTTATAAGGACACTTGTGATTACATTTAGGGCCCACCCAGATAAGCCAGGATAATCTCCCCATCTCAAGAGCCTTAGTTTAATCACATCTGCAAATTCCCTCTTGCCTGTGATGTTCTCAGGTTCCAGGGATTAGGACCTGGATATCTTTGGGGGCCATTCTTCAGCCCAGCACGGGAACCAAGCCATAGGGAAGCCTGGTCCGCCCAGGCCACACTCAGGGGCCTGCTTCTGTCTGCCTTGGTGATGGCCATGCCACTAGGTGAGAAAAAAATGCACTTCTTAAAGGGCTCTGTGGCTGTCCTGTGAGTTTTGGTTTCTTTGCTGGTGATCTCATCCTGCTAAGCGTCGTCATTTGTCAAAGGCAGTGGGCAGTAAACGTCCCGGCCACATTCACTTTGCCTCTCCCCACCCCATCCAGGATGCTGGTCCATGGATGCGACCCCTGCTGGCCTTGTAGCTCCCCCACAGCCCCACCTGAGGCCTCCGAGGTTGCCCAGCTGTTGGCCTGGCTCTGCTTCCGGTTCCAGCCCGTCCTGAGAGGCGGGTCTGAGCTCTCTCGAAGGCTTGGAAAACGTTGTTCTGCTCATTGGATGAGACTGGCTATCTCTGAGCCTGTGGTAGGTGTCCAAACTCCAGGAAAGTCTTTCTGACACAGGCCTGGGCTGGGCTTCACGGAGGAAGGGCATTTATGTCAGTGAAAACAAAGTGGAAACACAGGGCCTTCTTCGTGGGGCTTTGCTCTGCCCAGTCCTTCAGGCCACACCGCTCTACCCCCACTGCCCTCCTCACTGTGCTGGGACATTCTGACAGACTCAGCAAGAGCAGTACAGCTGGTTTACAGGTGCAACGAGAAATGGCCTCAGAGGGCCATCCTCTCTAGAGGATGGGGAAAGAGAAAGGGAGGGAAAATTCTCCCCCAACTCTGAAGGAGGGAGATGGTTCTTGTCAGGACCAGGATTAAACTGAGATGTTGCTCTGGCTGTTATTTCTGAGTGATTATTTGGGCTAAAATATTAATTTTTAATAGCAAGAAGGATGTACATGTTATAACCACCTCTAAAAAAGTAGAGCTAGGAAAGAACAACCCTAGGTGCTGGGAAGTCACGTTTTATACATATTTCTCATGGATGAATACAAGTCTGCATATAGTTATCCAATGTCCTCATCTGGACAGAAATGAACACACTTTGCTAATTCAGACTAATTGGGTGGGAGGCCTAAGTGAGCTGTCTGAGTTACTATTTTTAAAAAGAAATGCAGTGTTATTATTTTCAAGACCTTACAGCAATGAAGCTAACAAGATGTTACCTAGGAGACATATTTACAGATTTATTCTTGAGGTAAAAAAGGCTCCAGTTTAGAATTAAGCTATTGGGAGGACAGCAGTGGCAAGTTGATGGTATGTTCTCACGGCAGGGGTGGAATGTGCTGGGTGTTTTGATTCAGACAAAACATTAACTCGTTTTGTGTTAATCTTCCTGGACATCCGTGATGCAGGTTTAGGCACCAGCCACCACGCACGCACACCTCATACTCTAATGCTGTACCACAAAAAAACCATGACATCTTAAAGCAGAAAGAGACCTCTGCAGTCATCTGGTCAAGCACCATCTTTCAGTCCAGAAAGGTGAGGTGATTTATCCGGCAGGAGCCCACGAGTGGGTGGAAGAACCAGGATAGGGATGTGAATTTCCTGCTGCCAGGTCAATTCTCTCTCCTCTCTTACTGCTACCTCTTAGGCATCCACAGCTACACTAGAGAAGGGGAGAAGGAGAGGGCATGAGAGAGAGAATAGCAGAGGCACCCACGTTGAGAAAGCGATGAGTCGTCTGAGTGTGACTGCTCACGTGATGTGGAGCACGTGACTGTGAATGCGCGCGTGCTTCTGCTGGGAGCGGACGCTGCGACTCCGCAGCAAGTACAGCAGCACCAGCAGCAGGTGCTGTTCATCCGGGGCTGGCGCTGTGCCGGACGCTTCTCTCAGCACTCTGCATGGAGTAACTCATTTCATACTTAGAACAGTCCCATGAAGTACACACTGCTATTAATCCTGTTACACCTGTGAGGAAACTGAGGCAAGGAGAGATTACATAACTCACCTAAGGCCATTAGTGATTGACCCAGGACTCTCATCCAACCCATGTCAGAAAACTAAAAATAGAATTACCATACGATCTAACAATCCCACTCCTGGGCATGTATCTTGACAAGACTATAATTCAAAAAGATACATGCACCCCTATGTTCATAGCAGCACTATTCACAATAGCCAAGACATGGAAACAACCTAAATGTCCGTGGACAGAGGAGTGGATAAAGAAGAGGTGGTGTGTGCATACAATGGAATGCTACTCAGCCATAAAAAAGAATGAAATAATGCCATTGTAGCAACATGGATGCAACTAGAGATTATCATACTAAGTGAAGTAAGTCAGAAAGAGACAAATACCCTATCACATCCCTTTTACGTGGAATCTAAAATATGGCGCAAATGAACGTATCTATGAAACAGAAATAGAATCATGGATATATAGGATAGACTGGTGGTTGCCAAGAGAGAGCAGGGTGGGAGAGGGATGGATTGGGAGTTTGGGGTTAGCAGATGCAAACTGGTATATATAGAGTGGATAAACAATAAGGTCCCACTGTATAGCACAGGGAACTATATTTAATATCCTGTCATAAACCATAATGGAAAAGAAACAAAAAATAATGTATATATGTGTATAACTGAGTCACCTTGCTGTATGGCAGTAATTAACACATTGTAAATCAACTCTACTTCAGTAAAAAAAAAAACCCAGCCCATCTAACTGTGCAGCCCTCTCCCACCTGACACCACTCTGCCCTAACCATTTTGCTCTCTCCAGAGCTTCCCAATAGGTGGCACAAAATACTGGCGCTTCAGCCGTTGGGTGTCCAAGAAAGGCCTGGAGTGGCAGGAACCACCTGGTTGTTTGCAAACAACCCTGCTTACCCTGGATTATTACTGTGTTATGGTTATACTGTATTATTGTCTCTATGTGTCTCCTTGTGAGAAAGCTTGGGAAACACTGCTCTATCCTGTAACATAGTTTCAATGGATGATTCAATTCGTTTCTCTACTGTTCATGCAATAAGGCCCTGGGTTCAGCCCTGCAGGCTGGTGATTTAGTCCCCCACTTGCTCCTCTGGGAGCCGTCTCACAAACACAAGGCAGACAGGGCAAGAGTGTGTCTGATTGTGTAAACCCATCACCTCCCAGAAAGGCTGTGGAGCACATGCCCTCTGGGTACAGATAAACGCCCTCATCTGCATATACGAAGGGCAGGAACTTCCAGTCCATGGAGAACAAAGCATGAAGTCAGGGTCACAGAGCACCTTTTATTTCTCTATTTCTTGGGTATCATTCCATTTTTAAAAAACTTCTTTACGTGTTGTGCAGGGGCACCTGAATTTTGTACTGGTGTTGCAATGATATGTTCTTTGAAGGAGAACTACCTGTTCTGGAGATGTCAAGGTTATAGAGTCAGCAATTATGAGCTTATGAGATAATGACATGTGTGTTTAGTGTGATGGTAAATTATACCGCAGGAAAAAAATTTTAAGATTCAGAGTAAACTATTTTTCCATATAATCTTACTGCCTCAGGAAAACTGTGGTTAAAATTATAAATTACCAGGAAACTTCAAATTTCCCCTAGAGAGCCAAAATAGAAGTACAAGAAAAAGCATTGTTGAAATTGTCCTAAATTAGAAGCAATGACTATTCAATTAAAAATACGTGTATTGACACTTTCTGTTTATATGGTGTCTTCTGGCAGTTTTTAGCCATGAGGCTCAAAGGGAAATCTAGCAATCCTGGATTTCCATTTCCTCACCTCCATGATGGGGATACTACCCTACCCTATGCTAACCGACTTCCTACAGATCTCCAAAGAAGCAGCGTCCTCTCCTCTTGTATGAGTCTGCTTCAGCGGCCTTCATGGTCGGAAAGCTCTTTCTAATGTCTACCCTGACTCTTTGTGCCCTGATGTAACTCCACAGCTTCTTGCCTTGTCTGAGGAAAATGACAGACGCAGTTAACGCTTCACATTCTTAGAAAGTACAATGTCGTCAACGCCTAATCTCCCCCTCCAGCTACCAAGACAGTGAAGACTTACTTCCCGTGGCTTCCAGTTGGGGAGGGAGTTGTCCGCACCCTCTCCAAAACCACCTCATAGTGGCAGTCCAGGGTCCACACCCAGATATAGGTCCACACCCTACCATATATCACATTGTATATGCTATACCACACACATCAGTGTCCACACCAGGATACTCAGCGGTGGACATGGTGGTCTCCATGGGTCCTACCTGTCTTCATGATTCACTGTTTCATCTGCAGAGTCAAGGGTTGGCCAGTGCCTAGTATTGTGGGAGGCTAATCTTGTGGCTGTTTCATTCCACAAACACCAGGAAGCACAGGGTCTGTAGGAAGGCACCCTGCTGAAAGGGCAGGACTGGTCCAGATACCACTGCATGCTGGCCTGGGATCTTGAGCACCTTAGCTAAGCCTTTGGAACCTCTCTGTATCCTTATCTATGTAAGGGAAAACGGCACCTACCTCACACAACCCCACAGGGTGTTGTTAAGATCAGAGATGTGGATGTCATTAAAAAGCTCACGGTTCCCTCAGCTCAGCCCAGAAATGTTAAACTGGCATGCTTTGGCCAGAGCCCAGTGGCTGAGTCTAGTTGGGTGAGAAGTGGAGTTAAGTCTAGGATGTAGTTGCCCAATCACTGGGCTATGTTCTAATGAGTTAAGGATGGCTGACAACTTTTGTTTTGGCTGTGCCACTTGCAGTTCTCCAATCAGGGATCGAACCCAGGAAGCCCTAACCACTGGACAACCAGGGAATTCCTGCTGACAGCTTCGCAATTGTGTGCCATCTCTCCTTCATTTCATGTGCTCATAGTCTCAATATGTATGACAAGTCTTACTCATAAAAGGAAAAGGCAGTCACCTAGAGGGGTATTGTATTTCACTGCATAAGACCAGATAGTAAGTCCTTTGGGTCAAGGCCTAGTCCATAGAAGACCCCCATCCAAATACAAATATTCGACTTGGGAGGGGTAATCTACTGACAGCTGTTTCCGCATTGTCACAGGTAAAGTAATTCCCTAGCAGAGAGCCTTGGGGAGGTGGTAAGTATTGCTTGGGGGGAATGAGGGTATTTGCCTCCTTGCATGGCAGGGTGATGGGCAACAAGGAGTTTGCAGTGGGTAAAAGAGCACTGAACTTCGGTCTTGGATCTGCCATTTGCACAATGTGTGACCTTGGGCACCTTGCTTAACCCCTCAGAGCCTTTGCTTTCTTTTCTGAAAAAAGCAAGGATGCACATATAGCCCACAAGGCAGTTCTGAGGATTAAGTAGCATGTGTGGGTGTTTGTGCTTTACAAACCAGGGAGGGAAATGCAAATGTTGGTTGCTGTCCTTACTATGACCTCCATCTGGTTTGGATACAGGGTCCGCATGGAGAGAAGTGTAAATCATGAGCCAGTTACTTTGCTGGATGTGTGTGTGTGGGGGGTCCTGTGAAAGGCACCAGATACCAAGATCAGCATAACTGTAACAGGTTTCATTATGGGGTGCCTGCTGGGTGCCAGGCACTGTGCTCACCACCCGTCCACATTACCTTGAGCCCTCATAACAATCCCGATATTATTACTATTTGTTTTTTGATGACACAACTAGAGAAGGCAAGGAATGATCCAAGGTCACACAGCTCGTAAGGGCTGAAGCTAAGACTCAGACCCAGGCTGGGTGAACTCCAAGGCTCACGCCCTTTGCACTCATTCCCTCTTATGTCTGTTTTTCAAATTCTGCACCCCCAAAACCTTCATCAAGGAAGCCTTGGTTTAAACACGATACAGGCAGATCCCAGCACTGTTCCAACTCTGCCAAACAGAGGCAGCAACGCGGCCCTGAAATCAGATGGGTTCCCCGGATGCTCACTGGGAGGGCTGGGAGATCCCAAGTCAGAAGTGACCCGCCGTGTTTGATGTTACCCCAAAGCGCCTGTTCCTCATTTGGGGCATTAGTGGTTGTAACAGAAGTAGTAACATTTCAGCAACAGTGGTGATAAACGAGAGAAGGAGCCAAGTGGCAGCTCATCTCTGTGTAAAAAGTGCCGCAGGCCCTTGGGGCCCCCAGCCTGTGCCGTCCCATGTCAACAGGGTGCGTGTTCCCTTCCTGCTGCCCGGCTGGTGGTACAGAGCTGTGTGACACAAACCCCTTCTAACTCAAAGAGTTTTTAATGAGCCTTCAAGAGAGAAGAAAATGGAAGAAAAGCAACAGGAACACAGCAGCAAGCAAACCAGTGGGAGTGTAGAATCCCCCTCAGGGGGCCGGGGATTAACCCTTTCTGTACACAGGGGCCCATCCAGCCCACTGTCTCCCTACAGAGAAGGTACCAGCAGGGAAGGAGTGTGGAGATGGAGCCAGAAGGAGACAAGCCTCTGGAAGTCCAAACACCTATTTTTAAATTCTGGGGTCTCAGCCCAGCCTTAATTTGATGTCACTTGCTTGTTAACTCAGGCGCTTGGCTGGGCGTGTGTGACTTGGGAAGAGGAATGAGGGCGCGATCTGTTTCAATCACATAATCCTTCATCCACAGGAAGTGGAGGGACTGCTGGCTTCCTCCTGAGGCCTCTTGGACCAGAAGGCCGACTTTGTAGGTGTGCACTTTCACACCCTGGGCGTCTACCATCAGGGGACCATGGGGCAGACGGGAAGGAAAACATCCCACCCTCAGCTGGGGTTGCCTCCTGCTCCTTGGGTGGAGGGGGACCAGCAGGGCGGAGGCCTGGGCCAGGACAGGGAGGGGTGTTACTGTGTGGCAGGAGCCAGGAACAAATGTGGGTGAAGTGGAGATGGTTTAATTTAGCAAAGGAAGTGTCATAACTGTCTCTTTAGTAACCACAAGGTACAAACTCTGGGAAAGATGACTCTCTGTACACCTTATTTAAAGATTCATATATATACACATGAGTAGTAATAATGCAAACAGGACTCTGTTTTTTTTTTTTTTTTTGCTTCATGTTAAGATTTTTGACCTACAAATCACTGCTTATATTAAAGATTTTTTCGAGGCCACCCAGTTAAACTCAAGATTAAAATAGTATTCTGCCTTTATTTTCCCAATATCAAAGCTCCTGTCTCTTCTCTTATACCTTGATCAAGCCCAGGCTACAGTTTCTGTACATTTTCTCCCTGTGGAGAAAGATCTCAAATCAATTAAGTGACTTCATTGATCTAATAGACACTACCAAGTCTACTGCATGTCCAAACAGAGGGTGCCTGCATTAAAACCAGGTGGTCCCTAAGCTCCAAGTGAAAAGATAAAAGACAAAGTACATGAGGTCAGTGCGGAGATGCCAGAAGTCTGGGAAAATCTGAGCTCCCTTCTCTTACCCCAGGGTGCTTTTCTGTGCCATTCTCAGAGACTCCCCGTATTTAACCTCATTTCTGCTCTTGTGTTTTATATCATTAATGCCAATTGCTGACATTATAATTTCCCTGTACTAGGCACTGTGATAAAGCGATCACTCACATTTCCGCTTTACGTCTTCGTGTTTAGCTGGTCTTCTTCTCCCATTTTTCAGATGAGGAGATAAGGGCTCAGAGGCACCGACTGGCTTGAAGGCACACAGCTCATAGTTGGTGAGGTCGGTGTTTGAGCCTTTGTGGCTCTTGTCTCCAAATCCTACTCACTTTTTACTGCACAAATACTCCTCTACAGCGACCTGTAAAACAGGTGTTATTCGTCACGTTGCCAATAGAGGCTGAGAGAGTGCCAGTGATTGATTGCCCAAAGTTTTACCACTAGGAAATGGTGAAGCTGGAGCTGGAACTTGAGCTTTTGACTCCAAATTCAGTGCTATTCCACTGACCCCTGCAGCAGCCCTGGGTCACTGGCAAATTCAGAAAGGAAGGTAGCTGAGTTCATGGTTCCTCCAGGGCCGCTTGCCTTGGCCTGTCACTACCTAGGCCCTGAACTCAGCTGCCTGGGCCTTCTTAGGCCTTGGACTGAGCAAGCTAAATCATGTGACCCTCCCCGCTCCAAGACACCTTTCATCAAAAACCACTTTCCAAAGCAACTTAATCACAAGCATCCTCACCTGGGTTTGGGTATGTTATTTATTTCTCAGGGTCCCTCTTGGGTTCTTTTCCATTAAGATCCCCCTTCAAAGTCCCACTTCTGCAGGAGGCCTTCCTTCTCCCTTTGGCTCAGGTTACTCTACTTAAAACCTTCTTGTCTATTGAGTTGACTGTTCTCTCCCTCACTTTTCTGCCCCCAGGTCTGTGAGAGTCTGTGCTGGATCCCAGATGTGGCCTCCCTAGAAAACTCCCAGCACCCCCTGGGAGGCGCCCCCATCTATAAGGAGGTAGATCATCCAGCAGTACCCTCGCTGGCACATGCCCCAGGCCCAGTCGCCACTCCTGTTGCTCCTACCGTGCGTTCACCGTCCTGGAAGAGGTTTGAGGTGGCGATAGAGTTACTGCAATGCAATCCCAGCCTGTGAGGAAGAGCTTGGCACTAGTTATAAACCTCCTCACTGCCAGGGCGGACCTGTTCTTCATCATCCTCCGCGCCCTCTCCCTAATAAAATGACCCATTTAAACCAGATTTTTCTTATGAACAAGCTTCCTACTAAATGGATTCAGCTGTGCTTGTTGATTTATAGGGCTTAGAAAGCACTGCTCAGCTGTGCCCCTCCCTGTTGGTCCAAGGGTCTGACTGAATCATCTTGTCCTGGTGACATTGTGGGAGGGCAGAAGCCACCTTTCAAGTGGCAGCTCCAGAGGGGCTTCTTTTTTTCTTCTTAATATTTTAATTTTGGAAATGTTCGAACACGCAAAAGTAGAGACACTAACATAATGGAATCATCACCTTGCCAGTCTTGTTTGATCTGCTTCTCCCTGCTTCCCAAACCGACCCTGCCAGCTAGATTATTTTAAATTGAATCCCAAACATTTTACCATTTCACTCTTTTCAGTATATTTCCTAAGAGATAGACTCTCTGGCTTTTTTTTTTAAAGCTCTATAATGGAATATAATTGCTTTACATGTTGTGCCAGTTTTTGCTGTACAACAGAGTGAATCAGCTATATTTATAATATATCCCCATATCCCCTCCTTCCCGTGACTCCTTACCACCCTCCCTATCCCAGCCCTCTAAGTCATCACCCATCATCGAATTGATCTCCCTGTGTTATGCAGCAGCTTCCCACTAGCTATCTATTTTACATTTGGTAGTGTATATATGTCAATGCTACTCTCTCACTTCATCCCAGCTTCCCCTTCGCCCCCTCCTCCGCCCCCCCCAACCCCGTCTCTCTGGCTTTTGAACATAACCACAGTGCCATGAACACATCTAAAAATATGAACAATAATTCTTTAATATTATCTAATATCCATTCAGTGTTCACATTTTCTTGACTGTCTCATAATTTTCAAATACTTGATTCATTTAAATGAGGATCTAATCAATGTTCGCAACTGCATTTGATTTAATATGACTCAAGTTTCTTTTAAATCTATAACGGTTCCTTTCTTTTTTTCAGGGACATCTTAATGTAGACAAGTTCCCAAAACATATGTACACAGTGCCATCATCAATAAAGAAATCCTGAAAGCGCCCTTGTCAGCACAAGCCTTTCTTATACCATGGGTTAAGTTATTATGTCTTTGGGTATGGCCCTAACCCGCAAGCCTCTGCCTACTGTCCCTCAAAGCATCTTAAGAAGGATAAATTGCACGTGAAAAGATGCTCAACATCACTAAGAATCAGGGAAATGCAAATCAAAACTACAAGATATCACCTCATACCTGTCAGAGTGGCCATCATCAAAAAGAACACAATTAACGAGCGTTGGCAAGGATATGGAGAAAAGGCAACTCTGCAGCACTGTTGATAGGAATGTGAATTGGTGCAGCCACTGTGGAAAAAAGCATGAAGGTTTCTCAAAAAACTAGAACTACCCAGCAATGCCACTGCTGGGTATGTATCTGAAAAACAAAAACAAAAACACTAATTCAAAAAGATACATGCACCCCAATGTTCATAGCAGCATTATTTATAGTTGCCAAGATACGAGAGCAACCTAAGTGTCCATCAACAGATGAATGGATAAAGAAGACATCACACACACACACACACACACACACACACACACACACACTGGACTATTAGCCATAAAAAAAGAACGAAGTTTTGCCATTTGCAGCAACATGGATGGACCTGGAGGGCATTAGGCTAAGTGAGATAAGTCAGACAGAGAAAGACAAATACTGTGTGATATCACTTACATGTGGAATGTAAAAGACACAGCAAACCAGTGAATAAAACAGAGAAAGAAGCAGACTCACAGATACAGAGAACAAACCAGTGATTACTGGTGGTGCGGGGAAGGGAGGAGAGGCAGTGTAGGGGTAGGGGATTTTAAAAAAAGATTCTTATGGGATTCCATGAAATCATGTGTATAAAGCTTTTGAAAATTGTAAGGCACTATAGAGTTTAAAGAATCTTTCATTCAATAAAAAAAAAAAAAGAAGGTTAAATCATCTTACCCCAATGCTAGTTGCAATAATGGGATCCTAAAGTGCTGAGCAGTTACCAACACGTTCACTCCGATAACTAAAATGTATGAGCATGTAAGCATTTACCACAAGATTACCCACCAAGATCGGTCCTCTAGCATCTCTGTTCTCCCAGATGAGGAAGTAGAGGGACAGAAGCATCTGTTCTGCTCTTTCTGATCAGTGGTCGTGGGCTTTGAAATCAAGGTGTCTGATGGATGCACCCACTTCTTAACCTCTGAGGGGCCCTACCTCATGGTACAAGGTCGCATTTCCCACCAGGGCCTTCTCTGGGCGTCCAGGCTCTTCTCAGGCAGGGCCAGCGGGGAGAGGTGAGAATCTTGATCACTAGGATGTGTTTGTAGTTCTGGGGAAAGTGAGGGCAAGGCGGCGGCAGAGAGGCCCAGCTGGCACAGAGCGCTGGCTCTTCTGCAGATTTCTGCAGCTTCCCTTTGTCCAAGCGGGGCTGGTGCCAGTCCCCACCAATTCCCCAAGGGAGGCTGTGAACAGGCCTCCCCACCTCCGCTCTTTCACAAGTCCACACAAACCATCATTACCACATCTCTCAAGCCCACACACATACCACATCCGCATGCCCTCAGACCCACACCGCTCAGCGCACAGGCCAGCCGCCACACGGCTCAGGCCTACAAGCACATACTTGCCTACATGCACATACTTGCCTACAAGCACACCTCACTGTGCAGAATAAACACAGACTCTGGAGGTGCTGGGGGGAGGGGAGGGGGCTGGTGTTTTCCCGGTGGTGGCCAGAACTAAAGGCTACCTGACTTCAGATAGAAAGGTTGTCTATCTATCTATCATCTATCTATCTATCTCTATCTATCATCTATCTATCTATATCTATCTATCATCTATCTATCTATCTATCATCTATCTATCTATCTATCTATCTATCTATCTATCATCTATCACCTATCTATCTAATCTATCAATCATCTATCATCTATCTATCATCTATCTATCTATCTATCTATCTATCTATTTATCTATGATCTATCTATCTATCTATCTATCTAATCTATCATCTATCTATCATCTTTAATAGGTCTTCTTTAGTTCTGGAAAAGACTTGAAGTCTTTCAAGCTCCTGGTCTCTATAGGTCCAGGGAGTCTGTAAGGAGCTTCAGGGATAGTGAGTGAGGTTAGGGTGGAAGGGTTGGAATCGGGTGAGCAGCCAGCTGGTTAAATAGGGCTAAATCGAATTCCCCCCATTTGAAGGAGGGGAGCTCTTATCTGTGGTTCTAAGAGATAGAAAAACACCAACTGCTAGCAAGATAATCCAATTTCCTTCCTCCTTCGCTCCGAAGGGGACTGCCCCAGCCCTCCTGCTCCAACTTCACGCTGGGTTTCAGTCTGGCTAGAACTCTTTACCCCTGCAGCAAGATTCATATCAAAGCCTCAGCCCCCCAGGGTTCATTAGGAGGCATTTATTTCTGCATATTCTTGGAGAGCAGGAGGGAGGATAACTTGATTTGCAATGCAAATTGCTTGGCTGTAATTTCAACTCTCCCTCCCTTCTCACAGGGAGATTTTGCAGGTCATTAAAAATATATGATTGCCTCCAACATAGCAGTGACAGCCGCTCTGCTGGGCAGCACGGGTGCTGGTGCTTGAAGGCCGCTGTGAATGATGTGGGGTGCATGCCAGGCCCTCGCTCCTCTTCCAGCCTCTATGCTCCAGATCACAGGGATGGTGGCCAGGAGGAAGGCCAATCTGGAGTTGCAGACCTACTCTGTCTTCATCTCTGGTTTGCCTTTTACTGCTATGGGGCATCTGGGCCCTTGGTTTCCCACCTGTGAGCTCTCGGTTTCCTCCTTTATCAAAATGGGGATAAATAAGGACCTGGACCCAGAAGCACCTGGCATGGAGTAGGTGGGCAGTCAGCTCTGTGGGTTAGGCCCCTGCCCACCGCAGGCTTGCTGTCTAGCTCAACGGCCCCTTTCTTCATCCCACTGCCCTCCCCAGTTTGGGCTACTGGGACCCAACCAGTCCAGGAAGTGTTGCCCAGATCTTCTGTTCACGATGGGGTTTCATTTGGTGTTCCTTTTTCTGTATTGCTGTGGGAATTCAGAAACCACAGAACTATCTAGGCCTTTGCCTTCAACCTAATTGAGCCCCTAGACATTGGTCAGTTACAGGTGGATGGAGGAACTAAGAGATGTGAACCTTGATCAAAGCCAGTATCTGTTATAAAACCAAGAAAAGATGTTAGGCCAGGCAGGAAGGAAACTACTCTTCCATGGGCCTGAGGCACTAACCTGGGATTTCCTGGGAGGATGGAGATCTCTTTAGACACAGCCCCCCCGGGTCTCAGATGCTCTACCCCTGAACTGCACGCATAAGAGATGTCCAGCTTATATGATGATAAAGTTAATTCATAAATCTGGACCCACAAAATGTAGGCTGCTCCAGGGCCCAGCGCAAGTCGCAAATCTAAACCTAAGTCAGCCTGCACTTACAGGAAACACCTCTCTGTTGGGGAAAATTAACACCAGAACTACCCCCAACTCAGCGTCAGCCGGCTCACCTTACCCTACAAAACAGGACCTGTAGCTTTATAAGGAAATCCCCAGCCTCCTCGCAGATCATGCCCTATTTCCAAGGTGCCCCTTGTTGCCTCTAACATACTGTAAACCTCACTCTTGACCAAAAGCCCTTGAGAAGAGCACTGTATTCCCCCAGGGGATGGATTGTTTTCCTTTGAACAAAGGACATCAAACTCATTACTAAATTGTTTGAGTTTTGTCATTTGACAATAATATACACATAATCCTTGAGGAGCCTGTGTTGCTGTGCATAATTGTCAGAGGAAAGTCATATATTTTGAAGGTTTTAAATTACCTTTTAAATTCAGATTTAGAAGATATCTGGGAAAACAGTTTGGCAATTTCTCAAAATGTCAAACAGTTCCATATGACCCAGCATTTCCACTCCAACATCTATAACTTAAGGATATGAAAACACAGGGCCACACAGAAACTCACGTGTGAATGCTCATGGCAGCATCACTCATAAGAGCCAAAAAGTGGAGACAACCCGAATGTCCATTAGAGAATGAATATGGATAGGTAAAATGTGCCTCTCTCTCTCTCTCTCTCTCTCTCTCATACACACACACACACACAGACACACGCACACAGACACACACACACCCCTGCCTGCATTCAGGCTTTGGTTTCAACAGTTTAATGAAAAAACCAGTCTTCTCCACCCAAGGGGTTTGGTGCCAGGTTCACCCCAGGAGCCTGAGAGGAGAGGTCCCTTTCCCAGCGTCATCTCCTGTTTTTCCTCTAATGTCCTTCTTCCACACTCATCTTCTGCTTCAGCATCTTCAGCTTTTTGCATTTCTGGAGGCCTTCCATGCCGTTGTGCATCCTAATCAAGGAATGCTTTTCTCCTGCTTCTCTGCCCATGGACCACCTACTAGTCTTCCAGAGCCTTTCCCTGGAAGCAGCTGATCTCTGCCTCCTTCTGGGTGGGAAAAAGCACAGGCCCCATGGCACGGAGCTTTTCAGGTGCAGGGACTGTGTGGCTCACTCACCTGAATCCTGGTGGAATGCAGGATGTATGGTAGGTGCTCAAGTGACGGTGGGAAGGAAAAAAGTAAAAAGAGGCAGAGGGAGAGAAGGAAAAGGAAGATCATTTTTGTATTATTTTTGTTTTTATATAGTAACATTTAAAAAGAAAAGGAATTAGTTACAAAAGTTCTCTGAGTTCTTCTATATAGTTTTCTGTTGCTATCTAATTCATTAATGAAGCGAAAAAGGAGAAAGGCATATTTTACATTCTAATGAAACAAACAGATATGAGGATTTAAAAAACGATTATCTTTTATAGACAATATTCATTTCTCCCCTATAGAAAAATCGTTTTTCTCCCCTAGAATGACCTTGACCCTTAATGTTTCAGGAAAATGGGGTTTGATTGACCTAAGGGCCAAATATGGAGCTTCTTTCTTGTTGTTCAAGTGGAAAGCGCACACACAGTCATTCCCTTTCAAATCAGAAGGGGCTTAACTTTTTTTTTTGGTCCAAACCCATCCCCCGCAACACTCCCTGTGTACAAATGCCTCAAGTTCGTGGACTTCAAAGGGCGTTCCACATAAGTGCTGGAGATATGGGGGTTCAGGAGGTGGGAATGGCCCCTCTTTATTAGTTAGCATTTACTAAGCCTTTATAATCATTAACTAGTTACCCTGATGGAGTAATTCTTTTTTCTTTTAATTTTATTGAAGTGTAGTTGATTTACAATGTTGTGTTAATTTCTGCTGTACAACAAAGTGACTCAGAATATATACACATATATATTCTTTTCCATCCTGGTGAAATAATTCTTATAGGCACCGATGAGAATTGTCTGAACATAGCAGGACGGAAACTGATCTGCTGACTTGGTAACCGTAGTCCTGTCCCTAAACAGGTCTCTTTATGAGGCACTTTTCAGGACTGGGGGCAGTACGGCACAGAGGGAAAAAACATGGAGCTGATTCTTGCTCCAACTCTGCCATTAACCAGCTGTGTGACCTTGGCTGCAGCCTCAGCTGTCCTGTAGCTGGCTTCAATCAGGGAAAACAAATAGGTAGCATGTGTGCCACCATCGATGCCCTCCTGTCACCAGGGCAGACGTTGTTAATCAACCCCAGCCCCTTTTCTGAGCCTGGACAGATTTCCATAATCCCACGTGCCTACAGCTGCGCACACTGCTGCAGCTTGTTCACCATGCCTGGACTAAACGGTCTTTTTGCTGTCCCTTCCAAGGCTAATATTCAGTAACATTAAGCATTAGAGCTATTCCTTTTGTTGTGGCAACCACCACCAACAGACTCTATAAAATTGTGCTATTCCATTCCAAGGATCACAAAGAATGTCCCTCCTCAAAATACTCCTGAGAAACAGGAAAATAAGCATTCCATTCCAACCGTCCCAGAGGTTGAGTCTGCCTGAAACCAAGGGGCTGGCCTAGATACTCTAAAATAAATTCCAAGCAGCGCTGAAAGCTAAGGCAGCCACGGCGAATACTTCTTCCTCCTTCCTTCAGCACTGAGGGCCGGGAGCCAGTCCTTCTATCCAAAGGGGAATTCCTATAGGAGTTAATGAGAATTTGGCATTAAAATGAATAGGTTTCTCTCATTCACAGCTGATGGGAACGTGGAATGGTGCTACTGCTTTGGAAAACAGTCTGGCAGTTCCTCAAAATGTTAAGCATACAGTTACAAACATGACCCAGCAATTCTACTCCTAGGTGTGTGCCCAAAAGAAATAAACACATCTGTCCACATAAAAACTTGCACATGAATGTTCATAGTAGCATTGTTGATAATAGCGAAAAAGTAGAATCAACCGAAATGTCCATCAACTGATGAATGGATAAGTATAAAATGGTCTATATCCATGTAATGGAATATTATTTGACCATAAAAAGGAATGAAGTACAGATAATACATGCATGAACCTTGAAAATCTTATACTAAGTGAAAGAAGCCAGTTACAAAAGACCACAGATGGTGTGATTTCATTTATATGAAATATCCAGAATAGACAATCTACAAAGACAGAAAGATTAGTGGTTGCCTAGGGTTGAGGGGGCTGGAGGGTTCAGGGGTGATGACTAAGGGCTGCAAGATTTTTTGGGTGAGGAAATGTTCTAAAACTGACTGTGGTGTTGGTCACACGACTCTGTGGATATACCAAAAGCCATCGAATTGTATGTTTTAAATGAGGGAATTGTCTAGTATGTGAATTATATCTCAAGAAAGCTGTTAAAAAGCAAAGCTGTTAGGGACTTCCCTGGTGGTCCAGCAGTTGAGTCCACCTTCCAGGGGGATGAATTGGGAGATTGGGATTGCCGTATATACATTACTAATAAGAAAAAAAATATCCAATTGTACACTTTGGATATATGCAGTTTATGGTATGTCAACTGTATGTTAATAAAATTTCTTGAAGAAAAAAAAAAAAAAGATTCTACCTTCCAGTGCTGGGGACATAGGTTCGATCCCTAGTCAGGGAGCCAAGATCCCACATGTCACAGGGCAACTAAGCTGCAACTACTGAGAACTCGAGCCGCAACTAAAGAGCTGTGTGCTGCAAACTACAGAGCCCATGTGCTCTGGAGCCTGCGTGCCACACTAGAGAGAAGCCCAAATGCCGCAGCGAGGATCCTGCGTGCCACAACTGAGAACTGATGTGGCCAAAAATAAAAAGAAATAAATATTAAAAAAGAAAAAGCAAAGCTGTTAGATTAAAAAAATTTTTTAAAAATAAAATGAGTAGGTTCCAGTTTTGAGGAAATCTGCATGTGGCAAGTTAAATGTTGTGTTTGTGTGCTTATGCGTGTGTATCCTAACATGATGATAGAATAGCATCTTACAAAACGTCCCGTCATCTTCTGATAATTAACATGACTAAATACTGACCTGACTTTCTAAGGCTTAATTAACGTGTCCCAGTCCATCCCCAATACCTTCGACTTGCTGGTGAAAAAAGGGAAAAATGTGTGTTTAATCCTCAGTAGGGGACCCCCCTGTACCATCATGCCTGTCTCCTCTGTCTAAGCCTTCAGTTCCTCTCCTCTGCTTGTAAGATAAAGTCGGAACATATATAAGTCTAACAAGCTACCTTTCCTGAACTTACCAGGTCATCTCCTGACACCGTCCCTAACAGCCTCTGTTCTCTCGTCATTTAGAATGGCACACGGCTGCTGTGCAGTCCTCCTGAGCACTCCCATGCCTCCGTGCCTTCAGAGAGGAGGTTCCTTCTGTCCTTTACGCCGTGCTCCATCCCCTCTGCTCTTCCTTATCTGGTAAAATGCAAGCCACCCTTTAGGCAGTCCCCAAGCAACTGACTGTGCAGATTTCATCGCCGACACATGCTTTGTGGACTTGTCTGTCTCCTCCCAACAAGGGCATGGGTGCTGTGGCGGAGACTTATGAAATCCCAGGGCTTAGCAGCGTGCCTGACATGGAGTGGGCCCTCAGAACACAAGTGAATAGATAACACTTGGTGGCCCTAAGCTTGTGACAGTAAAACTGCATTATTTGAGTAGATGATCTGCTGTGTTTTTTTCTTTTGGCATGGAGGAGAGGCAACCAAATTCATGTGTAAACAGAACCTTTGAGAATCTGTTTTCATTGCAGTGATAGCTAATAGCTTTTTCTGCAAAAATCCAATTGTGTGGAATTACAGACATACCACACACCGAATTAAGAATGGCTCCTTCATTTGACTCAGTTTGCGGAAGGTAGAGAAGACAATGAAAGGTCCAGTTACTGGGTCTAATTCTGACCAATGAGGAGGAAGTGGTTGCAGAAATGATGGAACACTGAGAGAAAACCTCCACGTGGCCCTTGGCGCACCACCACTGTTGGCAACGTGAGTCTGCAACCACGTCTACGCTGTGCGGCGGCCCTGGCGACTCACCCCAGCACATGTGTAGTTGTAAGTTATGTGTGTACTTCTGTGCTAATTGCATACATGTGAAATCACACAAGGGTTTTATACACACACGTAAGATGCATGTGCGTATACATATGTACACACAATATCTGCATAACCATTGTGTGATTTTAAATTTGTATATTTAATAAATATTTATATTTATTAACATACATATACCCATATGCTAATGTTATATCATATAAATTTAATAACATTCTTGTATATTCTAACTTTTGCTCAGCAGTTTATTGGAGTATAGTTGATTTATAATATTGTGTTAGTTTCTGCTGTTCAGCAAAGTGAATCAGTTATACATACACATATATCCCGTCTTTTTTAAGATTCTTTTCCCATATAGGTCATTACAGATATACTGAGTAGAGTTCCCTGTGCTATACAGTAGGTCCTTATTAGTTATCTATTTTATATACAGTAGTATTTTATATACAGTAACGTATCTGCCCCAATCTCCCAATTTATCCCTTGCCCTCCTTTCCCTCCGGTAACCATAAGCTTGTTTTCTAAATCTGTGCCTCTATTTCTCCCCAACAGTTTATTTATTTATTTTTTTCTTTTTTGGCACACGGGCTTAGTTGCTCCACGGCATGTGGGATCTTCCTGGAGCTGGGATCGAACCCATGACCTCTGCATTGGCAGGCGGATTCTTAACCACTGCGCCACCTAGGAAGCCCTCCCCAACAGTTTAAAGAGCCTTTCTCTGTGTTGTTCCCTTCCTCCCACTCTGCCCTCCAGTTTGGGGACATCCAACCTAACAGTGCAATTCCAGGAAGCAGAGCTCATTCTCCCCACTTAAGGACGAGAAAAATAAGGCTCAGTGAGTTGCAGGAACAGCCCGAGCCCCACAGCTGGGAGATGACAGAGCCAGCCCCCGTACCCTCCTAGATAAAGCCTGCTGCTCACTCTGAGCACCCTGGCTGCAGGGGAGGGCACCGGGGGGTGCGTGGGAAGAGCCTGTAAGGAAGAGGAAGGGCAGCTACAAGCCGTGCAGAGCCAGGAATGCCATGTAAATCATTTAGGAACAAATAGGAACTGATCCTCATCCCCCTTTGAAAATATTAGAACATGCGAGAATAAGTGTTTTCATGAAGCATCTCTGCTTCATACAATCCCAGGGCTTGAAACCTTATATGCAGTGAGCAAGGTTTGATGGAAAAGCCGCCTTCTGTGGTGTATATACAGAATAAGTGATGGCCCCATAAAACATGGATTTCTTTAATCTACTGAGGGAGCAGCACTGACAAGACACCGTGAGGGCACAGCTGTGTTTACTCTAGGGTCACCTAGAGTTATTTATAATAAATGCTTTCGCTTTTGCTCTCTGGTGACCACCTTTCCCTTCCCAGGATATGAAGTATGTTACCGTAGAACCAGACACTGTTAATGGGCCCGCATGGCTATGAACACACCAGCCGGTCCACAATTTTATAGCATCCATCACGGGACACCAGGATCCTTATTAAAGAAGAGAGCTTTTATAGCGTTTTCCAGAGCACCATATTTTATAGACCCAATCCACAGGGAGAGCGCTACGGGGCATGAGATTGCATTAGAGGCCGTTAGATGGGGTCTGGGCCACGGCTGCGAGCGAAGAAAATCATCGGATGGTATTTATGACGTGTGGCCCTGTGTGGACGCGGTGCTAGGGGCCACATGAGGAAAGGCAGACTGTTGCGAGGCTTTTCCCTTAGGAGCTTCCATTTGGAAAGTGAACACTGAGGCGTACTTAAAAATTATGACCCAATTCACCATGTACTGTGTGGGAGCAAAAATGTAATTACCTTTGACTTGTAGTGAGTGTGTAGTACAAACCTCGATCTACTCAAGCTTTCTGGGCCACCAGAAGTTCTTTTTTGTTTCAATCCTTGTTTAATATCTTATCAATCGGTCTCGGGCCCCTTTTCCTATTTAGGAAGCAGAGTTTACCGAATATAATCTTATCTTTCTTTGATGGTCAAGGATCCTGTGGTGTCAGATCGATGTTTGTAAACGTTCATGCGCTCCATGAGCTCCGCCGCGGACTGGGGATTAAGGCGGCCAGCTTTGATGTCAAAACCTGGCTCCGCCACTTAAAGAGCTGGGTGGCCTGGGACAAGTTGCATCACCAGCCTGAGCTTCTGAGTCTTGGTGTTCTCATCTGTGAAATGGAACTCATAGTAGTCACTCAGCTAGGATTAGAGATGACACGTGTAGAGTCCTTAAGCATAGTATCTGCTACGTAAGAAGCACCAGACAAATAGGAGTTCTTCTTCTCATCCATGTATCAAGACAAGACGGAATGTAGACAGAGCTCAGATAGTGTTCACCTACCCTAGACATATCGACTGCTGGTAGTGCATACTATTATGCCTGCCCAGATCTCCTCCTCGCCTGTCCCCCAGCAGCTGGGAATATCAGCGGCTGATGACTCACAGCTGTGTTCCTTGCTGGGCATGGCCCGTAGCCATCAGGCCCAAGGTCATACTCCCTCCCAGGCTGAATGATGTGGAGACAACAGTTCAGCCCCATTGCCTCAATTTGGGACAATTTTGAAGGGCCGCCCTAGCTCTAGAGTTGCCTGTTGGATCAGCTAAGACCTCAGAGGCAGCTGCGTTGCAGGCCGGTGTCTCCCTCTGCTGGGTCCCTCCCTTTGAAAGGAGGGATTTAAGCAGGGTCTGATGTGATGACTAAACCCAGTTAGGATGTCTTTGGGCTGCGTTAGCCACCCTGAATTATCAAGTGTTGGCGACCGAGAAAGGCTGTAGAAGGATGGTTCCATGTGTCTGACAGGAAACTGATTGGCTGGCCACATAAAAATCACATGCATCTCCTGAGAGCTCTCCCCAGGAAACCTGTGGCCCCCAACTTTCCATGTAAGAGTCTGTCCCAATCTAAGATCTTGCTTAGAAGTAAATTGCTGATTTAAACTTTTCTTAAGATTTGTATATTTCTCTTGAAAGGGATAAGCAGAACAAATGTCAGTGAATTGTATTTCCTGATTATTTAGGTCCCATTGCTACTGTAACAAATCATATAATCATAAATTTAGTGGCTTAAGACAACACAAATTTATTATCTTAAATTCTATAGTTCATAAGTCTGAAATGGGTCTCACTGCGTTAAATCAAGGTCTCAGCAGGACTGTGTTCCCTTTTGGAGGCTCTAGGGGAGAATCTATCTCCTTCCTCTTTCCAATTTCTAGAAGGTGCTCAAGCTCCTTGGCTCTTGGCTTTCTTCCTCCATCTTCAGGACCAGCAAGAGTGGGTCCAGTTAAACATTACATCACTCTGAACTCCTCTTCTGCCTATCTTACACTTTTAAGGATCTTGGGATAACATTAGGCCCACCTGGTTAATCCAGGATTATCTCCCTGTTTTAAGGTCAGCTGATTAGCAACCTTAATTCCATCTGCAACTTTAATTTCCCTTTGCCATGTAATGCAACATATTCACAAGTTCCTGGATTAGGATGTGGACATCTTTAGGGGGCCATTATTCTGCCTACCACACCAATCAAAGTTTTACTATTTAACTTGATAAGATAAATGGGAACCAGAGCAAAGTAAGTGAAGATGGACTTACTTGGACAATTACAATGTGTATACATCTTGTCATCTGGGATGTGTCAGGGTTGCGAACATCTGGGAAGCACAGTCTGGTGAGAGGAGGAGCTTTAGGAGGAACTGGGCAGCAGTGTAGGCAAAACTAAAAGTGACAAGAGCTTGAAGAAACTTAACTTATGCAATGCAAAAAGTAGAAAGGCTGTGCTCTGAGTACATTTGAAAGGAGGGATTTAAGTAGGGTCTGATGTGATGACTCAATTCAGTTAGAATGTCTTTGGGCTGCGTTAGGCACCCTGACTTATCAAGTGTTGGAGACTGAGAAAGGCTGTGGAAGGATGGTGCCGTGTGTCTGACATGAAACTGATTGTCACATGGCTGGCCACATAAAAATCACATGAAGAAATTTTGTCTAAATTTAACTAGCGCTGTCCGGGATCAGATGCAACCCTAGGTTTCCAGCAACTGGGAGGCATTTAAGTTCAAGGTAGCTCCATGAATGAAAGAATTGCTGACTTCTTATCAAAAAAGCTGTGCCCAGTACTCTCATTTGTCTCTTTAGAGCTGGAGACTCTAGCTACTAACTGCCATCTCTGGCCTAGGGCTCAGCATTGCAGGACAGAGAGCTGTTCAAGGTGCATGTGTGGGGGTGTCTCTGTCCTCAGTGAACCTGTTGCTCATGTTTATAATCCACTGAATAAAAGCTCAAAAGTCCTAGCAAGACACAACTGAAAAGGACTCAGTGACCTGGTCAGTTTCCTCTGCCTTAGCAGAGCTGAGTGCCTGGGGCTTCCAGGCAGGTTACTTGGGAACATATACGAGGAAATTTAAGGTATGTTTTAAATAAACACACCAGAGCATATGCACCCTGCATGAATCTCCACTTTAAAGCAGTCCCCTTGGAAGATGAATCACGTATTCCAAAGATACCGTGAGAGACAATCTGGATCGTTTCTTTTGAAGACACTTAAAGTGCATACTTTGGAGTATCTTGATGGGGGCAAATATTTATCCTTTAAAGGTGGATCTGATTTTTACCAGCAGCCACAATTTGTTTGTATCAAAGTCCGGGAAATAGGTTGAATAATCAAACTAAGTAATACCACTTTAGATGAAAAGATGAGTCTGATGTAATTGAATGAGACTGGTTTTCTCTTGAGGGTTGTAGATGGTCCTGAGGGCCAAAGAGTAAGAACAATGGCCTCATTGATGGGATTAGCTGGCACCTTTCAAAGTAATTTCTTTAAAAGATCATGCACAGTTGAGGATAGTAGCTTTGGGAATTTTTCTTGAAGTTTATTACTTCAGAGAGATATTGTACCTTAGTGATTAAAAGCACAGATTCTGAAGTCAGTTCTGGAAACAAAGTTCAGCTCCATAATATTTCAGCTGTGTGACCTTAAGCGCGTCACTTACCCTTTCTGAGCTTCATTTTCTTCATCTGAATAGGAGGCTTATCCTATAAACTACCTCAGAGGATAACTGCAAGAAATAAATAAGGTCATATACATAAAACACAGGTTATAGATATAAAACAGTTTACTGCATGACATACAGTAGGTGCTCAATAAATAGTGGCTGTTGTTTTTCTTCATCAACACATTGGGTGTACACAAATACACACTCCTGCTCATCCTGAGGCGAGAGCAAATTCACAGTATTGATTGTATTTGTGACATGACCGTGCTAGTAACTGTCATTTATTAAACACCCTTGGTGGGTAAAACGCTTTCAAGCCTCACTGTAACCCCCTTAGAGGTAGGTACTATTATTGGACCCATTTTAACAGATGAGGAAATTTGAGGCCTCATGAGTTAAGCAACGTGCCCCAAAGCATTCCGCTGCAAAGCCGAGGAGTCAGGATTGGAAACCAGGTACTCGGACTCCCAAACCGGCACATTTAACCCTTTCTCACACAGCTGCTCACGAAGGCCTGTTGGTTCTCTCCACAGTGACACGAGGGCGGCGTGAGTAGGGGTCCAAGCATGGGCTTTGGAACCACACGGGCTAGATCTGAGCTTGAATCCCAGCTCACTCACTTACCTGTCATGCGGCCCGCCCAGGTTTCTCTGCGATAACGTGGGGAATGAAGAGACGCTGCAGGAGTAGCACAGTCACTGCTCGGAAGGAGATGTGAATGAAATCCCCAATTAACAGAACATCCTGCACAGGGCGGCGTTTGGCGCCACACCCCCACCCTTGAGATACACACGCCTGCCAGCGGGAGAGAAGCATCGCGGCTCTGAAAGCCTCTGGTGATAGCCTGAGTATGAAAAACAGCCTCCCTGATAGGGGGAAATTCTCCTGAAAGTGGGCAAAGTGTTTCCGTCAGATTGTGGCGGAATTGCAGGGGGGGCGGGGAGGTGACAGACAAAACCACTTCGTGCTCTCTCTGGGCCCACGCGCTGGCACTCTGATCAAGCACTTTTCCTGACACACGTGCCTGGAGAGCAGCTTGTTATCTGGGGCCGGGGACGGGCCGCCCGCCCCCACTCCTGCCTGGGGCTTCCTCCCACCTCCCCGTGTAGACCCTTCTCACGCAGTGACTTAAAAAGAACCCGGAGTGGCCAGAGGAAACACCGCATTGGTTGCAGCTTAGTGTCCGGCAGGTCTAGAGCAGTCATTCGTTCGTTTGTTCCTTCACTCATTCGTTCATCTTCTGCAGCAGGGAAGTCAGCAGCCAGTCGTGCAGCCAAGAGGCCTATTATGGGCTGAATTGTGTTCCCCCCACATTCATATGTTGTGACTCAGACTGTGACTATATTTGGAGATAAGACCTTTACAGGGGTAATTAAGGTAAAACGAAGTCATATAGGTAGGCCCTAATTCAATGTGACGTGTGTTCTTATAAGAAGAAGGTATTAGGACACAGATAACAGACCTTGTGAGGACACAGTGAAAAGGTATCTTCTGGAAGCCAAGGAGAGGCCTCAGAAGAAACCATCCTTGCAGACGCCTTGATCTTGGACGACTAGCCTCCAGAACAGTGAGAAAATTAAGTTCTTTACGTCACCCAGTCCGTGATATTTTGCTATGGCGGCCCAAGCAAACTCATACAAGGCCTACACTTCCTTTTCAGGCTTGCACACAAGGGTTAGGGGAGGGTGTGGATGCCTCCCAGGAGAGCCCTGCGCTGAGATGCTTCCTGGAGCTCAGGGCACCAAGGCCGAGCGGTGCTGGCTGTTCGGCACAAAGAGCCTCCTGGATTTGCCTTCCGTGTATCTGTGACCAACGCCCCTGCAGTCCCCTTTGTACCACCTGAGCAGCCTTCCTGACGTCCAAGCCAGTCACTCTGGCTCACCTGGGAAACTGCACACGAGCCTGCTCGGAAAGCCGAAAGTGGCTTCCAGCCCTCTTGGGAGTGGCTTAGACGATTCTTTTTTTTTTTTTTTTTTTTTTTAAAGAGGCTTGTTTACACGATGCTAGCTGCTAGCTGCTTTTATCCGCGCTTTGTTGTTGCTTGAATAAGAACCTGTTAAATGACCCAGATTGTGCGTTCTACCTGCCCTTTGAGAGGACAGAGTAACAAATTTAAATGCGTATTTGGAAAATGTGCTTTATTTTCCTAGAGAGGAACTATACAATCTGAAACTGATAATATTTGAAGGTGCCGCCCATGATTTTTTTTCCTGAAATTCTTCTCCCCCTGCCAGCTACTCACCCCCTGGAAAGTCAGGTGCTGTCCTAGTTATAGTGCTTACTCAACAAGTCACTGATGGCACCAGCTTTTACAAATGTGGGTTCGTATTCCTACTTGTTCAACATCAATTTGTAACCCAGAAAGCCTTTGTTAAATATTGAAATTAAAATGGCTTTCCTGTGGGGTTATTTCCATTTCCTCATCTGTAAAAAAGGAGCTTTAAAGTGATCTCTAATATATCCTCCAGCTGCCAAGACTGTGATTCTGTTTTGTAAAATGGGCAAATGTGTGAGTCTTTCTATGCCTCCCCACAGCAAGATATCATTCTAACCCAAATATGATGTATTTCATTCATTAGCTTAATAAATGCTGTTGCGTGAGGGACTGAATTAATTAATGAATGCCTACTGGGCTCCCAGCCCCAGGGAACACGCAGATAAATAAGACAGTTTCTGCTTGTCAGGAGCCCACACTCCGAAGGGGGAGACAGATGTGGAAACAGAGGTGCTGCTTGGTTCGACGTTCTTCGTTTTCAGTTAGTTTTACTTATTATGATTATAAGAACTTTACTTTATTTCATGCCTGCTCTGCATTGAGCACGCTGCTGGATGTTGTACAGCGAGTCCTAATACTCACTCTACAAAGTAAGTATTATTACTGACGCTATTTTAAAGATTAGAAAATATAGGTCAAGAACCTTAGTCTGGTTAACTCCTCATCCACATATGTAATAGGAGCTATATAAGCTTTACTGTTTCTGGAAAGAAAAGCCAAATGATACCATGATTCTATCTCAGTGAAAGGCAGAAAGTGTGGTTGATTTTGTTTTCAATTCATTCACTTAACTGACATTTATTGAGCATCTTCTCAGTGTCTGTAAAACTTAAAAACTAAGTATTCTTCTGACCTGCTCCTGGTGCAGTTTGAGCAAAGGAGAAAAAGTGTCAACTAATGATTACACCGAAATGGGACCAATACTCTGATATAAAAGCAACAGAGCGCTCTGGGATCCCAGAGGAGAGAGCAGCTAACTCAGGGCTGGAGTTGTCAGGGAGGGTGACCTTTGAAGGATAAGTAGGAATTCATGAGGCAGAAGGAAGAAGGATGCTCCTAGCAGAGGGAACAGAAAGTGCAAAAGCCTAGTTATGCGAACAGAACCCTGCATTTGGGGAACAAAGAGCAATTCTGTGTGGCTGAGTGTAAAGGGAGTGAATGAGCCTTGAGGATGGGGCAGCCAGGTGGAGAGGTCAGGTGGGGCCACATTGAAGGGTTCCTTCCAGAATTCATCTTTTGACTGATGAAGTCTTTTCCAGAGGGGATGGTGACATCATCTGATTTGCTTCAGCGAGGAGCAGTGATAATCAGTCCTGGCTGCACACCAGGATAACATGGGGAGTTTTAACAAATCCTGATGCCTAACGCTGCCCACCGGATCAATTAAACAAGAATTCCTGGGAGCAGGACTCAGGCATTTGGTATTTTTTTTTTTTTAAACTCTCCAGGTGACTCCAATGTGCAGCCAAGGTTACGAACCACGGGTGTGGAGAAAACTCCAGAGAAGAAAGAAGTTGGTACCCAGGAGGCCAGTTAGGGGACTACTGGAGGCCTGGGGAATTCCAGGGCAGTGGTTCTCGAACATCAGTGCATCAGGATCACATGGAAATCTTGCTAACTTGCTGGGCCCCAGCACCTAGCTTTTGATGCAAGAGGTCTGGGGAGAGCCAGAGAATTTGCATGTCTAGCCATTTCCCAGGTGGTGCTGATGCTGCTGGTGCAGGGACCTCACTCTTAGAACCACAGCTCTGTGGCCAGGCAGTGGGATGGAGAGGAGAAAATGGACGGCGAGGTGTTTTGGAGGCAGGGAGAGGGGGATCTGGCAACGGGGTGAATGGTGACGCAATGATATTAACCAAAATGGGAACGGAGAAGACCTTTTTGCTCAGGGTAATGATAGGGGGAGAAGATGTTGGACGTGTAAGACTAGCCATGTTTGTTGGAAAGATCTAGGGAAAGGCACTGAGTCAGCAGCTGGGAATGCTTCTCTAGCCATCTGGGAGAAGTGAGGCACGTTCTGGGACAAATCAGCACCTCGTATTTAGCCTAATTCCAGATAGACATGAACTGTTGACTGCATATAGCTTGAGAATATACATTACTCCTATTGGAACCATTTTTTCTGATATGTTTAATCAAAAAAGACTGTGGTGATGTCTTTGTAGCCCCTCTTCAAAAAAAAAAAAAAAGACCCACATTACACATAAGCCATTAAACCTGGTTGTTAGTACACATAAGTCAAAAGTAAAAACTGCCTCCCCCAGTTTTTTCCATTTATCTTCACACATGAATTTGAAAACCTAAAGTAACATTTATTTCTTTATTACATTGGTAATTCTTACATTTTCCTCTTGTGAGAAGAGTCCAAGGCATCTGGCTGAGCCTCAGTTTCCTCAGTGGGGTGGTTTCAGTAGCTGTCGAGGACCCTTCCAACTCCAGCATTTCGTGAGTTTGCCTTTGACTTGGTGTTAGTTTTGCCAGAAGAATCTGCAGGAGCTGGTGACACTGGAAAAGTTTGTTTTTGCCCATTTGAATTTAACTTTTAGAGTACATTTCTATCAAAAAATAGTAAGGCCCTATTGTCAGAGCTCTGTCCTTAAAGGTATTTCCAAACTTGTTTCTTATTCCTCACTTGACAAGTGCTGTCACAGAGCTCCATCACTCCTGGACTAACAGCTACCAATAAACAGAAAATAATTTCCAACCAGCTAACATGCTGTTTACTTTCCAGAAAAACTGCACTTTCCTATCTGACAGTTGATCAAGGGGTAGCCCGCTGCTGTCAGCAGGGAGAAATGTTTAAACACAGAGATGGGAGTTTAAACATTTTCTCATTATCACAGAATGAGGGGGAAAAATACAAATAAATAAATAAGTAAAAATGGCATCCAGACTCTCTAACCCCCTGCTGGGAGCTTAATGAAGCTGTGTCATGTGACCCAAAGGAGTAGGCTTTTATCTCTGGCCCCAGTACCCGTTACTCAAGTGACACCTGTCACATGACCCAACTTTGGTCTTTTATCTGCCTTCCCCAGCCATTCTTGTGGGGAATTGTCTTTTCCAGAGATGTGTGGTCTGTGGTGGCCATTGTAGTGGGTTCTGGTAGTGCCATTAGCCTGGTCTTTTGCTTTCCTTGCCTTGAAACCACTAGATCTCTCCTCCAATATTGTTTAAACATGATAAATTATGAAACACCTGCAAAACTAAAATAAACACCAAAACCAAACAAACAAAATCTCAGAGAGCACAAAAAACATCAGTGTCATTATTATATTTCATATAAGTTTGTAGGAATTGGAATTTGGAGAGAAATTTTAAAACACTCATCTTCATTTCTGAATGTTTATTAGAGTAGGAGGTTAATAAAACCCAAGTACACTTTGTTATAAGCGTGCCTGAAACTTTAACTAGCCAGGCTCACCACGGAGAACCACAGTCACAAACTACCAGCACCGAGTGCTGTGGCTTTCCCTCCCTCAACTTCATCCTAAACCCCAGTCTGACTCGTCTACTCTTTTACTCGGTTTCTCATCCTCCTCCTGGCCTCCTACCTCACCTCACTAGTTAGAACCCCATGGGTTGGGACTTCCCTGGTGGCACGGTGGTTAAGAATCCACCTGTCCACGCAGGGAACACAGGTTTGATCCTGGTCTGGGAGGGTCCTACATGCCGAGGAGCAACTAAGCCCGTGTGCCACAACTTCTGAGCCCGCGTGCCTAGAGCCCATGCTCCACAACAAGAGAAGCCACCGCAATGAGAAGCCCACGAACTGCAACAAAAAGCAGACCCCACTTGCCACAACTAGAGAAGAGCCCGCATGCAGCAATGAAGACCCATCGCAGCCAAAAAAAAAAAAAAAAGAATCCCATGGCTTTGAACCTTTCATTTCCCTGGTCCCTTTATCTTCTGCTTCCCTATGACTACTGACATCCATCACAACCACCACCTCCATGAACATCACCACCACCACAAGTTAGCTGATTTTTATAGTGCTTACTATTTGCCAGGAACTGTTTAAAATACTTTAAATGTATTCACTCATTTGTTCCTCACAAGCAACTCTGTGATATAGATATTATTATTATCCCCATATTACAGAAGAGAAAGAGCACAGAGGAGTAAAGTAACTTGCCCAAGGCCACACAGCTAGTTAGTGCAGAGCCCGATCCAAAAGCGGTCTGGCTCTTGATCTCGCTCAACACTGGGCAATATTCAGAACTTTTCTAAACCTTTACCCGTGTACTTTTTTTTTTTTCTATCACAGAGGATATGTGTCTCTTTTCTTCTTCCAGGCAAACATAAGCTCTTAATCTCATTTCCTTCAATCTCTGATTCTTCACTGATTCATTCATTTATATATTCCACAAATATTTATTAAACACTGATTATATGTCATGCACAATTCCAGATGCTTGTGCTACATCAGTGAACAAAACATTAAAATCCTTGCTCCTGGGGGACTTACTTTCTCGTAGAGGGAGAGAGAAAATAACTCTTGAACAACATGAGTTTGAACATGGGTCCACTTATATGCAGATTTTTTTCAATAGTAAATTCTACAGTGCTACCAGATCTGTGGTTGGTTGAATCCACAGGTATGGAAGAACCACCAATACAGAGGACCGACTCTAAGTCATATTCCAATTTTTGACTGCGTGGAGGGTCGGTGCCCCTAACCCCTGAGTTGTTCAAGGGTCAATTGTAAACAATAAATATAAAACATCAGTATGTCATATATGAACAAAATGAAAACCTAGAGTCAAGGGAGTAAAGGAGTGTGGGGTTGCAAGTAAACAAATGGTAGAGGAGTTCATTCACTCAAAAGATATTTATCAAGGACCTACTGTGTACAAGGGACTATTCAAGGTGGTTGAAATACATCAGTAAATAAAACAAAGTTTCCTATCCTAATGGAGCTTACCTTTTAGCAGGGATGAGAAATAAACATCATAAATAAGTAAACCATAAATTATAGATCATGAAATCCAGTGATAATTTGCTTTAGAAAAACCGAACAGGGTAAGGGGGATTTCTGTGCAGGAGGCTTGGGTGTTGAATAGGATGGCTGGGGTAGGCTTCACTGACGGCATTGGAGCAAAGGCTTGAAGTCGGCTAGAGAGCTGGCTGTGTGGATATTTGGGGGAAAACGTTCTAGGCAGAGGAAAGAGCCAGGCAGAAGCCTAAGGAGGGAGCGTGCCTGTGTGTTTAGACTATCCGCTGATTCTCCCAACTTCTTTCCTTTTCCTTCACTCCATAAAATGCAAAAACTTCTCCTGTGCTTAAAAAACAAAACAAAACAGAACAAAACCCTCTTGGTGCTTCCACATTCTAGCTAGTACTCCATCTGTTTTATCCTCTTGTGACAGAGTTTCTGAAAGATATGTCCTATTTCTACTTTCTTACCAATCACTCTTTAATCCATTGTATTTTTCTATGACCACCATTCCACGGAAACTGCTCCCTTGGAGGTCACCCATGACCACTAGCGATCAAAATCCATGGCCTGCCTTGGTTTACACCCTTCTGACATTTTCTCTGTGGGCCCCTCAGTCTTGGTACACTCCTCTTGACTTTTGTCACCCAGAATGATTCTAGTTTTCTGCTCCACAGTTCCAATTTCTAGCCATTAATACCTTGTCTCCTTTGCGGATTCTTCCTTCTTCCACCCTTGTGCTTCTTCTCTTTGTATGTGTTCTTTTGGGGAAACATATCTTTGGGACTTCAAGGACATGTATGTAGGTCATGCCCACATATAGCCAGTCTTCATTTCCTAGTTCCAGGTCAGCAGTTCCAATTGGAGGTCTGATGCACACCTCCAACTCAAGATGTCCAGAAATGTGAATATAATCTCCTCTCCTGAACTAATTGCTTGACTAAAAATGATATATGGAGTCATTCAGGCCTGCAGACTGGAAACCTTGCAGCCATTCTTCATCTCCCAGTGCTCCCTGCACCACTAACCCTACAGTCAATTAGTTGCTATAGCAGATTCTTTGGTTGACTGTTCAGCAGTCATTCCCCACTTCTTCCCCAGTTAAGGGAAAACTGATTATTCAGGAACTTGTCCCTCAGGAAAGGTGATCCCCACTTCAGATCAGTAGCAAATCCTGACCATTCTAAAGCAGTCATCTAATTTCCCTTGCTAGCAATTTAGGAGTGGATATGTGACAGTCTGATCAGTAAGATGTGAAGAGAACTATGCTTTCTTTGAAAAAGAAGCACACAGGAAGAGACACCCTCTTCTTCAACTGGACATTGTCATATGTGCATGTGATCCCTGCGGCTGTGGTAGCATCTTGTGACCATGTTAGGAACCAGCCTGAGAATTAAGGCAACGAAGGACACCAAAGATACAGTGTAGAAAGATGGAAGGAACCTGGGTCGTTGATGATGTTGTTGACCCATCAATCAATCCTGGAACTACGTACTTCTGGACTTCTTATGTGACCTAATATTCTTATGGATTAAGCCACTGAATGGGGGTTTTCAATTCCTTACAGCCAAAAACATCCTGTCCTTTCTTTACCTCCTTCACACAGGGCTGTCTTCTTTTCACCACCACCCCCTGTCCCCACCCCTAATAGCCTGGCAAACTCTCACTTGAAGACAAAGATTAATTGTCATCTCCTCTACGACAGGGAGGACCAAAATATTATTAGATCTTATATTTCTTTCCATCTAATGTCCCATTCGACTACAAGATCCTTGGGGGAACTTTAACTTTTATATTTCTACTGTCTAGGTGTTTGTGGAATAAATTAGTGAATAGATAGGAAGGATTATTTTATATCTTGGTTCAGTTTTGGGCTCCCACAAGATTTTCTTGTAGTATCCAATGACAAGTCTTACAGAAGAAACAATTGTTTACAAGGATGCTAATAAACTTGAATGAATTCATTACCCAGCACCTTAGATCTTATACCAGGTGCCCATCAGCCTACTTAGGCAAGGAGAGGAGTTAGAAGTAGAAAATGTGAGTAGGTTCAGAGAGGATGGACTAAACTAAAACTGCTCTGGGAATTCATTTATGAAAGGCATTGAGAGTAACAAAAAGGCATCAGTCAATGTAACCTTCAGGGAAGTCTGAACACTTTGGTTTTAAGAAATGTAACTGCTCAGAGTTTATTTTCTTCCAGAAGGTAACCTCCATTGGATGTTTCCAGAGATTTTGTTATAAAAAGGCAAACATTTTTGAGAATTACTCCAAGGTGGTATTAGATGTGCACTTAAAATATCAAGAAATGTTAGAAGACAACATTACCAACTCTCATAAAAATCCTACCACTTAATGTCAGCACTGTTCAACAAAACTTTCTTCAATAACAGAAATGTTCTGTATCTGCATTGTGCATTTTGGTAGCCACTAGTCACATGTGACCATTGAGCCCTTGAAATGTGGTTAGTGTGACTGAGGAACTGAAATTTATCTTGATTAAATTTAAATTTAAATAGGCACATGTAGCTAGTAACTACCATGTTGGACAGTGACCAACATACTTTATGTGACCCAGAACTAGTCAGGATAGGCTAGGTTACACTGCAGTAACAAACAATTCCCAAATAGTAATGGATTAGAACAAAGTTTTCTCTTTTTCACTATATATTCATCATACATCATCTGGGGACTCTGTTCTACATCTCCTCATTCTGGGACCATGTTGAATGCTGCTGGTCACTGTAACAGAAGGAAAAGTAGAGATCTTGAGGGTCTTGCACAGGCAATCAAATAAACACTTGGTTCAGAAGTGATACATATCACTTCCACTCACAATTCATTGGCCAGCACTAATCATACAGCCCTATTCACCCACCAAAGGGCCAGGAAGTGCCATCCAATTATGGAGTCTGGGAGACAGAAATACTACGTGAGTAGCACTAGTGACTGAAAAAGTAAGCATCACTAAAATAACTAATACATCTAATCAAACAAAAATAAATCATATTTTTAAAAGTCAGGTGTATGTCTATGCAAAAGAGTCAACCAAAACATGGGAGGAAAAATGCATGCACGAACACCAGAAATGCTCCTTTGACAGAATCGAGGAAACAAGGAAGATTGGAATAACGTTTTTGTGTTTCATATGTAATTTTTATTAAGATTTTGAATAAGCAAATCCATTCATTAAAGGAGAAAAAGAAGAAAGCACCAGCATAATTTATCCTCCATTATAATTAAAGAGAATAATTTTGCTAATTTTTACCTTTTAAAAAATCGTAAAAAAACAAAACCAAAACCAAAAATTAGCCTATCTGTTCTCCCAACAATAGGATCTTACTATAATTCCAAGTACAGTCTGTCCACAGCTCTTCAAAAGCCCTTATTAGACAATCTTGGAATTAGCTGGGAACTTAGTGGTCAGCTTTTCTAATTTCCATTGTAGGAATCCTTCCTACAGCTTTCTGTGTCTTCTGGGGCACTACTGTTATGGAAGCACATTTCATTGGTGGACAGGTGAAACTGTTAGAGAACTCTTCCTGGTGTACCAAAAATAGCATCTCTGAGCTTTCAGTATACATATTTGTCCTGGCTGCACAAGCAACCAGCAGAGAGCCAGCCCCTTTGCTCCATGAGAACCCTCAATTCCTTGAAGGGACTTTCTCTGCCTCCGGGTTTTCCCTTTTTGGACTCTTCCTCCTTGTCCCCTGGTCTCCATGCCCCCATTCTCCTAACAGCCTTCCTTGGAGTGTGCAGCCCAGAGTTGGGGGTGGAGGTGGGGAAAGCAAAGACTGGGGACAGAGTCTGAGCATCACATCCTAGATACTTCAATTCTGTTCTTCTCTGTAAGGTGGGGAATAATTACACCTACCTCTTCCTTGTTAAGAGGATTAAACAGGATTAGATTTGTAAGTTAATAGATGCACAATAAATATTTACTTCAATATGATGTTTTAAAGTGTGATGGATAGAGCTAAATCTAGCAATAATTTAGATGTGAGCTGACTAATTCCCTTCTCTGGGACACCATCTTATTCCTTCATTTATATTACCTACAAGTATTATCATTATTTTTGTGGGCAGCCAGACGTACTATTGAGTTGGTCAAAAAGTTCGTTCGGGTTTTTCACACCATCTTACAGAAAAACCCAAATGAACTTTTTGGCCAGCCCAGTATTAATTCATATTATAGTTAAAAGTGCCAGTTTATACAAAGTCACAGCCTTACTTAACTTGTTGACATTTTAAGCCTCAAGTGTAAGAAATTAAACCAGATGAAATTTGACAGGAATGTATTGGCTTGTTGCTCATTAGCTTGTTTTATTTTCTGGGTCCTTTGCTTTGAATAGACTATTTTTTTAGAGCAGTGTTAGGTTCACAGCAACATTCAGCAGAAGTTACAGAGATTTCCCATATCCCCCTGCCCCTCCCCTGCACCGCCTCTCCTGCTATCAACATCCCCCACAGAGTGCTACATTTGTTGCCCTCTATGAACCTACATTGACCCATCATTACCACCCAAAGTCCGTTTTACATTAGGATTCATTCTTGGTGTTGTATATTCTATGGGTTTGGACAAATTTATAATTAATGACATGTATCCACCATTATAGTATCACACATAGTTACCCTGTCATACAAATCCTTAGTGTACCATCTACTCATCATTCCCTCCCTCCTGACCCCCAGCGATGACAGATCTTTTTACTGTCTCTATAGTTTTGCCTTTTCCAGGATGTAAGATAGTTGCAATCATGTAGTACGCAGCCTTTTCAGATTGGCTTCTTTCACTTAGTAATATGCATTTAGGGTTCCTCCATGTCTCTTCATGGCTTGATAGCCCCATTTCCTTTTAGGGTTGAATAACATCCTGTTGTCTGAATGTACCACAGTCTATTTACCCACTCACTCTGAGAAGGACATATTGGTTGTTTTGAAGTTTTGGCAGTTATGAATAAAGCTGCTACAAACATCTATGTGCAGTTTTTGTGTAGACCTACCTTTTTAACTCCTTTGGGTAAATACCAAGGAGCACGATTGCTGGCTCCACAGTAAGAGTATACTTAGTTTTGTAAGAAACTGCCAAACGATCTTCTAAAGTGGCTGTACCATTTTGCAGTCCCACCAACACTGAGAGTTCCTGTTGCTCCACATCCCGGTAGCATTTGGTGCCGTCCGTGTTCTGGAATTTGATCATTCTAACAGGTGTGTAGTGGTACACATTAGCTTTTAGCAAGTTCTCAGTCTTTTGAATCATGATCCAATGCTAAATATCAGCTGCCTTGTCAAGAGTGGTGTATGCTACAGATTTGATGGGCTTGTGATTACTGGAAAGATCATGGACACTGGAGACAGCCAGACCTGAGGTGTGTGCCTTAACTCTGGTGTACTGCCATGGAGAAGTTAGTTAACTTTTCTGAGCCTCAGTTTCCTCTTTTGTAAAAGGGAAGTAATAAATGAATAATAACAGTACTTACTATAATAACTACTTACTATAATAACAGTACTTAATAATAACAGTACTTACTATAATAATAGTACTTAATAATAACAGTACTGTAAGAATAAATTGTGCACCTTCTCTCATTTTATTCAAGTGGTTAATAAAAACATTTGACCAGAAGAGGACTCAGGGCTGAACCTTGTACCGCACCACTGCTGGCCTTTCTCCAGGCTGTATAATCACTGTTCTTTGAACACATATATCTGCCCCATCATCCAGCCCACACAGTTTCATCTTTCAGGTATATCTGGACAGGCTTTTTCAAACGCCTTACTAGAATCAAATACTCAGTGAGGCAGATTTCTTTGGACTATTTGTGTGCATTTTTCCTCCTTCTATCTCAGACTTTGAGTGTATAGGTACTATTTTTAAATTCTCTCTTAATTAGTTCCTCCTTGTTTTTCTAAAGGCTGTATAGAAGTCTCTGGTTTCTAGGCTACTACATTTCCTGAGTAGATGATCCCCAGATGAAGTAATTTGAGTCTCCCCGGCATCTTTTGGAAGGACCCATCGTAGAAAATGAAACATGTGTCAGCCAAGACAGAGCTCTCATTTTATTTGAGGCTTATGTGTGTGCACACACGCATGTGTGTCTGATGGTGCAACGCGACTTGAGTTACAACTTTGGAACTCTTTGCTCTTATCTCTCTATTCAGTATCTCTGCCATCAAGTCAGAGCTGAGATTCCGCATCACTTTTGCTATCATCACAGACAATTAGGATTCAGTAGAAGGAGACAGCCTGACACTTAATTCTAGGCAGCAGCTCAATCCAAACTCCCCAAATCTGGCTGGGATGGGGTGGTACTGTGTTTTCATAATCCAGTTAGTGAAGGAAGAAGCGCCCCCTTGGAAATCATAACAAAGAGGCTGAAGCAAGTCCTTTTGTTGACAACTTTATACAAGAAACTACCTTCCCTAGAGACTGTTCTAAACTTTAGACTAATCCTCTCCTTGTCACAGAAGTCCTTCTGTTGGGGGAAATTGTAAGTGAACACAGGAGTGACAGGCCTCTGTAAGCACCAGCCCTGTCTCCAAAATCTTTCAATTGTTGCCTCCCATCTGTCCTGTTCTCCTTCTGGCCCAGGGATCTCTCTATCAAATAACGAAATGAATGAAATTATTCAAGCGTCCTCTTCTCAGATGATTTCAGTCTGTGTCTAATTTTTGAGCCCATCACTGTTAAATTCTAGGCAAATATCAATAGCAATAACCTTTCATTGCTTTTTCTTCAAGTATTATGTACTGTTGCTTTGGACATCATGTTTAAAATATTCCACGTCACAGGTGATGACATAAAACCCTTGGTCCAGTGTGGAGTTAGATTTGAAGCTTCTTAGAAAGTGGGAGCAAATTAAAATGGAAACATAAATAGCCCTGGAAGTGAATGAAGAATAAAAAAATCACAATCATGAATAACATCTTATAGATTGAGTAAGGAAACCTGTTAAATATTATTGCAAAGTTATTGATGGAATTATATATATATATGTGTGCGTATAGATAGATAGAAAAGGTGATAATAAATTTTAACAGAGGTAGCATCTTACTCCTGGTAATAAGAACTAAGAAAGCTTTAAAAAGAATCAGAATCTATCTCCAAATGTACCTCACCACACCCTAACTATTCAAAACACACCAAGCTTTGAAATAATATGTGTAAAGTGCCTGGCACATGGTATATACCCAGTAAATTTTAGTTCCATTTCTCTGTTGTAGACATTAGTGTACATTTTTTCCATACCTGAAACTGACATTCTGAGGATCCTTTAAGAGTCTTAATTTTCAGGCATTGCTGCTAGTTATAAGGCCTAATATGTCCATTTACATTTTGAATCTCCTGAAAAGTGCATATTTTAACATAAATTCAATTTAGTGGAAAAGATTTACAGGCCCCCAGTGTCCATGTGATTACCACTTTCAGTCCCTAACTCCAGCACTCCCAGATTTTGCTGATCCCAAGCTATTTATTAAACAGTTTAATTGCTCCAGCTTTTCCCTATTGTGGTTCGTCTCCCGGGCTTTATCTCCTTACATTAGTATCAAGGGCCTAGGGACATGGGGAGATTACTCCAATGCACGCTCAGTCTGCCTCCTCCCTTCTTCAATTGCTGGCACAGGCACTAAGTTTGTCACGCTGCTTTTAATTGATTTTCTATTGTGACCAATTTACATCTACAGGTAATGACTCTTTGTGGAAACGGACTGTCATTCAGAGAGGCAGGGTAATCTCCCTAACTTCTGGCTGTTTAGTAAAACAAAATAACAACCACAATAGAAATAATCGTTATTTCTTAGGGGCACCAGCATCTGAGACCATTTCCATCCATGTCTTTGATAATTTTATGAAGGGCAAATTCATGTTATAGAATGTAGTGAAAGTATACACTATTCTCATAACTAGCGGGTTTAAAATGGCATAATTACACAGTAAAATCTCCATTCTAGAAATCCTTTTTACTTGGGAATACCATAATTGTATTGCCTATTGTAATTCCAATTGTACATGACCAAACTATAAACCAGTATTTCATAAAATGCTCTGATGAACAGCGATAATTCTAAACTTCCCTGATCTTTCCGAATTTCTAAATACAGTGATCGTAGAAGATCCAAAAGACAGACATTCTTGATGTGTATATGCCTTTAACAGAGAGACTGGCAAAGAGCTGACTCCTGCCGCGTGACTGACAGTGGGGGGGCGGGGGTGGTGCAGGCAGCACGCCAGTCCTTACCATCCAGGTCCCGAAGGTTCTGTGAGGAAGCTCAGCAAGCTGTGGTTGCCAGATGCATGGCCAAATCGTAGGCTAACGCTTGTGGTTTGGGATATAGCCAGGGTCCCCTGCAGGGCTGGCTGGCTGGCTCTGAGTGAGGGTCTCCCCTTGATTCCTCTATCTAGATTATTGTCCCCTCCACCCACCACGGAAGGCCCCGGATGAGACGTGCTCTTGTATGATCTAGGGATGTCTGTACCACGGTGGCGTGTGGAGTTGTCTCACCTGCCTTCCTGTACCTACCAGCTAAACGCTTTACGGTATGGTAGCTTCGGGAAAATTCTCCACAGCACCCCTTCCTCCTCAAGATTACCTTGGAAGGCTGGGCTGATGGAGAAAACTCCTGAGAGCAGCTGAGTCTGTGACCCTTGTGGGTGGCTCCTGCCTCCCTATCAGGTCCTTGTGGTTCCCAGAGCTCATCCTGGAGAGGACTCCCTGTAACCAATGGTGCAAAAGGTGTAGCCTAAGAAGCCTGTAGCAGTGATGACTGGATTCTCATAGGCCTCTGAAACCACCTCCTGGGTGGGGCTGGACTCTAAACCAGGTCTTCCCTGGCACCTGGGGGCAGGCCAGGTGGTAATTTGCACCACTGTGGTGACCGACCATCCTGGTTTACCCGGGACCGTGTCAATTTTAGCACCGAACGTCCCACATCCCGGGACACCCCTCGGTCTTGAGCAAATGGGAACAGTGGGTCACCCTGACCTCTGATTTTGTCCTATCAGCTGACAGTGAGAAGTACGTAGTTAAGGGAATTTAACATGCCAGTGGAGTCCTGTATTCCAATGTGTCAGCTCGAGGCCTTACAGTGACGTGTAAGGCCTGTCTCAGGAGTCTTATCCCGCCCCCTGCAATGAGAGCTGACGCACACTGCCCTCCTCCTTTCACAGCCGCAGGGCCGAGGCCTCTGAGCCCACAGTGGGAATGAAGAGCCAGGCACAGAACAGAGCTGCTCTGAACCCATGAACAAGGTCTTCACTGGACAGTGGGTGATTTTCAGTTCCATCCATAAAGAGCCACACAGTTGGAACCACTTACCTGGAAGATCTTGGTGATCTCACTCTTTCTGTTCACCAGCATTTGCTAAACCCGGCTGGGTGGTGACCTTTCCGGTAGGAGGCCAAAAGGTCACACATTTCTGGCTTTAGCCTCACTCCTGAAACTGTAAACAAAGACTCCTCTGTAGGGAAGAAAAGAGAACACCACCATATTATTTCCTTGGATCTTTCACAGTGTATTTTTTATGTCTGTTGTAATATTTGTCACCCGAAGAGACGTCAAAACGTGAGCCAGACTTATACACCAATAATTTGCACTGACTCACGGATAACTCACTTTACTGAACAACTGTCACGTGCCTCCTATTCAATTCAATTCCATTCAATGCATATTTACCAAATGAACACTTGGGTAAGGCATTAGGCTTGGTGTTGAAGGTGGTAAAAATAGGAGTAGAACTGGGAGCCACACACACACTAACAACAAGAGCCAAAAGCAAGCCAAGGAGTCTGGACACGAGTCCGGGTGATGACAGGCAGTGAGGATTGTGCTGGGCTAGATATGTTTTGGAAAGTTTCAAATTTCTGTTACATTAGATACATTTGGCAGCCTATTTAAATAGACTCTACAAAAGGTGTGACTTTTGCAGATTAAATTTTTTTTTGAAATATATGTATATTACCTGTGCCCTCTGATTCATGTGTTTTGTTAGCTCAGAATGCTGACAGTTTGCATTTTTATAAATGCCTATGTTTGTTAAGTGTGTGCTGTTCCCGGGTGCTTACTACGCTAAAGTTATGGGCCAGGTCTTCCAAAAGTTAACATTTTAAGGGGCTCATCTACAAAATGGGGATAATTAAACTTCTGGGCAGATTGCTCTAAGTTTAAGGCAGATGATATATGCCAAACATCTTGGGTTGTTCTAATACACTGTATATTTTTAATAACTAGTAGGCACTGTTACAAGCATCAGCACAGATACCACCTGAGAAAAACATCCAGGGGCAACAGCCACATCGTCACCAAAGCACAACCTCAAAACCTGCTCAGGACATCCTTCCACTTGGGCACTGCTTTCCCAAGGCTCACAAGCTGCACAAACTGGGTTGCTCTAAATATTGCACAGTTTCACAGAAAGAGAAGCTCCAGCTTTGGTGCACCAAAAAGCATAAAATGCCTTAATAATATTGTTTGCTGGAAGCTACTCACACCCAAAGGGAAGAAATAAACCTGCAATGCCGGCTCTGTCTTGGCTGCCTTGGGTAAGCTGTGGCCCTGACTCCTTCTGTTTGGAGTTACACATTTGCTAGACTGCAAAGGGGAGACATCAAGTCTTATTCATATGCATAATGCATTTTCCCAGGTACATTATAATGCACAATTTTGCATTCTACTTTCTTTTAGCTCATGTCATAGCGTAAACAGTCAAACAGTTCAAATAAACAGTGCATATTAAACTTTACAGATTACTCTCAAATTGACTCAAGTCCAAACCATTTTGGGAACTTCCTTCTGGGAGAAGTGTCCTCTTGCCTTGGGGACAGTGGCATGAAGGTGTCCCTCAAAAGCAAAAGCTCCTCAATAGCAATGAGGGAGGCAGGGGAGAGAGAGGGGGAGAGAACAATAAAGCGGTGGGGGGGGGGGGAGGGGGGAGAAAGAGACAGAGAGAGAAAGAGAAAAAGAGAGATGGGGCGGGGGTGGGGCGTGGGGTGGAGGATGAGCGAGAGAAGCATTATGTGGTAGAACTGCACTGGCAAAGCAACCAGTTAATCAAAGGGATTCCAATTTGGCCGTGGACTGCCCGACTCTCCTTCCCAACTCATAGAAAAAGAAAAAGAAAACAAGAGGAGAAAAAAAAGAAAGAAGGAAGAAAGCGGCCCAGTGGTTCTCCTGTAGCAATCTCACAAATGCAAAACCTTCCGTTCGCTGACTCCTCATTAGCTTACTGAATCTGACAGCATAATTATCGCAGCTGCTTTGCGCTTAGAATAAATAAATACAAAAGTGGGTGTTTAAAAATTTTTTGAGAAGGGAAATTCAGTCATCTAGACAGTCAGTAGGACAAGTTTATTTAAAACTTTTAGATTCTTATGTATTTAGATCATTTTGGAATGAGATAATGAGATAGCTGTCTTTCAGTCTAATTGAGTTCCTAAAGCTCCTGGCTCTGTCGGCTGTCACCGCTTTCAAACTTTGCTTTAACTTTCCTTCCTTTAGAAATCTGATCCTGGTGTCTCCATTTACTCTTCCTGGGCTGATAACCTGGTGAAGTCTTGGTGCACTGGAGTGCAGAAAGTGACTTAATGGGATTGAGGAGCTAAATAACCTTTCACAGGAAACAAGATAATCAGATCTCTTCTACTTGCCTGTAATGGCTGAAAGAGAAAGCATAAGTTGAAAAGAAAGCTTGGAAATTAAACCATCATTTCAAAATGTCTTGTAATTTCCCTTGTCACGTGGCTTTTGTGCTACTCTTACACATCATCAATCCATCAGCTGGAGTTGCTTAGTGCATTTAATTATTCAGAGTGCACGCAGCCTCCGTGACTGAGCAGTAATTTTAGCTCATGTGTATGTATATAGGCTTCATATCTTCAAAGCCCAAAGGATCACACAGTACTTTAAATTGAAGTTGCTAACTAACATGGAGTGCACTTAAAACTCTGACTAGGGGCACAGCACATATGCATTTCCGATTAAAGCAGATGATCTTTCCTTTTAAAATTAATTAGTGCCTATTTATCTTTTCCTCTCCCTCCCTCCGCTCATTCTCCCAGGACCGCATTTATATGAACCCTTGAATTCAGTGAGTTAACAGCTTTATAAAATAAACATTTTGTCAATCTGGGGTACAGGAAACTAGTGTTAACCCGTTGTGCAGATTGAGAAATTGAGGTTTATGAAGGCCAATAATGCATGTGGCGCTGGGGGCAAAAAGAAGATGACTCAGGTTCTTTAACTGTTAATCCAGGGCTTGAACTCCCTGTACCATTTGTCTTACCTCATTCCTTTAAACAATAAAGGCAATATAACACCAACATGAAAGAAAACTGAAAAAAGGAAGAAATTACCCACATTTTCCCTTAACTAGCAGAGCAATTGATTTTTGTTCTCTACCTTCCAGTTTTGTTGATATGCATAATGCATTTTCATAGCTGCATTATAATATGCAATGTTGTACCCTACTTTCTTTTAGCTTGTGTCATAGCATAAACATTTCCACACTACTCCACACTCCTGTGAATTATCATTTTAAATGTTACATAGCACTGTATGCTGATACCATAACAATATAACAATATTTACCCAATCAGTTCTCTTGTGTTGAATATTTAGAGTTTCTTTTGTTTTTATTTTAGAATTTTAAAAAATTATAGACAATACTGCAGTGAACATTTTTATGCATCTAGGATTTTGTGTTTTGTTTTCCTGTTCAATTGCTTCTTTGGATAATTTCCAGGAACCAAAGTATAGGGTTGAATGTTGTTCCCAATGTTATGGCTCCTGATGAGTGTGGCAAAATGTTTTGCAAAGGTTGCCCCAACTTACACCACCATCTGCAGAGAATCGTTTTACCACAGCCTCCCCAGCACCGGGAGTCCTTAAGTTGAGGGGAAAAAAAAACTACTTTAACAGTTATTTGTATTTATTTAATCACTAGACTGCCTATTTATCCCATGTGTTGGTATGCTCTTTTCATTTCCTTTGTATAAATTGCTATTTTATGCCTTTGCCCAATTTCCCATTGGATCCCTGATATTTTTCATACAAAACTGAATAAGTAATAGTAAGGAAAAATAATGACCACCATTGATTAAGAAATCTTAAAACCCAAGGGTGACTGTGTTTAAAAAAAAAAAAAAAAAGAACAAACTAAGACAAGATGACATTTAGGATTAAGGAAGAGGTCAGGGGCTTGGGTCTTTATTAAGCATAAAATTGAGCCCTCTTAATTGTGAGATATTAAACATGTTACCTGGGGACATGTGACATCTTTCCTGGAAAGGCTCTAAAATAAACACAGAGTACGAGACAGTGGAAAGGTTGCAGGGCTGGGAGTCAAGATCTTGGTTCGAATCTGGGTTGTGCTACTAAATTCCCATGCGCTCTTCAGCGAGCAGCCATGAGGAGCAGAAGAGAGTGGCTTGGAGTCTGACTTACAGTCAAATCTTGCCTCTTCCATTTACTGGCTGTATGACTTTGAGCAATTAGCCTCTCTCAGCCCCAATTTTCTAACATGTAACATGAGGATAATAACTCCAGTCTCGCCAGTTAGTATCTAGATTGAATGAGAATTTATAAAAAATCACAGATGCCCAATAAATGGCAGCCACTATTCTTCTTCTCTGGGTGTTAGGGACTCAGCTATATAATGAAGATATGGAATAGTTGGGTCCCAAAATCCTTTTCTTGTCAAAGGGTCTCTAACTGTTTCCTGAAGCATTTATCTTTATTTGAAGATTCTTTCAACCCATGATGTTCACAAATTTAACCGACTTAAGGGCTTGGTCGAGCTGAGGGACTTGGTTTACCCAGACTCTCCCTACCAACACAACTCTACACAACACTAAAAGGCAACCCAACATCTTGTATTCTAACGCATTAGAGTGGGTTGAGGACAACACTGAGCATAGAAGGTGAAGAAGAGTGGTATGGAGGACACTGCCTCACTTGCTCCTTGAGTACTGATTAATGGAGGATTTAAAAGGTAGACAGAGTGGTCTGAGTTAGGTTACAAACTCCTAGAAGCAGACTAGGATTGATAGACCTGGCTTGGAATCTCCCTTCCCTCTTCCCCATCAAACCCAACCTCCAAAACCTGGCCTCTGGAATGACAAAATATTCTGGTTAAATTTTGAATAAACTAGACAATAAAAGCAATAGAGTAGATTTGAAATCATTAGCACACAAAGAGCTAAACTAAGCTTTACTAGTCCATGTTAAAGAATGTTTAAATTGTTGCAAGAAGGCATATAATGACCAGGAGTAAAACCTAGGATGGAACATGAGTCAGGATGGTACTATTACTAAAAAGAAGACACCTTCAGACGATATTAGATGGCGTTCAGAGGAGGATGACAGTCCTCTTCCTGGATAGCCTTCCTTCCCAACCATCCAGACCCCCTCATCTTTCAACACCCACTCACAAAGCCATCCTGGACCCCCACAGCTGGAGTTTAATCTCACCTCCTTTGAACTCCCAGAGCACTTCACACTTGGTCTGTGGCTGTTTATATACTTGTCTCATTTCCTCAAGGACTGTAAGCTCTTCGAGGACAAAGTCCATGACTAATTCATTTTGGTATCCCTCAATCTCATATCTGATAGACTCTCAGTAAATCTTCCATGAATGAACTGGAAAATAACTCTCCCACTATGTTACAAACTTGAGTCTAGGATGGGTCCATAGTCTCAGAGAGAAGCAAAAATAATTGAAATAGGTTCAGAATAGAACAATGAAACAAAATAGTTAAAAGGTAAAACAATCTATATTGGGTTGTTTGGCAAGGTGGGGAGGGGGGAGTCAAAGGAAGTCAGCCTAGAGAAGTGAGCTTTAGAAAGTGATATCAAGGCATCTTCAAATACATTAAAGAGATATTATTAAAAGAAGACCTGAAGTTCTTTTATTGGAGCAAAACAAAGAATTACTCACATTTTAATGGAGCAATACGAATAAAGCCTATTGAAGAACTACCAGAATGTAGATACTAGGGTGATGTGATGGAGGGTAGAGGTAAATGCCTTCTTCTATGCCTACAGGTACCAAAGTATATGATGACAAGAAGGACTCTGGTAAATTATTTTTGCAAAAGTACTTGTGAAACAACTGCAAGCTTTTAAGTTTTAGTTTGTTTTGTTTTGTTTTCTGTTTGTTTGTTTTCTAAGATGCTGAAACCTGTTTTAAAGGAGAAGGGGGATTTAGTCCAGGAAGGAATGGGAGAGACTCAAGCCTGGGATTTAGAAAGCAAAATGGGACCAACCCACAGAGACAGTCAGCCTTTGATGTCCTGGCGATCAAGGACCATGGCTCAAGGACCAGACTCTTAAATCACGTGGCATTTACTGCCGGAGATAAAAAATACTTCTGTGGATCGGTGTCTGTGGTTCAAAATGGCTAGGTTCCAAAATCAGTCTTAACTCTCCAAGGGTGACATTTGGAAGGCTCCCTGCAAGAACAGAGTGGAGCCAGCTTCTAGAAGGGGCAGCTTAATGATTTTCTACTCCCCTCACTCTCAAATCATTATGCAGCGTTTCTTTCCCAGAGCCCAAGTTCATGCTGAGGGCAAAGGGAATTAAACGAAGAAACTGAACCTGCAGCTAAGATTAGAGTTGCCAAGGGCCTAATTTTAGGTCCTAGCTGCCCCAGCTGACGTCCTGCACTGCTGGCTCAGCCGTGAGGACCACAAGTGTGGCCGTAAGCCGATGACTGAGTGGGTAGAGCGTCTCCCCAGCCATCTGCAAAAGCAATTAGCTTGCTGTTGGGTGTGTTTTGAGAGAGACTACCAATAATTTCTCCTTCAACAAATGTTTCTTCAGGTGTTCAAGAGTCAATAAGGGAAAATGTCAGTGCTTGGCAGGAATTCCCACATGCTTGCCGTTCTAGTATTCATGCTTCTCCACTTAAGAATGTGCTCCCAAAGGGAACTAAGCCTAGAATTTCTGGATTTTTGTGGCAAGTGACCCCCCTGATCTCCTCTGGCCATAAGCTTACTGCCACAACCTAGGGACAATGTTGTTCGGGACCTCTCGGCTTCATGAAAATAGACATGGATGGATGAGAGCAACACTTGCATTTTGGGGTGGGGGGGAATGTCTGCGCCATGCTTCCGGTGGGATTTAGGCTGTCCTACTCTTCACACGGTTCCCAGCCTCAGGTTTCATGCTTAAATTGTCTTCGTTAGAGGGCAGACAATAAGAGCTGGCATATCCCGGATCAAAGGGGAAGCAGAATATATTTTAAAGTGACAACTTTGTTATCCTGCAACCAGAATAAAACTGGAATAATAAAATGATACAAATATAATCCCTTAAGTGATTCCATACTGCCACCAGAGAGCAAAATTTCTTGCATAATTATGGCAGGGAAACTCTCTCTATGAACCACTCACAAGTGCATGTCTTATTTTTGCACAATTCTTATGCCTGGGGCAGCACCCCTCTCGGATGGAGACTCCGTGTCCCTGTGGGGTGGGAACTGTGATAACTGGCTGGTGCTCCCTGTCTGAAAAAGAGGCTCTTAATAAAGGCTCACTGCCATGGACAATGAAAAAGTAGGTTGGCACTGCCAGGCCAAGGGAGTGCACCCTTAGAAGACGTGCCCTTGGTGACGGCTACTGCTCTCAAGATGCACAAACTGGTTCCAGTGGCTGCACTCTCTTCCTCTATTTTTCTTTCCAATTTTCCTGGTACCTTTGTTTTCAATGTCTTCTTGTCCACGTCCTATCTATCTGTCTCTAAACCTATTTCTGCACCCCCACTCACACACACACACACGCGCGCGCGCACACACACACACACACACACACACACACACACACACACGATCTGCCCCCCTTCCCCGTCTCTTGGCGTTGGCCCTTTCATCTTCTCCCTCGGGGATTCGAGATGTCGCTGCAGGAAGTGCTTGTCGGCCGAGGCAGCAGCAGCAGAGCCCTGTGGCTTTGACAAACCTCATTTAATTGGGAGGAAGCCAGGAGAATTTGAAAGAACTGAAACATCCATGAAACTCCTTTTATCAGGCATAATTTAAACTCTGCATGGAAAAACCCCTATATGTATAAAGAAAAGTCAACTTCCCTCCTGCTGTGAGCACTCCTCATCTCCCCTCCCAGTGCAGGCAGGCTCCTGCAAGATTCCATCTTTTCATTTTTCTAAAAGTGTCAAAGTAGATTTGGACTCTGTAGCTGGGTGAACAGAGAAGGAATACAGATCGGTCCCCCTCCTATCCCTGCATGTGCACACACACACACATGCAACAGAGCCCCTCTGTTGGTGGCTTTGCTTCAAATGACCAGGAAGAATCAAAACCCAAGTTTCTAACAAGACATCAGTTTGCACAGTGATTGTTTCCTCCTAATTACTCTTCATCAAGGAAAAGCTGGTGCCCAGAAAACTTTGAAGATCCCCAGTGGTTCTCAGTACACAGAATAATAAATCCTGGAGGAGAGCCATGGGAGGAGTTTCTTTAAGTGGAGAGAGGGGTTGTGAATGTGTGTGTGTGTGTATACCTCCAGTGTGTATACCTGCATGAAATAGTAGTTAGAAGCCCCAAGCCCAAGAGGAGAAAGCTAAGAAGGGGGGATCTAGGGGCTCAGACTGGCAAGAAGCTATTGAGATGGGAGTAGGGGAGGGGATGGGGATAAAGCTCTGGGTGAGGTACCAGAAAGGGAGTAAGAATTGCAGGTCGCATGGAATGTCTTTTACTCCACGCATATGCCAAGCCATGTCCCTCCCCTCCTTCCAAATTCCACTCCAGAGTTACCTCCACTCTCATCCATCTTACTTGAGTTATTCTAGTTCCTCCAAAGAATTGCCTTCAGCACACACATGTTCTCTGGACATCTGCAGCTGATTACGCACAGACTTTAGCTGTTTAGATAGGATTTGTGCTAATATGTGTACGAGGGTGTCCTGTTTCCTCTTCCTCACCCTCTTTTCCTCCCACTTCATAAGATCCTTGAGGTCAAGGACAAGCCTCTTTTTTCCCTCAAATTTTATAGCACTTAATATGTTCTTGACACTTAATGGCAACTTAATAAATACTGATGACCGACTCTTCTTACAGGGTTAAGTACGACATTAACCCCAGTTGTATGATTATGGTTATTTTTGGAGATCCTAAATGACTCACTTTAATAATAAAATGCCTCAAGAAGTCCCAAACTAAGGGCTTTGGGCTGATGCAGGACAATGTCCCAGTTACAGCAGAGCTGCATTTGCAAACCCTGGAGACGCTGGCCAGACCGTGTGCCCAAGCCTCCTGGGCCGTAGCTCCCCACTCCAGCCCCATCCTTTGCCCCACCACACCCCATCCTACTACCCTCCTTATTAGCTTTCTTCTCTCTGGCTTAGGGCTTCTAAAAACTGTTTTCAGCTGAATGGTGGATGTTTTCAAAGAAACTCCACCTAAGGAGAGTCCCCCGCAAGCAGCTGGGGCCACAACTGCACTGCCCACAACCTCCGCACAGCCCTTCCCGGCCACATTCTGAGAAACGTGAGGAGCGCTCCAGCCACATGATCCCTCAGCAGTTTTCAGATTTGGAGGATGACTTCAGGTCCAGGCAGCAAAGCTGATTTCAGAGTAACTTGTGCTTCCCGTGGGCGTCCAGCCTGGGCGGACGCTCCCCTCTCCCCATGCCCCACCGGGTACTTCCTTGGGCAGCATCAGATTACCAGTCAGGACAGGCCCAGCTCTCCTCTCCTGACATATCCATGTCACCTATCATCTTACTCTACGGAAGGAGAAAAGGGGGTTGTTAGAAACTTTGGTTTTGCTAGCGAAAGCAAACTCAGAGGCAACTTTCATCTCATCCACTTTCTAAACATAAGGGTGTGTGTGGGAAATGTTTGGATCATCACAACGAGGTCTGTGTCACCTCAACCGTCAACTTTCGAGTTTTAGAAAAGTGCAAACAGAACTCGGGCAAGATTTGATCCCGTCTTGCTTCTCCCAGCTCGGAGCTCACTTCTGGTTGCAAATTCTATGATTCTCCAGTGCACCGAGAAAATACTTAGACACTGAGACGTATATGTATACATGTACACACTACACACACACACACACACACTCACTCACTCCCTTGCTCACCATCAGGAAGCTGGTGCAGCTGAGCCGGCAGGGCACCGAAATAATTGTGAACCAGTGCTTCCTGGGCGGAGACACGGTCTCTTGGAAAGCCTTTCAGCATTTGGGAGGCCAGGTCTTCAGCTTCCGGAGCCCTGCCTAACCTGGAAAAGTGAGAGAGAAAAAGGATTTCTCCAGAGGCCTCACTTCTGAAAAATCAAGGGGGAAAGAAGAAACGTAAAGAAAAGGAGATGGTTGAGGACTCCCTGGTGGCGCAGGGGTTGAGACTCCACGCTCCCAATGCAGGGGGCCCAGGTTCGACCCATGGTCAGGGAACTAGATCCCACATGCGTGCTGCAACTGAGAGTTCGCATGCCACAACTAAGGAGCCCGCGTGCTGCGACGAAGACCCAGTGAAACCAAAATAAATAAAATAAATAATACAAAAAGAAAAGGAGGTGGCTAGAAGAGTTTCAAATAGAATTTCCCGGGGACTAGTAAAGTTGATGGCAAGTGGAAAAATAACCCCCACACTGAAACTCTTACCTGTCCTAAGCTGAAGGGAAAATTTCAGCATTCCATCATTCAGCCCCACCCCTACCCCCTCCACCGTGGCTCTGGGTACCATGTACTCATATATACATAAAGGATCTGGAATTGTAATTATAGAAACAGAAATATATAATTAAGGATTCTTCTTTGAGGGACACAGCACACCCTAGCAAGTAGAAAAGCCCAGTTGGAAATATGCTCCCAGGGTGGCACGCACAGAATCCTGGAAGGGGAAGGGGGAGAGAGGAGATTCTGGAGCGTGAAACTTGGCTGGAAAAAGCCCTTATTTATAGTGTTTCTGAAGCTCAGCTCCCAGGGTTTTTCTCTAAGAAGCTCTATTGGTTTCCCCTGAGATGGAGCATAGGCAAGAAAGATAATTAAGTACCCAGATTACAGTAAGGACAGATCCTCAAGTTGACCTTATGTTGAATTATAAATTTGGAGTTGAGTAAATCCATTAGCTGAGCAACTATCATGTAGGTGGTTGGATCTGGGAGATACAGGAAAGCTGTCTTCTGGAAGCTTAATCTAGTAGAGGAGTCACACACGAATCAAATGGTCACACAAATGCATATGCTGTGAAGAAAAAGGTCCAGATACCTGACTTAGGAGGTGGTCAGGGAGGACTTTCCTGAGGAAGCAGCATTTGAGCTGAGAGCTGAAGACCTGGGGCAGGGAAGGGGCAGGCGTTGGAAACCCCCCCGGGGTGGGAGGGAAAAGAGTGATTTTAAAGAAAGGAAGAAAGGCCAGTTGGCTGGCCTGGGACAAAGAGGAGAGGGGCCAGATATGGAGCCAGGGAGGATGGCAGGAGCTGACCCTGCAGGCCCTGTGGGTCTTAATGCTTCCCATTTACTTACAATGTGTGGAAGTCTTTGCTAACCTAGTGCCAATCATTTAAGTACACCCATCTCTAGAGCCCACAGACAGGTTTACTAGTGGAAAGCACAAGACAGAAAACTGTGCTGATCTTGAGAGGCAATTAAGTGCAGAACCGATGCCTGACATTCAGAATTAAGTTGCACGGCCATGCAACTCCCCAATTAAGCAAAAACAGATGGGCTTACTTAATGCTGAATGCACTCACAACCCTTTCCCTCCCTAGATGCCATGAGGCTGGAAGCCCTGGTCCAGAGTTGGAATTTGCCTAATTTTTGCATAAGATTTGCGTAAAAAACTTTCAGGTATCTGATTCCCATGACATAAAATTGTTTCTGCAAACAGATAACTCTGACCTCAAACTCAAGAGTAATTGCTTCACAGACTTAAGATAAAGAAGAAAGTTGCAAATTCCCAGTCTTTGCACATTTCCAGGCCAGTTAGAAGCCAAGGGAACCAGGGGTGGAGGTCTGCTTAGCCGTGTGTGGCCTGAAGTGCTGGCAGGTATTTTCTCTATCTAGGGTGCCCTGTCCAGGTGCGGGTTTCCAGGGCCCATGAAACAGAAGTTCGGATTGGGGAAGCTGGTACAGATCAGTAGGACCCAGTATCAGTCTGGAAGGAGACTCAGGGGGAATCCTGTGAAAAAATTTTTAGCCAGTCCATGTTCACAATAGGGTGGTGGGGTGGGATGTGTGTCAAAATTAGGGCCTGAACCCACTCTCTGGACTTCCGAGGGTTGGTGGTTATGGGGAGGGGGAGTGATGCATCTATCAGCGTCTGCCTCCACACTGCACCCCAATCGGAGATGTTTTCTCTGCACACTCCCACCCAAATTGCTTGTAACAACTGAATTGTTACAGAATGGCTCTGGAGAAGGGCTTAGGACCTGCGACCTGATGGGACAAGGAAGACTAGGGGACTTGTCCTGAACTTGTGTTAGCTAGACATAATCCTGTTTTTATTTAGACTGTATATAGGTGGGGCGGCTGGGGAAGCCAGGAAAGGCGGATGGAGCTTGTGGGGGTTGCAGGGATACATATAAGAAGAAGAGGACACGTTCATCAGACAAATGAAAGAGAGTAAGAGATGGTCAGTAATATGGGGACTTCTTTTTGAGGACTTTCCTCTTCAACTCACCAACCTCCCCCTGCCCTTCCCACGAGGTTGTATCAAGGCTTTTAGTGGTGTTGGGATTAGTTTCAATTTCATGGCCTCCAAACGATGACTGCTACCACCTACTTCTGCTCCTCAGCTGGCAGAGGCAGTGACCAGGGCAGAGTACACACATGAAGGCTTTTCCTTAGTTGAGCCAATTTCATGTTGGTCTTCCCTGTATAAACCAAACACACGGCCTCCTGACTATAAGCCTTTACTAGTAGCACTCATAGTAGGACAACTCAATCTGGACAAGCATCCCAAGAATCTCCACCTTGCTATAATCTCTTATTTGGGAGCTAAGAAAAGAGCCCTAGGAGTACAGATGTTGCTTCTTTGGGCACAATGTTAATTTACTTCCATGTTGGTATTATTCTGCTTCTTTCTGCCATTTATAGTCTTGTTTAATATGTACTGCCTTTATTGTCACATTTCTACAACTTGCCACCTCCTCTAACTCCTACCAGAACAATTCTTCACTGGTTACAACCCTTACTTTGGAAATGAAAGCTGATATGGAAAGTGAACACCACAAAATTAATTTACCTGCTAGCACCTTTCCATATAGGCTAAATGTTAACGGATGTTATTTGTTAGGCTTGTGATATTAGCTATGGAACATGTCAGGAATACCTTGCAAAGGTAAGAGAACCTACCAACCAATTAATCAGAGTCTGTTAATAAAGACCAAGAATCCTCTGGTGAACCTCTCCTACTAGTAACATTTCCAGAAGTGAGAAGTGTTCTGTTGCCAAAATAATACGTACGTTTGTTGTAGAACACTGAGAAAATGCAGAGAAAGAAAATTAAAGCTATGTTACTCTGAGATAACCCTTTTCACCACTGCTTTAGTGTTTATTTATTCTTTAGTCCTTTATTTTTATACAGATATATTTTTGGGGGATCATATTCTATATGCTGTTCAACCTACATTTTGCACTTAACTCTCTTGATCATCTTCCCAGGACTTTGAATAGCCTTCTAGGACATCATTTTAATGACTGCATAGCATTTCACTATGCAGTTATACCATAATCTACTTAGCCAAACCCTTATCAAAGTTGTTTCCTTTCTTGTTGGGGTGTAAGGGCATGTATTAAAATCATACTGTGACAAATATCCTTAAAGAGAAATCTTTGTGTATTTGTGCAATAATTTCCTTAGTATAAATTCTGGAAATTGAAATTTCCAGGTTGAAGGATACTATACAACATATTAAATATTTTGATTATTAGCTAGTTGTACAATTTTCCACTTCCACCAGCAGCCTGGAGAGCTCCTGTCTGTGTGTGCAAAGAAAACAAATTCATTCCAGACAACCCTAATTGCCACAGGCCCCACTGCTCACGAAAATGGTAAAAAGGATTATAATTGTAAATCAATCTTAAAAGATGTGCTGGATAGGACTTCCCTGGTGGCGCAGTGGTTAAGAATCTGCCTGCCAATGCAGGGGACACAGGTTCAATCCCTGCCCCAGGAAGATCCCACATGCCACGGAGCAACTAAGCCCGTGCGCCACAACTACTGAGCCTGCACTCTAGAGCCCGGGAGTCACACTATTGAGCCCTCGTGCCATAACAATTGAAGCTGTGTGCCTAGAGCCTGTGCTCCGCAACAAGAGAAGCCACTGCACTGAGAAGCCTGTGCACTGCAACTGAAGAGTAGCCCCCACGCACCCCAACTAGAGAAAGCCCGCATGCAGCAACAAAAACCCATCGCAGCCAATAAATAAATGAATAAATACATAAATAAATAAATAAAATAACAATTAAAAAATAATTAAAATTAAAAAAAAAAAAAGATGTGCTGTGTGTGAGGGCATCCACATGTAATTTTAGAAGTCCAGAATAGAAACACGAACAATCAGAAAAAGTGAAAATCAGGTTTTGTGGCTGGGTAAAGCACCATCAACTAAGCCATCACTCAGCACATCTGGAATCTGGTGGTTCTCAGGGGCCTAAGGCAACAGCCTTGATTTCTTGGCACAGCCTGGCTCTGAGTATAAAAATCTCCCACTGCCATTGCTGCCACCAGGTTGATGGTGGAAGGGCTTTATCTGTTTTCAGCACAAGGCTGGTCACTGTGAGTTCAGCTGGGTTCTCTGTTGTCTTCCCCTGGATCCGTAGAAAGAGTAAAAGGGCAGGGATAGAGTGGACACTTTCTTTTTCCCAATTTTCCACTTTGTTTTCATTTTGAAATAATTTTAAGTGTACAGAAGAGTTTCAGAAGTAATAGAGCTATGTTTCACTAGCTTCCCCTAATGTTAACGTTTTACATAATCATAGTAAAGTGATCAAAACTAAGTAATGAATAGGCACAACACTATTAACTAAACTGCGGATTTTATTAAAATATCACTGCTTTTTTGTTTTCTTCAGTAGTGACCTTTTTGTTGTTGTTTTTAATGCTGTCAGTTTAGGATGTGGTAGAGCAGATATCCCCAGTAAGAACTACATCCAACACTAAAAAGAAGTGACATCAGAGAAGCTGTCCTATAATCTCCTAATCAATCTAAAGTGCGCAATCAAAGTGAGTGTGCACTTCCTAGGCCCACGTTAATCACAACGCCATCAAACCCCAGACAAGGCCTTGAGGTGCGTTCCAGGCTGCTCACAGTTCCCGAGCTCCTCTGCAGGAATAGTGAAAAGAGCCAGTGACAGCTAGGTCGCTCTTTACGCACACTTGCAACCTGATTCAACCGACAAAGCCACAGAGGCCCGGGTACCACATGGAGCCTAGCCCCACCGCTTACTTAGCTTGACAACTTTGGCCAAGTTACTGAACTTCTTTGAGCTTCAGCTTCCTCCTCTTTGAAATGGGAATGAGATTTGTGAGGCATAAATGAAATAACTCATGCAGCCCCCTACTAGGCACACAGCAAACATCCCTCCTAACCTTAGTTCCCTTTGGAAGACAAAGCCCTTCTCAGAGCCAAGAGTTTTCTCATGTGAGAATCTAGGCCCGTGCTATCTAACAGAACTTTCTGTGATGACGGAAATATTCTCTTTCTGCCCTGTCCCACATGGTAGCCACTACTCACATGTGGCTATTGAGCCCTTCAAATGTAGCTAGTGCAGCTGAGCAACTAAGCTTTTTTTTAATTGAAGTATAGTTGATTTACAACATTGTGTTTGTTACAGGTGTACAGCATAGTGATTCAGTTTGGGGGATTTTCTTTTGCAGACTATATTCCATTATAGGTTATTACAAGAATTGGATATAATTCCTTGTGCTATACAGTAAATCCGTGGAGTAACTGATTTTTAAATTTAATTAAAAATAATTTAAATTGAAATAGTCACATGTGGTTAGTGGCTACGGTATGAGACAGCACATCTCTAGACATTACTTCTTGCTTTGAGAATCTGAGCAAAGAGTAGCCAGGTGTCTGAGCTAAACTGGAGGTATTGCTGGGAATGACGCAATGGGTCAAGGTGTTGCATACGGTCAGAAAAGCCAGAGGAATATTCAGCGAATCCGATATTCAGTGAGTCCATGTCCTGCTCAGCCTAGAAGGAAGGGCTGGTGGGGTGACCGCAGGTGTGTTCCTCTGCCACGCGACAGTGCCAATAGCAGCAGCACAGGACAGTAAGGTGGTCTGCCGCTTTGGAGTTACCATTTATTTTGGAAGCCAGTGGTGAAATGGAAGAAAGCCACAGGGCAGCACTAAAATCCAAATCTCTCTAGCTAGGGGCTAGGGAGCCTGACGATGCTGGCAAGAGAAAGTCTGCACATCTTGGATGGAATGGTAAAGAGCAGTTCCCCGGAACCTGTCTCCAAAACAACGGGGAGTTTCAGGTGATACAGAGCGTTTGGAAACAAGAGTGGAGCATGCGGATACCCTGGGGAGAATCGTCCCTCCCCAAAAAGATCCTTCGCTAGTCCACAGTTCTGTGTTCTGACCAGTTTTACTCTTCGTGCTCTGATATTCACTCTCCACGGAGGCTTTTTAAAGCACATGAACAGTAAGTATGGAAAAAAAAAATCAAACAAACTTTGGTTGGGTTAAACCCTACCACATTTTCAGGGAAGAACAACGTTCAAACGTTCAGTTAGGATCTCTTTCCCTTCTCCCCACCTGCGAGAGTGTGTTTCTCTTTGACATTTGAGCTCCTTTCCCCTGTCTCTGATGTTTTCCTCACTGCCCTTTTTGCCTCCTCACTGAAGCAAAAAGAACAGAGCCTCGGCTAATTACTCTCAGATCAAATAATACTGGTTATTGTAATTGGTCATTGTCCGAAAACACTGAGTTCTTCTTAGCCCTGAGGTTGCCTGGCACGGCTTAGTTAGCTAACTATTCCGGGAATGTCTCTATTATCTGTTTTACTTTGCAAAAGAAACTAGGGATTTGTTGAAAGCTGGTAATAAAAGTCTGCCCTGGTCGGAGCTGAGACTGCGTAGAGAGGGCCTGGGAAAGCATGACCTCCATGAATCACGTTGCCCCTCCTCCAATAGCCACTCAGTGATGTTATTTGGTTTCTCTGTGTCGGAGAATAATAAACCCACTAGGTTTTCTTACAGGCCAACACTCCCTCATTCTCAGGGCCTCGGGCATGGTTGAGGGGCACAAAACAATTTTAATGACCAAACTCACTGAAAGTAAAATGGTTCATAGAGAAAAACTAACAGACTCACAGGTGGCTGCCTCTCCGAGAGGCATCTTCCTGGGGCTGGGGGCCCCCAGATCAAGGTGCTCAGGGGCTGGGTGTTCAGCGGACTGAGGTCCAGGGAAACGTCCCTTCAGCCCTGCTGAAAGATAAGCTTTCTAGGGTGGTGCTTACCTGTTGCAGACTTGCTGAAGGCTCTGAGGCTTAGGCAGTGGGAACCACTCTGGAAAGCAGACACAGACAAGTTGAGAGACAAAAACAACCCTAAAATCCTGTTGCCAAAAATATTATTAAAGTTCTAAATGCTCTTCTTGGCTTGGGGTAAGGGAGAATTCAGTCATCAGGTAGGCAAACTAAATGAGTTTAAGGCTTCTTTGCCCTCTGAATTTTTATGATTCTGTGGAAGGTCACTATTCTGGGTTGAATTGTGTCCTCTCAAATTCACATGTCAAAGTCCTAGGCCCGAGTACCTCAGAATTTGACCTTATTTGGATGGACATTTACAGGGGAAGACAAAGATTATGTAAAGAGACAGAAGGAGAAGACAGCCATCCGCAAGCCAAGGACAGAGGCCTGAACAAATCCTTCCCTCAGAGCCCTCAGAAGGAACCAATCCGGCCAACACCTCAACTTCAGATCTAGCCTCCAGAAGCATGAGACAATAAATTTCCATGGCTTAAGCCACCCATCTTGTGGTATTTTGTTACGGCATCCCTAGCAAACTAAAATAACACAGGCACAATATTTAATGTCTGCTGTGTGCAGAACATGTGCTGAACGCTGGTAGAACACAGAAGTAATCATGAGAAACTTCCCCACTCTTACAGAGCTTACAATTCACTTGAGAGAACGAAACATGCTTGCCCTGCACCCCTGCAAGAAAATTCATGTGATGAACGAGGGGGCAAAGTCTCAAAAACTCAAAAGTGGTGAAAAGTAATGGGACTAATTTTATATGTCATTTACAGTAAATGTGGAAGTGAATCCTGGCTTGAATAACACAACATGGATGATAATAAGATACCTAATTTTCTTTGGAGCACTCTTTACAACACTTACATGTAGATACATGTGTTTCTATTATTTTTTTTGATATTGACACTATTTAACCCAAAATAAAACCACTATAAAAGGAGACATTGTTTTATTCATTCAAGAAATACTAATTAAATGCTTACTCTATGCAAGGGTGATAAAAGGGGCTGCAGGGATGTAGGCTGATGCTGCTTATCAAATCCTTCTATTTCCAACTCCAAATTGAGAAAAGAGTATTTCAACTCTCATCGAAAAGGATGCTTTTGCTGTATACTTTCCTTGGGCCTGAAATGTAATTGTTTTGGTTTTAAAAGCTCTCTTCTTCCAACTCCTATAAGAATGGAATACAGCAAGACTGTTTATCCAACAAGGAACTTAATCATAGTTGGGCAAAAAATGGTTTTGATAATACTGACCTATTCGTGTCTGTATGTGTATAGAAAAAGCCCTGGGAGACCACTCACCTGATCGTGATAATGGTCACTGGGGCTTAACCTTCTCACGTCTACGCTTATTTTCTTGAACTTATTTATTTTAAAATAAAAAGCACATATTACTATGTAACTTCAAAAATAAGTTCAATTAAAGGTGAACTTTATGGTGCTAAGAGTTGTAGAGTGAAAGGCGTGATCAAAGAACATGATTTAGGCTGAGTTTCCAAGGTCAGATGCAATCAAATGTGAACCACTCTGCTGGTGTTTTATAGTCCCAGGTGGGCATTAAAGGACGCACTTGTCTATGCCAGTTATTTATTCTCTCCTCAGGTGATTGTGCCTTAATTCAAATAACCAGTAAAGATAAGAATACCTGGCATTTGTTCAGAGTGTTTATTTCCAAACCACTTTTTGTTGCCTACTGACAGTTTTCCCTGGCCAAACAAAATTAAACTATTTCCTCATTCGGTCATATCCCAACTTCTGATCGATACAGCGAAATCCACTTCAGTGCTCTCCCGTGTTTTGTTTATATGTGCTGGGGTTTTGGCCTCTAGTATTTTAATATAATTGGTAGCTTTAGTGGTGTTCTTGTGGAACATGGGTTTGGAATTAGCTGAATTAGGGTCTGGACACTGAATCTAGGGTTTGAAACTGCTGCTTCAGGTTCACTGAAACCTTAAGCAAGATACCTTCACCATGGCCAGCCTGTTTCCGTAACTGAGGTTGCAGGTCACAGTCACCTCGCAAGGACTAAGTGATTTGTTGAATTTATTGATGCAGTGACATAATGAATGCAACGTGCCAGCCTCACAGCATGAAACAGAATAAATCCTATTTGCTTCTCCTTCTTGCTCTTCCTTTGAAAAGTGATGGGTGATGTAAACCATGTGGAGGTGGGACTCCGGACTTGGGTTTTAAATCCACACTTAACCAGCTGTATGACTTGAGGGTACTGCTTAACCTCATTGGGCCTCTGTTTTCCCATCTGCAGAAATGAGATAATCATACCTCCTGCTGCACAGGACTGTTGTGAGAATTAGAGCAGTGGGTGTAATAGAAGTATTTCCTCACCCTCTGCCTCTTTTCTTTCTGCCTCTTTCTCTTGTTTGATGTATCATGTCTTTCTCCTCCCAGGTTTCAATAAGGTTTCTGCCTTATTGTTCTCCTTGGAAACCCAGAACTTGCTGTTTCATTCCTACGGAAATTCTAATGTGTTCCAAGCTTGAATTCTTACAAGCCTGGCTTAATTTCTTTTGAGTCTTGAGTGTGGGTCACAGGTGTGTTCCTTAGCTGTGTGATGTAGTAACACAAACACAAGCCTGGGCTCAAATCTCCTTTCTGCCACTTACAAGCTCTGGGATTTGGGGGAAATTACTTCACCTCTCTGGTTAAGTAACTCAGAAGTTTCTCAATCTGTAAAATGGGAACACTTTTCCAGTTGCCTGGGAGGATTAGACAAAATCAAGCACTTAGCCTGCGGTAGCGGCTCAATCAATGTTAGTCTTATTACTTTTCTTCTTCTTCTTGTTTCTACCTCTCATTTTGGGGAGGCAACCTGGTCTCACGCAAGTGGTCCTCAAGCCAAGCAGCACACTAGCATCACCTGGGAGAGTTTTTGAACCAAAAGGAAGTCCTGGCTCCACCCCACAGAGTGATTCAATGAGCCTGGGGAGGGCCCGGCATTGGTCCATGGCTGTGTTGTTACTATTATGTTTAATGGTCTCCAGATGTTTCTAGAGCCGCATTAAATGAGGCAGAAGATGCTGGTCTAGCAAGGAGGGCAGGGTCAGCCACTCACCAGTGACTCCGGTACACTTCTCTAAGGCTCATTTCCTCAAGTGGGCTTGTGAAAATTCAATTAATCAATGTACATAAAAGTCGCAGAACACCGTGTCTGATGCATACATGTTTTTCAAGGATGTGAAAGAGGAAGCATGATGAGGGAAAAATCAGTCCTCATAAATTCTACCACCAGAGGATGACTTGTAATAGTGCCCCAGGAGGCAATGTAACAACATTGAACTTGAGGTTCCGTGTGTTGCGTAGACTGTGCCTGACTCTCTTTCCACATCTATTTTGTAGCTATGTTAGCCCAGATAGAGGGACTGAGGTGTGCAGGGTCAGCCAGGTTGCAGTTATGAAGCAGAGACAAAGCTGTGGCCGGCCCTCTGCTCTTATGCATATAACCTGATGTTGAGTGACCTTGCCTCACTCCCACTGATTTTTCCCAGTAGTTAAACTGCAAACGATCAATGAGAGAGTGATTCACAAACAGGCATTTTACCCAGCAGCATTTCAAGAGAAGTCTGTTTCTCTGGCTTCAGTAGCCTCTCAAATCGTAGGTCTGTAGGTAGCTTATTTCCCTTCTTCTTCCAAAGATGATGGTAAATCATTAAGCCAGGTTCATCTCCATCTCCTCCTGCTGCAGTTCTCTTTAAAGGAGTTCTCATTTGAGTTCAATTGGAATTCGAGGCAGGGAAAGCAAAGTAAATTTTGCTTTTGCAAAAGGCAAGTTTAAAAGCTGAACATTTTAATTTCGCAACTGAATGGAGTAAAAGTAAAATGAGGGCCAAACTGTTGCTGCCATGGTAAAATAATGCATTTTTTCATAAACCTTTAAGAAAGCTCATTTCATAACTGATTCAGGTCAACAGAGATTTGTTGGTTGGTTGATAAAATATCACCAGGACCATTTCGAGCCTTAGCTCAAAGTAAAACATTTTCTAGTTACTATAGTCTTACCACAATCACCCTAAGGTTATCTTATAGTGTGGTCTACTGAACTACACCTCTGGAATTTCCCGAACACAATGCATTCTTGAGATACCATATATTTAGATAGTTGATAATGCTGTTAGCCTTATTTCGCTATCTCAAGCAGGAACTTTAAAACGGCTTTGCAGAAATCTGTAGCTCTTCTACCTCCCCCCCAGCCTCACCCCAGATACACACACTCAAGCCCTCACAGCTGCTTGCCACCCTCCTCCTCGGGTAGCTGGCTGGGAAGTTTCCTTAGTCTCTTGCTCAAGGAGTCTGAACTTGGCATTCCTGTTTGGGTGTCATCGGGATGCTCAAAGCCAGGACTCTCGCAGAGGGCACTCCTTGGCATTTGAGCCTGGCACTTCAACTCCCATTGGGGGCTTATCACTTTTCTAACCCTGCATAAAAACTTTTCGTGAATTCCAAGAAGATAGTCCATCCTTGGAAGCCTGTTGCTAAGGCAATGGTCTCTGTAGCGGAAGGGGAAGCCAGGCTTGCTCCTAGTGCACGGGTGGAGACGGTGGAGGTGACGGGCACGGTCAGCAGTCTCCCCTCCCCCCAGGGGCAGGGGTAGTGCCCTGTTTAATGTCTGTCCACCCCCATAGGTGATGTTTGAGTTATAGCTTGAGCATGCCATTCGGTGTTTATGGTACCTAACGATGCATGATTTGACAACATTTATCACTCCCCTGTAGTCTCTACAAACGTTGAAGGGCCACCATATGCAGGTGTTGTGCTCAGCACTGGAAATGCACAAACACAGTACTTGGTGCTCCCCTCGGGCTTACAGCCATATGACTTCCACGGGGTGATGACAGCCACGGCGACGACAAGGATTGTCATCGTTTGGTCTTTTCCAGGCTCTCTGGCTCTTCCTTCTCAGCTTCCAAAGAACCCTTTCCCTTGATTGGCTCCTAAAGTGCTGGTTCCCCTGGGTTCCATCATAATCTTCTTTCTCTACACGCTCTCCCTTGGGCGATTGAATTCACACCTGGAGCTTTAAATACCACTTTAAGCAGGTGACTTCCAATTTTGTATTTCTAGATTAGACCCTTATAATCACAGGCTTGTCTTTCTTTCTTTCTTTGGCCGTGCCACTTGGCTTGTGGGATCTTAGTTCCCCGACCAGGGATGGAACCTGGGCCCTTGGCAGTGAGAGCACAGAGTCCTAACCACTGGACTGCCAGGAAATTCCCCGCAGGCTTGTATTTCTAATTGCTTTTTAGATATCGCCATTTGGTGGTCTTACAGATATCTTAAGCTCGAAATGTTCAAACCTTATACTCATTACATTCCCCACAAATCTGTTCCTTCCCCCTTTTGTTTTCTGTGCCAGTAAGTGGTACTATCATTCTCTCACCCACTTGCTTTAGGTTTCTCCCTCACAAGTCTAATTCAATCAGTTACAACCTCCCCTTGACCCTACCTCCTTCATGCTTTTTATATTTGCCCCGACATTCCTTATCCATTGCTACTGCTCTAGTTGAGACTTCCTATTTATCTTCTAGAATCTAGAGCATTGCCACATTGACTACCACCAATTTAATTCTACATACAGTCTTCCAAGCAATTTGTTCTAAAAGTTAAATCCTGCCATATCACTTCCCTGTTAACAATCATCAAATGCCTTCTCTTTGCTTATCAGTTGGGTCCAAATCCTTAGGATGATTACAAATCACCTTCCAACCTGGTCTGTGTCTACCCTTCCAGGCTAATCTCCAACGCTGGTCCACCACAGAGCCAACATTCTAGCTTCCCTGAGCAATTCACCTGCTTGTATATTACCAAGTACACCTGCTTTCCTACTCCTTTATGTCAAGTTCCTTTGTCTGGAATGTCCTTCCCTTTTGCTCACCTGGAGAAAGGCCACTTCGCCATCCTTGAAAGCCAGCTCATGTCTCTTTCTTCCAAACAGTCCCTAAATTCCCCAGACAAACCAAGGCCTTTTCCCTAGTGTTCCTAGAGGTCCCCAGGGGATCCTGCTATAACAATACTTTCCACATTGTATTATTTATTTGTTTCTCCCTCTAGACTATACCTTGAAGGCAGGTGTCAATGTCTCATTTATTTTTGAATCTCAGTCCCAGCACCTAGCATTCAATAAATATTTGTTGAATGAAAGAAAAATCGATGCTTGGGTGAAAAATAAAAATGAAATAAATTTACTAAACCTTACTCTTAAAATGTAAAAGTAACTCAAGAGGGCCCACTTGTGAGTCTCAGTCTATATCCTACAGAGACCGATGATGTCAGGCACTGGCCAGGAAGGTGAGGAAGGTGTCTCTGGTTTGAACCAGATCCATGATATTTGTCACCTTAAGGCCTTTTTCTTGAACTAGGAAGAAACATAGCAGGGTTTTACTTGGAAAAAAAATTTGTTCTTTAAACTTGCTTTCCCTCATTTGCAATTTTTCCTAATCTTAACTACTTTAAGATCATCTAGTCCCCCTCAATAAAAACTGATAATTGCCACCAAATAAATTAAAGATGAGAAAATTAAAAGTAAATGTAGAAACTAGGAGAAACTATTAATGAAGATCAAAGTGGGCCGTGTATCTAAATGAGTTTCACTGCGTGATTGGGGGCAGGTTAATAAAGATGTTACTAGTGACTCCCATGAGCCTTTGCCACACTCCAGAAGTATGACAGCAGTGAGCCTGATGGTGGTTCACAGATTTGATGAACATTGTGGCTTCATTAGCTGGAGCAGGCAGGGGTGCCTGCTGGAGTCCCAGGGCACACTCCAGAAACAAGTCACCAAGCTCACAGATTCTAAAAGCAAGCCTGGGTTAAAGGACATAATCATTTGGAAAGGAACTTGGAAAAGTATTATTGGCCGATCCCCAGCCTAGGGCATTGTTTTATGACCAAATTATATTTGCCCTTGAAGGGTAACATGGAATTACCTCTGAGCACCAATTTGGAGTCCAACAGGTTGAATATTTGGGGTCACCCCCTTCCTGGCTGGGTGACCCTGGGCAAGGCACATACCTCCTCAAGCTTCAGCTCTCTCATCTATGAAGTAGGAATGATAACATTGCCTCTGTTGGATAGAGCTGTTGTGAATCCAAGTAGAATGATGTATGTAAAGTGACTAATAGTTAGTGCTCAATATATAATTATTATTTTATCCAGAAATAAGGTGAATAATAACTGACATGTACTTTCTTGCCAAAGCAGACAGAACAAGGATTATTAAGTCCAGAGGTACCGCTGGAACTAGAACCCAGGTTTTCTAACTTCTGGCCATTGATTTCATTTAACAAATATTTATTTACTACTATGTGCCAGTTTCGCGGGCAGGTATAAAATACTAGAAACACTGGAAATAGTCAGGTTTGCTTTATAGAAAACCTCAGCACTGTTTCCACTCTACTGTGCTTTGGGTAAAACCAACAGTGACAACACGAATGCTGTCTGTGATTTAGTGGCCCTTACTGGACACCCATTGTGTAGATAATAAGGATTCTCCCAGGAAAGAGCCCTGTGGCCACAGTGTGGGCAGGCATTTCACAGCAGTTTAGGATGGGGAGCAGAAAAGAGCCTTCCGCAGAAGGTCTTAACAGGCACTCAAGCTGACTCAGGTAGGTGTCTGAAAACTGCAGTTCAGCTCTTAGGGTGTGTGAATTCAGGCAGAATTTAGGCCCAAGCAAACAAAAACCAAAGTCAGTTCTGGCTTAGGAGGTGTGCCTGACATCTAGAAGGAAGTCAAGAATTCTAAGGGAGCTAAATAGAAAGAAACAGGCATAGCATCAGCTCTCACACACCTGTCACTGAGTCTGAACCCTGGTGAGTCATTGAGCCTCTGAACTTACACGAAGGATGTGAAAAAAAGATGGGAATTAACTTCTGTTGGTCACTGCCTAAAAGTTAGGCATTGTGGATGTTAACTAAGCTTATGGTGGTAATCGTTTTGCAATATATACGTATACCAAATCAGTATGTTGTCTGCAAAATGAGACAGAGGGACATAACATGGTTAACAGAAGGAAAACAAGGCCTGGCTGTGGATGGACCCATCTCCACCCTAGGAAATGCCTCTGTGTGGACCAGGGAGAAAGCCTCTGTTTCCTCAGGTGTAAAACTGTGCTACTCTGACCAGCATGGACCCCAGCAGACAGTATAAGGATTAGTAATTATGTATGCCCTGTGCCTGGCACATAGGGAACACTTTTTAAATGATAGGATTGCTCCCATTTTGCAGATTAGGGAACTGGGAAAGAAATAAGTTCCCCAAGTACGCCCAGAGAGTACAGGGTGGAGCGTGGACCTGCTGCTCCATGAGTTGATGCCAGTGACTAAAATCTCTCTTACCGGTATCCTTCCCCTTAGTTCAATCCACTGAATAACTCCCTTGGCTAATGGCTCATTCTGTCGAGTGGACACTGATGCACAGCTTAGATTGTGTTCACAGCAAACACACAAAGACATACTCAGAACCCTCTGAGCCCCAAGCGTGGTAGCTCTTTGTCATCCCAACATGGACAAGGAGCATTTTAGATTTTTAGTCATCACCTATCCTATAGTGGTGTCAGATAAAGTGAAGCTCTCTGCTGAATTTCAGGTCAAAATAAAACATTCCCAGGGTGAGGCTAGATTGCGGTGCGATGATGCTCTTTGATGCCAGTATTCTGTCCCCGTTATTTCTTGCTTCCACCTGGTGGTCAAAAGTTGAAAAAGCAGGCGTACTGAAAATAACTAGGTGTCAGCAGGATCCATTTGCCTATCGTTTATAGGGCATCTGAATCTGGGTCCCTGCAGGGCTTTTAGTACCGCTTTCCTGCCTTTTGATTTCTACCAAGTTCCTCCAGTGGAAAATTTTTCCACGTGCAGTGTTCTTTCCTGGGGCCGAAAGAACCAGGATAATCCCGGCTGCTTCCCTGCAGCTGAGCTCATGTCACAAATCAGGCATGATTTTCAGCAGATATTTCTTTAAAAGTTTGAAGGCCTCTGTGGACTCTATTCCCTTCTCAACGGGAACAGGCATCAAAGAGACGGGAATAAAATGCTTTGCACGCACATCAGGAACTAATTGCCAATTTGGCAAATGCACTGACTAATGTCATGCACTGTTATTTCTAAATCCTCTCCTGTCCTTGACCCCCAGTATCTAGATGTAAACTTGGAACCATTAGTAGAGAAGGATAAAGTCTTCTGGTGCCTCAAATGGAATTGAGAGGGATTTAAACTAGGTGCTTTTGAGTGTGGTGAAATGAACCCAGCAGTACATTAATGCTAGGATTTGAGCTCACACAGCATGAGCGCTTTCAAAAACCGTGTTTAAGGAAGCAAACAGAGCCACGACAGACCCTTTCAGGGGAGCAAAAGGAGTTGGATGAAACAATCAATGACACATTAAAAAACCACAACTGGGCTGCAATCATGTGGGCAGGATCTGTGCATCTAATGAGATGGTGACTGGACAACCTCCAGAGGGGTAAGGCCTCCGTTTACTTTAGCTGAGAAATGTCTAAATATTTAGTTGATTCTCTTAAAAGCCTTACACGAGTCTGTAGCAAACTGGTCTTTAGGGTATGATCTTACTGGCTCTATACTGCCATTGGGAGGGCTATTTAAAGGGAATTTGGAAAAGTCAGAATATATTACCACTGAAAGTACAAGTGTTAACTTTTGTTTTCCTCTCAAAATTAACTCTTTTTATTGTCCTCCAAATATTTAGTTTAGGACCAATACCTTGCCAGTCAATACTTTACTTTTTATATATACTTTATTCTTATTGGTTCCAGTTGGGCCCGAAGTGCTTGAGGCTAAAAAAGGGGAGGAACTCCTGAGCACATTTTCTTGGGAGCCAGAGGGGAAGCTAAGAGGGCTGAGAGAGCTTTGTAAAGATGTCTATAGGGGTCCACCCTTTACATTCACACTACTGTCTTGTATCAGCAGATTTCAGTCAAGATCAATATCCAGTTTGCTCTAAGCTTCTGGGATCCTCTGTGTCACAAACACAGTGCATCCCAGATATGGTATCAATTGGGGCTTTAAACTTTTTAGACATTCTGACAGTAGACTCCCCTCCAGCGTGCCTTCTTTATTATTGCTTCCCGTGGACTCTTACGAAGGATCACCGAACTGCTCCCCTCCCCCACCGCAGGAGGCCAGCACAGACCCCGCTCCCGCCAGTTTGATTAATGTGTCTTGGCTAATTGTGTGCAAGATGGCAGGCCTTTAGCAAGTGTGACCAGTTTATTGTTCAGCCAATCACAGGCACCTCAGTTAGCATGTGAAAAGGGGGTGTGTGACCGGGGAGGGTGAGTGTTCTGGCGGCTGAGTCAAAGGAGGAGCGTTTTGGGGGGTCACAGAGCAACACCCACTTCTTTGAGGGGATGTTACTATGCTCTACTAAACCTGTAAACCTCCTACTCAAAGCACTTTTTTTCTCCTCCCTCTTTTTTCAAGGAGATCTTTTTTTCCCATGGTGCAAGCAAGGCAAGACACTGGCTACTCTGCAGATGGAGTTCACGTTCCAGGGTTTTTAATATTTCACTTTTATATTTCTGTTAGAGGATGATCCTGCTGAGAGTCTGGGAATCCGTGCTCGTCAGAACCCCCTCACTGACACTTGGATATATTGCTCTGAAAGCTATCCCAGGAGAAAAGATTAAACAAAAAAAAGCCTACTTTTCAAAGCCTACTTCTCAATCTGCCCACATCAAAATAAGACAACTGGCCCTTTGAAGTGGAAGACGCAGAGTTCTCAGCCAGCTTGCTTAAAATGGGGGCTGAGGATGGGGGAGAGAAGGAAGGAAGGGAGGAAGAAAGGAAGGAAGGAAAGAAAGAAGGAAAGAAAGAAGGGAAGAAAGAAGGGAAGAAAGGCCAGTGTGTAAAATTATATACCTTTCTTCCCTCACCCAGATTTAATCAGGCACAAGAGTCTGAATTAATGGTGAGAAAACTTACAACCCCGCTCATCAGTGGCCCAAGAAAACAGGTTAGAGAAACCTGTCCAGCTGGGTCAGCACCAAGTGTTTTTTTAAAACCTGTACAAACAGAAACTGTATTGTTCATACACAGTCCAGACAAGATCTGGAAAGGGCAGAGTGGCCACAGATGCACATTGGATGGTTCTCTAAGTTCTGAGCTCCCCAGCTCCCTCAAAGTTGTGCGGCTGAATTGAAAGTTTGGGGGCTCTTAGAATGAAAAGGAAAGGAATGGAAATCTCATCAAGAATGGTGTTAACAGTTCTCCTCTGTGACATTTTTTTGGCTCCCATCCCCTCTTCTGGTCCCTTAATGACTGGAGCTCAAGTCCCTAGAAGCAGCAGCAACAGCTCAGGGATGGGGGTTGGGCGGGGGGTGGCTCGAAGGGACTTCTTAAATCCTATAAGGGGATGTTCCTGTGGATGTGGATGGCCATTTAAAAAGTCTTTGTGACTGAGTTATCAATAGTACTGACCCTATACCCCAAATATGCTGGACTTTTAAGATTTACAGGTACAAGCTGAGACCTCTTGGCTGAGGCTAAGGTTACGACTCTCTTGCCTTCGTAAGCCTAGCCTGGCGCACAGCTCTACACTGCCCAAGCCCGTGGAAGTGGGGCTCACAGATGGGCACCACCCCCTTTAAGGAGAGCTGGTGAAAGAGTGCGGATGAATGAATACAAACCCAGCCTTTTAGAGACCCATGAATGTGCCGAATTCATCTATGCAGACCCAGCACATAACGCAGTGCCTGGCAGATAGCAGGTGCTCAAAAATTTTTGACTTATTTGAATTAAATTGAATCCTTACTAGAAAAACAATGCAAAGTATGAACCCTATTGATGTTGGGCCTGGAGAATTCTCTTCATAAATAAAAAATTGCATATTACTTTGAAATGACAGCAAAATAAAAAATGCAACATATTTCTCGCTGTTTTACTGGAACCCGGTTATCTTATTTAGTACAGAATCTGGCAGGGAAACATTTTGGACAAGTTTCTATCATTATTGTTCTCACCAAGGATCACTGTTTATTGCCTGAATCAACCTGAAACCCAAATGTTTCAAGTTTGGGGGAACAGCATATGCTCACCATGGCAGCTTTGTATTGAGATCATTCAAATTGTTTTCAACAACCCATCTGTGACCCTAAACTTCTGCTTGCATCCATGTTAGGAAGCTGAGGGGTCCCATTTTCACCTGGAGAGTAGAGTAGGTAGGGAGAGGTATAGGCAGGGTAGAAAAAGATGAGATCCAGGTTCTCCTGGAAGTTGTAGCAACTGGAGATAGCATCTATTGCAGACTGGACCATGATCTCTACAAGAGGACTGTTCTTTTTCCTCTCTGTCTCAAACCAAAGGGAAAAGGCATTATTCCAAACCCTGTGGCGAGAGAGTGGCATTTTTCTCTTGCTAAACTCAGGCAAAATCATTTGAAATGGTAAACTATTTGGAAATGATCCTAACACAATTTAGCAATGCATATAGATCATTCACAAAGCAGCTGAAATGACTTTACAGTTGGTCTTTAGCTGCTGTAGGTTTTCCATAACCCTGGTTATTCTGAGATGCCCGAACCTTATGTATAGCTCTTTGAGCAAAAGGATTAGATGCTGGAGAAAAAAATAAATAAAAAAAATTCCCTCCTATGTCTTTTGTTTTTCACTTTAATTGCCTTTAAAATTGCCCCACAATTTCCTGTTCTCATAAAACCCTTCCAGGATAACCTCATACCAAAGTTAGTAATGACAGCAGTTTGGGGAGATTCCATTTTTAATTATGGGAGAATGGAAGAATATAAAGACTAGAAAATCAGCCTTGGGCCACATTCTCCTTAATCTTGTACATACTTACCTCCCTTTTAATCCTGCCTGCAAGAGTCCAGTTCTGGTGTGGCCATTACTTGCTTCTCAACCTCTGATATGGTCTTTCAACCTAGTGCTCATTGCTTGTCTCCTCTCTTCTGTCTCAACATCCTTGAAGTGACAACTGGGTAATCTGACCTCTCTGGCATGTCCTTGGGACCATTTCTTAAAGACATCCTCCATGGTAACACTTGCAACACTTCCAAATCCACCCCCAGGAGCCAGTCTTGGAGGACGAAATGTGTGACAGAAAATGACCAACTGTTAGGTCTAGAGACAATGGATGAACTCTTCTATAATACAGAGACATCTTACCTGGCCTGTCCTAGGCCTAGTGAGCCTCTCCTTCCCCTCTATTGTATTAACTTTCTTTTTATACTTTATGAGGTACAATAGCCTAGCAAATAAACTCAATGATAGTCATTGCGCTCAAAAATGAGACCATCTTTTGAATTGTCTTTTTAAGCCATTGGGTATTTGGAAATGGATGTGGAATCCACAGTATAATCATTTCAAATTGTTATTCAGCTTGTTACTTGTATTTTACAGAGTTGGAGAACTGATCTAATTCAACTACTATTTCAATATCCCCCTCGTAAAAACATTAGTCAGGGAATATGAGTCTAAAAAGCTGTCTAGAGCTATCTACACCGTTAACAATTAAAGGAGGACACCCTGTTTGTGTGGCCAGTGCTCTCACACTGCTAATTTGCAGAGCTTTCAGAAGCTCAAGTCGATATTACCTGGATTGTAGTTAGGTAGCTTGGAAACTCCAGGCCATGTATCCTCTGTAGGGACTCCCAGCACCTATATAAAGCCAAAGAAAGACAAAGAAAGATGAGGGGCAGATGAGGTGGATGGAGCAGGTGTGGAGACATGAAGGACACATCTGGGAAGAGCAGGGAAGAACTGACTATATGTCACATTATGCCAGCTGATGTGTACAAGAAAGAAACGTCAGTGTTTCCAACATTTGTAGTTTCATGGGCAAAACTGCAGAGTATTTCTATGGTCCTGTGTGTCAACTTGACTGGGCTAAAGGATAACCAAGATAGCCAGTAAAACATTATTTCTGGGGTGTCTGTGAGGGTGTTTCTGGAAAAGATTAGTATTTGAATCAGTACACTGAATAAAGAGATTGGCCCTCACCAATCTGGGAGGCATCATCCAATCGGTAGAGAGCTTGAATAAAACAAAAGGGTAGAGGAGGGGCAAATTTTCTCTCTCTCTTCTTGAGCTAGGACATCCTCTGCCGTTTGGACATTGGAGCTCCTAGTTCTCTGGGCTTCAAGATTCTGAGACTTATACCAGTGGCTCCCTTAGACTGTACCACCAGCTTTCCTGGTTCTCCAGCTTGCAGAGGACATATCTCAGCCTCCATGAAATCACATGAACCAATTTCCATAAGAAATCACAAGATACACACACACACACACACACACACACACACACACACACACCTCCTATTGGTTTTGTTTCTCTGGAGAACCCTGACTACTACAGATCATATAACCTTGCTTAAAGTCATATTTTCATCCCTAAATATCTATAGGCATACCTTGGAGATATTATGGATTTGGTACTACACACTAAAGCGAATATTGTAATAAAGTGAGTCACACAAATGTTTGGTTTCCTGGTGCATATAAAAGTTATGTTTACACTATGCTATGGTCTATTAAGTGTGTAACAGAGCAACATACATACCTTAATTAAAAGACCCATGTGTGTACATTAACTTAAAATGCTTCCTTGCTAAAAGTTGCTAACCATCATCTGACAGTGCAGGCTTGCCACAAAACCTCAATTTGTTTAAAAAAAAAAAAAAGAAAGCAATGTCTGCAAAGTGCAAGAAAGTGAAGCACAATAAAATGAGGTATGTCTGCTGTACTGCATGGTCCCATACACTAGGATGCTATATTTGGAGTTGGCAATATACAGAGATAGGAGTGGCAAAGTGTCCCTTTGCCTTACATCAGATGACTCTCTCTCTCTCTCTCTCTCTCTCTCTATATATATATATATATATACATATATCAACAGGAGACACTTGACAGTTTAAATTATGCCTCAGCATGGGCATTCAGCTGTTCCCTGATGTGCTCAAATTAAAAAGGGTTCAGATTACTGACCTTTAGGCAGTGGAATGTTGGCTAAAAATGATCCCAAACCTAACTCTAGTCTTTTCAACCAAATCCATCTCGTCTGCTTGTCTTCTCTGCGGCCCAGCAGCTTGGAACACGGTATTCGGTTTTTAATAGGTGGATAGTAACAGTGACAACACCACTTGAGAAAGCTCCCTTGTGCTTTGGATTTTACCAAACTGAAGCTTTAGTTTTTAATTACTATGAAAAGTCTCTTGGAGTATAAAGCCAAACACTTCAGATTTTGGATGGTGCTGTTACTGTGAGTTCCCTTGCAGGCAAAATCGTACCATTCTTTTAAGATAATCACAAAAGCCCAATGCCCGTTATAGCTGGGAGCCGGAATAATATTGCTTTTGTGAAATGTTAGTAAAGCACTAGTAGCTTTCGTACACCACTACAACATAACTCTTCTTAGATGCATACCTCAGTACAAGTCTTTTTAGAAGCATCTCTCATAGAAAAAGCCTAGTGAATCTATTTGTAAGATGCTGGATACAGAGGCTGGCCCAGTTGTTATGGCAGGTAGTCAACTGCCCAACAATGACTGATAACAATGGATGAGGAACCCAGAAGGCATTTAATATCTACCAGCTTGCTGACTAGGACTCGGGCTGAGAAGTACACTTTGTGGTGCCTGTTAAGCTTGTCCTCAAACAAAAGACACTGAAGTGCCATTTTCCCTCATATAATAATAAAAATTAAGCCACCCAGTAGAAGCTTCTTTCTTTGATCCATTCCCTAAACAAATGAAGAGCTACTGAGAGGATTACAGGCTTTTCCTATCAGCCACCCTGAGCAGGAGGAAACAACTAAGAATTCTGGAATCCATTTTGAAAAACCAACCGGACTAATTCTTCTTTTGTGGGAGAGGGCCAGAGGATGGGATGCTTACTCTTCTTTGTTAACCCTCCATCTTACGTATTTGCACAGATGTGGATGTAGACAAGTGGGTGGGGTGATTCACATGTACCCCTACGTCTTCTGCTGCCTGGCAAAGCACGATGAAGAGGAAGCAATAAAGGAAATAAATAAAGACCACATCCATATCTTCTCTAAGGTAAAAGTTACCAGAACTGTTGGTTACTTTGTATTATTGTGTAATTAAAGCCAACAAAATAGATATCAACAATTTTGGAATGTTGTACTAAAAGGTTTAAGCCTGAGATTTTAAAAGTTTAAACGAAAATTCAATATCCTTTATTTGGAAATTTGATGCTCAGTTTTTATTTGAAAGTTATTGAATTCATTTTCACTTGAGAAAATTACTAAATCTCCGCTTCACTGGCTGGGAAACTGAAAACCAAAAATTGTTGATTTACTCCCTCCCTGAAGGCTCTTAACAGGCAGCTAGTGAATGCTGTGTTTGAAACCACAGTGGGCTGCAGGGGCTGTTTTCTGCCTTTGTTGGAATGGAAACCAAAGGCATTTTGATTAATGGCTTTAAAGTCTGCATAGTTTATTTTATTCTGATTTTAGAACCACATCCAGTATTATTTGCTAAAAATACTTATTGAAAGAATTAGATTTCTAAAAAATTGATTGAAAAATCAATGATAGCCATTCAGATGTAAACACACACACACACACACACACACACACACACACACACACGGAGGCATTTCAGAAAGATGGTAAAATAAAGATTTAGGACTTCTTATTATGTCTTTATTCCTGAGAGTGATATCTCAGAATAAATGTTAAGGAAAGTTGTGATTAGAGGTTGGGAGACGTAGACAGACCATTGCTTTCAAAGGAACAATTCCTACATCAAATATCATAGAACCTGAAATAGCTTTCCTTTTTTGTCTGTGTAGACCACCTTTAGTAAAACACAATTCAGGAGCCATTTGTAATGTTTGAATTTCCAAGTTGCTTGGGACTAGTAGTATAAAAGACAACACACTGCTGAATGTGTTCTCTCTTTGTCCTCAGAACATTTAACAACAGATGTGGTAACAAAACTGTGGTCTCTACCTGCTTGGACAGAACCAGAGGGAAAAAGAGATGTAATGAATCTGACCTCGTGGTGCTCATAAAGGAGAGCTAAGCAACATAGAACTATCTCCTGATCAGTACAGATTGAAAGTCAACAATAAGCTATACAATTCAATAAACCTGAGAAATAACCACGGGGGTTGGGGAGCGAGACAATAAGCAGAGAAGAATATTATGATTAAGAATGATAGAAGCTACAATATTCTCTTAACACTTTGTTCAAAGAGGTCACAAGTTCATGGAGTCAGATAATCAAATATCCTTTAAGACTCTAGAGACCCAGGGAGAGAAGTTATGAGACTTGTTTTATTTCCCAACCTGAAGTTAGAGCTGGGTTCAGAACTCTTGTCTCCTAACACCAGGCCAGTGTTATTTCTAATGTGTTTACTTGTTTTAAATTTGTAATGAGTTGTCATAAATGTCAAAATAAACTCCTTCTGATTTACTGCAGTGTGATAAGAATAATGGTAGACGTGAACATGGCTTCTGTGGCAGGACCTGTTGGACCCATTTGTTAAGATGTTTGTTTTGGTTGCATCACTCATGTTCTGGTACTTTATGTCCAGACACAAGTCCAAACTTCTCACTTACTGGATTACCTAAAGCATCTTCAGATGGCCAGTGTCAGTCACCAAGACCAGTCCTGGAAACTTGAACCAATAACTAGAGAGCCATCAGGCTCTAGGAAATGTCTAACTCATTTTTTCCATTCTATGATTTCTAAATGCTGTGCTAAATGCAAAGAACTGTAAAATGATTGCTTTTAAGGACATAATCATTTAAAAATAGGAAGTAATGTAAAAAAACCAGTTTATACACAACTCTTCAAATATCCTAATAGCATAACTTATCTCAGTATTACAATTTTTAACTATCTATATATACATACATCTTTTTTGTATCTGTACATAGTTTATGTTTGTTTTACATATATTTACTTATATTCCACCCATCACCCCACCTAGACTGAACAACAGTTGAAAGCACAGATCATGCATTCTTCCTATTCTTTCCATTTTTCCCATGCCATGTAACATCTCATAAGATAATGAGTATCCAATAAGTATTGCTTCCTGATTAAATGACTAGGAAAGACTTTTCAGATGTGTAGAAGATCACTGCAGGGTCCGGTCTAGGCAGTGCTATTTGTGCTTCCTCTAAGGTGGACAAGAAGTAATACTAAGTGGGAGAACACTAACAGTCAGATTAAATATTAGGAAATGCCTGTTAACGGTTTGGTCATTGAAATATCTCTATGAAAATAATTTCTGTGAGAAAGACAGCAAACATTTACGGAGCACGTACGGCACATGGAGCTCGCTGGGCATCTGATCTCAGGAAATGCTCACAGCAAGGTCAGAAGGTCATTATCACTAGCCCCACTTAACAAACGAGGAAACCGAAACTCAGAGGGACTACGTAACTTCTTTTTTAAGAAATTTTATTGAGATATAACTGACATACAATAAACTGCATATATTTGAAGTGTACAATTTGATATATTTTTTCTTATTAGTCATGGGACTAAGTAACTTTTTAACGTTCGTCTTGCTAAAAAGTGGCTAGAATTCACATCCTGGTCTTGGACTCTAATTAGTTACATTAAGCTGCCTCCAGCTTAGATAACGTACAGCATCCAATGGTACTTTTTGAAAGTAGCAGTTTACTGGTCTTGCAGGAGAGTTTTGAGAAAAAAAATTCTTTTGGTTTGAAAAATGTTTTTTTTAGTTTTTGAGTGCTTCCCAATTTTTTCTATGTCCCTCCGTGATAGACCCCATGTTTCCAAAAGAAAGCTTAGTGGCATGAATAATCTCTATAAAATGTCTTTAATTTCACAAAGGACATTTTATTTTCTTTTGACATTCAAATAGCACAATGTTTTCTGGGTCATGAATCTGTAGCACTAGACTGGTTTGCACAGAACATCTTCATAAAGGTGAGCCATTAACCCTCCAGACAATAGCAACTAACTCTTCCCTTTCCCTAAATGTCCCCTGAGGATTTTCCTCACCTTCATGTGTGTATTAAAGATAAACTCATATATTTTTTTAAATAAATGAAGGACTCCACAGTGGAAACACAATTCAAAAATAAAAATTTTATACCATTCCCGGAAAGGTAAAATGTTTGGGGCCACTAAATCAAAATCATAAAGAAGTTTAAGGAAAGACAGGTGTCCTCAACTGCACACAAAAATCCTACTCTGGGGCTTCCCTGAGGGAGTAGTGGTTAAGAATTCGCCTGCTAATGCAGGGGACACGTGTTTGAGCCCTGGTCCAGGAAGATCCCACACGTCACGGAGCAACTAAGCCCGTGTGCCACAACTGCTGAATCTGTGCTCTAGAGCCTGCGAGCCACAACTACTGAGTCCATGTGCTGCAACTACTGAAGCCCGCGCACCTAGAGCCCATGCTCCGTAACAAGAGAAGCCCGCGCACCCAACGAAGAGCAGCCCCTGCTCCCCACAACTAGAAAAAGCCTGCGCACAGCATCAAAGACCCAACACAGCCAATAAATAAATGAATAAATAAATTTATAAAAAAAAAATCCCACTCTGCAATATTTCCCAAGATACCTGATTGGGAAGCTGTTAGCAAGAATGCTCTAGATGCCTGCTTGAAGCAAGCAAACTTGAAAGGGAGCAGAATCCAGGATACATGTGATACCCTCCCCCACCCCAGTTTAAAGCACTTGACACATGCTACAGTACGGAGGGATCTTGAAAACATTATGCTAAGTGAAATAAGCCAGACACAAAGGACAAATACTGTTATGATTCCACTTACATGAAAATCTAGAATGGGCACATTCATAGAGACAGAAGGTAGATGAGAGGTTACCAGAGGCTGCGGGCAGGGAAAATAGTGAGCTGGCTGGTTGAGTGTATACAGAGCTTCTGTTTGGGATGATGGAAAAGCTTTGGAAGTGGAAGGTGGTGATGGCTGCACAGCTACGGGAATACATTTAATGCTATGAACTGTACTCTTAAAAATGGTTAGAATGGTAAGTTTTATGCTATATGTATTTAACCACAATTTAAAAATCATCAAAAAAGACAGCAATATATAAATGACTATAGTACATGGCATATAAGCTACAAGGGACATAAAAACAAAGTACATAATGGTGCAAATGAGTACCATTAATGAGTAAAGAAATGGAACCACACACTCAAAAGTACCCTGTTACCTTAGGAATCTGGTTTTGGAGGAGCATGGTACGTAATATACTTCTCTCACATGAACGTAGGAAGCCTTTGTTTTATCAGGGTTCTATGAAAATTCAGTGTCCTGTCTTCAGTTGACAAAGACCCAGGGCCAAATTTTGGTGGAATTAGAGGTGGGGTTGTCAGGGCAGGGATGTGTTTAATTAGCAATGGCAGAAACGGCCCCGGGAGGCTGGCAGTAATCACCGGGAGGAAGTGGATTCGTGGGCTGCCACAGCACCACAGGGAGGTTCCTGACCACCTGCTCGCAAGGTGCTTGTGCCCCTGGCAATTACCACAGTTTCCACGACCTTCGCGCAAAGCAGACGGACTGCTTCGTTTGTCTGTAAGGAAGATTTGGTTCAAAGTTTGTAATGCATATATTTTTTCTTCCTAAGAGGAATTCTTCTCTTACCTCCCAGATCTTCTCCAGCTGTTCAAGGATGTTGGAAACCCCAGGAAACAAGGGTTGACCCTGGAACATTTCAATAAAGATGCAGCCTGCACCCCTAACAAAGGAAATAAGAGTCAACCCAATACTTTCAAGGAACCCATATGCAAAACTGAACTACTAGCATTTCACCTCCCAAGAAATACTTTGAGGACAATTAGATGGGGCCACATACTATGAAAAGTCTTGGCAGAAAAAATCCCTATGTTAAACAAAAATAAAAACAGGCTACAGCTTTTTGTCAAAGTGGAATGCAATGGGCACTTAGGAACACAGTATAGAAAGCAAACATTTGAGTTCATTCAAACTCATTAACTAACTATTTTATGAGAAGAGGGGAAAGTACTGAATCTCCCAACTGAATACCCTCTTTCACTGAAACTAAGTTATTATCATTGTAAGAAGCATCATTGTCGTATGTACTTTTAAGAAACCCCCCCAAAAAAAAGAAAAGAAAAAAAACCACGTTAAACTCTGCCAATCAGAATATTTCTTTCATATTCATTGAAAGGGCTGCTACAAATTTAATTAGACAGATTATTTCATCATATATCATACCTGTACATGCAAAAAAAAAGGAATATTAAGTGAAAGAAATTGGTTTAGGTACTCGTCAAGCTTTTTCACATTCAGCATTTGACTCAGACTCTTTGATGTCTGTGTTTGTCCATAGTATTGTCCTTTGATGGTATCGTCCAGGAGTTTGATGATATAGCATTTCTTAAAATAATCCATAAAAATACCAAAAGAGTCATTGGTGCTGGGACTCCTAAGCTGACCTTGCAATTACAAGTTAGCACTTTTGACTCCAGCTTAAAGAATGTTGCTAAACATGTCTGATTCACTCCTTTTCCACAACCATTTGGTTCCTAGGGAAAGGAAAGAAAGAAAGAAAGAAAAGAAAGAAAGAAAGAAAGAAAGAAAGAAAGAAAGAAAGAAAGAAAGAAAGAAAGAAAGAAAGAAAGAAAGAAGGAAGAAAGAGAAAGAAAGAAAGAAAGAAAAAAGAAAGAAAGAAAGAAAGAAAGAAAGAAAGAAAGAAAGAAAGAAAGAAAGAAAGAAAGAAAGAAAAAAGAAAGGAAGGAAGGAAGGAAGAAAGGAAGAAAAGAAGAAAGCTCTCCTGTCTTCCAAGTTACTGACACCCATTCTGCAAGTTTGATGTCCACACATGTACAATGGTAACTACAGTCACAACTGCAGCCTGGCTGATGGCTATTGTAACCTACTACTGATTTTACAACACATCCTGATTTAACAGAGAATGTGCATCTTAAAATAGATTATATAGGGAGAAATATAAATTTTCTATCCTACTTACTCAAACTGGAGGATAATTCCTGAGGAACAGTAAGAAGTAAGATTTATTTTGCTAATAATGCACATTTTTACTCTTAAAAATCTTTTGAGAATGGTTCAGGTGACTGATTACAGAGATTATCCCCATGGTCTAATACTTCCCGATTTTTGACTCCAAATCCCTTTCACCATAACACATAATTTTGCAAGCTCCCTTAATCATCTAGACGTTTTGCTGTGGCATGATAATGAAGAGAATTTAAGTAAAACATTTTATTATAGATCACCATATTATTAAAGATTTATTATAGAGTTCATTTAAAAAATGGTCATTAATATTATTCTTACGTATTTATTGCATACAATAAATTTTTACTTTTTCCATCTTACTGTAGACACATGCTATTTAATTTACTTTGTGTGGGAGAAAGCAGATTTCCTGATAAACAAGTTTAAGAATAATTTTTATCTTGTGTCTGGTTTGGGGAGAGAATATATATTAAAGGAAAGATTGAAATTTAACTGTATTTTATCATCTCAAGAGACAAAAACTATTTTCATGACCCAACATTTGGTTTTCATGTAAAATAATCAATTACCTTATCCTTAGAATTTTGTATACATATAAATAAGAGGTATCAGACTGAGTTTTGCAGGTAGTCTTTTTTTTTTTTCCTTTCCCTCAAACAAGAGGTTGTTTTTATCCCCAGTTGTTAAAATGTTAACTTGGATAAAATGGCCACCATATTTTCTTTTTAGTGATTTTTCACGTACAAGAGACATCTTGATATGTGACACAAGAATTTTGGGAATTCCCTGGCAGTCCAGTAGTTAGGACTTGGAGCTTCCACTGCTGGGGCCCAGGTTCAGTCCCTGGTTTGGGAACTGAGATCACGCAAGCCGTGGCAAGGCCGAAAAAAGAAGAAAAAAAAAAGAATTTCGATCAGACAAATGTAGCTTAAAAATCTGGTGAATATTGTCTTGAGATGAATTTCTAGAATTATTATCATTTTAGGACTCCTTACTAGCTTGTTTTTAAATATCCATGTTCTTTTTCCTTCCTGTCTTTAAAGCAACAGATATAAAAGGTATAAATTAAACAACACAGGGAGAATAATAAAAGTAATAGGAAATGGTCAAATGGTTAAAAAACATCCTGGTTGCTAGCCACGGTCAACGGTGAGATAAGGCAGCTGAAAAACTGAGGTGGTGAATACCAGCAAATGGTCTCCACCCCCTCCCCTCATGCTTTCTCTATGTGTACCTGAAAGGTCTCAAGCCAGTTCATTTTGAAGTCACACACACACACACACACACGCATGCATGCACGCACGCACGCACACACACACTTATGTATCTGTGTGTATAAAACATATGTAATTGTTTATTAACTGACACAAAATAGAAATGGAAATGTACCGGCTTCTGAAGACTTGAACCAACCCTCCATCCAGTACCCTAACACCTTCCAGAAACCCCAGGGGCTCACAAATCACCAGAAGGCCTGCAGACATTTTAAACAAGGTTCAAACCATAGTCACTGCTAGGTTTAAACCTGCAGTCCACTTTTTTCCCTCCCCTCAAAAAGCTTTCAAGGCTTAGAAAAACATGTTGCCCTTTCATGTCCTTTCATACTGGTGGCTGTGGGGAACCAAGAAGGAAGTCCTTTTCATTATACAATTTTTTAGTGTCCTTCATCTTCTACACCACTAGGACAGTGTACACAATTATGTAAACTATATTGGAGAAAGCTGGACTGAAAGGCCATTATGCAAGTGCTACAAAGTAACACAAAGTATTTGCATCAAGGAATAAAATGCTAAAATTTCACTGAAATTCCCACTTGTATTTGGATTTGTATGGTTGCTACCATATAGGCATTCTCTTGAGTCTTTCTTTTCAAGCTTCACTTAGGGGCACGTTAAAACTTTTCTCACCTAACAGCCTGGCGTCTAAGGTTTTATATATATATAAAGTGTGTGTGTGTGTGCAATGCACTTAGAACACTTACAAGACAAACAAAATTCCTAAATCAAATTGTACTTCAGGACCTGGAATATCCATATCATAAATATCAGTGCATTGGTAAGAAAATAAGTCTGAATACCTTAAATCTGAAAAACGAACAATATTTTTCAGGTCAGCACTGTTCTTTAAAAACTACACAATTCATCTTCTTATCCTCTCCTTTGCTCTTCAGAACTGTTTGTTTTTTTTTTTCATTTGCTTTGTAAACAAGTAGTGTGGCTTTCATATTTTTTATTTGCTTCTTAAACAAGTTGTGTGGCTATCATCTATTTTGCCCACCCCAGACTAGCCTTAAAAGCAAACATTTTAAATATTCTGAACATTCAGGTCCAGATAGGAAACCAGCTCCTATTTCCTTTTATTCCTGTTTTGTTCTTAAATCTTCATTCCTGTGGCTCTTCCTACCCTACATATCTTTAGGCTTCTCAGAGGATTTCTGCTCTGTGGAGATACCCTTGGGGCATCCCATATAGATGAAGGGGAATTTCACACGCAGGGGAAAAAAAGACCTGGTGACATCAAACAGTGAATCCTTCCAGAAAGGACAGATGCACTGGGTCATTTTATTGCTCCAACTGTGGTTCTTCAGTCAAGTTAGAGGAGACAGCTTACATGTTTTCTGCTTTTTCTGGCTCTCTTCCTAGCCTTTTCTCTATTCTGAGCATGAACAAATTTTTCCATAAGAGAGAAAAAGATTCCTCAAATTCCTTAGGCAATCTCTGGAGAAATAAACCCTCTGAGTTTTAGGTTTGGGGAGGTGCAGGGAGTATACAAGAACGTTGTTGGGAGCAGTGAATCAATATTTCATTTTTCACTATTGAAGTTCATTCAGAACAGCATGATCTATGGCAGTGATGCGATATTTCCACTTGCTTTTCCCTGGGCCACTCTTTATATTTGGAAGTTTGCAGCAAGAAATCTGACTGTAAAGAATCTCTCAGGCAGTGACAACTTTCCGAGTCCTAAGTCCAGCAGCTGGCTGCAGTTAGTTTTGAATAAAGAACTTGTCTACCAAAATAAATCCTTCTTTAAAACCCAGTTTACCGCAACATGGATGAACCTTGAAAACACTACGCTAAGTGAATTAAGCCAGACGTGGAAGGACAAATATTGTATTATTCCACTTACGTGAGGTACTAGCGTGGTCAAATTCATAGAGACAGGAAGTAGAGTAGTGGTTGCCAGGGGCTGAGAGGAGGGAGTAATAGGGAGCGATTGTTTAATGGGTACAGAGATTCATTTCGGGATGCTGAAAAGTTCTGGAGATGGGTAGTGGTGAGGGCTGTACTCAATGCCACTGAATTGTACATTTGAAAATAGTTAAAATGGTAATTTTTATGTTATATATATCTTAACACAATACAAAAAAGTAAAACAAAAAACAGTGTAATCATCCTAAAATTCTGAGTTTTTCTCTTCACTGAAGTTGCTAATGGAATCTTTTAAGGTCTGAAAAAGTAGCAGAAAGAGAAGAGATGTGGAAAGATTCGAGGATGCTGGTTGTAAGTGCTGGGAATAACCAATGTGTCTTACTTGTATATTTTCCATAATCTAACTGTTTGCTCTGGGCTTCCCACGGACTCTGCTGCTCCCAGGGTTTACTGTGAGTGAGAGGCTCTTGCACTACATGTTATAATTAGTTTCATTAAGACAAAGGCTCTGATGCTCACCCACTGTCACCTGCCTATACAAAGGCATTCAGTTTGTACCTTATGGGGTTGCATGCTTAGTAGAATAGGATTTTTTGCTTTTTCTTTCATTGTAATCTTTTTCCTGCCCATTTCCCTTTTATCACTCTGAAAAGGAAAAAAAAAGATGGGGGAAGAGGAATCCCAGTGTAAACACCCAATAGCTAACAGTTATGTAGAGAGTGAACAAGTATAGTAAACAGTGGAAGATACCTATTATTCTTTTCCTACATTACTTTTTGAGTTTTACTGGACAAACAACAATAATGAAATTGGTAAGAGTAATGACAATAATTTGAATTTACAACTGAATTTTTATTCTGTAAGTGTCACATCATTATTCATCAATGGAATAACATATATTTTTGCATATGCAGTAAAAAGTAAGGGATACCTAGTTTAAAAGAGATTATCCAAATGCAGCACAGAAAGTTAAGGAGACTGAAAATATGAAAGAGAGGATAAGAGCCATGGATGAAGGAAAAATACAGTCTAATCATCTTTCATTGGAGCTCCAGAAAGAGAGAATGGAGTAGAGACAACACTCAAAAAGAAAATGGCTGATGAAACACATGAATTCATAACTGGAAGAAGCACAATATGCAACAAGCAGGGTAAGTAAAAAGAAATCCACACTAGACACCTTATAGTGAAAACTGCATAGTAACAAAGGCAAAGAAAAAATTCTTTAAAACATCCAGAGAAAAACAGGAGATCACCTGAAAAAAGAGAAAGACAATAAGGCTAAAAACAAACTTCTCCACAATTAGGCTAAAAGCAATCTTCACAACAGCAGCAATGGACAACAAAGCTGGGGAAATTGTATCTCCAAGTTCTGAGACACCATTAACACTAACTGTCAATCTAGAATTACATCCCTAGCATGACTACGTTTCCACAGTGAGAGCTGCTCTTAAGAAACAGAGTTTGCCACCAGCAGGCTGACACTAAAGAAAGTTCTAATAGATTTATATCAAAAGAAAGGAAAATGATTCCAAAAGAAAGATTTAAAGTGCATGAAGGAATGATGAACACCTTTACATTTATTTGCACTTAATGAAAATAGCTCCAAAGTATATAAAGCAAAAATGACGAGGATTATGACAAATCAACAATATATTGAACAACTTCAATACATCTTTCCCTGATAACTCAAACAGACAAAAATGATACAAAGACAATGGGAATAACACAATTAACAATCTTAAAGTTTTAAACGTATGTAAAAAAAACCTGTACCCAGCAATTCAGGAACACACATGCTTCTTGAACACACAGGAAATCACTGAAAACACTGATCATGTGCTGGGTCAGTGCTTCTAACAAAACCAGTACTACTTCACTGTCTTTGATGAAACACCAGGTTTTTCTCAATTTTTTGCTAACCTTTAATTTTGAAATAACTTCAAATTGAAAGTTGCAAGAACAGTAGAGAGAACTCTCTTATATCCTTCAAACAGATTCACCAGTTGCCAACATTTGGCCTCTTTGGTTTCATCATTTTATCTGGCTAGCTAGCTACACCTATCATCTATTTTTTTCTGAAGCAGTGGAGAGTAAGTTGCATATACCATGACTCTTCACCCTTAAATACTTCCACATGTATTTTCTAAGAACAAAAGCATTCTCTTACACAGCAGCAGTGCAATTATCAAAATCAGGAAATTTAGCATCGATCCCAATAGCACCATCTAATCTACAGTCTATATTTAAACCCCACCGATTGTTGCAGTAGTGTTCTTTAGCGCCATCTCCCCCAGCAACCAATCTAGGACCACACATTGTGTTTAGTTTGCATATCTCTTCAGTCTCTTTTAATCTGGAACATTTCCTCAGTTTTTCTTTGCCTTTTAAAATCTTGACTCTGTAGGGGAACAGAAAATGCCACCCCAAAATATGCTACTCTGGCATAAGGATTATTATGAGCTGAAGGCAATTAAGAAAAAGCAAACTTGATGAACTTTTTGCCTCTCCCTAGCTGCCTGAAAGGAGGGCATAAAATCTGCTTGTGAAGATGCCCCCCTTCCCAACCCAGGAGGGGAGAACAACCTTATCACCAGATGCAGAGATGGCACCAAGAAGAATCTACGTAAACAAACCTTGCTAAGTAACCCTTATCTACCACCAGGGTCCCCCATATACATATTTACCTTCTTACAACTATCACTCCTTAAGCATCCAGAAACCCCTTTCCTTTGTCTTGTTACTTCTCTACAAGTGTATCGTCCTTTGTCAGAATGGTATAAAAGCCTCCAAGCCTAGCTGTTTCTTTGGGGATTTTCTCTTCTTTCTATGAAGCCACTTGCCCTGTGTCACATAAAACTCTTAACATAAAATAAAATGTATATGCTTTTCTCTTGTTAATCTGTCTTTTGTCAGTTTATTTCACAGACCCATCCACTGGACCTCAGAGGGCAGAGGAAATTTTTTCCTCCTCTACAACCCTTTCACAGAGTACAGTCTAGTTACATCACAGAATGTTCCTCAAACTGAGTTTCTCTGATGCTGCCTCATGATTTGACTCAGGTTATGCTCTTTTTTTCTTTTTCTTTTTCTTTTGCAGGAAAACCACATATGTGATGCTGTCTCCCCAGTGCATTTGTATTAGGAGGCATACAATGTCAGTCAGTCCCATTATTAATAACACTAACTCTAATCACTTGGTTAAAGTGGTGTCTGCTGAGTTTCTCTACTATAAAGTTACTATTTTTTTCTTTTGCAATTAATAAGTAATTTGTAGAGGACTTCCTAGGCAGTGCAGTGGTTAAGAATCCGCCTGCCAAAACAGGGGACACAGGTTCGATTCCTGCCCCAGGAAGATCCCACATGCTGTGGAGCAACTAAGCCTGTGTGCCACAACTATTGAGCCTGCGCTCTAGAGCCTGTGAGCCACAACTATTGAGCCCATGTGCCACAGCTATTGAAGCCCACGTGCCTAAAGCCCATGCTCCGCAACAAGAGAGGCCACTGCATTGAGGAGCCCGCGTACCACAACGAAGAGTAGCCCCTGCTCACCGCAACTAGAGAAAGCCCGTGTGCAGCAATGAAGACCCAACACAACCAATAAATAAATAAATAAATAAATTTATAAAAAATAAATTAAAAAAATATTTTTTTAAAAAAGTAATTTGTAGAGAGGTATTTTGAAACTATGTAAATAAATATTTTATTCCTCCTCAACCCTTCCCCTCTTAGTTTAGCGCTGATGCTTCTTGTTTGAACCAATTACTACTATATTACAAAATAATGATTTTCTAATTCCATCATTCCTTTTCCAGTTATTAATTGGCATTCTATCGTAAAAAGGAGCTTCCCTTCCCATCTGTCTGTTGATCCATCCATCCATCCATCCCTCTATCTATCTACCTTCAGTATGGACTTATGTATTCTTACATTATTCACTGTTACATTACTCTCACTATTTATTAGGATGCTCCAAAGGTACCAGCTTTGGCCTGTAGGAGTCTCTTCAAGTTGCTTCCCACATCTTTTTTACATATTCCCATCATTTTTTGATCACTTTGTTTAAAAATGTTCCGGCCTAACAAGATGTTCCTAGCTCATCTTCTACTTTCCGTGCCCCAGTCCCAGTATTGGCTACTTATCCAAAAAGGCCTAGTTCTTTTCAGTAGGGAATGGTATTAAGAAAGCAATATCTGAGAAGCAGATCAACACTTATGTAAAATACAATAATAAATTTCTTTTTTAAAAAATATACCTAGCAGCATCAAATGCAAATCCTCTCTGAGAGACCACACTTCATTCAAGGCCTCAAAAAAGAAAAAACACCCACAAATAAAATTCCAAGGAGAATTAGCACATCACTGTCAAAAACAACTAAACAGGCATGGAAAAAAGATATCATATGCAAGAACCAAAAGAAACAATAAACAATGAAAATAGACTCACAAGGACCTTTGTTCTAGATATGTAAGAGCTTAGAGAGGAAATTATAAAACTTTACTAAAAAGCATTAAAGATGTACTAAACAGATGGAGAAACTGTGTTTAAAAATTGGAAGACAATATTACAAAGGTGTGAATTATCCTCAAAGTGTTCTATAATTTCAATGCAATTCCAATGAAAATCCCACTAGGGTTTTTCATGAAACGTGAAAAACTGAATGTAAAATTTATATGGAGAATCAAAGGGGAAGAATAAGCAAGATACTCCTGAGGAAGAAGATGAAGTCAGTGGTGAGACATCCTAGCAGATACCAAGTATTACTATAAAGCTATAGAAATTAATACAGTGGGATGTTGTACAGGGCAGCTAAGTTGACCCCAGTAGAACAAGTAGAGAGCTCAGAAACAGACCCATTCACAGAAACCTGGTAGATGAGAGATTTGGCATGGCAGATCACTGAAGACATTAGGGTGAGACACTGGTTAGCATGGAAAAAGTCAATTTCCAATTTAAAGTGAAAGGAAATTCTACAACTTTTAAAAGAATGTATTGGATAATATCATTTTGACCTCAGGGAGGGAAGGATTTTTTAAACAAGAAATGAAAAGGCTAACCATAAAGGAAAAGACTGATAAGGTCAGCAGTATTAAAATTAAGAACTTTTATTTAAAAAGGCAACTTCAAAATATGAAAACATAAGCCATGAACTGGGGCGGCTACTTGCAACCCTCATAACTGATAAAAGATTAGTATCCAGAGTATAAGAACTCCTATAAATCAATAAAGAAAGAAAGGGAGCAAGGGAGAGAAAGGGAGAGACAGACAGTCAGAGACATAGAGACCAAAAGAAAATAAACAAAAGACACACACAGGTATTTCATAGGGGAAAAAACACAAATGACAAATAATCCATGAAAAGACATCCAACCTCATTAGTAATTAGGGAAATACAAATTTGATAACAACATGCTACCATTCTACCCACTATATTAGCAAAACTAAGAAATCTGATTTTATAAAGTTAGTGCAGATGTGGATAAGGGATGATGACACACTGCTGGTACATACATTGTTACAACCACTTGGGGGACAATTTGACACTATTTCATGAAGTTGAACATTCATACACCCTGTGACACAGCAACTCTACCCTTAAGTAAGATAAGTATTCTAGAGATATCCTTAAATATAAGTACCAAGTATATTCAAAGTAGTGAAAACAAACAAAACAAAAATCAAACTAAATAACTGAGATGTTCAGCAACAGAAACTAAAGTGTATCCACCTAGATCAATATGGATGAATCTTAGAAACACACTGAGTGAGAAAAAGCAAGTCATAGGAGACTAAAAGCAATATAATATCATTTTTATGAAAACTCAAAAGCAGGTAAAATATTTTTAAAATACATAAAAATGTAAAAATATTATTTTAGAAAAGGGTAGGGGAATGATAAGAAAAAAAAAATAAGGGTAGAAGCCCCTCTGGTGGAGGGCCAGGCTGATGGGAAAGGGCCACGAGTGGATGTGGCAGTATTGATGATGTTCTGGTTGTTACATCGGGTAGTGTGTTCATGGAGTTCACGTTATTATGCCTTTAATCTACATTGGGTTTCTCAGTCTTGACACAACGGATATATTGGCCTGGATACATCTTTGCTGTGGGGGGCTACCCTGTGCATTATAAGATATTTAGTAGCATCCTTGGACTCCACCCACTAGATGCCAGGAGTACCCCACCCCCACTCAGCTGTGACAACAAATGTCTCCAGACATTGCAAAGGTCCCTGGGAAGCAAAATTGATCCTGGTTAAGAATCACTGATGTATGTACTTATATATTTTGAATGTTTTAAATGTTCCATAATAAAACAAAGTTTAAAAGTGATGAGTAGAAGTTTCACCGTCTGTGAAGCACAACTAGGAAGTGATCATTAAGAGCTGAGAAAGCCGGAGACCGATGAAGGCCTTTGAAGTGACAGCGCGGAGCAGTGAGCGCTGACAGTTTCAGGGGGGGGTTGACTAGCAGGTGATATTTCGAGAAATGGTACTGGGTATCAGGAAATCAGTGACTCCAGATACACTGGAAGAAATTTTCTTCAACGTTTCTCAATTCTTTCAGAAATTCAAAAGCTTAGGTTAGCCTTTTAGTGTTTTGTTTTGTTTTGTTTTGTTTTTAAAAACAAGGCCTTCTGTTTATATAAGACCATTTAAGGAATTGAAAGAAATCCACATATTGGGTTACCTTTGAGGAGGTGGCTGTGACGGCAAGTTTACCACACAAATGACTGGGATGTTTCCAGGAGTCAGAGCCAGATAACATAACACTGCTGCTCTAGGATGATGAGTGGCTGGGAGCCCATACTCCCACGGCACCCAATTAATCCAAGAGCCTTTCCAACGATGTGGTTCTACTTGATAGCATCTGTCCTGGTCTTACATTTACACTACAGATCCCCTTAACCTCTCATGGGGAGAGTTTATTACCCTTATTTTATAAACAAAGAAACATAGACAGAAAGAGGATACATGACTTTCTGAAGATAACATAATCCAGAATAACTAATTAGAAACAGAATTGGCATGAAGATCAGGTCTACAGAATCTCAGTATTTACATTTTTTTCACCAGGCTCTGAACTGTGTTTGGGCATGTGCAGACAAGCGTGTGTGTGTGTGTGTGTGTGTGTGTATCTGTGGTTTGGGAGTGTATATATGTTTCCCTGAGGACAAGGGAAAAGACAAAGGATTGAAGAGAAGCGCTAGAAGGAGGGGCACTGGTAGAAAAGTATAGGATCCAGAAGATGCCTTGGGCAAGACCTCTATGAGTCTCAACTTCTTCAACTGTAAAAACTCATTGTGAAAATTAAATGAGATATGTATTGATATTTGAAAGAGCTTTATGTTTCTGCATACAAATATGATTGTCATTATTAGAATGATTATCTGAAATGTAATACAGATAATAAAGCAACCTTCACGGGTAGGATGACTCACATTTTCTTGGCACTAGCTCTTACCATATGTCCAGTTCAGAGGAATATTCAGTGGCTCCCAGCAAGGCATCAGGAGGGCGGTACCAGAGAGTCACAACTTCTGAAGAGTATGTCTGGCTGGGAATGGACTTGGCCCGAGCAAGACCTGACCGAAGGGGGAAAGCACAGAGCTCACTGTCCTGAGACTTCCTGGAGAGCCACAGTGATGCAGTCTGCCAAGGAGAGTATAACTGGCAGAGTAAACAACATTTTAAAAATAATACACAAATTTTGGTGCTTTTAATAGAGCTACTTAACTATCATTATTCTTGCGTACCTCTTCATCAAGAGAATTTCTCAAAATTTGGCCTATGTTGCAGCTCGATGTGGCCTTCCTGGCAGCTAAGTGCAGCAAGGCAACTAAATTTTTGCCTATTTGATCTGAATAGAAGTGCTGTGTGAGCTTCACGGAGGGGTTACGTGTCGGTCCCTTTTCTCCTTCCTCCAGGCTGCAGTGAGGAGGACGTGGCTGCCGTCTTAAAACATGCCGTGGGGCAGCACCTAGCGGTGGTGGGGCCACACGATGGAAGGTGAGTGGACCAGACATCGGGGGGCCACCGCAAAGCTCTGACTGCTTAGGTCAGACTGTTACACGAGAGAAAGTTAAGCTTCGCGCATGCAGACACATCTGTAATGTGGGCTCTCTGTAACAGCAATGGAAAATCAATTCATGGCTAATGTGGCCGCCCTCCATTTCTGCAGCCCAGGAATCCCCAGGTGTGTAAATAAAGGGTGGGGGCTGTCAATCCACATGAGTTATTAGATGAGTCATTTTCAAGTGCTCCTCTGCAAAAGAGGAGTACTTTCATCAGTTAGCTATTTATCTCACAGAATCACATGATCTATAGCTAGAAAAAAACTCAATAGACGAGTTCATTGCTGTGGGGAATTTGATAAATGAATGTCTGTTAAATGCTTGCCGCAGTATAGTAGCATCATTTGACATCTGCCAAACAGAGAAGAGTGGTTCCTCAGCTTATATGCAACCAGTTTTTCAACAAAAATATATTGAGCACCTGATACGGTGCCAGGCCCTAGGGACAGAATGAGATGCAAAAACGGATCCAGGCTGCCCGCAGAATACTTATAGTCTAGTAGAGAAGACAGAATCATCACAGGTGCATATATGTATGTAAATATGTACAATTATAAACTGTGATACGTGCTAAAATGGAAAGATACCGTGATACTCCGGGGAAATCTGCATCACTTGGATGGGAATAAAAGCCTCAGGTACCCATACAGTCCCACCTATATAGATATACAGGTGAGCAGGAACAGGTGTCCTGGAGCTTCCATTCCAGCAGGAGTCCATCCTACAATCTGGGGTTAACCTCTTTATCCTGCCACCCTGGGATAACTTTGATCTAGTCTGATGGAATTTGTACATCCATCTAGACTTAGGGAAACCTACCAAGTACCATTCACTCTGCAAAAGTCTCTACATCAAAAATGGCAGTGAGGTAACCAAGTTTTAGGATCTGATTAGACTGAGGCTTGATGGAACCCTAAAACGTTACCAATCTCACCTTATTTCTTGCCTCACTCTTCCAGGTTGATATCCTGACAAAGCATCGTGTTCCCCAGTCCCCACTTTTCAAAGGCCAGCCCTAGTTGATTCTTTAAACATGTGCACACAAAAGCATCATTGTTCATAGCCCAGAAAGAGACTCGGGCGGCGACTTACCAAAATCAGCCAGTTTGAGCTCTCCCAGGTGACTGATGAGTAAGTTCTGAGGTTTCAGGTCCCTGTGAAGAACATGTTGGTGGTGGATGTACGCCAGGCCCCGCAAAAGTTGAAACATGAAAAGCTGGAAGGAATGAACACCTTATCTAAGTAGATTTGAGTCACTCCCCTAAATTTCTCCCCTAAATCAAAAACAGTCATCTGAAAGAATATAGTAAAAGTGTCTCTTGAGAGATGAAAAAATATGAAGATTTTTACGTTCAAACAGGAAAAAATGGGCAAGGAAAGTCAAGTAAGCAGACTAAGTCCTAAACAAAGGGATTCTGGCTTTTCCTGACATCCCATTTCTCTGATACTGAAGGAATTACCCTTCCTTAAAAATCTAAAGTGAAACTTTGAAGTTTCCTTTGGAACACTAGTTATTGATTTAGATGTGAAAGATTTAATTTTTTTCCCACCGATGAACTTGGTATATAAGATCAAAGTTGACCTGGAAATGATATTCTAAGGGTTACAACTGCTTAAGTTTTCCAGGCTTTCTGATATAAAACCCTTTTAAAAACAGAACACAGGGAGACCAGACTGGGAAATATATCCTTAGATGGTATTAGGAAATAAAGGAAGCATTATCTTTTTACACGAATTTTTAAAGTCTTAAGTTCAAAGTGAAAACAGGGGAAATATACAGTGTAGATTCAGAGGGAAAAGATACCAAAATAAATTAGACCAAAAAAATAAAATAAAATAAAAAGAGAATAAGGAATAAATAGTATAGAGAAGAAAAAAGAGGGGGGAATACAAAAGGAGAAAACATTCTAGGCCCAAATTTTAAAACACTGCTTGTGGTTGCAAGGTACAGAAATCAAAGACATTATTAGGTTCCCACCAATGTAGAAGCTTAAGGGAAAAAAAAGAGTGCTTAGTATTCCAAGTATCTTTTGCTATTTTCCAGTGCCACTGGCAACTGAGAATTTAAACACCAACATTAGTGTTTACAAAGACCTATGCCAACTGAGAACATGTTCTGGCAGAAAAGAAAGGGCCAACCCTAGCACTGCTGGGACATGGGCAAAATTGCAGATGCAGAGCTGTGCGGATAAATCCACCTTTTCCATCACATCTTGGAAACTAGGAACTTCTGAGATGCTGGAACTTGTAATGACCTAACAGTGACTTGGACACATTGGAATCAAGTTGATGAATGCCACAGTCTGACCAAAGCAGGGTCCTGGGGAGTTTACCTCCCACTGTACAGCTGTAACTGTGTGGGCTCCATGCAAGTCACACATCAGGGTCCCAAGCCATTCAAGAATGTTAAAATTTTCTTGAGGCTCCTGCTTCAAATGTTCACTGGTTTTATGAATCTTTCTCATTTCAATCCTTTCTGTTTCTGGTGCTTCAAACACACTGTATTATTTTACCATTCATCACATCACTCAGCTGCCAAAGCACTAAAGTCCTATACTGACATTTAAACCCTCCAATTGATTATAACATAAATGTTCATGGAAAAGACAGTATTACGGACCAACTTAAATTCCAGGTAAAAGATGCCATAGTAGGTGCTTAAAAATATGTTTTTCAATGTGATAGTAGTAAGGGAAGAGGGAGATGGAGACAGGTGACAGACAGAAGATAGAGAGATGGTGACCAGCAAGGGACAGAGAGAGAAAGAAGGGAGGGAAAATAACATCTACTGAACACCCAGTACCTTTTGTAATCCTCAAAACAACCCTGTGAGGAAGATACGCGTGTCCTCAACTTATAGATAAGAAAAACAGTGCTCAAGCAAATGTTAAAAGCATGTCTAGAAAGAGTCTGGGCCGGGTCTCAAATTCAGACCTGCCTGACACCACAACACCATCCTGAGAAACCAGAGAAAACACAGAAAATTAAAATCTGACAAGGAAGGAGAGAGCTGGCTGGCTGAGTCAGAGACAGGGCTTCTCAGTGGGCCAGCCTGAAATCCCTTTCATGACCCAAGTACAGACTGTTCTCACTAATGAGTCACACCTGCCGCCCGCCTTCTTGCTCTTCAGCCCCTTTCCTCCCTGGCTCCGCATATGTCTACAAGACTGTAAATGGCAAAACACTGCAGTCCTAAGGTATGGTATTTCATAGCCACACTTGTCAAAACTTCAGAGCATGCTGAGTAACCTCACCAGCCACTTACTCTTTAATCCCTTGCAACCTGGACTCCTCCTTCCACACCACCAGAACTTCACCAATAATACGACCCAATCTGATGGTGTTTTCTCAGTCACCATCTAGATCATGACTCTTTCCAGAGGGGTGTCCCTTACTCCAGGGGTTAGTCCTGTTTCCAACACAATGAGGTTCTTGGGAACAAAATAATTCCATTGGGCCAGTGCCATCTGGGCTAGGAGTTCCTTAAAAACACAATCAGATAAGTCAGCCAACTCTTCCAGGGAAGCCTGAGTCCTTCCACTCACGAAGGAATCCCTGGGATTTGTTCTATTAGAACTCTGACACAGGCTAACCTCACTATGATTTCCATCCTGTCTTCTATGGTCACTAAAAATATAAGCCTCTCCGACTATTCCTTTTCCTCCTTAAAGCTCATCTCCATGCTGCTCTGCTTCCTCTCATTTCACCCAGTATCCATCGTTCCTCTCTCTCCCCAACCTCTTCATTGTTTACTTTTCACGCCTCAATCCTGGTTTAAAAACTTCCTAAAATACAACCTCTGATGAATTTCCTTCTGTCTCCTTTGCCTTAAATGAGACCTGGAGTTCACTGCTTCCCTACAGCATTCTCAAGTGGATGCTAGTTCTTCTGCAAGTTACTCATACCTTTGATCACTGTGAGGTGGGGTCAGCTGCCTCCTGACTTCCCAATACCACTGCAAAACCATTGCGTCTCCACCCTAAAGTAGAGACCCTTGTCGCTTGGACCTCCATGCCATCAAGCCTCATCTTCCTCTACTCCTCTTCTCACTATCATCCACACAACTTCCCGCCACTCACAATCACTCACTCAAGACGTAGGCACTCGGATCACAGCTGTTGCCTCCCCGACATCAGTGCCCATGTGAACAGGTCCAGCCAACCTCCACACTCTGACAATCTACTTCTCCAACCTACTTTAGCCCCTCACTCCCACGGTTACACACTGGGTCTTGCCATCATGTGGAACTCGTTGCCCTTCGAAATGTGAAATTCATCCCCCTACAAAATGGCTTCTGCTACGATCACTTTATTCATAACGTTTTTACCATGGTCACTAATGTCTTTTGTTACAAAAATCCAGTGGATACCTTTGACTCCTCCTCTTTGTAGCATCTAGCTTTGTTGATCCTGTCTTCCTTCCTGAAGCTCTCTCCCCCCTCTTAATTTTTCTCCTGCTTCTCTGACTGTTCTTTTTATAGGTTCCACTTTCTCTACTGATATCTAATATATTGATATTCCTTAGGGCTCCATCCTTGACCTTCTCTTATCACCTTACATGCTCCCTTAGCCATCTTATCCACTGACATTGCTTCAGCTAACAACTGTATTCTGATTATTTAAAAATCTTTAGCCCCACCTCAGCTCTCTTTCCTGAACTGTTAGACCCATACAGCCTGAAGTTCCCCTGGACATCTCAGAGTCACCTCAATCTCAGTAGGACAAAACCTAACTCACTGCATCCCTCTAAAATCTATTTTCCCGTTTCTCTATTTCAGTGACGACGGCACCATCGTCCACCTAAATACTCGAAGCTAGAAAAAGCACTGCTGGTTCTTCCGTCCCCCATCAGTCCTGGCTGAGTGATTAACTGCACATATGCCCACTCTCCGCCACCATCAACTCACACCTGCCCCACTGCTGTCTTCATTAGCCTCCCCGACGAGGGGGGGACCCTAACGGACACCGGCATTTAGGGAATGACTGGAGGAAATGAGAGTATGAAGTGGAGCAGGAAAAAAAACAGGAGAGGGAGGTCAGGGGACCATAACATTTCAAAAAAAGAAAGAAAAGCATTGCTCTCCTTCCACTCTATTCACTGCAATGTCATCAGAGTGAGCTTTACAAAAAGGAAATCTGAATTTACCACCTCCTCGTTTAAAACCAGTTAATGGCTCCTCATACGGAACAGCAGGTCACAGCTGGACCCTTCATGGTCTGGCTCCGTCTTACCTCTCAAGTCCCAGCTCTAACCACCCCCAGCTGTATTCATTCTAAACTGCAGCCTTAACTCCTGACTTATCTTCAGTTCCTGGGATATACCCATACATCCCTGGCATCCCAGCATTTTCGCTGCTGCCTCTACTATGGGAGACTCCTCCCTACTGCTACCTGCTTTCATTGGATAACTTCCTTCATTGCGCTTCTATGTACCCCAATAGAATAAATTCCTCTATTTATTAGGGTATCCCTCACAAATCCACAAAGTCCTTGATGTCAAGCATGGTTTTCAACTGTATTCCTGGTGCTTGTGACACTCTCAACCATGCCCTCCTTGACACTCTCTTGCCTTGACTTCCATAAAAATGTATTTTTCTGGACCCTCTACATTCCTAAAAGTTGCTTCCCTTTGTCCCTTGCTGTCCTGTTCTTCTTCTCACCCCCAAAGGCAAAAGCCATCAGTTCTTTTCTCTCTGTTTGCTCTTTTGATTATCCACTCTCTCGTCTTTAACTGCAAATACCATGTGCCAATCACGCTCAAATCTACATCTCCAGCATACACTTCCCTCTTGAGAACCAACCTCCTCTTCAGCTGCCTGCTGCTCGTTTTCTTTGGCTGTCCCACCTCAATGAGAAGCTCACCATGTCCAAAACAGTACACTTCCACCTCCTCTCTAAGTCAATTTCTTTTATTTATGTTAATATAGCTACAATTCTCCGGTCAATCATACCCCAAATCTGTCATGTTTGACGTTGTCCTTTCCCTCCTCAAGCCCAGTTAGTCACCATGTCCTGGCTGAACTCTTGTTTTTGTTTTTCACATTCCTTTCTATTTGTACCTTCCCTATCGTCATTTAGGCCTTTATCACTTCTTACCTAGAAACCTGCTACTCAAAGTCTGGTCCTCTATCAGCAGCATCTGGGAGTATGCTAGAAATGCAAAGCTCAGGCCTCACCCTAGACTTACTGAATCAGATCCCCAGGTCACTGGTGTGCCCATGGAAGTCTGAGAAGTGCTGGGCTAGCCCACATCAATAAACTCTTAACTGGAATCCCTGACTCCAGTCTCCTCTCTTTAATCCATCCCACAGACCACAATTACATAAATTTTCTTCCGATCATGTCATTCTTTTTCAATCAAACCCCTTTAATGACTCTACTGTCTAAGAAATAAAGTCCACATCTTAGAAAGTAAGGCTCTCAGCCACCTACCCAATCTATTTCCCCAGACTGATGTACTCCATTTCACTAAGATAGTCCCTATTTCAGGCTAACAGGACCAGAGATGCATGTGGTCTGGCACTGGTGGAAAAGAATCTTAACCAAGAATCCCTTTTAGCAATAGCAAAAGTTGGTTCTATAACTTCAGGAAAAATATTTGTCCTTTCAAACCTTGGATTCTAATTCTGCAAAAAAAGAAAGTTAGACCAACCCAGTGTTTTTAAGGCTTTTTTTTAAACTGCATCCCACAGTAAGAAGTATATATGTTTCCAGTTTTTACATTCATACATAGATATAAGCACAGTGTCCAATGGAAAAAAAGTTGCACAAAATAATACTTATTCTTACTGAATGTAATATTATATTTTCTATTCTCTTCTCAACCATTCCATTTCACTTTTTTAAATGCTGGTTGCTAATCACCAATTGATTTCATAACCCACTAGTGGGTCAGAACATGAAAAGTGAAAAACACTGTGGTCCCTTCAGCACTAACAGTCTGTGGCTCTGGGGCCCTCGTCCTTGAACACAGCCTCTACTTCCCTGCTCTGTACCTTTGCTGAAAACATGCCTTCCTCCTCTAACATCCTCCCCTGTTGCAGCCTCTTGAAATGCGTTGCAATTTTTAAGGTCTGGCTTATTAAAACCTCTTAAAATGAGAGGATGTCTTTTACTTCTTTGCATGTCTACAACATTAGGTCTTATTTCCTACTTGGTGTTATTCACAAATGTCCTATAATAGTATTGGTGTGTATGTCTTATCTCCTGCTTTTGGCTCTATGTCCCTTGAAGACAGGAATCATGTCTTCCATGTCTTTCTATTTTGCTAAGCACTTGGCACGGTGGTTGGTATGAGAGTCACACAAGCCGGAAAATATTCTTTCTCACAGTTACTCTTTCTCCAACTGGTCTTCTATTTAACCAAACCTCTAGTTCCTTGACTCTTCTGCTCTCTCCCTAGCTATCAGCAACCTGCCTAACTTTACCTCCTTCCCTCAGGTTGGACTGAGTTTAGAAGCCCCTGACCACCCCTTTACCTCTTTCTTGATAGTCTCCAAATACCTTGCCCAACTGTCTTTTCCTCTCACACGTCTGACAAGCCCCAGTTCTCAGTCAATCCAACTGTCTACTCTGTTCCTCTATTTGAACGGCTGAGCGCCGCCATTAAAAAAAGAAGAAATCCCATGATCATGCAGATAATTTAGTGGATTTTATCCTCACCAGAGTCCTTAACACACTACTAGACATTCCTTCTTGGTTTCTCTAGCTGGTTTTCTATTTCACTTTCCTCTATTTTAAAATGTTTTCACTCTCTTCAAACCCCTGTCTTCACACCTTCCTTTCCTCCTTAACTCCACAAGTGGATTAGGTCCCCTTGCTATGAGTCCTCATAGTGTCCCTTGTCAGCATGGCCACAGCCCTCATCACTTTTCCTCACTACCTATTTAAGTGCAAATATCTTACTGGGCTTTAGCTCACTGAAAATAAGAGACACAACTTATTCATCATGGAAACCTCAGGATTTAATATGGTACTAAGTACTCAATAAATATTTCTTGAATGAATGAATGAATGAACACAAATATTAGTTAAATGAAATATATTTATAATAGTTATATTTATAAATATTATATTTAAATATTAAATATTAGTTAATGAGTACATCATATACAAATCTCACATGGTTATGTTAAGGGCCAATCAATTAACGAATGTCAATAAAACCTGAGGGAATGAAAAGTATGAAATACAAATGGTTTCTAAAATTTACAGCAGATGTAGAATTATAGCTAATTAAGAGTTTATTATTATTTCTATTCCAATGACTGGAAAAATGAAAGTCAGTCCCGCATATAATAGGATCTGGTAGAACAGGCAAAAAGATAACTGATAAAGATCTAACAAAGGTAGTTTGTTTGCTAATTCTTATGGGGACTGTAAGTACAACACAAACTTTGTCACAGACCACAGCAGTCTGCTATGAGGAAAGTATTTATTTCAGACTTCCTAGGTGGCGCAGTGGTTGGGAGTCTGCCTGCCGGTGCAGGGGACATGGGTTCCAGCCCTGCTCTGGGGGGATTCCACATGCCGTGGAGCGGCTAGGCCCATGTGCCGCAACTATTGAGCCTGTGCTCTAGAGCCCATGAGCCACAACCATTGAGCCCATGTGCCGCAACTACGGAGGCCCACGTGCCTGGAGCCTGTGCTTCACAGCGGGGGAGGCCACTGTGGTGGGGAGCCTGTGCACCACGGTGGAGGGTGGCCCCGGCTCACAGCAGCTGGAGGGGGCCTGCGTGCGGCGGCGAGGACCCATCGCAGCCAATAAATAAATAAAATAAATCTTAAAAAAAGTGTTTATTTCATGATGGCCTAACTTCACTTCTTTTCTTGTAATGCAATTCGTTTTCATCGGTTTATACTTCTAAAGACACATTTGCATGATGGCAATGACTGACAGGGTTAGGCTGCCCAGAAAACAGCTGGACATTGCTCCATATCTTGAGGGGCAATTTTTTTTTTTAACTTTCCTCTGGAATATCAATGATATCTATCGTCTTATTTAGCATCATGGAACTTGAGCTTGTCATGGCAGTCTGTTTCAAGATCCCCCTGCTGTGGGCAAGCCAGAGGAGAGTCCCGACCCTCCCAGGACTCACCCTGATGTTGTGAGGATGCAGCCCTCCTGGATGCTGAGACATATACTGGGCCAGGTCCGTGTGCTACGCAAAATGGTGGAGAGAGTGACATTAGTGGTGCTTGGTCAGTGCTGCCAAACAGACTGCAGACTTGACTCCCAGGGGGATTACGAAGTTCAGAATTTTTCAGAATAAGGTGCAAAAGGTACATAACCAGGCTTTCCGAGACACCACTGTTAAAGTCAAACACAGCGTGTCTTCCTAACTGGCTGCTCTTAGAAGGAAGCCTGTTTCTTGGCACAAGAGAGGCTCATTTTAAATGACTGCCACTGAACACAATGACATGGGGATTTTGTACTCTCCAGTGTCCTTGGAGGCAAATCAGGTACACATACCTTGTGATTTCTTTCTGCTAATATTTGAACAGTCTTTTTCTTTCAAAAATGCAAAATGATGTATTCTTTAGTAAACTTGTATACAATTTTTTTAAAACCTTGTGGTTTATGTCTTTATTGTCAATGGAAAAATGCTGGGTTCTGCTCAGACAGTGATTAAAAGTAGACTAAAAAATAAGTGCAAAAGTTTTATTTAGGAGGCAAACTCAAAGTGTTTATTATCACTGGTGAGGGGGGAAAAGGGAGCAAATATAGTGCGTAAAGGAGCAGGACTGAAGAATGAGCATGAGAACAATAGGCTCCACTAATCACAACAACGAAAATTTCCATGACACTTTCCACATTGTAAAGAAAGTTTTATCATGCCATAAAATATTAACAGATTCATTATACAAGCACCAGGCTTTTCCCTTATGCTTTATAAAATGCTGGGGCAACTCACCATGTATTCAAAAACGAATATCAGTGTCTCTTTGGTGTGGATAATGTCATGCAGCAGCACAATATTGGCATGTTTCAAACCCTTCAGGAGAGAAGCTAGAAAAATTAAACAAAATTTTAATTCAATCATTGATCATGAAAGTACTGCTTTAAAAATATCAAGCACTATTTATTTTTCACACATTTCAAATCAAGCATTCTGGTTTTACAATGCTGGGAAAAAAACTCATTGTGAAATAATATTTAAAACTATAAAAAAAATCTTCATTATTTATTAAATGGTGACTCTTTGCATTTACATAACTTATTTTTCTTACAGGCTAGAGCACTTGCAAAAAATATGTTTCCATTTACCCAATCAATTTCATCACGGCACTCAGAGCACTTTGCAAATGCCTTCCTCTGGGAAGCTTTCCATCTCTGCTTCAGAGCTACAGGAGAGGAAGCCTGGAGAGATAAAGGCCAGCGGAGGAGCAGGAAAAGGAGTGTTGTGAGCAGGACTTTGCAACATGTGACCATTCTCTAAAATTCAAAGTCCCACAGGGCGTCAGCAGGGCCTGTGGATGTGATTGATGGAGGGCAGGGATAAGAGCAAGGCATGAAGGATTGCTGAAGCATAATGTAGAGAGTGGAGGGGATTTCTTAATGGGAGAATTGAAAACCCGTGGAAAGGAGGAAATTCAAACTTAAAAAGAGGAGAGGGCCAAACTTGGGGAGACCAGATGAGTGGGAAGCGCTGAGGACTGTCTCTTGTATCTTCGATAACAGGTTATTATTAGGTCACTAAAGGCAGCTCTAAAGGGGAGAAGTCAACACAGAAGGCCAGTGAGTGGCTGGGAGAGGATTTGAAAGGATGACTTTGTGCCAAAAAAGGCACAATAAGGAGATGGTGAGTCTCAGCTCAGGGCATCCCTGAATGAAGAAACAGTGTCCGTAAGCCTTAAAGGAAAGGAAAAGTAAAGTGTAAAAACTCACATCAATGTAGGGTCTGCCTGCGTATCATGAATTCTTCCACCAACTCTTGCGAGAATTCCATAAGATTAAAAACAGACTAACTTGGGAATTCCCTGGTGGTCCAGTGGTTAGGACTCCATGTTCTCACTGCCAAGGCCCTGAGTTTGACCCCTAGTTAGGGAACTAGTATCCCGCATGCCGCATGGCATGGCCAAAAAACAATATAATAATAATAATAATAACAATAAAAAATAAATAAATAAAATTACTATCTCTTCACTCTACCATCAAAACAATTCCTCTAAAAGAAACTAAAACAAGACAGACAAACAAACAAAAAACCAGACTAACTCAAATACAGTACTCAAATTTTGGAACACATTTGCTTTCTTCAGGAATCTTATTCTGTTGTAATGATCCTGTTGTTTTGCCCTTCTGGCAGCCATTCTCCCTCCTAGGGGGGACACCTCTATTTCACTCTGGGAAACCAACCCTTTCCCTACTCAGCCCATGCTATTCTGAGGGGGCTGATCCCACCCCTACCCAAGACTGCGCATGTGACCCAGGTCTGGCCAATCAGAGCACAGCACCCCCCAGCCACAGTGACTGGTTTAGAGACAGGCACAAAGTCCTAGCCTAAGGGAGCTCTAACTTTGCTTGTGCCATCAGGAAAGATGTGCTTTCTTTTCCACTGTGAGGGCTATTTGTAGGATTTAACCAGGAGCTGCTGTGCTCAGATTACCAACTGGGACTAAACCTAAGGCAGAGAAAAACAGTGTTGGGTGATGGACAGACAGATTCCTGGTGACATGCTCTGCACCCTGTGAGCCTGTAGTTATCAAATCTGTGAGCCAGTGAATTTCCTTCTTTACCTCAGTTTGAGCTGGGAACCTCTCAGCACCAAAGGAACCCTACTACACCTGCTAACCCTGCTCTGCGTGAATGACTAATGCTCTAACAAACTCTTTCCCCCCTTAATCCTTATGCGTTAAATTTATTATTTCACTTTTACAAGTCCATTGCTTTGTAAACTTAGTCAATAGTTTCAAAGGCATCTGTTTACTGTCTCTAGTTCCAGACTGAAGACTACATGGAAATAGAGGGGAGCAACCTGCCCTCTCTTTTGGATGCTGCCGCACTACCTAGAACAATGCTCAGCCAAGAGTAAGCACTTAAGTTTTTCAAATACACTTATTGGGTGCCTTAATGAAGAACTGACTGTAGAGCCAGAAGCCCTAATGTGAATCCTAGTCCTGTCCCTTTCTACCCAAGCGAGCTTAGGAGAGAATCAACCCAAGTCTCCATTCACTCCTTGTGAAAAGGAGATAATGCCTTTCCCGACCTGACTTCACAGGGTTGACGTGGATGGAATCAGACCCCACGCGTGGAACGCTTGGTAAATGTAAAGCATCACCCAGTTGCAAATTAGAATATCCCAACCCTCAGCTTCTAAGCCTCCTTTTCACCCTGAACCCCACTAAACTCCCACACCCAGACTAACATCTTAAAATTTTGTTTGTCATGTTTCTGCTAGAGTTTTCAACACCTTCCATATTTACAACACTGACTTCAGACAATCAGTTGAGAATGCTTGTATTTTATGTGTATTTTTATTTGTAAATTATGTTCACGAACTTCTCTCTCTCACTCTCTCTCTCCCCCCACCCCATAACACACTCACACTACAAAGCATATACCAAAATTAGATTTTAGAAGGATATACTAAAGCTGAAACTGCTAAGAATTTTAAGATATTTTAATTTTATTTTTAATACAATTTTAGTCTAAATATGATATTACTAAAACTCCTGATGCCTGTTTTTAACCATGTTGTTATGTGCTGTTAATCACAATGGCCTCATACTATCATTTGCTAAAAATCTCAAGAAACAATTTCTACTTAGGGTAAGGCTCACTGCTAACAATATTGGGTATAAATCTTTATTTCATATAGTTTTCTCGATAATTTGTTTATAGGAGTAGGAAAAGTGTCACTTTTGCCATTTCTCTGTTGTTCTCTTACATTTGCATTATTAGTCTTATCTACAATCCACAATTTTTCAGAAATCTCTGGAGGCCATTAATCCATTTGATGAGGATTCCCCACTCTGGTAAGTGACAGCTCCTCTCCACTCTTTCTCACAGTCTCATCCAATCCACCAGCAAAACTGCTGGCAATACCTTCAAAACATGTCCAGAGTCCCTCCCTTCTTGCCATCTCCTCTGCTCCCATCGGAGGCCAGGCCCCCATCATATCATGCCTGAATTATTGCAAAAGTCTCCTAACTAGTCTCCCTGCTTCCTGACAATCTCTTCTCCACAGAAGCCAGCCACTGTGCTCCTCCTCAAACGGAAGTCAGGGCATGTCCCTCCCGGCTCCAAATCCTCCCGTGGTGTCTCATCTTGCTCAGAGTGAGATGGAAAGGACATATGATGCCTGCCCACCCTCGGTACCGCCCTGCCCACCTCTCCTCACTCCACCCTTGCTCACTTGGCGCTGGCCACAGTGACTGCAGGCTGTTCCTTGGATGCTTCCAAAAACATTTCCACCCCACATCTTACCATAGCCATTGTCTCTGCCTGTAACCCTCTAGTCTCAGCTCAGCATGCTTCTTCCCTTGCTTCCTGCAGGTCTCCGCTCATATATATACATATAAGTCCAAGCTTCCCTGATCCCTCTCAGTGACATAACAGCCCCCACCCCTGACCCAACCCCAGGTATCCTCTATCCCTGTGCCCTGCTGTATTCTTCTCCAGAGCACTTATCACTCCTGACATATTATGTTTGTTTTCTGCCTCCACCTTTCAGAATATAAACTCCACTGAGAGCAGGCACTTTTGTCTGTTTTGCTTATTGCTGCACTGGCAGTGACTACAACAATGTCTGGGATATTATAAGCACTCAGTAAATATTTGCTATTGAATTAGTGGTCACTATTTACCTAATATTTCTATACATATTATTGGTTGGCATAGAGTGTTAATGTTGAAGATGCTTTTATTCCTTGTTTATTTTAGTTATAAAGGTCGCGTCTATTATGGCATGTCTACTACTGCTTTTTTTTAACACCCAGAACTACTGAAATACTTCTATGGAGGCTGTGGCTTTTGATGAATAATAATAGGGAATTGACATAAAAGAGTAGATGATGTTTAAAGCAGTTTTCTCGTGATATCGGTATATTGTTTGGTCCATCCACCAGAGATGTCTTAGATGCCTACCCCCTCAGATGCGTGGGTCTTAAACCCAGGAAAGAAAGGTCTTTTTTTGTAAATTCAAGGCTACCTCATAAACTTCACTGCAGGATGTGGGGCATTCTGCCGGCGAATCAGTGGATGCAAAAGCCAGCTGTGAAGAGGAAAGATCCTAAAACCAGAGCATTCTGATTCCTGTAAAATTATTGTTTTTATAATTCACATAGTCTAGATATACTTATTTTTGTTTTTCTCCAAAGTAAAGACACAAAGATAAACTGGTAACGCGTTAAAGCTCCAGACAAGCGGAGTCACAAGAGAATTACTTTACGTGTTTCCAAAACACTTAGACGCGGATGATGCTGAGAGCTAACCCTGGCGGAGCATTTACCACACGCCAGGCCCTGGTCTGAGAGCTTTACATACCCTAGCCGGGTATGACCATGAGAACACCCAGAAAGCCAACGAGAAAACCTGAAGAAAACGACATAATCCCCAAATCAGAAAAAAATGACCCGTGACAAAACGTGTCAGCTCATTTAAAAAATGTAAGATATTTCTTTCTTTAAGTGTCCCCCAACGTGTTTAATATGACCAACTACATACGAATGAAATTCCAGCGAATGAAATTTAACCTGATTCTCATATATGTAAGAGATTAATAATTTTAAAAAATTATTTTCCTCTTGCAATGATATGAAAATATTTAATTTGTTTTGTTCATTTCATTGAGGTTTGTGGTTTAGTGAAGTTTTAGGAAAATTGAAGCTTTGCAAGTGAAATGGGTCAGGATGTTTGATGTTACTCTCTGTTCTACTTTAGAAGACAATGTAAAGGTGACAGTGACAAAGAAGAACTAGGCTGATTCTCAAAGCCCTGGGGCACAGCTATACAGAGTGAGTGCCTGGTAGTCAAAGCCCTCCTTAGGCTCTGAACTCCTTGAGCACCTAGCACATGCCTGGCATATGGTGCTCAGTCAGTGCTTGTGAATTAATGAAGACCAGACAGTTGTCATGAGTTTACCTAGGAGTCAATAACAGAACCAATTCTCAGGCCCAACCCACCTTGGGCATTGAATTGAAAAGAGTTTGCAGGTCCTGATGCTATATTTTCTTTGGCCTGAGTGTCACAAATCAAGTCAGTGAGGTGAGTTATGCATTCCAAGAAATCATCTGCATAAATTTAGAAAAATATGAAGACAAATGTTAGATAATAGTTATCATCTGACTTTGGAATTGTAATTCTGATCACATTATTTTGTTTTATAAAAATATGACTATGCACATATAAATGTGTTATGTCCCTGATGTGATTTGATTGCATTTAATGGAGGACTTCTTGTCAACCAGGCCTGTTGTAATCTGTTTGTGGTAACCAGCAACTCAGTGGTTCTAAGTGCTGTCCTCCACCTCACTGTATGAACTCGCAGAGGTGCCTTTGTCTATTTTTGGCTCAGTTTTCTCATATATGGACTGGGAATAATTACTTCGCAATGTTTTCTACTAGACAATGATCTTAAAAGATTCTCAGCTGAAACGGTTTTCTAACTTAAAGACTTGCAATTACAGTGCTGTAGAGTGGGTGAAAGAATCAGAATTGACAAATATACAATACTGTATATTATCTTCTTTAAAATGTTTCTCCTGCATTTTGCTTAACATTTATACAAAATGTATCATAAAAATAGATTTCTATTTTTATTTTTACTGTTGCAAAAGGAAAAATGTTTGAGTTAAGGATTTCTGAATTTATCATAATAAAGTAGAAAGGATTTTGAATAGAATGGATTTGAATAAGTAATGACTCTGATTACTAGCTCCGTGACCCCAGATGAGTACCGAAACTCTCTGAAGTTCAGATTCCTTCATCACCGTGACAAAAATAACACTTTACCAACTAAAGTTGATGTAAAGTTTCAAAAAAAAGATTGGGGTAGGGGTAGGTAATGTCATGTGCCTAGCCTTCAAAAAAGATTAGTTCTATGACTGCTTCCTCATGAATGCTGCTAACAGGCTGAAAGTCCTGGAAGTTCTTTTTAAACAAAGTTTCTATTTTTATAGAAAGATATTTAAAATAATGCACATTCATTAAGACTGATACACAGGTTAGTAAAACTAGGAAACTTGTTCTTATATAAAAACTTATAATATTAGCCTATTCAAATCAAAGTGTTATCTCCTAGTTGCAGAAATAAACATTTAAAATATAATTATAGAGCCAGTTATGAAAGATTCTCTAAGTTGCTACGAAGGTGGCTAATCTTTTCAATTAGCAGAGGAATAAGGATAGGGAACAAGTCTACTGGGTCCACCGCTGTGTATCTAGCAGCCATCAGAGGATCTGGCCATAGCAGGTGCTCAATAAATACTTGTGGAATGAATGCAGAGAGAGTGTGTGGATTTTTGAATCAGAGAGATTTGGTTTGAATCATAGGTCTGTACTGGAATCGTAATATTATCTGTCTCCAAAGGTTGTTAAGAGGATTGAAAGAGGTAACATGTGAAAAATATCTGGTACATGTATTAAGATATATTTCCCTTAGTGCTATTCATATTTTTGCTAATTTCCTAATATTACATGTTACAATCAAATAGTATTCCAAATGACCAGATTAATATACTGCCACATGCTTTCTACCTATACACAGAGAGACCGTACATGTAGTAAAATCCTACTCAATAAATCTTTGGCTGATATAGCATTAGAGCAGCCAAACTGTTCAGGAAAAGTAATTCCTACATCAAGGCTTTTTAGAGAAGTCTGTATTGCTCATTTAGTTTTTCTGCATGTGGCTTTCAGTTGCCTTTTTAGTTAGTGACCCTGGATTTTAACTAATGAACTCCAGCTGTTCTTATTTTGCCTTCCAGCCCTTCTCATTTAACCTCCTGTCTCCCTGGTCTCACATCCTTAAAGTTCTTTCAGGAAAAATGGGACCGTGCCAAAGTTTTCAAGCAAGGCCTCATGTCTTCTTGAGGGGAGAGGGATCCTCTATCAAGGGCTCCCAGCCTTTACACTGGTGGAAAAAGAAACATCTATTGTTGGAAACTGGATGCCTAACAACCTCCAATGTGTCAAAAAAATCCTTTTGTTGTTATTCATATTAAACAAGCAAAGCATTCGGTAAGGTAAGTCCATAAAACAGACCAAGAAAGTCCACAGTTGAATACTAAATATAATTGCAAACACCTGTGATGCAGAGGGAATTCCTCGGTAAATATGCAATAAAAGAAACACTGAGCATACAGAACAATACATATCCAGCTTTTCTGAACCACGCTGAGAACCAACTGTTAGCAAAACTGGCAAAAGTTTTCGCTGTTAAAGTCAAATGTCAACCTGAAAAACTTGGCTGTGGGCAAAATCTGAGCGAGGCAGGCCTGAAGCATCGGGCAAGCTCAGCTCACAAAGGAAACACCGTGAGAACAGGGTGAACCCGGGCCTAGAGCCCCTCCCCTTGTGCTGGTGACCTGGGGATGTCTATTATGCTCAGAAATACTCCTTAGCCTCTCCACACATCTCTTTCTAAATCTGATCATCCTTGCAGGGGGACCACTAACACATACATCAGGAAATACACCTTCCATGATATTAAACACTTAAAACCACACTTTCCTCCAGAATGCACCTGATCCTACCAGGTCGAATCCCCGGCTAACCTGATAGCCATTTGGCCCTTCTGCTGAAATTCAGAATGGTGTATTTCCCAGGGGCTCCGGAAGACTTTTGAAAATGGCATCAAATTCAGTTATAAACTCATTTTCTGAATTGCTTTTTCCATGCCTGTTTGCACAACCCATCCTCTCAAGCTCAGTTCAGAATCCATTGACTCTATTAGCTACATTGAGACTGACTGCTTCTGAAAGAGAGCAAAGATCAGGCTTTTTCTTCTCATCCTTCACAACACCAAGCAGCATTCTTTGCATAGAGGATGTGCGCCATAAAGAAGGGAAGATGAAGTAGTTAAAAGGGAAGAAAGAAAGACCAGCCGTTTCTCTGGGGCTTTGATGAAATGAATAGCAATCCTGTCATCATTTTATTTCAAATGGCCCATGTAAAAAGGTAAATAAACTGCATTTTAATGATTTATTTTCACTACACTGGCTTCTTGATTTTTAAATTATAAATTGTTATCTTGATGGTGAAAAAGACACCACTAAGGGAAAGTAACAAAAATGGAATAATAATAATAGCCAACATTTGTTGAACTCTGAAGATGAACTCTGTGATTAGTGTTTTATATGCATATTCTTATTTAATCCTCATAACAACTCAATGAAATAGATACTATTACCCTCTTTCTGCAATAAACTGAGTCTTAAATATGAAAAGTAATCTACCCACAGTCACACCACTAGTAATTGGTATATCTAAGATTCAAGCCCAAGTCCATCTGACACCACCAGACTCCTCACCCACTTGCTCTACTATCCAGGGTTCAGAGAAAATGCAGGCATAACACTAAAAATACATGTTTTCCCAAAGAGTTTTTCAAATGCTATCTCATCAAATTATTTTCAGGCAAACTGCTTACTGAGAATTTGTGTGAGTATATTATTTATTTTCTCTTTTGTATGGATTTTTCTAAGGTTATATAGATATAGCCTTAGCACTTAGCATGGGACCAAACTCACAGAAGATATTTAGTAAATACCCACTGAGTTCATAGTTTGGGTCAAATAATATAATAGTTTTGAATTCTAATTTCCTCAGGAATAAGTAATAAAATTATTTGGAAAACTGGTGTGCAGAATAAAATTGCAATTATAACATTACTTCTATAAATATAAAAAGCTAGATGCTGAATGGATAGACTCACTGCATTTTTATCAAATCAAAAACTTAAAACATCTCTTAGGTCCACTCTACTGTTCTTACCTTCCCGGATGGCTGTAAATGGGACTCCTTCCTCTGCATTCATGCTGATGACTTTTAAAGCCACTAGTTGTCCATTTATCCTAGAAGAGTCAGGGAAAAGGGTACACATTAGTTGACATGGCTCATAGCAGCAATTTATACTAAGGATGGTTTAACAAAAGTAGTTTTCCTTCAAAATTTATCCCAGCATATAAAATGTACAATTTTCTCAAAATAAAAAGTTTTTAAAAGTCATATGTATATATCAAACCATCATTTTCTCTTTACCAAAGTGATATATACTCATTACAGAAACTGGAGACTATAGGAAAGCACAGAAAAAAAAATTAACCCAACAAAGCCATCCTCATATTTTGATGTATATTGTTCCTTTTATTTCCCTTTGTGCACTTATTTGAGCCATCCTTATTTTTCATCTGAATTATTGTAATGACCTCCTAACAGTCTTTCTGCTTGTATATTTGTACCTCTACTGTCTACTTCCAACAGTAGTCCAGGGCATCTTTTTTAAAGTGAAAGTCAAAACAAGTCACCTCTGTGCTCAAAACCCACCCTTATCTCCACATTTCATTCTGAATAAAAGCCAAATTCTTACAGTCGCTACTTGACCTGCTCAGTCCCACCATTCTCTCTCTTTTCACCTCTTCCTTCTCTCCTTTTATTCACTGTTCTGTTTGCTGTTGTATGCTAAATGCCGGAGAACTGAGAAGATTTTAATACAAGTATAACTATATTGTTTTTAATACAGTAGGATTCATATCATATTATTAGTAACCTGTTTTTCCTCCATTTAACTTTTTCTCTCAGTCATTCTTGTATTATGTGATATTTAATAGTAACATTTCATCACATAAAGATATACAATGTATTTTGCCAATTCCAAATATTTTAACATTGTTTCTAACTTTTGGCTATTATAAAAATACCCTGACAATCATATTTGTTCATATTTGTAGATCAGTCTTTTCATACAGCCTGTGTTATTTTCTTAGGGTCAAGGTGGAATTGCTAAATCAAAGAGTATGTAGTGCACAAGTTTTTATTGTTTTGAACAATAAAACTGTGCCACAAAGTGATCACACCACTCACTGGTCATGGGACTGGCCCTTCCAACACCTCCTCACCAACACCGGGCAGCATTGTTTTTCACTATTGTTGTTCCTTTAAGATTTCATGTTTAAGAACAGTTTTAGATTTACAGAAAAGTTGATAAGATAGTACAGGAAGTTCCTATATACCTCACATCCAGTTTCTTCTGTTGTTAACATCTTATATTAGTATGACACATTTGTTTTAATTAATGAGCCAGTATTGATACCTCATTATTAACTAAAGCACGTAGTTTATTAGGAATTCTTTAGGGATTTTTTTGCAATAACGTTGTATTGCTTGTTGTGGGTTGCATGTAAATTGGTAAAATTTGGGGGAATGCAACATGATCACATATACGAAAAGATGTAAAATACCACACTTGGGAATTTTTCTCAGTAAAGTTACTTAACAAAGATTTTAACAATTCCAAATGCGTGAAAGATACCATCTACTGTGTTTGTTACAATTGAAAAAAAAAAAGGAATAGCTGAGATGTTCAACATTAGAGAAAAAAATTGATTTGATACACTTATATATCGCAATATGATTACCAGGGTTTCTTTAGTTTTTACCGGATACCCTTTTTCCATTCCAGGATCTCACCTAGGACACCACATTGCATTTAGTTGTCATATCTCTTTAGGCTCCTCTTGACTGTGACAGTTTCCCAGACTTTCCTTGTTTTTGATGACATTGAGAGTTTTGAGGAGTACTCAAAAGTCAAGTATTTTGTAGGATACCTCTTTTGTAATTTTTCTGATGTTTTTCTTATGATTAGACCACAGTTATGGGTTTTGGTTTCATTACATCATATTAAAGGTACATACTGTCATCAAAATTCATAATTTTTGATGTGGCCTAATCACCTGGCTCAGGTAATATTTGTCAGGTTTCTTCACTGTAAAGTTATTCTTCCCCCACCCCTTTCCATTCTGTACTTTGGGAGAATGTCACTATGAGTAGCACACACTGAAGGAGTGGAAAGTTCTACCACCTTGAGGGTGGGTTACCTACATAAATTATCTGGAAATTTGGTCGTTTCTCGTCCATTTATTGATTAACTGAACCACTTATTTATAGCACTATGGACTTACAGATATTCATTTTATACTTTGGGTTACAACCCAATACTATTTTATTTATTTGGTGCTCCAATTTCTCTACCTTGTGCTTTGGGAGATTTTTCATTTGGCTCCTGGGTTGCTTTGACATATCCCCATAAATGTGGGGCTTGTTTTTGGGGGTATGCTTTTATCTTCTTTTATAGCCTATATCACATTTTAATTTCTATTCCTTTAAATACTTGTAGAACTGAATTTTCATAAGGTTATTGGTTTTTTCTGTTCTTTTGTGATTTACCTATTTTCCCATTTTTTAATTGAAATATTTGTATATACTTTTCACCAATTTCTTTTGTTTCCCTTATTATGTCTTTGAAATTTTAAACTTAAAATTTTTTATGATGCTCAGTATTTTCCAAAAAGTTTTCTTTTTTTTTTAGACTGGCAACTTTTTGAAATCACATCTCATTTCCCACAGTCAAATCTACTTGAAAAACAATCTGCTTTTTTTTTAAAGTCTTTTTAAAATATTTATTTATTTATTTATTTTATTGGCAGTGTCGGGTCTTTTTTGCTGTGTGCGGGCTTTTTTTTTAGTTGCGGTGAGTGGGGGCTACTCTTTGTTGTGGTGCACAGGCTCCTCATTGCCATGGCTTCTCTTGTTGCGGAGCACGAGCTCTAGGCACGTGGGCTTCAGTAGTTGCAGCATATGGGCTCAATAGTTGCGGCTCACAGGCTCTAAAGCGCAGGCTCAATAGTTGTGGCGCACGGGCTTAGTTGCTCTGCGGCATGTGGAATCTTCCTGGAGCAGGGATTGAACCCATGTCCCCTGCATTGGCAGGCAGATTCTCAACCACTGCACCACCTAGGAAGCCTTCCAAAATGTTTTACTCAGAGCATAGCTCTGTGAAATTCTCCCTATTCCCTACCCTAAAAGTTTTCTGTTCAAATATGTTTAGAAAATGCCTTATACTTTTAAATTTTTCTTAGCCTTTTTTTTTTTTTTAGAGAATTATGGTATACATCATTTTAAAGATGCTGAGATCACTTACGATAAAGGATCACATTTTATTTTGTTCTAGGGTTACCCGTGTCAATTTGACAACGGTAACTGTCTCAGTGAAACCTCTATTAGGGTGTCTCAGAATTGCGGGGTCCCTAGAACATACCTGGATAGATGAGGCACCATGGACATGTCCCTCTTTCCTTACAGGTGCTGACTTAAGTGTTATGTATAGACAGACTTTTCCAGTCCAAAAGTTACACAGACTTCCCATGTTTATTCTTCTAGCCCTTGTATGTTTTCTTTTTCATTTAACTCTTTAATCCACTGGGAATTCATAATGTATATTTACCTTTTCCAAATTGCTAACAATCGTCCCAACTCCATTTATTGGACTGTCTTCTTTTCCCTGCTGATTTGACACGTCACCATGGTTGTATGTTAGATCTTACTAATACTTGGATTTGTGACTGTTGTGGACTTCTACAAATCATATTTCTTTGATCTGTCTTTTTTTATACTTGTGCTACATCATTTTAATTATTGTACCTTTTGAACATGTTTAGAATACATTAAACTCTAAATTACAGAATCATTGACATCTTTGTACTACTAGATTTTCTAATCCGAATATCCTTACCAGGGTCCCTGGAATGACCCTATACATGGCCCTACTGCATCTGTCACTCCTCCCTGTCCTCACATCCTTCCACTCTCCCCCTCTGATGCCAGGCCTGCTCCTGCCTCAGGGATTTGCTGCTTGCTGTTCCATCTGCCTGAAGCTCTCTTCCGCTATGCACCCATGCAGCTCAGGCCCCACCTTCGTCCGAGTCTCTGTTCAAGTGCTCTCTTCTCAGTGAGGCCGCCTCACGCACTCTGTTTAAAATGCTAATTCAGCATCCCACTCTGGTATTCCCTTTTCCTCTTCCTGTTTTATTCTTTTCCAAAGCATTTTCACTCTTTGACAAACTCAAAGAGTTCAACCGTTTATTGCCTCTCTCACCCCCATTGGAACATACACCCCACAGAGTGGGGATTTCTGTCTCTTTTGTTCTCCAGCGAGTCCTTATTGGCTAAAACAGTGCCTGGCACATAGCAGGTGCTCAATAAATGAGCAGAATGAATGAATGCCTTTCTGGCTTTTTCTTCACGTCTTTTATGTCCTGTAGTAAATCTCTATATACATCCTGCCCATTTGTGATGCTAATGATTTTTTGTTGTTGCTTTTTAAGAAGTTTCCCTACAGTATTTTCCGTTAAATGATTATTGACAACTTTTGATAAATATATTTTGGTTTTATAACTGATCACCTTATTGTTCTGTCTCACCACTTCTAATAGTTTCATAGATGATTCTCTTGGGTTTTTTAGGCAGACAGTTCTATAATCCACAATATATTCAGTCTTTTCTTCCTTGCTGCATTGGCTAGAATGCTTGTGATAATCTTTAACAACAGAGAATAATGGGCAGTCTTGCCCTACCTCTACCTTAATGGTGAGGTCTCTAGTATTTAACAAAGTATGCAGATGGCTGATGTGAAATTATTCTACATCATAATGAGTAATCATCATTCTATACCTATTTTGCTCAGAGTTTTAAAACTAGGAATTGATGTTGAACTTATCAAATTCCTTTTTGACATCTATCTCCATATGTTTTAACTTGTTTTAAAATTATAAATGTAATCCTTTGTGGTAAGGAATAAAGTGAAAATTTTGAATGATCTTTCTCTCTCCATTTCAGTTTCAACCACTAGAAGTAGCTACTTTTAACAATCCCTTGTGTATTTTTCCAGATTCCTCTAGGCACATACAAATTTATACACGAACAGCGCTTTTTTTCTAAATGAGATCATATATTATTCTGTAACTTGCTTGTTTCTCTTAAAATATTGGGCATCTTTTCATACATCTTATACTCTAAATAGTGATAATTTAGCCAGTCCTCCATTAACGGATATTTGTGACCAGGTTTTTACTTTTTCTATTATAAATCTTGCTGCAATTAATACACTGTTACATATATCTATGTGCACTTGGACAGGGTATATGTTTCTAATGTATTTTTCATTCTATTACTAGGCTGAATCCCTTGAAGGAAATCTTTTATATTCTTAGTTCCTAAGATAGTCTATGGAAGTGAATTAAATCTTGTTTCTACATAATATATTTAAAATATTATCTCCTCCAAAATCCTCTTTAACAAGTGAAAATTATAACACAAGTCCTAAGGTTAATAAATAGTCTTGTAGTATTTATATTAAATTTTTAAAATTAACATTTAACCTCTTTGAGCCATTATTTTTCTCCACTGGAGTAACATAAATTAAAGAAATCAGACCTTCTGACTATCCCACCTTGACTAAAAGCACTGGAGTTCATGAATCTTTCAAATATGTTTAACAAAGTTTTTATTAGCCAAAAAGGGCACTTGCTTTCCAGATTAACAGTTTTTTATTCTCTAGCCATTTTGTGTAGTTTGCAAGTATCGAAAACCCAGGATTAATCATTCTTTGCATACTATGTCATACTTTGTAGAAACCAACTTCAGTTTCCTCTATGAAGGCCAAATGGAAGAAGGGAGGAGAAAACTCAAAGCTGCCATTGCAAAGCTCTGTCATTGTGTTTTGGCTGGAGGGGAGGGATATGAAAATCTCTGTAGAGACAGCTTATCAAGTGTACTTTCCACCAGGTGAAGAGCAGTAATTGTTTCTTGGGTCAACAGTTGAGAAAGTTTAATTTGAATTGAATCAAGAAAAGGAAAGGCTGATAAATTAGTGGGCTGATTTTAACTGGGGCGGGGCAAGTTTGTTTTCTTTGAAGGCCACTGCAATCATCGTGTCTTTCCCTATTGACTATGGGGTCTTGCATAGGTCCTGAACTTCTGTCGTGTGTTAGCTGGCTTCATAATGTCAAATTGTGGGGGTGAGATCATCATCTCTAAAGTCTCTCCCAACTAATGAGTCACTCACCTGCTAATCCCCTTGTAAACTGTAGCGTAAGAACCTTCACCCAGCTTCTCCAAGTTCAAGTAAGATGAGGCTGCCCCAAAGGGGAGGCTCTTCCTCTGAATAGGGGAAATGGGGGGGGGGGGAGAGAAAGAAGCATTTTTTTTGTAGTGTTGACTTTTTTCCCCCCCAGAGAAATTAGACAGCATTGCAGAATATATTTGGGAAGGTCTGCTCAGTAATCGTCCTGGAAGTAAGGGCCAGGCTCCCTAGACAAGCGCACGTGAAATTCTTCTTGATCAGCCTCAGCTGCTCACTCACCCACTGAAAACCCTGCCTCAGATCCTCTTCCTGAAAAGAATCGCTGTTACTCCGTGGCCTTCTACCCTTGAACTTCCGAGCACGGACAGCCTGAAGTCCCCTGGGGTGAAATGAAGTCATGGAACATGATGCTTCTTTTAGGTCTGTTAGCTAGAAAAAAAGGAAAGTGCAGGAATAAAATTTATGCAAAGTCAAGACTCAATGGCTAGCATAAACCACTTTCTCTTTATTTGTCTGATGTTAACTCTTCAAATGTTTTCTAAGCTTCTTACACCCCCAAAAGGCACCTTTCCTGAAAAAAGGAAACATCAGTTCCTTAAAAAAAAAAAAAAAACCAACAAAACCATAATGATATCAACTGCTAAAACACAACATTCTTTCTTCACCTAAAAATATGTCTTTAAACACTCAGGTTAACCAATATTTCTTTGATGGATGGTTTCAAATTTTTCTCTGTTAAACCTAGACTTTTTTTTTCAAGTCCCCTTAATTTCTCTCTTTAGGGAAATAATTTTCTAATACAGCGTTGCTTATAACCACGAGCTAATTACTGAAAAATTTAATCCATAGGATACCAATACTGCAGCTTGCTTTTTGAGGTTCAGCTCTCTAATTTAGTACTTCAGAGATTCAAGAAAATAGCTTTCTTGACTTCAAGTTTCATGCAGCCCAAAGCATAGGATTATTTTTCCCTTTTGGCTTATAAGAACCCCCCCCCCCAATTTGATAACAACAGTCACAAATTCTCTGTGACTTTAATAGAATTTTCTTTTTATTGCTTTAGTCCTGGTGCAGGAAAATCAGACCCTACTGCAGAAAGGGAGCCTCTGAACTCCCTGGTTTATCCATAGAGGAAGATGCTGCTCCTGGAATACAAATACCTCGATCACAGCCTCCATCGTCACAGGCACACTCCTCTGACAGTTGTGTGCATCTCCTCCCTCCCAACAGCGATGGCAGCTGCATCCAGGCTGCAGAGTCTTTGCACACAGCTCTTGACCCATAATCTTCTAGGTTCAAGGAGAAAACCGGCACTTGAACCTCTCTCCCTCTGCCTCTTCTGTCCTTGTTCACTCCCTTTTTGCCAGAGGTCAGCAATGCTGGGGCTTTCATATGACTCACATGAGGGCTCTGCCTGGAGCAGCCTCATGACTTCAGCAGTTTTTCTTTATCAGTGCAAGAAACTATACATCAGAAAGGCAGCCGCCTGCGTTCATATGTGCACAACTGAAACCGGGGCAGCTAATACTGGATAGAATAAAATTTGCCACAGTGGAAGTTCTTATTCCAGTCACAAGTTAGTGTTACTGGTATACACAGTTCTTGTGTTTACATTGTTTATCCATATTATTGATAATGTATACTAGGCTCTCCTGGTGCTAAAGTGGATATGTTGAGGACTATTTTCTCCCTGCCCTTGATCTGAAAGTATTTTGTTTTTAGACTTCAAAAAACAAAATTGCAACCTAGCCAACTTTTAGTAGTCAAAGAAACCATGGGACCCTAGAAGAGGAAGAAAGCTGAAGGTGTCTACTCCATCTCTTTGCCTTTAAGCAACAGTGTAACTATGAGTCCCAGCAGGGTACTCATTCATTCACCAATTCAAAAACTATCCAGTGAGCACCTGTGTTGTTCTTATTACTACACAGATAATGTTACCCCATGGTGGAGAGAGAAGTGTGCTTGAAATATCTCCTTCTCTCCCTCTCTCCTCCCCTCTCCCTGCCTCCATCCCTTCCACATAAATGTAATACCATGACATGTCAAAGAACTACCTCAAGCTAGTTTGCAGTCTTTGAACAGAACTTTTTTCTCACATAGAATCCTAAGGTCATTGCCACTATAATGTGCTAATTAGAGTCAGATGGAAAATCAGAAAAACATACACACTAATTAAGGAAAAGATGAGTCATGTGTGTTATCACATTTACATATATTTGATATCTGAACCTTACAAGAAAAACTTTTCAGATAATTTAATTATGAGCAGGTATGAAGTTTTGTTTCAAATTGCTACAAGGCCAATTCAAGGATTCATTCAAATTAGAGACATTTAGTAACAACAACAGACTACTTACACTAATACAAAGAAAAGAGTATTTTGTCAAACTGTTAAACTTTTGACTGATAGTCAACAGACAATGAGACAAGCTAATTTCTAAAAATGTTTAACTCCATTAGAATTTAACATAATTTGATTATAATACATTTTATCAGAAACGCTGATTTCTTCCTAGAAGATTGTGAATTTTGCTGTACAAGTTATATCCCAGACCAGGTTTGAGACAGTTATTCTTTATAATCCTCTAATTATTGTAAGTTTTAGAATTTTTAAAAGATTAGCATTTTTTTTAGCCTAGGGGTAACTGACCTACGTCTCAAGTTGCTAAAATAAAAATGGTATATTTAGATACTAGAATGGGCTGCTGAGGGAAAAAAAAATGGTATGTGAAATACCCTTTAGAATTTTCAAAAATAAAATAATTTATGGTCTGGTTAAAGTTAAGGAAAAATATTAGGTGACTTAAGATGTTTCCCAGCTCTATGTCATAAACGATTTTTGTTACCAAAGATTTCTGAATAAGGACAGAAGACTTAGATGATTTCATTTTGAATCGTGAATCAGACCCAGTTCATGTGCCACTCCAGGCTGGCCGGACCTGCCTCAGGGCCGGGTTGGCTTCTTAGTGGGAGAAACCCACTATGCTGTCTTGCAGCATGGCCATGCTTATTGTCACCTCATAGACCAAAGAGCCCCCACACCAGAAGTTGACACGGAGAGACCCCTGCATCTGGCCACCAGTCTAAATGGACCAACAGAGGCTCTGGCTTCTCTAGCAAATACCTGCAAGGGCCAGGTGACACAATCAAGGAATGCAGGAAGTCCCATGGAAAGACTTCCACCACGAAACCAGCAATGTTTGCTGTGGAGCTGAAGCCGGCTCAGAAACATGCTCCGTTTACGCTCGCCTTTCTTCTCACCTTCACTTCCTTCTCCCTCTCATTTCCGCTTCCCTGGGGTTGCCCTCCTCAAAATGAAGTGTTTGCGTGTAAGCTTCTGCTTGAGGTTCTGTTTCCAGGGAATCTGTGCTGACAAATGGTAGCCACTTTTTTTTAATTAGCAGTAAAATTATAGGTTATTAATAATTTCAGGCTAGATTCTTCCACCCTACAATTTTGGAGTCCTTTTTCCTTTCTCAACTGGTGTGTATTCAAACAGCTATGTTTAGTTGAGAGTTTGCACTTTTTCTAATCTTGCATTCTGTCTTTATTTCATTTAGCCAGATTATTAGGACTTTTCATCTAATTATAACCTTTCCAGAATATGTAGATTATCATAAACATTCAACAGATATTAACATGAGAAATAATGTGAAGTCTGTGTCAGAAACATTAAAAAAATCCACATATATCCAATGGAGTGCAGCTGTAAAACAAACAAACTCTATATAATGACATGCAGTGATCATCAAAATATATTAAGTGAAAAAAGCAAAATGCTTTTGTGCATTATCTTTTGTGGCAAAGAAATGGGGGGAAATAAAGTGTAGTCATTAGTTTTACTATAGTAGCAATATTACTATTATTATTTTGAAACTGTTATTGGTGTGTTTTAGGATTAAACAAGTACGTAACTATGCTAATGTCATTAGAAACCAAACTTTTCAGCTTAAGAGAAAATAAACATAAATATCAGACTGAAGAAATCGCGGAAAAAATTATGTGATCTTAAATTTGATTTGGAAATATTGGTATACATATTTTGATTATGATTATGATTCTTTTCCCCTTTAAAAAAACTTCTGTCAACCAAAAAGATATATTAGAAACGATGACAACTCAATAGCAATGAGCAATTCTGGTGCTCAGTTTGTGATCTCTAAATACCACTTTCCATTAAAAAGAATCAAGGATCCATGGAGAAGTGGTGGCTGAATGTCTGGAGCATGAAATCTAGAAAGTAATCAAGAAATTTGTCCAGGGCTCATCTTAAGTCAATGGAGTCATGTCAAAACGGATACAGAAGCCAAACTGAAAGGAGTCCCATTTGGCTTAAGATGGGACAATCTGAATACCAAAAAGAATAATGACTGCAGTGGATTGAAACATACCAGATACATAAAATCCATAACTTTGTAGTGATTCTAAATAAAAATGGTCACTTGGAGGTTTCTAGTGCAGCAATTCATGACTCAGAATATTGATAACAAAGGGGAAAAATCAAGTATTTATTTTGTCTTTTCTATACAAATTGTTTTCCCAGGGCTATCAAGTAGTTAACAAGCGGGAAATTCTTCTTTGTGGAAGAATTCTAGCTAATAAATGCAGAAGAAACAACAGAAGCAGAAAATTCACTATTACGCAATCCCTAATGCTCTAAGCAACAATTATCAATGGATGCTAAAATGATCAGGTGAAAGACTGATAAGTAAATCTACAATGAAGTGTCAGGTTGACACCGTCTGAGTCCTCTGACAAGTCTTAGCTCCACTAAATTTGGGACATCCAGATAGTATGTGCCTCCTGATGTGATACAACAAAAACTGCACAGCATTACTTGTTATGTATTTTTGACTAAGGAAAAAAATTTAACCTGAATCTAATCAAATATCTACATCTAAAACCAAATTACAAGAAATACAGAGGACAGAAAATTTAAATAACACCACAAGGAAGCAAACAGCTAAATCACAAAGGATAAATAACCTGATTTCTCTTAAAATATCAATGGCCAAAAAAAAAAGTCAAGAGATGGGACAAACAAATGCAATATGTAGACCTTGTTTGGATCCTGCTTTGAATAAGTTAACTATAAAACAACATTTCTTTTTTTTCTCCCAGCCTTTGTATAATTGACAAAAACATTTGCATGTAATTAAGATGTACAAGGTAATGTTTTGATATATGTATACATCGTGAAATGTCTAACACAAGCAAGCTAATTAACATATCAATCCCTTCACATAGTTAACTTTTGTGTGTGTGAGAACAATTAAGATCTACTCTTAGCAAATTTCAAGTACGCGATACAATATTGTTAACTATAGTCACCCTGCTGCATATTAGAGCTCCAGAATTTATTCATCCTACAGACCTGAAACTTTGTACCCTTTGACCAGCATTTCCCTATTTCTCCCACTTCCCAACCCCTGGTAACAACTGTAAAATGACATTTCTGAGACAAGTGTGGACATTTAAATATGGTATTAGATGACCTTAAGAATTCATTTTCAATTTTGCATGATGATTACGTTTTAAAAACAATTCTCTGGGTAAAGATGAATACTAAAATATTTGCAGGTGGAATGATTTAATTTCCTTGCTTTCAAATATTCTGGAAAAATAATGTTGGGGATAAAAAAACAAAATTGGTAAAAATGGGGCTTCCTAGGTGGCGCAGTGGTTAAGAATCCGCCTGCCAATGCAGGGGACATGGGTTCAATCCCTGCTCCAGGAAGATCCCACATGCCACGGAGCAACTAAGCCCCTGTGCCAAAAAAAAAAAAAAAAAAATTGGTAAAAATGTTGACAATTGGTTAAGCTGAGTGATGGCTTTATGGAGGTTCTTTCTTTTTTTATTTTATTTTATTTTTTGGAGGTTCATTTTTATTTAAGAATTTTCTAAACAAGAAAGTAGAAAAAGAACAACAGTTTTGAAAATACATTCACATGGAATCCATGTATTTTGATTATTTATCTATTTCCTTATATCCCTGCCTATTTCCAACAAGTTGGGGGCAGGGGGAGGATTTAGATAAAAGTACAGTGGTATTAGTAACAACAACAGCTACCGTGTCAGTGCTTGCTTTGTGCCAGACTCCATGCTGATCCTTCAACTCCATGACAATGAGTAGGTACCATTGCTATTCCCACGTAATCACGAGGAAACTGAATCTTAGTTTAAGTAACTTTCCTAAGATTACTAAACTAGCAAATAGTAGAAAATATTTATAAAGCTGCTCAGAGTACTAAATTCCCCAGATTTTATTTAATGAGGACACACTGATAATTGCATTTGCATAAAGAGCACAAAATCTCTCTGGTCTCATTCTTCATTAATTATTAGGCTTATATTTAAATTAGTTATTATATTTAGGATAAACTGGTAGTAGGTAAGTGACTCTAGTTTGTTAATCACCAGGCATGTGACATCATCTTTGGGCCAAATAAAAGCTAGAGTGATATTCTGAAATCCCACGCCTTCCTTCTCCCTGGAGTTCTTTGACACTTCCACATGCTGAGAGTGCTGTCTGCCGACAATAAGCAGAACTGCAAGCACATGATATCTGGATCTCCTTTGCACCTTTATATGCATCTGTGGTCTTTATTTACATCATATTATTATTGCCTATTAGTGTGCCATTTGTTTACTTGTACTCAGTTTTCACAATGAAGTTGATGGTGTAAATCCCAGTGTTATATTTTATTTCTACTGCCTTCAAGAAAGAGTAAAATTCAAAACTGATGAGTTAATGAGGAAGTATGTGGAACAGGATGGCCGTATTTCCAAATTTCACACGTTCTCGTTGATTTTTTTTTCCAAGCTCTTTATTGGAAAATAATTGCTTTACACTCTTGTACCAGCTTTTGAGGTAAACCAAAGTGAATCAGCTGTATTTATACATATATCCCCATATCCCCTCCCTCCCGCGACTCCCTCCCACGACTCCCTCCTGCTCTCCCTGTCCTGGCCCTCTAAGGCATCACCCATCATTGAGTTGATCTCCCCTTGCTATACAGCAACTTCCCACTAGCTATCTATTTTACAATTGGTAGTGTATATATGTCTATGCTACTCTCTCACTTCGTCCCAGCTTCCCCTTCACCCCGCACCCCCCCAACCCTGTGTCCTCCAGTCCATTCTCTGCATCTGCATCCTTATTCTTGCCCTGTCACTGGGTTCATCAGTACTATTTTTTTTTTTTTTTGATTCCGTATATATGACTTAGCATACAGTATTTGTTTTTCTCTTTCTGGCTTACTTCACTCTGTATGACAGACTCTAGGTCTATCCACCTCATTACATATAGCTCCATTTCATTCCTTCTTATGGCTGAGTAATATTCCATTATATACATATATGCCACATCTTCTTTATCCACTCATCTGTTGATGGGCATTTAGGTTGCTTCCATGTCCTGGCTACTGTAAATAGGGCTGCAGTGAACATTATGATACATGTTTCTTTTTGGATTATGGTCTTCTCTGGGTATATGCTCAGTAGTCGGATTACTGGATCATATGGTAGTTCCATTTTTAGTTTTTTGAGGAACCTCCAAACTGTTTTCCATAGTGGCTGTACCAACTTACATTCCCACCAACACTGCAGGAGAGTTCCCTTTTCCCCACACCCTCTCCAACATTTATTGTTTCTAGATGTTTTGATGATGGCCATTCTGACTGGTGTGAGGTGATACCTCATTGTGGCTTTGGCTTGCATTTCTCTAATGATTAGTGATGTTGAGCATCTTTTCATGTGTTTGTTGGCCATCTGTATGTCTTCTTTGGAGAAATGTCTATTTGGGTCTTCCACCCATTTGTGGATTGGGTTATTTGCTTTTTTGGTATTAAGCTGCATGAGCTGCTTGTATATTTTGGAGATTAATCCTTTGTCCATTGCTTGGTTGGCAAGTATTTTCTCCCATTCTGAGGGCTGTCTTCTTGTTTACGGTTTCTTTCGCTGTGCAAAAGCTTTTAAGTTTCATTAGGTCCCATTTGTTTATTCTTGATTTTATTTCCATGATTCTAGGAGGTGGGTCAAAAAGGATCTTGCTTTGATGTATGTCATAGAGTGTTCTGCCTATGTTTTCCTCTAGGAGTTTTATAGTGTCTGGCCTTACATTTAGGTCTTTAATCCATTTGGAGTTTATTTTTGTGTATGGTGTCAAGAAGTGTTCTAATTTCATTCTTTGACATGTTGCTGTCCAATGTTCCCAGCACCACCATTGTATATTCGTGCCTCCTTTGTCAAAGATAAGGTGCCCATATGTGCTTGGGTTTACCTCTGAGTTCTCTATTCTGTTCCATTGATCTTCCTTTCTATTTTTGTGCCAATACCATACTGTCTTGATCACTGTGGCCTTGTAGTATAGTTTGAAGTCAGGAAGCCTGATTCCACCAACTCCATCTTTCCTTCTCAAGATTGCTTTGGCTATTCGGGGTCTTTTGCATTTCCATACAAATCGTAAGATTTCTTGTTCTAGTTCTGTGAAAAATGCCGTTGGTAATTTCACAGGGATTGCATTGACTTGTTGATTTAAGAAGACAATTTTGGAGCCCCCAGAATTTCTGCTCAGAAATGCCAAATGCCCAGTCACAGTTTTCTGGACTCAAATTCTGTGCTCCTGACTCTGATACTGGACTCTGCCTCACATTCAGGCACTCCTCACATCCTGGCCTTACGTGTCGTGGATCAAAACTGTAAACTACAGACAGAAAGCTGAGGAATGCTAAGTGATTCCACATTCTAAAACCACTGGAAAGCAATGACAGGTTAAAAGAGACATTTTACAAGCAGGTAAAGAAATCTAATTGCAAGTTGTTCCTATGACAAAATGCCTTAGACTATGAAACTACAAAATTACACTGAACACTATACCTAAAGAGGATCCTTTGTCTAAAGCTGTAAGAATCCTTGGGATATCTGTAGATGCATGGAAAGTAGAAAGACACTATTTCCAGAATAAGCAAAAAGTAAAATTATGCTTCTACAGACTAGATGTTTTCTCTGTTGTTATTTGCATTTGTATGATTGTTTTCTTTTGTTGTTGTTGTTTTAATTTCTTGAATCTGAATGTATTAAGGGAAAATTCCAGAAATGACTTGAACTGATGATTTGGTGCCCAATGAAATGGGGGACACCAATTCTATATTTTATTTTCTATTTTCAATATATTATAAAATAATATGATTTTTAAAAAGAGTGATTTCATGTTCTTTTTATAAAGAATAAATTTGTATTTATAGCATAATCAGGTTCCATGGTGAGGCAACTAGTCATATATTTAGTCCAAGTCTTCTGGATAAAGGTAGAAAAAAAAATGACAATAATAAAAAGGCAAACATATGGTTTCTTGTATTTACTCATAAGAACTCTGTAGTCAGAAGCATTAAACAATTTGCCTAAGGCCACACTAGAAAAAAAGTGGTGCAACCAGGATTTAAACCAAAGCAGAATGGCTCTGACATCCACACTTTAAACCTACTTGACCATTTTCCTTCTTGATATAAATTAAGAGTTGGGAGATAATATCACACCAAAGACTTTCCATACCTGTTCTCGGTCCTCTGTTCTTTCATTAGGCAATGCCACCTAATATGGCTACCATTTTTTGATCTTTTTTTTTTTAAGAACTTTTATTGAGATATAATTGATATACAACAAACTGCATATATTTAAAGTGTACAATTTCATATTTCTTTCTTATTAGTAATGTATATATGGCAATCCCAATCTCCCAATTCATCCCACCCCAACCCCCCCACTTTCCCCACTTGGTGTCCACATGTTTGTTCTCTACACCTGTGTCTCTATTTCTGCCTTGCAAACCTGTTGATCTGTACCATTTTTCTATAGTCCGCATATATGCATTAATATATGATATATGTTTTTCTCTTTCTGACTTACTTCACTCTGTATGACAGTCTCTAGGTCCATCCATGTCTCTACAAATGTCCCAATTTTGTTCCTTTTTACGGCTGAGTAATATTCCATTGTATACATGTACCACATCTTCTTTATCCACTCATCTGTTGATAGACATTTAGGTTGCTTCCATGTCCTGGCTATTGTAAATAGTGCTGCAATGAACATTGGGGTGCATGTATCTTTTTGAATTATGGTCTTCTCTGGGTGTATGCCCAGTAGTTGGATTTCTGGGTCATATGGTAGCTCTATTTTTAGTTTTGCAAGGAACCTCCGTACTGTTCTCTATAGTGGCTGTATCAATTTACATTCCCACCAACAGTGCAAGAGCATTCCCTTTTCTCCACACCCTCTCCAGCATTTATCGTTTGTAGATTTTTCTGATGATGCCCATTCTAACTGGTGTGAGGTGATACCTCATTGTAGTTTTGATTTGCATTTCTCTAATAATTAGTGATGTTGAGCAGCTTTCCATGTGCCCCTTGGCCACCTGTATGTCTTCTTTGGAAAAATGCCTATTTAGGTCTTCTGCCCATTTTTTGATTGGGTTGTTTGTTTTTTTGATGTTGAGCTGCATGAACTGTTTATATATTTTGGAGATTAATCCTTTGTCTGTTGATTCGTTTGCAAATATTTTCTCCCATTCTGAGGGTTGTCTTTTCGTTTTGCTCATAGTTTCCTTTGCTGTGCAGAAGCTTTGAAGTTTCATTAGCTCCCACTTATTTATTTTTGTTTTTATTTCCATTACTCTAGGAGGTGGGTCAAAAAAGACCTTGCTGTGATTTATGTTAAAGAGTGTTCTTCCTATGTTTTCCTCTAGGAGTTTTATAGTGTCTGGCCTTATATTTAGGTCTTTAATCCATTTTGAGTTTATTTTTGTGTATACCCTTTTTTGATCTGTTCTAACCAAGCACTCCATATATATTCTCATTTAATTCTGTGACGTATATATTTATTCCCCCAAGTTTTGATGAGAAAACTGAGGATTGCCCAACATTTCTTAGAGAATAAATGTCAGAACTAGAATTTAAACCCACTGGTATTGATTCTAGCATCTGTGCTCTTAACCATGTTTCCACACAACAAACACCCAGGTGCCCTGAGCGCCCTCTCCCCTGACACACAGGGGGTCCATCAGCTCAGCACAGTCTTCCCTTGTACATGGACGGGAATTTTGTTTCTTGGTACCTAGAATGGTACCCTAAGCCATGGGAAAGAATGTCCTCTCTGACAGGAAACATGCATCCGTGAACGTAGAGGCCAAAGTGAGTGTCTTCCTCCTGTAATCTTCAACACCATCTGCATCTCTTCCCAGTAGCCCCTCATAGTCACTGTATAATCAGAACAATTAGTCCACTACAGAAATGCTCAGGCTGGTGACTAAAGCTGTACCTTGTACACCTTGTCCCTGTCAATTTCTGTGAAATGGATTAAAATGCTCCCATAACCTTCTTTAACACTGCCCTAAAGTTTCTTGCTCTGTCAGAGTAAAATGGTCTAACCCGAAAACCCATCCTTTTTCATGCTGAAGCATAGCACCCTCCACATACTAAAAGTATTACAGTAGTTTTAAAACTGAAACCACCTCCTGCAATTTACTATTACTCTCAAGTATGTGTATATTGTGGGTCTGTAAATACAAACACAACTTACAAAAACCTGACTCGTAAATTTCTGATAGCCACAAACTGTGTGGCCCACTCTGAGACTCCCTCTCCCTATCCCCATCTCACGATGCCTGATCCCCTTCTAGTCCTTCATGCCTGAAAGCAGCCAGCCTTGTACCGACAGCACCACTAGGTGGCCAGGATGGAGAACTGGCCAAATCCACTCTTCTTCCCTCCAAACTTTTTTTTCTTCAAGAGGATGCCCTTCCCCAGGCCCAATCTCTCCTCCACCACACACTCACCTCGATTTTCTTTGGACTTTGCCACTCACAGCCAGGGTGATTCCACTTCAGCCATCTTTCTCAAATTTACACACATCCTTTTTAAAAAATCTTTTTTTTTTTCTTCTCCTCACCCAGTTACTTTGTAACTTTTTCTTAATCTTCCAACTGCCCTTATCACATACATAAGCCTAGCAGTTATTAGGGCTGGGCACACCAAACTTGGTTCCAAGACTCTGAAATTTAGAGGATTTAACCATGTTTAAAAAAAATCAGGTATTTTCAAACCTGTGCAAATCAATTAGGCCTCTTCCTCTCAGAAATACACCGAGTCCTCCCCAGCTCCCAGTCCCCCAGAAACCAGGTAGCTCCTGGCCAGGGCAGAGCCTTCAGTAACATCTAGGAAAAGCTAACGGGCTGGAGACCCAAAGTAAGAAAAATATTTAAAAAATTAAAAAGAAAGGGAGGGAGGGAGAGGTGGGGATGGGGAGATGGAGAGAGGGAAGAAGGAAAAGAAGAGGGGTGAGGGAGACACTGAGACAGAGAGAGAAAGAGAAAGAAAGGAAGAAAAGTTTAACCTGGGAGCTCCTTGTGCAGTTTCCTTCCTCACTGCTTCCCACCAGTGCTGGATTGGGATGAGGCATGAAGGGGGTGGAGGCACCAAAAACAAACAAACAAACAAACAAAAAAGCCTCAGTAATGAAGACAAATCAAAATGTTAACCTTGATGCAATATTTTTGGATGCAATATTTTTAAATATCAAAAACTTTTAAATTAAAATAAAAATTAATGCAAAAAATCCATGATGAACAAAATACAGTATTAACATTTTAAACAAACTGTTGCTTGTTTATTTATGACTTCGTATCTCTACACACACAGAATAACAGTTTCCAATCAACCCAGGGCCCTGACCCCCACGCTTCTGGGGGTTGATTGACAGGGGTGTGTGAATAGATTGGCAATGCAGGATTTTATCTCTATCTATCTATCTATCTATCTATCTATCTATCTATCTATCTATCTATGTTTTTCCAAATTATAGAGCTTTTTTAAAAAATTTTTTTTATTTTATTTATTTTTGTATTCTTTTTTTTTTTACAATAAACTGCATATTTTTAGGGTGTACAATTTGGTATCCCAATCCAAATTATAGAGCTTTTATTAACTTTTTCCAGTTGATTAAAAAATATAGGAGGATATTTTGATCCATGTACGCGTTAGGGCACAGGTATTTCCTGTTCCCTGGGCTCCAATATGGCTGGCCTGGGTGCTGCTCCCCACTTTGGAACTCCACAACTTCCGTTCAACTTTTTGTCCTTGACCCTTAAAACCCGCCTTTCTTTAAGTACCAGCATTCATGAAAAATTATTCACTCAATACAAGGGGTTTTCCTTCCCATTTTTTTAAATCATAAAGTATTGCAGAAGTATTGATTTCAGGTAGATAGATAGGCTGCAGGGCATGGCATGTGGGACCTTAGTTCCCCACCAGGGATCCAATCTGCACCCCCTGCATTGGAAGCATAGAGTCTTAATCACTGGACCGCCAGGGAAGTCTCTCAGGTATATTTTTAATTGCAAATGCACATTATTTGAATGACATCATAATCAAATAATATTTGTAGGTTAGTCCCAGAACTAATCCATTATCTACTTTACCATTACTACGGGAAAGCATGTTCTATGTTTCAAAGAACTCACTTGCAAATAAATATTTGAGATGCTATTTTTTGTAGGTTGGGGCCTAAATGCTTTCTTTAAATATTTATAACAATTTACATGTTATATGTGTAATACACACCAACAAAGGAGGCTCTTTAGCTCAAACTACTGCTCTTCCTTTTTAGGAAAAACAGTGACTTGTAATGTCCAGCTTGAGATCAGGAGGCTAAGATATGTCAGTAGAATGGATTTTGTCAAAAAAACGAAGGCAAGGAAAGAATAAGAGAGAGAAAGTGTAACATTATTAGGCACATATTACAAAACCCCCCTCAGAACTAGATGAATATTTCATTTAAATATAGACATTTACTTTTTTATTAAAATATGCTTGCTCTAACGGTTACTTCTATGTCCTAATATAGGCTTTATCAACATATGACTCAACAAATCTCATACAGCTAAGTACTTCCATTTTAAAAATAACAAGTTAGCATTTGCATACCTACATCTGGTGGTTAGTCATTTAACCCACTAACTATTTTTGCAATGAGACGAGTAAAAACATTTCTTTTTAAACCATTCCCCCAAATCACAACACATCATCAGCAGGTCTTTGCTCCTCTTCATCCTCTTACATGAAGTTCAGCCACAGAGTAAAATGCTCCCAGATGTAAATGAGCGTTGGGTACCCCCTTTCTAAAATCTCAGCCACTTGGCATCTCAGCACCCATTTTTAAAAACAAAGGTCTAAGTTGTTTTAAACTACCTATTGAACTTGGGAGAGAAATGTAATCTAATTCAGTAGGAATAAAAAGTGTCACACACACACACACACACACACACAGACACACACACGGCCTCTATTTTAATGGTTAAGTAGAATAGGAAACACAGACTACTACTTCATTTTGAAAGCCCAGAAGATGTTTCTGTGGTATACTTTTTAAGTTCCTCTTTGATCATTTCTGATTAAACAGCCTCACAGACCCTCAGTTACCTATGAAATCAAGTCTAAATTCCTCGGCTTGGCCTCAGACAACCTGACTCTAGCCTGCCCTGCCCGCCACTATCCCCAGTCACCCCCTACTCATCACGGTAGCCACACCAGTAGCGTCACGGTCCAACAAACCTTCCCTGCTGTTCTGACTCAGCCTTCCTGTGTTTCTCATCTGACATGTTCTTCCCTCCCCGATACCTATCCAACCTTCAAGTCCTGGCTGAGCCTCTATCTCTGCTCCAAACCTTTCCTTGCTTCTTTGATTCTCTCCACCCCACACCCCCATCTCTTCCAAGGCTGAGCTCCTGGATCACTGATTGAACACTCGAATCAGTATTTTTAATGTTTTCCTAACAAGTTGAGAAACATACTCTTTGAGGGCATGAACTATATCTTCTACTCCTTTCAGATCTTAAATGGCTGCTAAATCATAGCATGTACATATGTGTGTGAATGCACCCCCACCCCCACACATATCCACTGTTTACTTATTGTTCATTCCGATCCCACTCCGAGGCGTATCCCTGAACCCTGCCCTCGCACGAGTCTTATTCTCAGTTTCTGATACTGGCCTTCAGTGACTCTGTTACTTCTCTGTCATCCTCTGTCATCCTCTTTTTGAACCCTATTTTTTTTTTCATTTTATTTATTTATTTATTATTTTTGGGGGGGTACACCAAGTTCAATCATCTGTTTTTATACACATATCCCCGTATTCCCTCCCTTCCCTGACTCCCCCCCGCCTCGAGTCCCCCCCACCCTCCCCGCCCCAGTCCTCTAAGGCATCTTCCATCCTCGAGTTGGACTCCCTTTGTTATACAACAACTTCCCACTGGCTATCTATTTTACAGTTGGTAGTATATATATGTCTGTGCTACTCTCTCGCTTCGTCTCAGCTTCCCCTTCATCCCCCGCCCCCTCCCAAACCTCGAGTTCTCCAGTCCATTGAACCCTACTTTTTAATCTTAGTCCTGAACTCTATATTCAACATATTGACCCAGCAGGAGTTGAAGTAGCAGTCAAAACAGAGAACTTGGAGTTTGGAGATCTAGATTTGGAGACCTGGGTTTAAGTCCCTCTGCTACTTAAGAGTAGTTGGATTAACTAGGACAAGTCAGTGGCCTCAGTTTATTCACCTGAGTTTTAGGAATAATAATACCTATGATGGGATTGTTTTGAGGATAGAGTACACATATGAAGCATTTTGCAAATTGTACATTATAAAATATATTATATGGCAATATTATTAAAATTAGTCTGACTATCATTACCTTCCAGAGGGTGCATCACCACCACCACCCCCTACACATTCACATACTCACCCATGGATTGCCTCAGGGGTAGATAAACCATCACCTTCAATCCTTTTGCCCTTTGAGCCCAGAAGGATTCTTGTCTTATATGACTTTTGTCTACAAAAAAATTAATCAGGAGCTGATCTAAGAAAGAAACAGAAAATTTTACCCAAGCCAATTTGAGGATTATAACCTGGAGACAGTCTTTCAGAAAGTTTTGCCCATTAGAGGGCAAAGCACAGTTATATAAGTTTTTGAGACAAAGGGTTGTATTATACGTCAAATGACATATTCTTGACAGTTTACACAATGCAGATCTACGTATACAAAGTGACTAGTGGGTCATGGATCGTCATGACCCCTTACAAGATTTAGAAGGAAGGTTATCTCCTAGGGAGTTGTGACCCTTGGTGAGATTAAGAAGGAATGGTATCTCCTAAGGAGGTCTGGTTAATGTAGATGCACAATACACAATAAAGTGGATCGAAGAGGCCCAAATGGGCAAAGAAAAATTTTGTTTTAATTTTCCTCGTGGTTGCCATAAAATATGAGTTTAATTTTATCACTTTTAAAGACAGGAAAGTGAGAGAATTGTGCCTCAATTCCTCCCAGGCGGCAATCAATCAGAGAATAGGAATGAGAGCCAATGTCGGTCAGGGTAGCTGGCAGAAGAGGCAAGAGCTTATATCTATTTCAATGAACAACATTTCAATAAACTGTTAAATTGGTAGACCTCAATAAACAATTTTATTGAATAATTATTGAGTTTAAGGCACTGTTGCTAGTCTCAAAAAAGAAAAATACTGTCTGGGACCTTAGAATCTAACAAGAGAGACATATAGGTTTGCAAATTAGTGTAATGCATACCATGCTAAAAGAGCTTATATTTATAAGTAGATTCAACTCAGGTTGTGTGCTGACAGTATTGGGTCTATGACAATATCTAGAAGGACATGTTTGGATATCTTTTCTTCTTTGCCTTGCAAGGTCAGTTTCTTTCTAATAGGAAATCTTGGTTTGCCATCATATCAACTATTTTTTTTCTTAATGCTTGGGTTTTGGGTATTTATTCTATACCTTGATGTCACATTCCCCTCCCAACTACTACCCCAGTTTTCTATTCCACTTTACAGCAACACTTCTTGAAGATGTCCCTATCACCTCACCTCCTATTCTTTCTTAAACTCACCTCCAATAAAGCCTCTTTGTCTATTGCTCCACTGAACCTGCTCTTGTCAACGCCTACTGAGAGAAAAATGCACAACATAAAAGTTGTGAGTTAAGTTTTATTCAGGGATCTTACTGAGGACAATAGCCTGGGAGACAGCCTCTCAGCTCTGAGGAACTGCTCTGAAGGTGTAAGGTAGGAGTCAGGATATACATATGAACCTTTTTTGCTGGGAAAAAACATGTAGTCAAGCATCAAAAGATTACTGCTAATTACACAGAACAGATAACTGAAGTTAATGATTTTAGTGCTTTTCTGTGTAGGGGAGGAAGCAAGAATCTGGGGTCATTTGAAAATTTTCCTTAGATATGCATCTTAATTATCTAAGGGCCAGTATATCCAAGGCACAGAATGTTTTCCTGTTTTTCCCCATCCTGAATTCCCCTCAGGACACACTGTCAGTGGTCAACTGCAGTGGCTAATGGCTTGATTCTTGTAGAACTGGAATGGCACACCACGTCACCAGAGAGTCCATCTTATCAAATCACTTCTCACACCTTATTTTACTTTACCATTTAGCAGCATTCAACATTGTTTATCATGCCATCCTTCTCGAAAGCCTCTTTGATTTCCATGAAGTGGGCACTTTCCTAGCTCTCCTCCTACTTCTTTTTTTTTTCATTTTATTTATTTATTTATTATTTTTTGGGGGGTACACCAAGTTCAATCATCTGTTTTTATACACATATCCCCGTATTCCCTCCCTCCCTCGACTCCCTCCCACCCTTCCCGTCCCAGTCCTCTAAGGCATCATCCATCCTCGAGTTGAACTCCCTTTGTTATACAGCAACTTCCCACTGGCTATCTATTTTACAGTTGGTAGTATATATATGTCTATGCTACTCTCTCACTTCGTCTCAGCTTCCCTTTCACCCCCCGCCCCCCACCTCCTACCTCTTTGGGACGCCTTTGTGATCATCTTTCTTGGCTCCTCCTCCTCTTCTCACCTTCCAAGTTTGGGCAGCCCAGTACTCAGTCCCAGCCTTATCTCTACCTTCTTATCAACACTTTCTTCCCAGGTAATTTTATCTAGTCCCTTTAGCTTTGTAGGGCACTTGTGTGCAAATGACCCTCAAATCTCTATCTCCAGACCTGACTTCTCCCTTAGAACCCCAGCTTCAAACTTGGTATTTCCACTTGGATGTCAAAAAGGTGTCCCAAAGTCAATATGTCAAAAATAGTTGTCTTGAACCATGCCAAAATGCTTCTCCTTAGTCTTCTCCAGTTTAGAAGATGGAATGCCCATGAATCACTTGCTCAAGAAAAAACCCAGGCAGCATATGAATCAAAATTATGTCTAATCCATCACTAAATCATGCCAATTCTACCTCCAGAGAATACCTCAAATCTATCTAATTCTCAATTTGTACTGCTACCCTAGTCTAACTCATCATCTTCACCCATCTGGCCTAATGAAATACCTTCTTCTTGGTTTCCCTGCCTCTATTCTTACTCTCCTGTAATATATTCAGTCAGCGTGAACTTTAAAAATATGAATGTTTCTAAATCTCAACTCCTGAGTAAACTTCTTTTTAATATTCTGTGTAATGAAGTTGGAAGTATACATAAGTACTAGACAGACTGAACTTTCAAAAATATAAATCAGATCAGGCCATTCCCCCACTTAAAACTTTCTGATGATTCCTTTTGCATTTAGCATAAAAAAAACCCCTCGTATCCTGGCCTACCAACCGTCACACGAACACTACAACTTCATTTTCTACCACTGTTCCCTCTGTGCTAGATGTATTTGCCTTCTTCCTATTTCTCAAACACAAGTTATTTCTCCTCTCAAAGAACCTAGCAGGATTCTGGGCTAGATCCTCCCTATCTTCTTAATCTCTAAATAGAGTTCAGGCCCCAGGCTGCTTATCTTTTCCATAGACAACTTCCTAAATTTTATCTTCAGCCCTGATCTTTCCCCTCAACACAAGACTTATGTATGCAACTGTCTATTTGGCATTTCCATTCAGATGCTTCCTAGTGATATAATCTACAACACGTTCAAATATGAATACTCGGTACTTCCTCCCTATATCCCCAGACATACTCTTTTCCCCAGTCTTTCCCATCTCAGTAAACAACAGTGCATTTTTACCAATAATTCAGGCCTCACTTCCTCTTTTTCTCTCAACGCTCATGTCTAATCCATGAGCAAACACTGCAGGCTCCACTTTCAAAATACATCAGGAATCCAACTCCTTTTCACCTTCTCCTCCACTTTCATCCTAGGCCAAACCATCGTAACTGTTTGCCTTCTGTGTCTGCGGGTTCTGCATCCATGGATTCAACCAACGACGGATTGAAAATATTTGGAAAAAAAAATTCCAGAAAGTTCCAAGAAGAAAAACTGGAATTTTCTGTTCTAGGCAACTATTTATATAACATTTACATTGTATGAGGTATTAGAAGTAATCTAGAGATGATTTAAAGTATAAGGGAGGATGTGCATAGGTTATATACAAATACGATACCATTTTCTATAAGGGACTTGAGCGTATGCAGGTTTTGGTATCCACAGGGGTCCTGCAACCAATCCCCCGTGAGTACTGATGGGCGACTGTGCTGCAGTAGCCTCTTACAGCTCTCCCTGCTTCCACGCTTAGCGCTTAAACTCCTACACTACGATCACTCTCCACAGAGCAGAAGAGTCATCCCTTTAAAACAGAAGCCGGATTACAACACCCTCTGCTCAAAGCCCCAGTGGTTGCTCTTATCATTCAGATAAACCTAAACTCCTTTCCATCCTTTCCATGGCCCAGAGGATCTGCCCCTACTACCAGATCATTATCTATCTGATCTTACCTCCTGCTTTCAATCTCTTCTCATTCAGCTCTAGCCACACTGCCCACCTAGCCTTCAGTTACTTGTTCCCTTTGCCTGGAGTGTCAGATAGTCACATGGCTTGTGCCCTCACTTCCTTTTAGATCTCTGTTCAGATAATGTCGTCTTAAAAGAGAGGCTTGCCTGCCCACCTTACATGAAATTGCACTCTTCCCTCTCTATTCCCTTTCTTTATTGTTCACAACAACAATTTATATAGTACTTCCATGCCAGGTGCCATTCTAAGTACTTTGTATTTAATCCTCATATCACCCTAAAAAGTAGGTGACTTTACTATCCCTGTGTTATGGATAAAGAAACTGAGGTACATAGAGATTAAATAACTTGTACCAAGGTCATTAAGCTAGTAAGTGCTAGAGCTGAGATTTGAACCCAGGCTGTCTGGCTCCAGAACGTGCTTTTAGCTACTATACTATTTTGTTTCTTTGTAGGCCTAGTCACCGCAGTATTTGTTTACCTCTCACTCTTCCCACTTGTTTCAGTTACTGCTACATAACCAACCATCCCCAAACTTAGTGGCCTAAAGGAACTCAGTTACTATTTCTTGGGAACTTGGGTCAGGAATTCAGGCAGGGTTAACTAGGCCATTATGCTCCCCTTGACATTGCCTGGTGTCACTCACTCCGCTGCATTGAGCCAGGAACTGGGCTGGCCTGGAAAGTGCCAGAAGATTGGCACCTTAATGCTATTCCATGTGGCCTATCTCTTCACATAGTCTGTTATCAATTTATAGTATAGCCAGGGCTTCTTTAGAGCATGGCAGGCAGCTGGCTTCCCAGAGGAGGCTGCGGAAGCTGCCAGTTCCTTTAAGGCCTTGGGTTCAGAAGCATCAGAACTTCATTTCTGTCACATTTTATTAGTTGGGAAGAAAACCATAAGGCTAGCCCATATTCAGGGGAAGAGGAAATAGACTCCTTCTCTTGATGTCAAGAGTGGCAACTGTATACATGAAAGGGGAACTGATGGCTGCCATCACTGGAGACCATCTTCCATACCACTGTCAACTATAAATTGGCACTTGCCACGGGCACTTGCCACCTGCCTCTACAAGGATCAAATCACACTGCAATGCTGCAGCAGCTGACCTTCAACATCCCCTGAAGGGAATTCAGTGTGGGGACCGGGAATGAGGCACTCTGTTCTTTGGAAAACAGGCAGACGGAACAGGTCTTCAGATAGATGTTTTCAGGAGCTGATTTTATGAGCCCAACCCTTGCATCGCCTCATATCTAGAAAAGCACTGAATCCCTACATGGTGAGGTCAGCTCCTCATGATAGCAGAAACCCCCATATGTGTTTGGTTGCATGTACTCCTCCTTTACCAAGAGTACATATATACTAATCTGTCCCCCTGCCTCTTTGGAACAGTTTCTCAGAGTTATCTGGGATGCTGTCTCCAGGCTGCAAATAAAACTTTTTGCCCCAAATAAAACTTAACTCGTAACTCTCACATTGTGCATTTTTTTAAGTCGACACCACCAGAGTGCAAGTTCCACGAGAGGTGGGACTCTTACCTGCTTTGTTCATTGTGTCTCTTTAGTGCTTACAACAGTGCCTGACACATAATAAGTGTGTAGTAAATATTTATTTAGTCCATGTATTTAAGGGACGAGTGAAAGAAAGAGTCTGAAAATGTAAAGGAAAGGTCTGAGGAGTAGGAGGAAAACCCAGAAGGAACGCCTCCCAGAAGTCAAGGAGGAAAAGAGGGAAAGGAAGATAAGAATGAAAATTGTACCTTTTTTTAGATTTAAAAGCTTCAAAAATAAGTTTAAAAAAAAGCATATTCAAACTGTATTTGTAAAGTTACAAGTTCAAACAGTGCGATATGGCACAGAGTGAAAAGTGAGTTTTTTTCCTACCTTTGTTCCCAATTCTTCTCCCCAGTGTCAGTCACTTTAATGCATCCTTTCAGAGCTAAGATATGAATATAAAAAGACAAAGATATATTCCCTCTCTTTCTCTCTCCTGTGAAGACATACATGACATGTAATTGGTAGAATACAATTCACATGATTCAGCATCTAGTATTTTTTCTCCTAACCTAACTTCCAGATCATTCCACATCAATACATATAGAGCATTCTCTTTCTTTTAACTGGTTGCATAGAATGGTTCCATTCTTAGACTGTATGATTTGCTTTCAAAATTAGAAGGAGATTATTGGTTTCAGTAGACCTGAAAAAGTAGAGACTGCAGTTGGGATGAGGAAGATTGGGAGGTCAGAAGGTAAAAGAAAGGAGGACAAAGGAAAAAAATTAAAGATGGATACGTAGGAACAGGCTTACATCCTTAGGAGTAAGAGTAACAAGAGACAGGGAGATTGAAAATATACAAAAGAGAAGTGATAAGTAAGGGTGCAAGCCTCTAAGTGGATTGGAAGGGATTAACCTTGAGATGGCAGAACACTTCTTCTAAGGAGAAAGAGGATGAAGGAAAGGAAGGCTGGGGCTGCAGGTAGGCTTTGTAATAGTGGCTGGTGGGAGTTGAGGAAATTCATCCCTGGTGGTCTCATTTTCCTCAGAAATGGAGGAAGCAAAGTTTTTTTTATTTTTTATTTTCAAAAATTTTTACCAAAGAGGGTGGGTGTGTAGAGTTCAGTACGAAGTTAGGAGAGTGTGTGGGTTGGGAAGAGCAGGGGATAGGGATAGGAGAAATTCTGAGCAGCGCTGTGTTAAGGACAGTTTGAGGCTTAACAAGATCGACCTGCCACATGCTAGGCCTGACTGAAGCTGGACACCCTTGGTTTGCAGTGGTACCAATCCTCGGGGTTATGTTTTGTCGACTACAATTGGCACTTGCCATCTACCTCTACAAAGATTAAGTCATGTGCTGCTGCAGCTGCTGACTGCCAACACCCCCCTGAAAGGTGTTCAGGGTGGAGGGCTGAAAAGAGGCACTCTGTGCTCTGTGAAAAACTGGCAGAACAGGTCTTCAGATAGATGTTTTTAGGGGCCCACTTTATGAGCCCGGTTCTTGCATCTCCTCATATCTATAAAAACACTAAAATCCTTCGTGGTGACAACTGCTCTTCGTGACTAGCCAGCACAGGACTAATAGAAACCTTCTGTACACAATTTGTGCTTGATTGCCTGTTTTCCCCATTCACCAAAATCACATACATATGGGTCTTCCCCCGCCTCTTTGGAACAGTTTCTCAGAGCTATCTGGGACACTGTCTCTCCAGCTGCAGTCCTCATTTTGCCCCAAATAAAACTTAACTGGCAACTCTCACACTGCGCATTTTTTTTTTAAGTCGACCTTTTTCCAGCACTGGTCCAAGAATGTACCAGGTTGGTTGAACTGCTGCAGACTAACAGCGTTGTAGGTGATGGAGGATCAAGGAGGCAACAGAGTCGAGGCTGTTGGTGAACTTAGTAGACCATGTACCCACAGGAACTTCAGACCCTGACTGCACATCTTTTGCTGATGGTCTGAATACAGGTTTGCAGGTCCAGCGATGGCACCTACTGTGTGACAGGATTAGCTGCTCCAGAAAAATCTTCACCAGAGGACTTAGCGCGCCAGAGCTGAGTCCACGTGGGGCTGTGACTGCAATGAGCAGATGGTCGTGAAACTGCGTGATGGGCAAACTGGCTTTACTCGGATTGTATATGGGATAGCTCAGTGGGAATCATAGGAGAGGCCAACTCATTCCCTCCTACCACACTCCATCTTTCGGGGTTGCAACCAAGTAGTACAAACACAGTATAGAAACCGGCGCCAAACCCTGCCGCCTGGCGATGACGTCATTCTCGGGGGAGGAAGCGACCACCGTTAGGGTGCAGGCCATAGAAGCAGTCTGAAGACATTTCAGCCTCTTCACTGTCAAGAGTAGCGAACTTACCCTTCGGACTCCAGCAGTCTGAGGTAGCAACAAAACCACTGGCAGCTCCCAACCACTCTCCTCATCTTCTGTTACCATGGAAGCTCTCCGGTAGTTAGGCCCCGGCGACGCCACGTTACGTCATTGCCCAAGTGCATATTTGGAGTCGCGGCTCCGCCTGGTCCTAAGGGAAAGACAGTACCCCCGGGAACGCTGCCGGCGGTGCCTAACGCCCCTTTGAGGAATTTTGACCCCTACCAGATGCCGTTGCACCTAACCCCGCCTACTTCGGGGGTGCTCTCCTCCCCCCTCACACTCGCTTACCGCCCCGCCCCTGCCAGAAGCCCTGCCCCCAGTGAATCAGCTGATCTCACGGGCCCGCCGGGCTGCCAGGCTCGCGCCGGATGCAGAGCGCGGTGCTGCCGGTGGAGCGTCAGGTGAGCGAGCGCGGGTCCCGAGTTGGCCCGTGGCTTCGGAGGGCTGACCGGCCGGGGCCTCCAGTGTGCTGGAGACCGCGGTCCGGGAGGAAGGCGGAGGTGCAGGCCGAGGCCCGGGAGCGCGCTGCGGGGACCCACGGAGACGGCGCCCGCGTCTTCCCGAGCCAGCGTCCGACCCACTGCGACTGCCAGTCGAGGAGCACGCAACGGCCCTAGGTTCTCCCCGTCGCCCCGGTTCCTCCCTCCCCAGACTGGGCGCCGCTGCAGAGGTCTCAGCCTCGTGAAATTCCTTCGCGCCCCCTTCCCGCCTCCACCCACGCTGCCTTCCACCCATTCATTCAGGAGGATTTATTGAATGCCCACTCTGGGCGCCGACCGGATCAACCGGGGTCTCTGGCTGCGAACCTTGCTGAGTGTCCCAGGTGGGTTTGCTCCTGGATGCAGATCGCAGGGGAGAGTGGACCGAGGATTTTGCTGGCTTGAAAAGGCGGTTGGGGAAAAAGAAAATGACTTTGATATTAAGAATTAGTAGTTTAGATTAGCCCTTCGGCGTGTCAAGTTATCCAGCAGAGGGTGGTAAGTTCTTTTGAGAAGCGAAGACAGAAACATAATAACATAGGGGCTATCGTGAGGAAATGCTCCTGGTGTTGGTCCTCTGTGTAATAGGGTTACTTTGGAGACAGACAACTGTCGGTTGGCCGAAGTGTTGTACTGCTTAGGTCTTTGTTGAGGAGAGAGGAGGGAAAACACACGGGCTGAAATGGCTTATCCAAGTAGAGTGTTCTCTTTCTGGTTGAGAATGGAAAAGGAAATAACTGTTGAATACAAACGCAGATCCTTTGTTTGTTGCCTTTTGGATTTGTTGGTGGCTGTAAATATTCTTTAAAAGGCTTTAAAGAATAAAATTGTGTGATGTGTGTTTATTCTGAACAAGTACAGAAATTCAGCACACCTGTTGGTCCAATATTTTTTCAGTTCATCATAGATATGAATGATTTGGAGTGACCGCTTGTCCTTTGAGTTAATGAATACTTTAAGAATTTAAAGGAGGGAAAAATTTGCTTTTGCAGTAGTTTACAGTATTTTAATCTTAATAATACAACCATAGTGGTGAAGATCCTACCTAGGGTTTTGACCTGGACATACCTGGAGTCTCATACTCTTACATCTTTGAGTTTGGGCAGGTTACTTATCTGCCTCAATTTCCTTATCTCTAAATTGGGAATGTAAGTATCTTCCTCATAGTAGTACCTTTACATGTAATGATTCATGTATCATATTTTTTACAGTGCTTGGCACTGTATGGAAATATTCAATACATATTAGTCGTTTTTATGTCATTTCCTTTTCTACTACAGCATGACCCACTGACTCAGTGTTTTCTAAATGGTGTGAAAGAGAACTGAATATTTTTTTAGAAAAGAACTATAGTTCACTTTTTAAAATCAAGGGATAGTTTCCAGATAATTTTATAATATGGGATATATGTAGAGAAAATATGATTTCAGGTTGATCTGTAGTAACTTGGTGTTCTGTTAGAGCCTTTTAATGTGGAAAATGCTGGTGGAATATGTACCTAGTTTAAATTTATTACTTAGTTTCCAAACTCTAACTAGTATTGGCAGACTTAAGATTCATAGTTTTAGCAAGAAATGTTAAAAGCTGTTTCACAGTATTAGAATTAAAAAAGGTAATAATGCAGAAAATAAAGAACCAAACAGGTAATTTGGGGGCAAATTTGAGTGGCATTATCCAAGCCGCTTATTTTTTTAGATTGATTTGTACAGTGTAAACTGGAATCCCTTCTCTCCAAATGTCAGCCTTTCAGAATTTAGGTTGTCATTGACTTACTTTGGGCATTGTGACTGTTAAAGAAGCAAAAGGTATGGTAAGAACCTCACTGAGGACTGATTTTAGTTTTCATATGATTAAATGGGAAGATTACTATCAGTCTTCTCCCTTTTCATGAAAAACATGGGTTGAAATGAAGTATTGCTGGGTCCATTCTAAAGGTATTTTCAAAGAATATGACTGACTTATAAAAACCTTTTATATTGATAATTCTTTATTAACATGAGACTAGGTAAGGTTTGAGTTGAAAACTAGGAAGGAAGGTAAAGAGCGGGGATTTTTGAGCTGGTATAAAAGAAGGCTTGCTTTGATATAGTGTGAGTTTGAGCCCTTTTCTCAGATACTCAGAGGAATGCTGTGAGGATTTAAGTAACTTTATGGAATTAAACCTACCATATATTCTAACTACATTAGGGATATAGATATTTCTGATAGAATTTTTTTTAACATTTTTTTTTCTTTTAACTCTTCATTGATGACCAAGTAATTCAGTCATCAGTAATAAGAAAGTAGTAGATTTAGTAGAATATCAGTCCTTAAGAAAATGCATGGTAACCACAAATAAAATAGCAACCAACTGTGATTTGGTTCTCTTTAGTATTGCGTTTATTTTCCTATCCCCATCTCCCATTCCTTTATAGAGATAATGGTGCTGTCTTTACATTTTGTCTTGATGTTTGCCTGCATCACACAATTGGTAGAACAGCTGAATAATTGGTAAAGTAGGTAATTTAGTTGATCCACATGGATAGAGCAAAAATATTCTGATCAGTGAGGTAATGAGTACTTTTGGGGGCTCTTGTAGACTAACTCTTTTATTGTAGAGTTCGGTTTTAAAGAAAATGTAGTTTTCTCAACTCCAATGGAAAAAAAAAAAGACTGGGTCAATGGGATCTGGGTGGATTTACTTTCACCCTAGGGCTCTTTTCTTCCACAACTTAAATTTTTGTTGAGATGAATTCTTAACTAAACTTGGGGCAATTGCGCAAGCAAACATCTAACAAAGATGATTATAACAGCTCGTAAAATAGTGGTAAAGTAGAACAATCCGGCTGTACTTTAGTAGGGAAATGGGTAAACTATGATTTATTCATGCAGTGGAATGCTTTTGTCTGGTAAAAATGAATGAACTCAATCTTTGCTTATCAACATGGATACATCTCAAGTATATAATATTGAGTAAAAAAGCAAGTTGCCAAAGGATATATGCACATAGTATTATGCATTTATGTAGAATTTTAAAACAATATAGCATATACTGTTTAGTGATATGTATGTATCTAGTGGAAGTACATAAAAGTATAAGAATATACATGGAAATAAGACACATTAACTTTAGGGATCGTGGATAACTCTGGAGAAGGAAGGTTTGAGTAGAGCTCCTTCAGATCTATGTATAACTTTTCTGTTTGAAAGAGAGCTGAAGCAAATATGAAAATGTGTTAATATTTGTTAAAACTGAATGATGGGTACATGGATTTGTATATTATTATTATTATCATATTTTTTATGGATTTGTGTATGGTTAAGATAGTTTATGAAACTACTGAATTAGTTTGTGAACCTCACTTTAATTATAAAATTAAAAACTGATAATTTTTATTTATAATTGAGCTCTCTCCCAGTATACTTTCTTTATTTTACTTTTTAGCTTCTCTCCCTGTGGTAGGAAAAGAATGTGCCAGTGCAGCTCTACTGTGTAAAGCTTTTCTAAAGAGAGGAGACAGACCAATTATTTAGTCAATTTTACTTTGCTGTTTGACCTGTGTTCCTGGGAAAATGCTTTCCTTAGGATATGAGGAATGATCCTTCTTGAAAGGCTGCAGGGGAGTTTAAATTCTGGAGCCTCTTGAGAAGTACAGGCATATACTTACTGATGATGAACTCTCAAAGTATAGGGGAGTGCATTGTATCATAAAGCCCTGAAAAGAATTTGAACAGAGTGAGGTGGATACAAAATTACTGCAGATACCATGTAGCCATTAACACTTACTTTTTTAAAGTTTGCCTTGGTTAAGCTTTATTACAGTGTAGTAAACCTGAGTTTTATATTGTGAATGCAAGTGTCCTAGTTATTGCTCAAACAAAATAGTTCTCTTTCAACAGGTATTAATGAGTAAACATGATGACAGTGTGTTAAATGGCTGTGTAAGAAATAGTAAATTTAATAGCTGATCTCTAATATAACTCACAAGTTGAAAAGCAATATTTTCATTCCTAATCAAGAATACCTGTTATTAGCACTTCCAAAATACTCTAAGTGAAACTTATATCTCCAGAGCAGTATATTTTGGCATGTGTACTCCCTGTTCAGTTTTGTGGCCCCTTGTTGACCTTAAGCCCTAGATATTATTGATTGGGAAAATAACTCAACATACTTTAACTATATTTCTATATTGCCTTATTTAAAAAAGTAGCCATTTTAATAAAAGAATAGTAGCAAAATATTAAAGGAGTAAATAATTTATATCAGAAATTACATGCTCTCAAATAATAATAGTCATAAATGGTTGCAGTACCTGGGAATTTGAAATTCAGTTGCTAGTATTGTAATATCTATCCGAATGTTTCATGGGAACTTTAGTATTTCCAAACAATGGAAGAAATATGCAGTGAGTGCAAAAAGGAGCAAAATGGGTATTGCTGGATGTTTATTTTACCGTGCCTATCCCCCTCTCCCATGAGCAATATCCATTTTAGAGGATTCTCAACAATCAGAAGAGTGCAGTTTTAGTAGGTTTCAGGGTGAAATTAGCAGGCCATAAAAAATTAAAAAATAAGTAAAAAGAGAGAGAGCCTATGCAGCTTTAGTGTCCCTGATTGCACCAAAAACAGTCTCCGTGTGCTAAGGAGAAAGGGACTGTTCTTTCCTAGGTTGTCTGACATCTGTGAAGTGACATGAAATAAAAGCATCTTCCTTGTTAGGAAGTACCATTAGCAAATTATTTATGAGAGTTTCTATTATGAGAAGACACTTTCTTTCTGTGTCTGATACTGACTTTTATAACAGGCATGGAAACCTTCTAATCATTTGGAAGTCCATGGACTGGAACTTAAGATCAAGGGTTGTCTTCCACTGAGTACTCACTTATGCGTAGCCAGCTTATACCTAGTGGTTACCATGGGTACAAGGGCGTACTGATGAATAAGTCGTGGTTTTTGGCCTCCAGAAGTTTATATTTTGAATGAGTGACTTAGTAAATGCATTATCCCATTAGTAACAACACTGTAAATAATAAGTACTCTCTAGGCCAGCCCACTGCCTTTATTTAATGTATTAGTTTACTGAATTCCTGCAGTCTGCGTCAGGATTTAAGGGGCTGGTCAGCTCCCATAGTGTGGTATCAGGCATTACCTCCAATGCAGCAAGTCAGGCTGAGAGGGCTAGGATTTGAAGTGGCCTCCACCTCCGATGGTGGTTGATTTGTCAAGGCATCAGTGCATGCTGAGTGTTCCTCAACCTTTGGTGGTGGTGGGTAAAGGCTTGAGTGGCAGGATATCCAGGCAGTAGCAGTTGTTGGTGTATAGACTAGCTGTAAATCAGGTGTTTGAGTCAAAAGTTGCCTTAATCTATGTGTAAACATAGACTGAGCCTCTAAAAGCAAATATTTATTAAGCATTTACCATGTATAAAATGCTATAGAGCCTTCAATTATTGTTTACTGCATTCACAGTATAAACTCTGGCTTACTACACTGAAATAAAACACAACCAACTCAGACTTTAAAGAGAAAGTGTAAGTGACTGCATGAAATCTGTAGTAATTTCATGTTGGATTCATTCTATGTCCAAATTCTTTTCAAGGCATTATGATACAATTTGCTCATTTATTATTATTTTTATTTTCTTCCTATCTTAATGTCTTGCCATTCTAAACAGTAATATCATTACTCTTGTAACTATGATTATTGCTGTTATTTCACTATTTTAATCAATACACTTTTTTTTTAAACCAATAAATGAGACAGGAGAATAAGACTAGAAGGGCCCAGCTTTGCTAGCATTAAGTTAGCTTTCTTATGCCTTGAGGGCACTGTCTGCTTAGAGCCATCATTCTAGTCAGGAAGATAAAACATACTCTGTATGTAAGCTCCTGAAGGGCAGGAACTTGTTGATTTATACAGGCTCAGTCTGTCTACAGGTATTTATTGTGTACTTGTTGTATATCAGGACGATGTTAGGCAGCGGGGATAGAATAAAGCATAAGATGGTTTTTGGCTTCCGTGGAAGTTTTATATTAGTTCCATACCTGGAGTGTAGTAGGTAAGAAAAGTACAAGTGGTTTTAGTTGTTGAAATGTAAGCATTTTAAAGTTAGTGTACGAACTTTCACTGAATTATTAAGGCAAAAGGACTTTGTCCAGAAAATAAACTTTACTGGATGTGAATACATAGAATCGTACATGATTTAATTTTCTCTTTGCATTTGGGATAATAGTCCATTAATACATTTCTGTTCCATATTTAATAATTTTTTATTTATAGTCTGCCTTGTTCCTAAATAACGATTTACGGAAATGTGTAAATGTGGCAAAATAAAATAAAGACAGAATGAATGGATCCAAGTGTGAGATTAGAAAAGACAGCACCCATACTGTAAAGTCCTAGTCACTTACCGGTGCCATCGTGGGGGACTCTTATCCTCCTACCACAGGATCTATCATCTTGCCTGTGTCTGTACCTGCTGTTTTGTTTCTTTTTAAAATGTGGACCCATCCTGTTGTGAAAGATCAGCCCCACTGCATGCATGTTCTGGACACTATCCTCTTTCACTTGTCCGGGATTTTGGTTCCGCCCTGTGTCCTTGTCTCCCTTGCATCTAGGGTCAATGTCGTTGTCCTACAAACATGTTCAGCTGTCTCTCATCTCCCCCCAGCCCCCCAAAACACGCCCTTGAGCGTCACGTTTCTCTCCAGCTATTGCTCCATTTCTGTTTGCCATTTCAATATTTTTTAAAAGAATCGTTTACACCAGCTTTGTTTTCATGTCCTTACCTGCCGTTTACAGTCAGCCTGCTCCAATCTGGTTTTCAGTCCCCAGCTGAGACCCCAGCTGTGTTGAGCAGTCATTCCTGCAGGAAACACTCTCTGCTTTGCTTTGTGTGCCCACATCAGACTCTTGTTTCTTCTACCTCTCAGGCCAGTTCTCACCGCAGTCTTTGCCTGTTGCTCATCCTATCCAAGCGACTTACAGCTTGATTCAGTGCCTCCCCTTTCTCTTAATACACACTCCAGTGATACTCTCCATTGCCTTGATTTCAGATATTGTCCATATGCCTTCCCAAGTTTATATCAATAGTTGAAACCTTTCTTCTGAACTCCGTACTCACATATTCAGCCGCTCACTTGATATGTATTCTTGGATTTCTCACAGGCATCTTGAACCTAAAAAAAAAATCTTGTCTTACCAAAATCATACCGTCCACTTCAGAATCCTACCCCCTCACTCTTCCTCATTTAGTAAATGGTACCACTACACAGTTGTTCAATGCAGAAGTTGGAGGTCGTTTTTGATACTCCCTTCTCCTCACTTCTGTCTAATACATCACTAAGTCCTGGTTGTTCTAGGACACAGTACCTCTCTCATTATTTACATCTTTCCACCAAATTGGTAGTCTTGTGTGCAATTAAAGAGCCCAGGCGTCCTTCCTCCACTAAGATGAGCCAAGTGAGTATTTGCAGGGAAGATATTCCTTACAAAGTTTATTTGGGCACTCTATGTATGTTCACCATAAAATTGACTTGAAACTTTTAAAACAAGTGATGCAAATCATTGCCATTAAAAAGTTGAGGACCCCTGCTGAAAATGATAGTTGTTTTAGAATACAGGTTCCCAGTCCCTTACTTGAAACCCTTGGGGCAAGGCATGCTTTGGAATTCAGAGTTTTTCTGATCTTTAGGATAAGGTGCATAAACCGTATATTTTATAACACTTCTTGAGGGACCTTTGATACCACCCTACAATCATGTTAACATTTCTGTGACAAAATATATGAAGATGTACACTAAAAGGATAAAAACTAAATAGCCTCACATTAGTTCAGGTCAGGTTTTACTCTTGGATATGTTCAAGTCAGATTAGATTTTGCCACCAAAAGACTTTAATGAAAAAACTTTTAGTTTTCAGTTTTTTGGACTTTGGATTTCTGGTTACAGTATCATGGACCCATAGATAGTTTGTAGCTTTTCTTTCTAGCAATAATTAGAACATCTAGATCAGATTTTTTTTTTTAGGGCACTCCCAGGTCATGGTATGAAAACCATATTCTCTGTATGTGTGAGATAGCTTATTTCTCTGTTAAATGTAGCAGAAGGGTGTGTATCCACTGGGATCTAAAAGTGGAATCAATTCATTAAGAACCAAGGTTTGCTTTTTTGTTTTAAAGGGTCATCTGAGAGTTTAATTGCATTTCACTGTGAAGAGATAATTTGAAGTATAGAGTAGTATACTTTAAAATGATTGTAGCTTTGTTCTTTGGCTCATAGTTCTCAGTAGTTGGAGGGGATGCTAGAGTCTCATTTGCTCCTTTTACAGATGCCATTGATCTCTGGAAAGGCCACGTGAGGGAAAAGAGGACCCCACATTTCTGACTCTCTAGATATCACACAGCTCCTGTATCTGAGCTAGTTAACATAATAAAGGCTATGAGGGGAAGCTACTATAACAGGAGAAAAGAAACAAAGTGCAGGCATCCTGGCCCCCCAGAGTTCACCTGCGGAGAAATACCCCCAGAAGAAGGCCCATGATGAGGCAATTCTGTAACAATTAAAAATGTTAAGCAGTGAAAGAATATAAGCAAGTTTAATGCTGTTTGAGTGGTTGAGGCCAATCTTATAGATTTCCCAGAGAGGGGATCATAAAAATATTAGGAAAACACATTTTTTTGGTTTGCTTTTTCTGTTTGGATACGTAATTGAGGAAGAATGTTAGATTAACTGGATTTGGTAAATGCTGCCTATTTTAAGTACATAAGGTAAAACTTTACCATATAAGCTTCCCACATTTAGATGCAATATTTCTTTTCAGTTATGTTTCCTTAGCAGTCATTTCCTTTCTTCTCATTGCTGTATTTGAATTTCAGGCAGGTATGTCTTCTTAGAAGTCAAGTATATTAAACACCATTAAAGCAAAATTAGATCTATAAATATCGCTAAAGAAAGATGAATGTGAAATAATGTACTAGCATTCTGTTGCTGCTTGTAGCATTGCTACAAATTTAATGCCTAAAATAACACGGATTTTTTATCTTAAGTTCTTTAGGTTAGAAGTTGGACAGAAGTCTTTCTGGGTTAAAATCAAGGCGTCAGCAGGGCTGCGTTTTTTTCTGGAGGCTTTGGGAGAGAATCTGTTTCCTTGCCTGTTCCAGCTTCTAGAGGCCACCTACATTCCTTGGCTTACAGCTGCGCCCTCCCATCTCCAAAGCCATCAATTTAGCAGCTCTCTGACCCTGCTTGCATTATCGCGTCTCTTTCGCGAACTCTCCTCTGCCTCCCTCTCCAACTTTTAAGGTCTCTATGATCATACTGAGTCCACCTGAATAACTCGGATAATCTCCCCAACTTAAAACCAGCTGATTGGCAGCTTTACCTCCCCTTTGTCATGTAACCTAACATATTCACAGGTTCTGGGCATTAGGATGTGGGCATCTTGAGAATCATTATCTTCCCTACCATGTACAGTAAGTAACAAAGTTGCAAGACAGTTTGTAGAGTTTTAATTTCATTTGGATTTGAAAAAAATGAATGTTGGTGAGAAATCATATGGCATAAGGAGTAATCCACTTTAAGAAAACATTGTATTCAAAAATATGACACCAAAAAGAGAAGAAAGGTCGGCTGCTATATTCACTTTACTAAAAGATTCTCAGCAGTTTTGATGGCCAGGCAGTAGGTCCCAGTTCAGTTTAGGGACAGTGAATGAGTTGCATGAAGTGTGCTTGTGCACTCCCACGCCCTCCCAGAGCAGTTCTCTGGTTTTCCCTGGGCATTGTGTAGCTATTATCAAGGGATCAGTTACTCCTTGATCTCTGATAGATAAGCACAGGTTAGACCTGGCCTCAGGACTTTTCTGTATGTTGTGAGCTGTACATTTTACTAAAAATTAATTACTATCACACACAAAGCGTAGTGTCTTTGTAATCATATTTATTAAATGAATAGCATTTATTAAGTCTATTCAGATATATCTTTCATTTACATAGTACTCTTCATCCAACTTTGAATGATTCAAAATCTTTCTAAAATAAGCATTAGGTAGAGAGTAATTTCCTCCAGATACACAGATGGGAAACAGTAAGAATTCACAGGCAACCTGGAGTAAACAGATGGGTCTTACATCACTCCTGCGGGTGTGGGCTGTTTTCAAAGCACAGTGACCATGCCATATCATTTTGCAGAAAAATAGTGAATTTGGCCCCAGTGTTTTTATCATTCCCACATCTAAAACAGCATTATTCTTATTTTCATGAGTTTTGGTGTCCTTAAAAATGTGAATTTCTTAATTGAAGTGCATTGAGTGTTTCTGCTTGTTTCTAGCTCTTACTTTCTCAAACATTGAGTTTCTGAACTGATGGGTCATGATATTTGTACTGTTATTTTCATGTAGCTCTTTTCTATTAAATGGTAGATTTAAAAATAGATATTTTAAAATTCAAACTTCTTTCTTCCAGCCCTTTGGATTATGGTTTTGAATTGAGATTGATTTGGGGAAAATACTGCTAGTTCCAATGAATGGAAAACTTTCGTTTTAATGATGTGATTTTGTGTGTGTGCATTACTGGAAAATGTAAATTAAAACTACTTGAGTCTGATACATTACTGGAGAGAATTCTTGTTTACGTAATTGGTATTTAAGTGTTCATATGTCCCAGAAGCATTTAAAAGGTAGCCTTAATGTGTGTGTAATGAATACTTAACACATTAAGTTTTCAGATTGAACTTCTTTATAATAAAAAACAAACAAACAAAAAATCTGTTGCCTGACAAAGTACAGCTAAGTTGTAGGTAGTCTTTTCTCACTTTGACATTATATTTGATCAACAGGCATTTTTATAAGCTCAGTGGGCAGGCTCAGTCTAGAGATTTGACTTTGGCTGGCGAGATATGAAATAGTTTAAATAGTTTTGCTGCATATTTACTGCCCAGTGAATGTGCACTTGTTGGAGAGCTGCCTTTTTTCTTCTTTTTTTAAATCTGACGGATAAAATAGCAAAGTGCTCTTTCACTGCTCGCTGTGCTTACCTGTGTTTTGCCATTTAGGTGTTTATATACCTTTTGCAAGGAGGGAATGATTTGGTGATGGAGTGCTCCCACTGACCGATGGACTCAAAGAAGAAGAGGTAAAAACCATTTTTTCCTTTTCCCCTGTCCTAGGAAAATACAACAAACAGTTCCACTTATGTATAGCTTCTCTTCAGTTTAATTTTCTTGTTGATGGTTATTAAGTAGGAACAGTGACATTTGTGTTGATTGGTAAAGAGGGAAAGGTAATTACAATAAAGCTTGTTAGCGGTGCACTTTGTTGCTAGTTCCTTTCTTATGCTTATAAAAGGCACAAAATGTCTTCAATTCATCATTTTAAAGCTTTTGAAGCCATTTTTTCTCACACATAATTTCAGGTTTTCAAAAGTGGCCGTATTAATTGTGATTCTATCCTTAAAGAACTCGTCATGAATAATATTTTGAAAGGAGGGTAGGTTGGCTTCCCTTTCATAAAACCATGGTTATGCTTAATTACAATTTAGAGGAATATTATTTAGCAGAAGTAGAGAAAATGCTAGGTATTATAAAATAAAGAAAACCAAAAAAAGTTTCTGTGCCTCAGTAAAATATTGGCATCAGTGTGCTAGAAAAAAGAATATGAAAAAATGTCCCATCAATGGCAACACAAAGGAAAATTTTATATAAAGGAAATCCAGAGTATGTTATTATGGCCTTTTCTTGGAAAGGGGGGCAGATATGGTCATTATTATTCAGCTGTGTGTTTTATGTTCTTTGAACCAGAGTTATCAGATGGATAGAATTCTTTGGCTAGAACAGGAGTAGAGCATGAAGGATTTTACTGGTACCTGGTGTAAATTTAATTCTTAAAGATTTAAATAGGAATTATAGAGCTTAAACTCAGTATAAAGGGAAACATGGATCCCTATTTCCTCTTTCTCATCAAATACCTTTTTTTTTTTTAAGAAACAAATTGAAAACTAAAATTTTAAAATAAGACTCCAACTTGGGACATGTTATAACTTTAACATCTAAACAAGGAATTAATGTATTGAAAAGTTTGAAATTTTGAAATTTTGTGTTACTAAACCAGAAAACTTCAAAAAATAGCCCATGTTTTGTTTGCTTCTTAGAGGTAAATAATTTGTGGGTTTAGTAATTTGTGGGTTGATCCTCAAGTCTTTATATAAATCATTGTTTTACCTCTGCTCCTGTATCATAACCAAGCCATTAAATAGGTGCTAAATTATCTGACCCAGTCACCCATGTACTGGTAAAAGGTACAAATCTCATGACAGTATTAAGGACAAAAGGTACAGTTCTGGACTGCAGTATCAATTAAGCTATTTTTCTTGATGTTTGTAGTTCAACAGAGGCTGAAGGATCCAAAGAAAGAGGCCTGGTCCATGTGTGGCAGGCAGGATCCTGTTCTGTAACACCAGAGAGATTGCCAGGCTGGGGAGGAAAGACGGTTCTTCATGCGGCCCTCGGAGTGAAGCATGGAGTTCTTCTGACTGAAGGTATTGAAAAGAACAGCTCAGCAACACTGACTGAAGCTCTGACCAGTGTCTGCATGCGTAAGAGCAGCTGAGAGAATGACTGGGTGCCAGGCGTTCTGAATGAACTTGCTGGAGCTTATGCTCCTTTTGTTTTCAAAATATGTTCTTACTCCCTTTATCAGAAATCAGATTAGTTCTTAAGTTTAAGATGTACCATAGCTGGAATAAAAGGGAGAATTATAGTTTAAAAGTTTTTATAGTGATAAGTACATGAAAAATTAGATTTTTTGAAAGATTGCATATTCAGAGACCCTTTTGCTATACCTTTGTTCAGTAAATGTATCAGAATAATAATGCTAATAATAGCTAATGTTTACTAAACAATTATATGCATCAGGCACTGCACTAAGCACTTTGTATGTGTTATCTCATTTCGTCCTCACAACCACCTTATGAGGTAGCTGCTGTTATTATCCCCACTTCACAGATGAGGCAGCTGAAGGTCAGGGAGGTTAAATTGTTTTCCCAAGCACATGCAACTATTTAAAGGATCAGAGTCAGGATGGGAACCCAGAGAGTCTAATTTCAAAGCCTGCATTTTAAATAGCTTGGCTATACCGTCTCAGTACAGTTCTTCTCAGGCATAAATAGCAGCTTATAAGAACATATAATAAAATCTACAAATCTATAACAGAAATATAGGCTATAATTTATATAGAGAGCTGTCTTTAATTTTGATGACATTTTACCAACTAAGTCATGGCAAATTTGATTTGGCTCTGGGCTGCTATCAACTTCAATAATTTATAAATTTCTACTCTGTAAGCATTTATTAAGTATTTAATAATGCTTTGGTATTTTCCCTTGCAGGAACTAAGGGAAGGCAAATTCTAGGAAACAAAGCTTAAATCTGACCATGGTGGTTTTATGGGGCAAACATGGATTTCTTTCTAACCTCTTTATTATTATGTCACTTTTATTATAATAATACATAATACTATTATTATTATTATTATTATTATTGTATTAGGCCAGAATTTGGAAAAAGCCAGATTTTTAAAATGTGAACTATATTCAGTACCTGCCCTATGGGCTTCAAAATCTATAGTTCTCAAGCACATATAAGTAGAATTCTGTTACTGCTGTTGCTTTATTAGTCCTTCAGGAAGATATTTAGGAATCCTTCATGAGCATGATATCTTTAAACATCTGGAATCAAACCTAAAAGGCTGGGAAAACTTTAAAAAATACGAAAATAACCTATGTTCATGTTTAAGCAGTGTTCTGGTTTAAGTGTGAAAGTAACAAAAAATCTCATCTCACACAAGTGTGTATCTTGAAATGGCACAAAGATCTCCAGTACTTTCTTTTATAAGTGAGGAAATGGTACTGTTTGAATACTAGAAATTTTCAAGCTTCTTTGTCTCTATTGAGTTTAACCATTAGCTCATAATGATGTCTAAATATTCATTTCTTTGCAGTTTGCTCTAGAGAGACTATTATTCTAATGGAATAATACCAATTGAAAGTGTTGGTGAACTGTTGCAAGTGTGTTATATTACTTGAGAAGAAAAGTTTAAAAGATCTTAACTAGTGAGCTTATTTTCTCAGCACTCTATCCAAATTAGAAATTCCCTAATAACAGCTGCTCTTCCCTCTAGCCACTGTTGTGTTTTTCCTCACATAGATGTTGTAGTTAGTTGATTTGAGTATGTAAATGTATCCGCCATGTGTAATAGGCCAAAGATAAAGTATGCATTTTTTTTCATCAGTGACTCAAGTGCTGCTTTGTGGAGGAAAAAATAGTGCTTATTTCTTCATTAATTAAAAACAATCAGTGAGTCTCTGGTCATATAGGAAAGAAAGAACACTGGGCTTTGTTTCATATTTTTCAAAACCCATGGCCAAATCTTTGTTCCATTTGAGTTTTTTAGCCAGCGTAGATCATTTGTACATGCCCCCAAATTCCCTCAATACCTGCAGTAAACCTATGAGTTGGTAGCACACGTGAACACAAATACGTTATTGTCATTCATGTACCCAGCTCACTGGAGCCTTCCATTTTAATTCTAAAACCAGCCAGTCACCCTTCATTCTAAAGCTACCCAGTCATGGCTTTATTTGTTTTTTGCTTTATTTGTTTGTTGTGATTTGCTTTTTAAACAGATGGCACCCCAGGAAGGCTTCTAGTACACAATATATATTATATATAACACTTAAAAATTTGACGTAGTATTGTACACAACATGAAGACAGCTACGTCTTGTTAACATTGGTGCTTTCAGTCCAACCTGGAGGTATAAAGCTAATTTCATACTTTTGGCCAAAGTGAATCTCTAATATTTTTATGCCATTGCGTAATTTTCTGCTGCTCTGACTTACACAGTAGTAGTGAGTTGTGGATATTAGCGAATGTGTCTGTTTTATCTTCTGCTTATTTTATCTGATCATATCATGATCGTTATTTTGTCTTTGAACTCTTGGAATCTGCTTCTGTAGTAGCCAACGACGATAGCCATTAGTAGTGGATTGATGCTGGGAGTTTGTAGGATGAGGATGAAGGAGAGGAGCAATGCCTTTCATTTGAAGTAGACTCCTGTAATTTCTAGAAATTGTCACTATATTTCAGAATATTAAAGATGCTGTTTTTTCAAACATTAATAAGTGTGGAATGCTATATGTTTGAACCAAATTTCTGAACTGTGCTTTTGAAAATTAAAAAAAGAAAAAGAAAACATTCTATTTTGTTAAACCTAGAGGGGACTAAAAATTAGCTGAAAATTTCCAGTTAATTCACTAACTCCGTCCGTTTTTTTTTTTTTTTTTAACCTTCAGATGGTGAGGTCTACAGCTTTGGGACTCTCCCCTGGAGAAGTGAACCAGCAGAGATTTGTCCGAGTAGCCCCATTCTAGAAAATGCCCTGATTGGGCAGTATGTTGTTACTGTGGCAACAGGAAGTTTCCACAATGGCGCAGTGACAGAAAGTGGCTTAGTGTACATGTGGGGGGAGAACTCTGCTGGCCAGTGCGCAGTAGCTAACCAGCAGTATGTTCCAGAACCAAATCCTGTCAGCATTTCTGATTCTGAGACCAGTCCTTTGTTAGCTGTCAGGATCTTGCAGTTGGCATGTGGTGAGGAGCACACTCTGGCATTGTCCCTAAGCAGAGAGATTTGGGCATGGGGTACCGGTTGTCAGTTGGGTCTCATTACCACTACCTTCCCAGTAACAAAGCCACAGAAGGTGGAGCATCTTGCTGGACGAGTAGTGCTACAGGTTGCCTGTGGTGCGTTCCACAGCTTAGCACTGGTACAGTGCCTCCCTTCCCAGGATCTGAAGCCAGTGCCAGAAAGATGCAACCAGTGCAGCCAGCTCTTAATTACGATGACTGACAAGGAAGACCATGTGATTATATCAGACAGCCATTGTTGTCCATTAGGTGTGACACTGTCAGAATCCCAGGCAGAAAACCAGGCCAGCACTGCCATCAGCCCCTCCACTGAAACCCTTGACAGCCAGGGAGAAGTGTTTGAGAACACCCTTGTACAAAATGAGCTGCCTGCTGCTACCGAACTGAGCGTTGGAAATGTTCAGACCACAAGTGTTCAGACCATTTCCTCCCCACAAGACGTCATGGGAACAACTGAAATTTCTTCTGCAAGAAGTATACCATCATACCCTGACACTCAGGCAATAGATGAATACGTGCAGAAACTGTCAGATCGTTCAGTAAGAGAGAACTCAGAGAACGGTGAAAAGCCAGTGCCATCTCAGGTACCTGCTCAATTTTATAATATAAAGGTATTTCTGGAGTTGAACCATATGAGTTTTTCTTGACAAACTTTAAAATACCTAAGGGTTGGTACCATTTTTTATTTTTTGAGTTTGATGATAAATCTGTCTTACCATGCAAGCCTAGATGAGAAAAACCCTGGATTAATTCAAAATTGCTCAAATTCTGGCCCTTTATGATGTTGAAAGTTGTTATTCTGGCCTTGTTTTGTAAGTAGCAAAATCCTATTTTTTTTTCCCAAGTACTTTTTCCCCATGGCTAAGGTGGGCCCCTGAAGTTTAATCTAACATGATTTAATCTGTGTATTCACAGAGAAATCTCTGATCTGTATTTGTAGTATTCTTCAGATTCTATAGGGAAAAGCCCTTTCATTCTTTATCAGAGAAGGTGCTGTGTGGTGGATCCCTCGATTGTAGGCAGACTTGAAACTTAGTGGCATTACATAGTGTTCGAATTCTTTTCAGTCATACCAGTGGTGCTTACTGGGCATCACTGGGTGGAGGGTTTAGTATATTCTTCATCTTGCTTAAACTACTTTGTTTGAAAACTTGAATTAAGTGGAGAAAAGTTATTTACCAGGGGCATACAGTAAACTGTGTCTCCCTGCTTAAAACAGATTGTTCTAAAGGATACTCAGTTTTTTACTCTTAGTAGAATCCTTTTGCTTTTGCTTTTCCAAAGCTCAAAGAAAACAAATCTAAGCAACAACATCTAATCCTAGGGACTTTCCTGGCCGTCCAGTGGTTAAGACTCAAAAAAAAAAAAAAAAAATCTAATCATAAAAGAGCTGCCCTGTGGTGGTGTTTTCAGGTATTTGAAACCACAGTAGCCTCTCAATTCTTCATTACTGTGGTTTACTGGTTCAGAATGGGAACGTGGCTTAGAGGTGTTTTTAGGAACAGTTTTTATTTCACAGCCTACTCACTGAACCTTGTAGATATTTGACTTTTTTAAAAATTAAGATGCTATCTGGAGAAAGAAAAATCTAAACAGAGCAAAAGTGATAATTTAACAGGACTTGTACATGCTTATAAAAAAATTAGATTTTGACTTTTCGAAAGTCATTCCTTGATTTATTAAATTTGAAGTTAAAAGTTTATTGTATACTGTTTATTTGATTAATAGATTATCATCATTGAAACTGCACTTTGGAGCTGTTTGGTTATACATTTAAAGTTTTGGTTACCTATGCTAGCTTTGGCAGTGTGTGTTTAACAAGTGCAATTCCATCTTTGTAGATGGTGTCTCAATCATACAGCAAACTATTAGAAATTTATGTGGCTTAGGACAAGTTTTTTTTTTCCTTCTGGCCAGATGTAACTGAAAGAATATCTCACGTTTGTGAAATATACCAAAGTATAATATACCAAAGTATTTAGCAATGAAGCACGTATTTCATTATTGAATTTTACTGTTGGTTGATTGGGACTCCTAAAATTATCTTTCATCAAAATTGCTGGGCATGTGTTTTTGTTTTATTTACTTATTTTATGAATTGTTAAATATAATTAAGTAGAGGAGCCAATTAGAACAATTAAGTTTATATAAGGTAGAGTTTTCTTGACCTTCCTCCACCTAATGGTAAGAACTCCCTAAATTAGTCACCCCTAAATACTATCACTGCTTCTGTTATGAGCCTTTGTAAACAGAGGGTGGAAATAGTGGTGCTAATTTTTCTGAACAAGTTATCATGGGAACTGTGTCACCAAGGAAGTAACAGGCTGTGTATTTATCTTTTTTTAAATGGTATATTTGTTTATTTTGTTGGATATTTTAATTAAAGCCTCCCATAGAAGTAGGTCTTCTGAATTAAGTATTTAATTCAACAGAATGTATTGAGTGCCTGTTACACGTCAGGCACTGTGAAGGGAACAGGAATTATTTCCTTTAAGAAAATCAGAAGCCAGTGTTAAAAATTTTTTTGGTTTGGTTTTCAGTTAAGGACAAATTAAGGAATCTATCCAGCTATCTATACAGTTGGCCAAAAAGTTCGTTCGGGATTTTCTGCACCATCTCATGGAAAAACCTGAATGAACTTTTTGGCCAACCTAATATATACACACACACCTTTGGGATCTTTGGATAGCGTGGGAAACAAAATTTCCACTGTGACCTAGGCTCATAACCCAGAAGCTTTTTTGTGTGTTAGTAGGTATATCTAATGACTTTCTTTTTTAGTAAACAATGGTGTTTGACAGCTCAGAGTATGTTTTTTTTTTTTTCAATTTTTTATTTTTTATTTTTTACAATAAACTGCATATACTTAGAGTGTACAATTTGGTATCCCAATCTCCCAATTCATTCCCCCCCAACCCTCCCCGCTTTCCCCACTTGGTGTCCATATGTTTGTTCTCCGAGTATGTTTTAAATGATTTTTCACTAAGATACCAGAAAACTTTAGTTAGCTTTCTAATATAGCTGTGAATAACACTAAGAACATTGGATCCAAATGTTTAATGATTAACCTACCACATTACTCGATGGTAGCAAGAGCAAAGGTAACTCTTCAGTTTACCTTGCCCCTGGGTCATGGAAAATAACTCTTGATGAGACAGTAGAACATAAATTTCAGAACATAATTTAGGGGCTTATAGTTTAGAGGTGTAACTTATTTTTATGCCTGTGTATGCCGTATATAAATGGCTGTTCATAAAACATTTTAAGAAAAGTCTTCTTAAAATATAATTTTTTTCTCATTATTTCTTAGTAGAAATCTGTGTAGTTTTTCCTGGTAGTGATCAATAATAAAACTTGCATTTTTTCAACCTTTCATCCAGGGCTATTACCTCATATTAAAGACTATGTTTTCCCTACCTCCCCTCTCCTCTCCCATCTACTACGTTTAATTTTATAAAAGCAGCTGCGACCTATTTTTAAATACCATGATAAAACACCACTCAAACAAAAGGAAGTACTTTTGATAAGGAACTGTATTTCAAGTACTTATTTCCATATAATGTGTTAAATCCGTGATCAAGAAGGGATACGTTTAGGTTGGAGATGAAGAGACCTCGTGTTGTTTTAGATTCTTATATTTGCAAATATTGATAAATGTTACCCTTTCTTTTTATTGATTGCTTGTTGTATAAGGGATTATATTTTTATATACTTTTTTCTGTGTGTATATTTTAGCCTCTTGTAGAAGAAGCAATTCCTAATCTTCACAGCCCACCAACCACAAGCACTTCAGCCCTAAACAGTCTAGTGGTCTCTTGTGCATCTGCTGTTGGTGTGAGAGTGGCTGCTACATATGAAGCAGGGGCCTTGTCTCTTAAGAAAGTTATGAACTTTTATAGTACAGCCCCTTGTGAACCTGGAGCTCAGGCAGGCAGTAGTTCCATAGGCCCAGAAGGTCTGAAAGATAGCAGAGAAGAACAGGTTAAACAGGAATCAATGCAAGGAAAGAAGAGTTCAAGTCTTGTGGATATCAGAGAAGAAGAATCAGAGGGAGGTAGCCGAAGACTCTCTCTCCCTGGATTGTTGTCACAAGGTAAGGAAATAACCAGCTTTTGTGAGTTGACTTTTGGTGAATCCAAGATGCTCCTGACATCACATGCTATGTTATAGTGAATTCTCTTTCCTAATTGCTAAAGCTAACATATTCAAATGTCAGAATTTATTTAATTAAGTAAATTTTTTAAAAGTTACATATTTCTCTGCTTTAGAAATAACTTTCGAACCTCACTTTTTCATGAAACCTGCTTCTGCCTATGAACCTTGTTTTGAGTCTTATCTGATTATTCTGGAAGGTGGCAGTAGCCTCCTTATGTCCTAGGTGGGGCCTATACTCCAGATAGATGAAGTTGCAGATGTGATCATTGGATAAACGAGGCATTAATGTACTTGACTTTAAAGTGAAGATGATTTTAAGCTTTAATAAGAGAAAACTTCATATTCTGAAACCATTAGCCATAAACGTCATAGAATATTGAGAACATTACACAGTTGTTTCTTCTACATTTCTCACTCAGTTCATCAGTCTCAGTCATCTAGACTTTTGCTTATCAAACTGGCCTGCAGACCAGCAACACCAACAGCATCTGGGAATTTATTAGAAATGCAGAATTTCAGGCTCCATTCCAAACTTAGTGAGTTAGAATATACATTATAACAAGACCGCAAGGTGATTAGCATTGCAAGTTAAAGTTTGAGAAGCATTGGATTAGACTGACCAGGGGTTGGCAAACTTTTTTTATCTTCTTTCCCCAACCAGGGATTGAACCCATGACCTCGGCAGTGAAAGCGCAGAATCCTAACTACTTGACCACCAGGGAATTCCCAGCAAACTTTTTCTATAAAGAGCTAAAGAGAAATATTTTGTGATTTGTAGGCCATACAGTCTGTTACAACTATTCAGCTTTTCTTAAAAACAGACATAGACAGTACATAAATAAATGAGCTATGTTCCAATAAACCTGTATTTACAAAAACAGGCAGTGGACTGTATTTGACCCATGGGCTGTAGTTTAGAGCTTTGCACAAAATGGTGTAAACCAGTGGTTAGGAAGTTAGGAATCCTAGCCTGGGCTAAAACTTACCTTTTCTGCTCTGTCCCTTTTCCCTATCCTGTTCTGCTTACTTACTGCTGCCTGTTGTGCCGTTGAGCCCTTTTGCTATCCTGCCTCCTAATTCTCATTACCACTAGATAAAACTCTAGTCGTGTGTGTGTGTGTGTTTGTGTATCCCATGAATTCTGCTAAGTCTGGAGGATAATCTTGGGCCCAAATTTTCTTATTCTGTCATGTCCTTTAGTATTTTCAGTATAAATATAATATTTGAGATCTCCTTGAGCCACAAATGTGGAATACTGATTTTTGTCTTGCTATTAGACCATGTGAAATATGCAGTTCTACTAACAGACTTATTTCATTAGGTTAAATTTTACTTAGTAACCTAAAGTATCTTTAGAAAATTTTTCTATGTACTCTTTTTCCCTCTCTTTTAAAATAATCTAGAGTACGTCTTTGAGGAAACTTTAAGTAGGTATATTTTAGTCTCTGTATGTACAAGTGGATGGTACACTCACCAGAAAAGATTGCGATCTTAGCCAGTGATGATCACTTTCTTTGTGGCCCACAACTTAATGACCAAGTGACTAAGTCTGTACTTAGTGACAGTTGATGATTTTCTTCAAAACACATCCTGTCACTAGATTGGTGTACAAGATTTACACAGTGTTGTAAGCCTTTGTTACAATTTGGAGCACTCTAAAAGATGTCAGCATTCTTTTTTAAAGGATTAAATTCTCTATAAAATAACTTAAAGTAGGCAGGCAAAGTACAAAAGCTTTTTAATACTTCCCATTTATAACCATTTTCTCACTGTAGAAACTTTTAAATTTTATGTCTAAAATAAATATTTTGTTACAATGTTTATAGTATGCTTAAACTTAGATCTTAATTTGGAAAGGCTTAACTTTTAACTCTGCTTTTGTTAATCTTATTCTTTAGAATACCAGTTCCATAGGATGTCACATAGGCATTCTGTATAACAAATGTTATACAGAAAAGGATTCTGTGGCTAAATGTTTGGAAGTGGGGCAAGGTTAAACAGATTTAAACAGGGCTTTCAATTCTAGGACTTGTCAGCATTAGCATGCTAATGCACGTGTGAATCTCTACAGAGCAGGTAGTGGGAGGAAAGAATGCAATAGGCAGTATTTACCAAACTCATTTGACTACTTAACCTCCAGTTTCCAGAGAACCTACAGAACATGCTTCACAAATACCATGTTAGTGTATTTCTTTGAAAATCAACAGTTTATTAAAGTGGTACCTTTTTTGTCACCCATCTATTCCCTCATGATCTCTTTGTTTTCAGTTTCCCCCAGGCTCTTGAGAAAAGCTGCACGGGTGAAAACGCGAACAGTGGTTCTGACCCCTACGTACAGTGGAGAAGCAGATGCACTCTTGCCTTCTCTGAGAACAGAGGTGTGGACCTGGGGGAAAGGGAAGGAAGGACAGCTGGGGCATGGTGATGTTCTGCCTAGGTGAGTGCTGCCAATGTTTACTGTTAGGAGTTAGCTTAAACACATAACCTCTCTCCTGTGAGGGTCTCAAATCTCTATTTCCTCATAGAGGAAATCTGGTTTCTTCTAGCTCTAGAGTATTATACATCATTAACTCTGATATAAAAACAAAACAAATACCCTCCGCCCCCAGTCATACTTAGTCTTGAATTTGTTTCTAACAATAAAGGACTTAAGTATCCATGGTATATCTTTCATCTCTTCTTTGATGTATATTCATCTTAGAATACAGAAAGGGGTGTTTGGGATAAGATTGTATTTTACTGGAACATATGAATGTTTCAAATTTTTAACTTGTAAAAAAAGAACCAGTATGTATATATATTGTTCTTACCTGAAAGAGGTCTATCTGCTGCTACCAAAATAACTATAACCACAGTAATAAACCGTCAGTTCATGTACATGATGGAAAAACAGTTTTGTTGAAGAGAAACTCTTATGATATTAGCAATAGATATTTGTGAAAGTATGTTAAATAGAATGATTATCTAAAAAAGCCATTTAATATAAATGTCTCTTTTATTCTTAACAGAGTGAAAGCAACTAATGCATTTAAAAAAAAATGACAGCTCCCCTCTTTGGTTGTATTTCATTGTCCTAAGTATACTCTCTGCCATATGAGTCATTTAGTTGTTTTATGATTCTTAACAGATTCTGAATTATGGTGGTTAATTAGTGATTAATAGACAAAGATTAGGTTAAAACCATTCAAAATTATTTATATTTAGGAGTAGGTTGAATGTATATCCAGTATTTTTATTTTAATGTTTTCTTTTGAAATATTTACTTTTACTTGAAAGCGCTTACTCTGTAATTTGAGAAAGGCCATGATTCTTGCTGAGAATACTTCTTACTTTGAGTTTGTGTGTGTGTGTGTGTATGTTTTTCTTTAAGGCTTCAACCACTGTGTGTAAAATGTCTGGATGGTAAAGAAGTAATCCATCTGGAGGCAGGTGGTTACCATTCTCTTGCACTCACTGCGAAATCCCAGGTAGGAGGCAAACTACTAAAAGCTGATCTTAATTTCATGGGCCAAGATGATGAAATTTGACCATCATTTATTAAGTATCTGCTGTGTGTCAGGCAACAATGCCAACAATCTCGTTTGATCTTTTCAGTGTTACATTGGACTATATTATTTCCATTTTACAGGTGAGGAAAAAAGGGAGGTTAAGAGAAATTATGTAACTTGGCTAAAGTCACACACATGACTGTAGACTTTGGATTCGACACTGGTCTACTTGACAAAGAAGCTTTCTATAACTTGCTCTTAGGGAAAAATAGAACTCAGAGTTTTATAGAGTATTGGTAAATTTTTGTTTTTTGGTGAAGAAAATTCATAAGTAAGACACTAAGAAACCAAAAGGCAGTTCTCTCTTGAAATTGTGAGACCCGAAAGTGACTTCCAGAATCATTTAAAACCATGCCCGTATACATAAACCCTCCTAAGGAAAGCAGTTTTTTAAACTTATTCTTAAATATATTCATATAGTGATTCGTCATCAATCCCTTTATCTTTTTAGGAAAAATCAAGAAAAGATTCTAAACCCTTTAAATGCTTTATTTTAAATATCACATAGAAGGCTAGCCAAAAAGCTATTATATCTCATGTAAATAAATATATTAGGAAAGAAAATGATCATTTATTGTTATTAACATGATGAATCATCAAAAAGGCTTAAAAATAAGAAATTAGGAAGGTGGTAAGTTACAAAATAAACATAAAAATTGCTAGGTTTCTTATATACATAAGGTAAAGCAGAAAGTATAGTTAGGGGAAAAAGAAAGCTGTTCATAATTACAACAAAGTAGTAAGGAAATAGGAACATTGTTAATAGGAAAAGTGTAGAGCCTGCATGACATAAATTTGAGAACTCTTCTAAGTTATAAAAGAAAATAGAAGTAAAGAGAGATAAATTTTATTTTTAGATGAGAAGAATCAACTTTGCAAAAATGCCATTTCTCTTAGATCATTAAATCAGTAGAGTGTAAATTCAGTACAATCCCCAGAATATTCCAATATATTATTTAAAACTTAATAAAATGATTCCCAGAATTATTCTAGGAGAATAAATATGAGGTGAGCCACATAAATTCTGAAAGAACAGAAAGGAAGAGTAAGAATTAGCCTTATAAAATAGATTCTAAAACTATAAACAGATTATTATAACAGAAATATACCTGTAGAATAGAAATAGACCCCAGTTTATATAAGAATTTAGTCTGTGATAAAAAGTGGGCATTTCAGATCACACGGAGAAACCAACTGAGTGTTCACTAAATACTGTTGGAACCACTGGCTTCTTATTTGCAGAAGAAAATTAAGATAACTTTACATATTCTAATTCTGGATGGAATAAAGATATGTAGATGTTAAAAAAAAAAACCTTACATGTGTAAGAACAAATTTGGTGATTTTTTTTTCAGTAATCTTATGAGTAGAAAAAGACATGACATTAAAACCAGAAATTAGAAAGTAAAGATATGTTTATCTACATAATAATTCAGTAGTCCCACACAGCAAAAACCAAAACACAAACCAAAAAAACCCCCACAAACAAAATTAAGATACATGACATACGGGGAAAAAAAATTTGTAACATATATATGACAGTGTTATAACCTGACCCGTAAAGAAAAATGGTCAAAGGACATTTGTATTTCATTCATAGAAGAAAAAATGGAAATGATCAGCAACAAATGAAAAGATGGTCAGCTACTCAGTAAGCAAATTTAAATTAAAACAAAATATTCTCAGCTATCATATCAGCAAAGATTGCTTTTAATACCAAATGTTGGAGAGGGCGTGGGGAAAAGGTACTCAGTGCTGGCGGGAATGTACATTGGACTTTGCTGGAAGACAGCTTGTTGGTATGTATCAAAAATCAGAATGTGCCTGTTCATTGACCCAAAATTCTTTGCCTAGGAATTAAATCATATAGAAATGGATACACTAATATGTATATCCAAGGGTTTTTAGTGTAATTTTTATGTTAAATAATTGGAAAGAAATTAGTAAGTGTATTTACTTCATTAGGTAATTAATTAAACTACACCCAAAGTGGAGTTTTATATAGTTATTATAAATAATATTGTAGCTCCATACTGTTGACCTAGAAAAATGTCAGTGCAGAGCATCACATGAAAAACATCAGGTCAGAACTTCCCAAGTGGTGCAATGGTTGGGAATCTGCCTGCCAATGCAGAGGACACGAGTTCAAGCCCTGCTCTGGGAAGATTCCACATGCTGCGGAGCAACCGAGCCCCAGGCGCCACAACTATTGAGTCTGTGCTCTAGAGCCTGTGAGCCACAACTATTGAGCCCGTGTGCCACAAGTATTGAAGCCCACGTGCCTAGAGCCCGTGCTTCGCAACAAGAGAAGCCACACAATGAGGAGCCCGCACACCACAATGAAAAGTAGCCCCCGCTTGCAGCTACTAAAGCCCGTGTGCAGCAGCAAAGACCCAATGCAGCCAATAAATAAAATAAATAAATAAATAAATTTATTAAAAAAAATCAGGTCACAAAACAGCATTGATAATAGAGTTCCATTTTGCACTTTACTTTTGTATATTCATTATATCTAGTAGATATTAAAATTTCTGGAATTATATCGATATATGTGTATGTTCCTAAACAGGATAGTATCAATAGTTACCTCTTAAGTAGTTGATTCATCAGTGGTTTTCACTTTCTATTTCTTTATACTGTCACAGTCTTGTACAGAGATCATGAATTGCTTTTATAATCAGAATAAACAAAACCATTCTCATTAAACATAGTCATTGTACTCTGGTTGTTTTTTTGTCTGTAGTGGAACATAGGTACTTGTATTTCTCCTACAATGACTCTTCATATATGACAAGACTTTCTAATCATTCCATAGTACTCCTATCCACAGAGTAAAGAATCATGATTACTTTTTCTTCATGGTACTTACCTTTATTTTTTAAACTCACTTTCTCTGTAAGAGGCAGTTTAGGATAGTTCCTGGGATTAAATCCTGGCACTGCCACTTAGAAATTTGTGACCTCTCTGGGCCAGTCTCCATATATGTAAAAATAGGATTGTTGTGATAATGAAACATTAATTAATACACAGAAAGTATATTAAGAACAATGCCTGGCGGGTAATAAACCCCTAAAAAATGTTAGTTACTGTTATTATTAACCCTTGGATTCTGTGTCTTACCTGTGTACTCTGTCTCCCCGTTATCTGTCTTGTTTTAAAATGAATTTTCTTAATATCTGTTATTCTAAAGAGTGGAAAGACTAATATAAGTAATTTGTATGTAACTTGGTATTTATATGTTATAAAAGTTCAGAATTGACATGCAAAATCAGTCACATCTCTTCCCTACTTTCCTGTGGTTTTCTAATAGGTTTACTCATGGGGTAGCAATACCTTTGGTCAACTTGGGCATTCCGATTTTCCAACAACAGTTCCTCGTCTTGCAAAGGTACTTTAGTGAACTTGATAACTTTAATAGCAACTTATTCGAGAATTCTAAGTTATAATGCTTTATATTTCTCCATTTCTTGTTTTAGAAAATTAGGAGAATTGTATACTTGTAACCTAAGTTTGTTATGATGTATATTAAAATTAAAAAAAAAAAGTAAAGCCACTTTTTCAGGCTAAATGTTCCCTTTTTTTGATTGTTAGTTTATATTTCTTTTCTTAGCTTCATTCCCTTTTTTTGATTGTTGGTTTATATTTCTTTTCTTAGTTCATAGATTTTTTTTTTTGTAAGTAAAAATGAATAAGTTCTTTTAAAGCAAATGTTTCTAGGACTGTGATGTTGACTTCTGAACTTTATAGTACCACAGATGCCTACTCTGACTTCTTACTCAAGTTTGACTGTTTTTTTCAGCGTGACTTTTACAGAAAATTATTTGATGGTTTGTTTTGTTTTCACATAGATAGTAATAGTAATAAAACCTTTTTGTAACCCTTTTAATTTTCTGTAGGGAAGCTAAAAGTATAGATAATTTCGATACTGCTGTGTGAATTGTTTTCAGTTTATGTAATGCTATTCAGAGATTGGTAACTTCTAGTCCTTTTGATGCTGTTTTGGAGGACTTTTCTCAACCTTTTTTCCTGCCACAACATCCTGCAGGAATACAAAATTCATCAATAGTATTAACTCCTTATGTAAGATTTGTTTGTTTGGAGGAGTGTTGTGGGTGGAGAGTGGGTGTGGTGATAGCCTGGTAGCCTAACAGAATAGATTGTGGAGCTCATGTATTCATAGTTTGATTCTGGTGTCTCCCCCATCCCAACACGTGCTCTCTGCACTGAGAGTAATAGAGACTAAAAAAGGATAGTTTCTTCAGTTTCAGGAACATGACTCAGATATAAGCGACAGTTAATACATATTCCAGTGGCTCATATATACATTATGTGTCTATCACTGTTATAAAACCTTTACACGCTGCCTTTCCTTTCAGTGAACTTAATTTTACTGGGAAGAAAAGACCTAAATAAAACACTAGGAAACAGTTGTTATTTATAGCTCCAATCTTAAATATTTTCAGCATAAAACATTTTAGTGGTAAGCTGTTCAATTTCTGATATTTTATCACAAGTAAAAATATGGCAAGTCATTGTTCCTTGTTTTCTGTTTATTTGAATAAAGTAGAACATACCTCTATTCATATTAAGGAAAGTTTTGTGATATAGCATGGAGATGCTGGAAATACAATTTTTATTTAACATTTTAGAGTCAGACAGGAGAGAATAGAGTTTGTTATAAGGTTTCAGTTTCATTACTCTTTAACAGCTGCATACATATGAAAATACAGCATCATCATTTTGGTTTTTATTTGGGGGAAGGGTGACAAAAACATTTTGAAGTCATTTTAATTAGTATGTGAACTAAAGTCAAGACAGAGTGAGATCTGATCAGTTTTGATTAGAGACTAAGAAGATGACTCCTTTCCTCTTGCAAAAATTTTAATTCATTCTTTGGAAAATCAACAGGAAGTCAGTTATTTGGATAGCCTGAATTTGAGAAGACAATGTCATGCTGGAAGAGGATAGCTATAAAGTAGTGGAGACACACGTGCGTTTGCTCACATGTGCGCGTGCATGCGCACGCACACACACACATATTCACTTATACACAGTCACCTAATCACCTAGGATTTGAACCCTATCTAGACACAGAGAATCTAATGGATTAGAAGTTTCTTGCTTATCGTTATACAGTCATGGCTGGCGCTGGGTCTGCAGATTGGGGCAGTAGTTTTCATAGCAGAACACTTCCTTCAAATGAAATCTTATGCAGAATCCCCTACATAAAACAGATAACCGTGGGACTATTTTAGTTGAAGGATGGAGGTGGGTGGGGGCAAAACCCTGGCACCTGCCTTTCCATGGTGGCTCCTGAATCACTGTGTGGAATCCTAAGGTTTGAAAACCATTGGTTTAAGGCAGTGGTTCTCCAGCTTTTGCATACACCAGAATCACCTGGAGAGCTTGTCAAAGCAGATTGTCCAGTCTCACCCCCCAGAGCTCTGTGGCCTGAGTTTGCATTTCTCACATGTTCCTGGATGATTGCTTCTGTTGCTGCTGCAGAGACTGCTCGTTGAGCACCCCTGGTCTAGGGGATCCACGTAGATGGGGCTTTTAAGGGGTCCTGTCTGTTTTAGCATCCTGGAACACAGTGAAGTCACATCAGAAAGGTGGTGAGTTCCTAGTGGGAAAACAATTTTAGTACCCATGGGTTTAGTTGGCCAGAATGGAATTTAGCCTTGTTAGATTTTCTTTTTACCTTGATTTTTGTGCATATAGCAAATATGAATGAACACAGGTGTGACCTAGCTATCAGAATAGGGCTCTAGAAGTTTCTGAGCCTTTGATTGTAGTACAAGCTGAGTCCTGTGGCAACTTCCAAAAATAACAATGAAAAAAATCAAATCTATGGTTTTATCTTTTTAAATTCCAATTTTTCAGTTTTTTATAAAACAATCCAGTTCTAAATTTACAGGCTGAACAAGGGTTCCTTCTCGCTCCTGCATCTGTTCTGTAGTTGACTGGGTACATTGCTGGGTGAGTTTTGCCATCTTGAGATGTGGCTTTGTACTCCACCTGTTCAAGTAACCTAACGTTCCATTTCCTGTGGCTTTGGAGTTCCATCTGATTCCTTCATCTTGGACGGACAATGTCTTCCTGTCGTTGCAGGTGAACAGTGAAAATGGAGTCTGGAGTGTAGCTGCAGGCCAGGATTATTCCCTGTTTCTAGTGGATACCGAAGACTTCCAGCCTGGGTTATGTTACAGTGGCCGACAGGACCCGACAGAAGGTGACAACCTTCCAGAGGATCACAGTGGTACTAAGACTCCAGCACTTCTCTCCTGTAGTAAGGTGAACAGGAATTGGATCCTAAGGCCCACGTTCTGTAACACACGAGCAGTCTTTTCTTTCTGTTGCTATTTGTATGTATGCCTGTTATTAAATGTCTCTGACTAATGTATTTAAAATTGCAGACTGCTCCCCATCCCCCTTCACTCCTTGTCTCCTTTTCCTGCCTTATTGCTCTCCGCAGTGCATATCGTCATCTCACACACTATATAGTTTACTTATTTTGTCTCTTGTCTGCCCTCCTTTACTGTAAGATTCAGAAGAGGCGGGGTTTTAGGCTCTCTCATTTACTGCTGTATCCTCATAGTAAATACTTCTATAAATATTTGTTGAATTAACACCTTCACGTAGGGATATTAAAATACATATTTCACAGCAAAGTTTTCCGACTGTGCTCATGGAGTCCTCAGAGATGAATCAGAATAGAAATTGAATAGATGAATTTTTAACTGTAAGTGGAAAGGAAAAATTGCAGGGGCCTGAGGTGGGCTTGTGGCAGATCTGACAGGCCGCCAGCAGTGCTCTGTTTCCCATCGCTTCTCCTCTTTTCTTAGCTTTTCATTTTGTGTACTACTGTTTACTCATTTTTCCTTTTTGATCTGAATTTCTTTGCTTTCCTTCTTCTTACCTCTTTTTCATAAACTTAAAACGGTTGGTCTGTTTCTGGTTTTCTTTTTCCCCACTACAGTAACTCACACACTCAAAGTGATACTCTGCAAGGAAATTAACACTCAAAGCTGATACATTCTGGATTTTTTATTCTTACTGAATAATATATCCTATGGATTGTTTTTTATCCTTTGTGTTTTTTTTTCTGGCCAAATATGTAAGCTGTGAATGTACATAGGAGAGAGATCTTTCTTGCTAAAGGTAACACTGGCCAAGATTTGGCTCTTGGCCTATGTTAGTCTGTTATTCCAGACATACTAATTGACTCTTTGTAGTTCTTGGCCCTGATTCCACATTCCTTATTAAAGATTCCACAATCCAGATAAAGGATGAAATAGGCTGATGAAAGGGATGAGGCTCAATATGTGTCTTTAGTTACAATGGGCTGTTAATTGTCTATTGGGCCTGCAGCTTGGTTGCCTAGTGTAACAGGGGTATGTGACAAAAGACATTGAATGTTTTTATTCAGTGGTGTCATGAATAAATGACAAAGTCCCCTTTTAAAGAAAATCCCTTTCTGTTGTACTTTTTAAAAGATATTTCCTAGATCCATGATATTTTGACATATAGCATAGAGATCCTCTCTGCTCTCACCTATTTCATGCAAAAAGGGGTCCTGAGACACGTGTCTGTATCATTTGGACTTTGTATGTTTAGAGTGTCTGTGGTTTTAACCACGTATAAGATGAAATGAAAGGTATTATGGCAATGAATAATAGTATAGATGGATGTAGTTACATATAGATCGTGATACATGTATATAACAACAATGTACTGGTAAACCAGCCCTAAAAATCAAAGTAAAACCAAAAGCTCTGATCTGTAGTCTTTTCCAGTTTTTTTGGTAATTTCACTATTGCCACATTCAGACTGCTAATGATTTAATAAGCAACTTGCTGCAGAATTCCTGCATAGTTACCTGTTGGCTCTTACCAGCTGATATGAGCCAACTTCAGTGCCCAAATTGCTACCAGTAAATTATATTTTCAATCTTTTTCTTTTCCTGTTTTAGCTTGGATATATAAGCAGAGTGACAGCAGGAAAAGACAGCTATCTAGCATTGGTGGATAAAAACATTATGGGATATATTGCCAGTCTCCATGAGTTGGCTACTACAGAAAGACGGTTCTATTCAAAACTCAGTGATATCAAATCTCAGATTCTCAGGCCTCTTCTCAGTTTAGGTAAGTAGAGCCTCCCCTCTCCCATCTCTCCACCCACTCAATTATCAGGACTCTTGTTTTATCTGTTTATCCTGTATCACAAATAAAGAACACTTTGTCTTAGTTGTACTCTTCTCCTTTCTTTCCAGTCTCTTCTTTTCGTGCACAGGTAGTCAACAACTTACAAACTATTTCCACTATGTCAGTAGCCAGCTGCCCCTATCCCACCACTCCCAGAGCTCCTTTTACTTGTGGAAGTAGAAGGATGGAGCTTTCACAAGATTCATGGCAGGGAAGCAGAACAACTTTGGGAAAGTTGATCCTAGGAGTCAGACTAGCCCCACTAGTCCTAAGATACCTTACATTATATACTACCCAAAATTTTCATTTTCTTTGTTCTGGTTCTTAGAATTTTATCAAGTAGAACTTCTTTTGAATTTACAGGTAGTCTTTCAAAATGTGGATAACTGTAAGAGTGTTAAGGGTCTTTAGCAGGAATTGATTAAATCTGATCCTTTTTCTTAGCTGTAATCAGTTACAAGAGGGATTGAAGGTAAGGAGATAATATGGGGAAAATAGATTACAGTAGTCCTAGCTACTGTCCAGATATACTAAGTGTACTTGGGGTCTTGAGGAGGTTAGAAAGGAATACAAAATGAGCTGGGTGAGGGACGTGCTGTTAAAGACGAACTTCCCCTAGTTCAAAAAACTTCAGGTTTGGCCCTACACTCAGAAGATGGAAAGGATGTTTTTCCCCCCTTTCTTTCTCCTGAACTCCTTGATCCCCTGTGAGGACACAAAATTCAGACCAATACTGTAGTACTTAAATTCTGCCTTGTTTGTTGTCATTTTTCCACATTAAGTTGACATTGGCTTGTGTAGGTCAGCCCATTATTTCTTTTTTTTTTGTTTTTAAGAACTTTTATTGAGATACAGTTAACAGACAATAAATAGCATATATTTAGAGTATACAATTTGGTATCCCAATCTCCCAATTCATTCCCCCCCAACCCTCCCTGCTTTCCCCACTTGATGTCCATGTGTTTGTTCTCTACATCTGTGTCTCTATTTCTGGCTTACATTTCCTCTTTCATAATTGTTAGCATTTGCCTTATGTGTTGAGGTGCTCCTATATTGGGTGCATATATATTTATAATGGTTATCTCCTCTTCTTGGATGGATCCCTTGATCTTGATGTAATGTCCTTTCTTGTCTCTTATAACATTTTTTATTTTAAAGTCTATTTTATCTGATGTGACTGTTGCTACTCCAGCTTTCTTTTGATTTTCATTTGCATGGAATATCTTTTTCCATCCCCTCACTTTCCATCTGTATGTGTCCCTAGGTCTGAAGTGGGTCTCTTGGAGACAGCATATGTAAGGGTCTTGTTTTTGTATCCATTCAGCAGTCTGTGTCTTTTGGTTGGTGCATTTAGTCCATTTACATTCAAGGTAATTATTGATATGTATGTTGCTATTACCATTTTCTTAATTGTTTGGTTTTTGTTTTTGTAGGTCTTTTTCTTCTCTTATGTTTCCCGCTTAGAGAAGTTCCTTTAGCGTTTGTTGTAGGGCTGGTTTGGTGGTGCTGAATTCTCTTAGCTGTTGCTTGTCTGTAAAGCTTTTGATTTCTCCGTCGAATCTGAATGAGATCCTTGCTGGGTAGAGTATTCTTGGCTGTAGGTTCTTCCCTTTCATCACTTGAAATATATCGTGCCACTCCCTTCTGGCCTGCAGAGTTTCTCCTGAGAAATCAGCTGTTACCGTTATGGGAGTTCCCTTGTATGTTATTTGTGGTTTTTCCCTTGTTGCTTTTAGTAACTTTTCTCTGTCTTTAATTTTTGTCAATTTGACTACTATATGTCTTGGCGTGTTTATCCTTGGGTTTATCCTGCCTGGGACTTTGCGCTTCCTGCACTTGGCTAGCTATTTCCTTTCCCATGTTAGGGAAGTTTTCAACTATAATCTCTTCCAATATTTTCTCGGGTCCTTTCTCTCTTCTCCTTCTGGGACCCCTATAAGGTGAATGTTGGTGCTTTTAACATTGTCCCAGAGGTCTCTTAGGCTGTCTTCAGTTCTTTTCATTCTTTTTTCCTTATTCTTTTCCACATCAGTGATTATCACCATTCTGTCTTCCAGATCACTTATTCACCTTTCTGCCTCAGTTAATCTGCTGTTGGTTCCTTCTCGTGCATTTTTCATTTCAGTTATTGTGTTGCATATCTCTGTTTGTTTGCTCTTTAGTTCTTCTAGGTCTTTGGTAAACTTTTTGATCTTTGCATCCAGTCTTTTTTCAAAGTCCTTGATCATCTTCACCATCATTATTCTGAATTCTTTTTCTGGAAGGGTGCCTATCTCCTCTTCATTTAGTTGTTTTTCTGGGATTTTATCCTGTCCCTTCATCTGGTACAAAGTCTTCTGCTTTTTCATTTTCTCTATCTTTCTGTGGCTGTGGTTTTCAGTTCCACAAGATGAAATACTGCTGATACTGCTTGATACTGCTGTCTGCCCTCTTGTGGAGGAAGGTCAGCCCATTATTTCTAATGGGAAAACATCTACTTTTTTTTTTTTTTTTTAATTAAAAAAAATTTTTTTTGGAGTATAGTTTGCTTTTATTTATTTATTTATTTATTTATTTATTTATTTTTTGGAGTATAGTTGCTTTTCTACTTTTCAAACAGCTAACAGTCTTTCTGAATTCAGTCCCTTTGTAAGTTGGGGACTGTCTGCATTTGTTTTTGTTTTTAATGTTTTGCTTTTTTCAAATGTTGTAGAGTTCCTGTTCTATAAATTCTCTTCCAATGGGTGGGCCCAACACCCCAGGACTTTGGCAAGGGATAGGAAGCAATCCAAGCTGGAAGCTTCCTGCATTGCTCTGAAAGGAAAATGAAACTTGCCCTTTTCTTGTTCTGATTCCTGATTTCTGTGTTGGTTTTAGCTGGTCTGCGCATCAGCCTCACTGCTTGGAGGGAAGTCCTACAAACTGGGAGCTTTGGACTGGGAGAAAGCAGTGATCTCCTGATGCCCTCTGTAAAGTTAAGAGTGACCGAGACAGTCTGATTTTTGGATTGCCCTGTCTGTACTGAAGGGTTGGGCTTGTCCAAGGAGCAAGTAGAGCAGAAGTCAGTACAAAAGTTGAAAATGTTAACCAAGGTGTAGCTATAGAAGTGAGTTTAATTCTGGGCTGTCACTAACCATTTGTGTGAAATTAGATAAGTCACTTCCTTTCTCTTGGCCTTAGATGACTTATCCTCAAAATAGGAGGAGAGTTGAATTAGCACAGTGGTTCTCAAATTTGGCTGGTCTTCAGAATTAACTGGAAAGCACTTTTCAAAAAAAAAAAACATCCATCTTGGGATCTTAGCTCTGGCCTACTGAGTCAGAACCTGGAGGGTCCTGGGATGTGTTTTTAATAAGTTCATCAAATGACTGGGTACTGTGATCTCTCTGAATTTGACTTTTTTTTTTCAAACACTGATTATTTAGGTTCCGTATTTGAGAGTACATCTCAACATGTTAAGTAGTTTTAGAAAAGGGAGATTCATGATCTTGATCATGGGAAAGTATTCAGATAATGAGTCTCTGGGTTATGTTATTATCATCATCATTTTGTTCCAGAAAATTTGGGCACCGCAAGTACAGTCCAGCTGTTGCAGGAGGTGGCCAGCCGGTTCAGCAAGCTGTGTTACCTCATTGGTCAACATGGAACCTCACTGAGCAGCTTCCTTCAGGGGATGAAGGAAGCCAGGAGTTTGGTCATCCTGAAGCATGCAAGTCTCTTCTTGGATAGTTATACAGAGCAAGTATCCAGTCCTGTGTCATGTTCAGTCTCTGCAGGGTTATTCTGCCAAGGAGAGCAGCTCCTTAATCAGAAGAGACTAGATTAGGGAGAGTGCTATAAGGTAATAGAAATTGCAAAGCAGTGTTTTGATCTTAAGACAGCTATAGTTCTGCATCGCTAAAATTTTAGTTTGCTCTAAGAGGGGAAGAAAGATTTAAAAATAATGCATTCCCAAATTTCCTTCTGTATTCTAGCAGAATGATTCATAGTGTACTTAGTTTACAAAAAAGTGCCATAACTATGGTTCTTCAGAGAACAACTTTGTTTCCTTAAGTAAATTATACTAAAATTTGAGGAAATAGGTAACTGAACAAATTATTTTAAGACCAACTGCTGATTGTAAATATGGAGCTCTTCCAATGCCTGCTTCTCACTGTCGTGTAAATGGAAGATTTAAAGACCAAACTATTTTTAAAATAAAGATACTTTTGTAATAAAACCTAAGATAGTGATCAGCGGTTCTTTTCATGTTTTTCAAGTAAAATATCCCAACTGTATTTGAAATTTTTAGTATTTTTTTCTTAATTTGCGTTTTGACATTATTATGTGAGGCATAGTTTGTGTTATTTTAATGTATATTAGGTTATGTTGTTGATCTGAAGTGTAGATTTTAAAGTTGCCCATAATCCTACCACCAGAAATAACCATTGTTAATAATCTTAGTGTATTTCCTTTCAGACTTGGGTGTGTATGTGCGGATAGATGTATGTGATTTTAGTTCTAAGCAAAACTGAATATATTTGAAGCTGTTATTGGGGAGGAAATACCCTGGTGAGAGTCTTTTAACTTATTGTCTCTCAGATATAAAAAAACAGCATAATTTGATACAGATTTACTTTTTTAAACTAGATTTTTGTGTGTGTGAAGGTTTCAGCTTTTACTAGTATTAATTTTTCTTTTTTGACTCCTACAGATCTCATAATGTATTTCTTCTTTTTCTGCTCTCATACTTTAGGACTTATGCTTGCAAATGCTTTTATTTTGATACCTTGGGCTTTTTTTTTAAATGTAATAATGTATTCTTATAGATCGGGCAAGTAAAACATCTTGATTTGTTTATGAATTTTTAGAATTATTTTTAATTGTGAAAATACACATAATACTTACCATTGTAACCATTTTTAAGTGTTCAGTACCTTGGGCTGATTTTAGTAGGAATTTGCCTTCTCTCTCAAATTCAGTTGATTCCATTTGCCAGCCCAGGAGTGTGGAAGAAATGTATATGATGCAAAACAGTATATCAAGACTTATTCTTTAACTGTAGATCAATACTTAACCACATTTTCTAACACTTTTTCAGTTAAGCTCCTTTTAACATATTTTCTTACCTTCTCTGTTGTTTATTTCTGCAGACTTAATTGGGAAACCTAAAGCAAAGATTAGAGAAAATTTTTATTAAAAATCCAACAGTTTTAATCATCTTTTTTCACATTTGTTAAGTTACCAAAGTAAAATCTACCAAGTAAATTCTAGCATCTTCTGCATAACTTTAGGTAGTTTTTAAAAATTCCTATTAACATCTTTACTAAAATGGCTTTTTTCTCCTGACTATTGTGATGATCACATAACCTGCCCTTCTCTTCAGTCCTTTACAGTTCATGAATGTTAGCATCACAAAAGTTCTGAAACTTACTGATGAGATACCAAGAAGTATCTATTCCAGATGCTTGTTCAAAAACCCTGAAGAGCAAATTTACTTTTTAACACTAATGTACACGTGTTTTCTTTTTTTGCTCAAGGTATTGCATATCTATTACAAATTTCCTGGTTATGGGAGGATTCCAGCTTCTTGCTAAGCCTGCCATGTAAGCAAATACGTATTTTCCAATTATTATTCTAACAACCAAAGATGTTTTATAGCATTCTGTGTTTTTTGAGTGCCCCAAGAATAGCTTTGACTTGGTCGTTTTACCAAACAAATCAAAATGTAGACTTTCACTAACTCTTATAAAAGGTGTTATTAGCTCCTTATTGTCATTGGAAGTAGCATGGTATTGAAAAAGCCACAATATCTAGGTCCTTCTTTACTGCTGCCACTTATTGTCCCTGAGACTTTGAACAACTCTCCTCACCAAATTGAGCCTAATTTTTTCATCTAAAAAATGGGAATGTTCTCTCCCCACTTGTGGGGAACAAATATTTATGTGATGGTACAGAAAAAAGTCCAGAGTGTTGCACAAATGCAAACCTTTTGCATTTAGCTTCAGGATAAGTAATAAATATAAAAGCCAGTCATTCTGAACTGTGTGGTTTCTCAACACGTGTTGCCCTAACAAGAAAGTCACGTTTAAAAAATCAGTTATATTTTAATAGTAAACATTTCAAATATATACTTATAACCCAGATTTAAGTTTAAACCCAAATGTCAGTGTATTGCCATGTTTGCCTTTCATCTTATATCCTAAGAGAATGGTAATGACTTTGTCTCATTTCTGGTTTCAAAGGAAATACTTTTAATATTTCACCATTAAACATGATTGCCTTAGGTTGTTGGTAAATATTACTTATAATGTTAAAAAGGTCCCTTCTAAAACTTGAAGAGTAATTTATTTTTTAAAAATGTTAAATATCCTTGAGTTCCCAAGGTAAATTCAGTGGTCTTTATGTATTAGTTTTTAAATACATTTCTGGATTCAATTTGCTAATATTTAAGATTTTTGTATTTATGTGAATATGATGTTTTCCTTCTCTTCTAAACTTGCCCAGTTTTGCTAAGAGGATTGTAATAGTAATTATAAAATGAGTTAGGGAGCTTCCTCTCTTTTTCTATCTTCTGGAATAGTTTGCATAAGATCAGGATTATCTGTACTTTGAAGAGCTGATAGAAATCATCTGTAAAAATGTATGATCTTCATGGGAGCATTTCCTGTAGGGAGTTTTTAAACTACTGCTTTAGTTTTTTTAATGAATAGTTCTGTTCAAGTCTTTTTTTCTTCTTTCTGCTTTGTTTATATTTTTCTGGAAAATTGTTTCAAATTTATTGGCATAATATTTTTATCATTGTTTTAAGATGTGTTCACCTTATAATAACTAGTTGTAACCCCTATTTTTCATGCCTGTTATTTATTTGAGCCTTTTATCTTTTTATCTTGGTCAGTCTTGCCAGCTGTTTACCCCTTTTTATTACTCTTTTCAAAGATTAAGCTGTAATTAATCCTTTCCTTTCTTTATTTTCTATTTCACTAATTTCTTTTTTTTATTTCCTTCTGCTTTCTTCGTGTTCACCTATTCATGTCTTCCAACTTTATGAGTTTAGCATTTAGTTTGTTAATTTTTCAATCTTTCTAAAGTACTCATCTAGGGCTATAAATTTCCCTCTAAGTGTTGCTTTAGCTGTATGTAAAAAGTTTTGATAAATTTTGTTTTTGTAGTCATTCAGTTCTAAATATTTCTCTAATTTAAATCATGATTTGACTTATGTGCACATTCATTTCCAAAATATAGGGTTTTAGCCTTCATCTTTTAAATGACAGGTTAAAGAGTGGTATATTTTAAACTTATATAGTAGTAATTTTAAAATTCTTCATCTTGCTATTTTAATATTAATATTATGACACCACTTGCTATTCTTTTACTTTTTAGCCCTTCTGTAGTGTAACCTTCCTTTAGTATATCAAGAGTTGAGTTCATGATACTAAAGGGTTGACCTGATTCCTTGTTAGAGCAGCTAAAGCAAATGACATAAGTAAAAGCCTCCTGGACAGGAGGAAAGCAACTAATGAACTCTGGGTGACTGAGCTATGGAAGCAGATATTAGGTTTGGATTTGGGCAGCATTTCCTAAGCAGTGGTTCATGAACCCCGGGGTTTTACATAATTAACAACAGTAATAACATTTTTTTTAAACTTCTATTTACAAAATAAGTATTTTAAGTTATTTTAAGGTATTCATTTAAAAAGAGAACATTTTGAAAATCTCTAGAGCATAGGTAGTGAGCCCATAGGCAGTTAGTGAATCTGCCCACGCTTTCAGCACTCAGCTGGTTTATCACTTAGCCTTTCACCTCAGGCTAGCCTGGTAGTTTGATCATCAGATATATGTTTTTTTTAATATTGTGGTAAAATATACATAACATATATAATTTTAACCATTCCTAAGTGTACAGTTCTGTGGCATCAAGTATATCCACATGTTGTATAAACTACCATGTATACATAAAACTTTGTATCATCCCCAACAAAAATTCTGTACCCATTTAACAGTGACTCTCCCTGATGCTGCCACCACTCCCCCACCCCCACCCCCTGCCCTAGTAACCTCTATTCTACCTCCTATCTCTATGAATTTGCCTGCTCTAGGTACCTCATATAAGTGGAATCATACAGTAGTTCTCCTTCTGTGTATGGTTTATTCCCCTAAGTATAATGTTTTCAAGGTCCATCCATGTGGTAGCATATACCAAAATTTCATCTCATTATATGTCTGAATAATATTCCATTTTATGTGTATACCATATTTTGATTATCCATTCATCTGTCAGTGGACGCTTGAGTTGTTTCTATCTTTAATATATTTATTTTTTGAGTAACAAGTGCAAACCTACCCATATAAGGAAAGAGCAATATTGCCACTATTGGATTAAAAACTCCCAAGAGAAGATAAGCTAAACAGAGTAGTTCAGGTTTCTGAAAGCATACCAGGGCCCCTTTTGGGATAGTCTATAGGCAGCGACTCGAGTGAGTCCAGAAAAGTAATAGGATTCACAAGAGTTGGAACATTTCTGGTTTAGCACCAGGCATCCAGGAGAAATGTGGTCAGAGAGAGTACGCGTTTACCATGTACCACCTCCATCTCTCAGGAGCAGGTCAAAGCAGAATACTTCTGTAGGGTTAAATGAGTTTCCTCAGCTGATTTCAGCAGCAGAATGTGAAGGAGGAAGTAGGAACATCCAACAAGCCAAATATAAACAAAACTCTGGGCCATGTTCCTCGGGGCACACTCTCTCAGTTCTCTTAATTGCATTATAAACAGTCCACTTTGTGCCGTTGAACTTATGGGTTCCTGGAAATTATTACATATTTTTCCATCTTTCCAAGATCATGTTTTATAATTTCTGAGTTAAACATCTTTTTATTCCATAGTTCTCTAAGGGATTATAAAATTTTTCATTTTTGCTCTGTAGTCTTGTGTGACATAGTTTTGTTTGAAGCCTTGTAGCTAAGAATTGTAGTACCTGGCACATAATTGGTGTTCGTTTAGTGGCAGATAATGACTGTTGTTCTGTTCCACTGACTCTTAGTACTTTACAGATCTTTTAAGTGTTTTAGTCTGGTGAGCATAGTCTCAGTGGGTTACTGATCAGCCTTAAAGTTTGCAGTAGAATTTTAATCATGAACTTTTATATAATTTTATATAATTTTATATAATTGAAACTAAATGTTAGTTTCAGTTTGAAATGCTTTTGATGATCTCATTGTTAAAATCTGCACATGTAATTTGCTTTACTGTTTCCAGTTAATTATAGTGCTGGTGTCTACAGCTTTTTATTAATCTCCTGTAATAAACTCTTATTAGATGATAAACAATTGAAGAAAAAAAGAAGAAATTAGAAGTATTTTAATATTCCATGCCAAGTCTGTTAGAGCAAAGAGCTTTGTTTTTCCTCCAGTGTTTCTGTTTAGCACAACTGATTAGAGCAGATAGGCTTGCCATTTACTGCTGTGACTTCTGGCTTGGAAATTAACAGGTAACTGTGTCAGCTGGTCTCTAATTATTCCCTTAAACAGTGGAATGTATGATTCATTTCCTAGAACTTCAGGCACAAGTCTGTGATTAACCATCTCTATTACAGAATTACTATTGCTACCATTTGCTACATCTTATACCCCAAAATCCCACTTTATAGGCAGGGAAATTCTTTTTTTTTTATTTTTTTTTATTATTATTTTTTTGGGGGTACACCAAGTTCAGTCATCTGTTTTTATACACATATCCCCATATTCCCTCCCTTCCTTGACTCCCCCCCTTCGAGTCCCCCCCCCCCCCCGCCCCAGTCCTCTAAGGCATCTTCCATCCTCGAGTTGGACTCCCTTTGTTATACAACAACTTCCCACTGACTATCTATTTTACAGTTGGTAGTATATATATGTCTGTGCTACTCTCTCGCTTCGTCTCAGCTTCCCCTTCACCCCCCGCCCCCTCCCATAGCAGGGAAATTCTTTTAATTACATCTGGTTTATTCATTTTGTTAATCTTCTGTTACTTTCTTTCATAGCATCTAAAAATGTACATTTTGAAAAAGGTAGTATCAAGTGAAATATTTCTATTCAATATCATGCATGTTGTTGGTACCAGAATGATTAACTGAATCCCTTTTTTTCTCTACCTTCAGTGATTTCCTAAATAAAAACCAGGAACTGTTGCAAGATTTATCAGAAGTGAATGATGAGAACACCCAATTGATGGAAATATTGAATACCCTTTTTTTCTTGCCAATCAGACGACTTCATAATTATGCAAAAGTTTTGCTAAAGCTTGCTACTTGTTTTGAAGTGGTAAGCTCACATGTATACCTCCTTTGGACATTTGGGAAGTCAAGGATCATAGTTGGTTGTTTGTTTGTTTGTTTGTTCGAATTATGCTATCCCAAGATCTAGAACGCCACTAATCTAATATATATAGTGTCTAAATTTATTTTTCTTCAAGGAATGAAAGAAGAACGTATGACTGTAGGTATATCTAGTGTTCTTTGCTGTAGATTCAGTTTCCTCTCAGGACCTTAACAAAATTAATTTTATTCATTTTATGAAACTCTGAAGTTGAGACCCAGTTATGCTACTCATTCAATAGTTGTCCAAGTTTGAGTACAGAATGAGTACAAGTTACACAGAGCTGTTTAAAACCCTGACTTCCTATATGATGACACACACTTGCAAGGCAGTGGCATTAGCACCTGGCCTGGATTCGTGGTAAACTTATGCCAGGTATTTGGGTCACCTTGGTATATGCTATGAGAAATCAGTGTTACAGGACTTTCTCAGATGTTAACTGATTCACTTTCTGTATAAAATTAGGCAGAATCCTGGAAAATTAGCATAGCTCTATGTATGTTAAAGCTGGTCCTAAGATAGTCACCTTGGAAATTGTACTGAAATGTGTTGTTTTATTTTGTTTCCGTTCTGAAGGGCTCTAGAGAAACCATAATTGTAGGGTTTCTTATAGTTTAAGATTTTTAAAATCTTGGGATCTATCTCCTTATCTGGACAGATATTGTCTCCAGAGTCATCTAGGAATTGATGTGGCCTTTCTATGTTTGATCCTACTGTGGTCTTGCAGGTCTTTTGTCTGGTTTCAGTGTTACCCCAAACTGATGTAATTTCAGTTATGAAGGTTTGAGCTACACAGATAACCCAATGAGATACAGATTTCACCTCAATATGTCCTTAATTAATCAAAAATCACCTGGATCAACTTGGAATTGTTCAGAGTCTGATATTATACTATTTCCAGTCTGAAGAGTCCTAATTCTGGGTAAAAAAACCACACTCCTTTACTTTGGCATTATAAGCCCTTCACAATCTAACACTCTCTTTTGTTTCTAGCCTTATACTCTACTCTGTGTCCTACATGTTACCTCAGATTCCCTAGATGTAGCTCTCATATGCTTTGTGTTTCCTTCCTGAAACAGCCTACCTCTATCCTCATTATGGGAAACCTTCAAGGCTTGAGTCAGAAGTCATTTTCTCATGAAAAAGAAGCCCTCTCTGACCATACTACACTCCTTCCCCGACCATCTCTTAAGAATTAGTTATTCCCTTCTTGGTGTTTTGCTAGTACTTTATCTCCCCATTAATTTCTTATCACATTATGTTTGTGGTCCTCAACCAGTGTTGGGGATCAAAACTGTCTGTGGAAGCTTTTTCAAAACACGTGGCTGTGTTCTATTGCTGCAAGTTGTTACTTAGTAAGTCTAAGGTATAACTGAGACATTATATATGTATAAAGTTCTTTAAATAAAAATAATACCTAATATTTATTAAATTCACTCCATGTGCCAGCTACTGTTCTAAGCATGTTATGTATTTTCATTTAATCCCCACATTGACCCTGTGAAATAGATATTATCATCCCCCTTTTTCAGATGAGAGAATTGAGGCATAGCTGAGAATTGGTAGAGCTAGAATTCATATCAGAGCATTCTGGCTCCAGTCTATTCCTTTGACCATTTTACTATATTGTCTCTTCCAATAACCTGTTAACAAAGCCACTGTATTATTCTGGTATGTTATATGTTTCTCTGTCTCCTCTGCCTAGTTATAAGCTCCCAGAAGACAAAGATTGTGCCTTACTTTTTTTTTTATCCCTAGCACTCACCAGAATATTCCATATATAGTAGATAACATTAAATGTTTCTTAAATGAATGGAAAAAATGGATATGAGTGACTCCGAGAATTGTGGAATGTAAAGTAATTATGGATGTGAGGAATCATCTTTTCATCTTACCTTCTGTTCATTCTCCACAAGCCACAGCAATTATACCCCATCCCGTGGTTGATTCTCAAAGCTTGGTCCACAGACACCTGGGGGTTCTAGAGACCCTTTCAGGAGGTGGCAAGATCAAACTGTTTTCAGGACAGTACTAAGATATTTGCTGATTGCACCGTGTTGTCACTTGCACTAATGGTGCAGAGGTAGAGATGGGTCAAACTGCTGGCTCCTTAGCATGAATCAAGGCAGTGGCACCAAACTATACTCAGTCGTTGTGTTCTTTGCTGCCAAGTACTTGGAGTTAAAAAACAAAATAAACAAAAATTACCAGTTTCACTTAAAGAACGTTCTTGATAAAGCAGTAAAAATTATTAATTCTATTTAAACTCAAAAATTAAGTATACATCTTTTTTCTTAAAAAAATGAGATGTAATTGACATACAACATGTTATTAGTTTCAGGTATACAACATAATGATTCAATATATGTATGTATTATGAAATGACCACAGTAAGTCTTTAACATCTATCACCACACACAGAAATATAACAACTTTTTAATATCCTGCATGATGAAATGAAGAATACACAGAAAGCGCTATGCTGCATCCCAAAGTATGAATGTTTTTCAAGGAAAAGCACAAGACTGAGTTTGCTTAAGTTGAAAGCTGCCTTTTTTTTTTTTTTTTAAAGTAAGGAACACTCCACGAATTTGCATGTCATCCTTGTTCAGGGGCCATGCTGATCTTCTCTGTATCGTTCCAATTTTAGTATATGTGCTGCTGAAGCAGCACTTTTTTGTTTTTTTTTTTAATTTGAAAGAACAATTGGCAAATACACCATGGTTATTAAGACTTGGGTATTTGACAGATATTTTCTCAAAAAAGGGGGTAAATGAGCCTGTCACTTCAAGTAGAACAACTGACAGTATTTGTTGCCAATGATAAAATCTGAATTTCTAAGCAAAAATTAAAGTATAGGAAACATGTATCTATCACTGTGAGCTTGGCATTTTCCCAATACTTAGAGACTTTTTCTGATGAGATTGGTGATGATTTAATGTGATTTTTGATGTTATACAATATGATAAAATGTATCAACATTTGGAAGATTTGCATAATTCACTGAACGAGTATTTTTCAAATGTCCAGTTCACATGTTATAAAATCATGTATAGGTTTAAAAAAATCTATTCAAAGTGTAGGATAGACCAATGGATTTTAATGTAACAAATACAAAGAGTTTGATGTAGTTTCAGATTCTACATTTTGGCTGTTCTTTAAGGAACTACCACTTAACAAGTTTTGGTATAGTTTCGAAGGAGAATATCCACAATTATATGAAATGGCTATTAAAATCCTCTTCCCTTTTCCAACTATATATCTTTATAAAGCAAGATTTTCTTCATTTATTTCAATTAAAGAACCTTAAAAGATGAAATGCAGTGGCAGATATGAAAATCCAGCTGTTATCTTTTAAGTCAGACGATAAAGAGATTTAAAAAGATACGGAACAATGCCACTTTTCTTATGAAACATTTTTTTGTTTTGGAAATTTTAGTTTTTCATTAAATGTGTTATTGTATTTGAAGTGAATTAATAAAGATTTAAAATTTTTAAGACTTGAATTTCTGATATGGTAAATATCAGGGGCTGTACCTCACATAAGCAAAACAGAGGGATGCGAAGACCAAAACCCTCGAGAATTCCTATCCTATCCTGAGTTCTCTGCTCTTCTCCTCACGGATAACTGCCAGTATATGTTTCTTTTCCTCTTGAGTTCTTCGCCTGTTTCATATGTACATGTATGTGGTAGAATTTTCTGGAACCAGTCTTCTTTTTCCCAGCCCTCTGTAGTGTACCAAATTTGTTCTTAATGTACCATATCTGTTCTTATTGCTGCGTGTCTAAACCACACTGAGGCTACACGTTTTGGACAATTGTTTTATATTCTCTTTTCCCCCCTTAATCATTGGCCTCTAGACATCTCCAGAATACCAGAAACTGCAGGATTCCAGTTCTTGTTATGAGTCTCTTGCTCTCCATCTCGGCAGGAAAAGGAAGGAAGCAGAATACACCCTGGGTTTCTGGAAGACCTTTCCTGGGAAGATGACGGTAAACCATGCCAATTGTTGCTATCCCAGCCAACAGCAGGCGTACCCATAATAGCTGCCATAATTTTCTCGGTCCCTCGCTTGTTTGTGGTAAGAATGCTTTAATGACCCCTTTTCTAAGGGTGATCTAAGGACCACAGCAGTGGGGGCTCTAATTACCAACACCTTCCTTCGTTGCTAGGAACCCTTTCTCCGTATGTCTCTCCTTCTTTTGTTTGTTCCTGTCTTTTTATTTTCCTTTGAGCCCTGATTTTATGAGATATTTGGATCCCATCTGAATTTAGGTTTAACACCAAGCTAACCCATGACCAACAAATTCTCCTACATGTGATTTGTATCTTTTTCATTTTCTCTTGGCGTAAAATAATTTTGGTACTTTGATTTTGTATTTGTTTTTAATCCCAGGATTCCTTGAGGAAGCCAGAGCGTCGACTGCTGTGTGAGAGCAGTAACCGGGCCCTGTCTCTGCAGCATGCTGGGAGGTTTTCTGTGAACTGGTTCATTCTCTTTAATGATGCCCTAGTCCACGCCCAGGTAGGCTGGATTCCCAACCTTAAAAGAGGCCCTGGAAAGTACAGTACTATTAGTAATTAATCATACTATCAGTTTATTTTATAAGCTATTGTGATTTCACTGAAACTCTTGAGTAAAAGAGAATGTTTAGCTTGCTTTTGTAATACAGGCCAGATTTCAGGGAGGTTTTTTAGTTTCCAGCTTGAAAATGAGTGTCAGCCATGTGCAGGGGTCCTTGCAGCAGACGTGGCAAGACCACTGGGCTTAGTTATGTTATGGGACTCTGTGTCTTGGGTGGACTTAACCATTTGAAAGGGATTCTGCAGCAGGGACCCCAGGGCCCACATGGGCTTTCTCAGATGTGTCTCCATGTTCTTTGTTTCAGTTCTCCACACACCATGTTTTCCCTTTGGCCACACTGTGGGCAGAGCCACTTTCTGAAGAAGCTGGTGGTGTGTAAGTGTCCCCCCAGCCTCATTCCCTTCCTCTGTTACTTACTCAGGTTGTTTCCTTAGATGCGAATAAAAGCTCAGGAGACCTCCCCATTCTGCACAAGAAGGCTCACCCTCCCAGCAGGTAGATAGTGAGTGGCCTGCCGTGAAGATCATGAGGAATCATGATACGTGGTGGCAGGGTTTCGCCTTTGTTCTCATCCCCATCGTTTAACCCACAGAAGTAACTGTGTCCTTTCCCACAGTGGGAACCAAACCCAGGGCATGAATATATTTATGTTTAATTGACTTCTGATCCCTTTGAAATAAAAAAGTTGCGTTTCATATTTGAGGATTGATTTGTAATGACAGGTTGTCATACCTGCTGGCCTTTATCCTTGTGCACATTTTAGGAATGGCCTAAAGATAACTACACCTGAGGAGCAGTTCACTCTCATTTCCTCAACACCCCAGGAAAAGGTTAGTCCATCATGGTGTTTCTTTTCCATCTTTGGCCTGGCTGTTTTTGTCTCTTATGGTAGTAAGGAAGAAATAAAAATTGTTCTTGCTTGCCTCATGATCCATAATTATGCCTGATAAATCCTCATTAAACCAAGACTGTAAATTTTGTTGCTGTTTTAATGGAACAATTTAAAACATAAAGCGGTGAATTTCAAGAGCCAATCAGTATTACTCAGTAAGGAGAGTGCTAGGAGTCAGAAAATTTTTCACACCAAGGAAAGCTAGCAAGTTTTAAAGCAGTGCTTGATGAGCCGTTGCCTTAAGCTTGTTGACGTTTGCTTTTTGCTCCTAGACAAAGTGGCTCCGGGCTGTAAGCCAAGCTGTGGATCAGGCTTTAAGGGGGACGTCTGATCTTCCACCGTATGGAAGTGGCAGCAGTATTCAGAGGCAGGAACCGCCCATTTCACGCAGTGCCAAATACACTTTCTACAAGGATCCTCGCCTAAAGGAGGCAACCTATGATGGACGCTGGCTTTCAGGGAAGCCTCATGGCAGGTAAAAGTGTTTATGATTTGATGTATGCCCGGAGTCAGGGTGGTAGTCTAATTACCAGAAAAGTACTGACATGTATTATTCTTTGCTTATGCATTCCAGAGGGGTTTTGAAGTGGCCAGATGGAAAGATGTATTCTGGCATGTTCAAGAATGGCTTGGAAGATGGGTAAGAACATTGTGAACATGAGTGTAAAGTCAACTACAGTCTTAAATTTTGTTATTTTGTGTTTAGAGTTATTTTTAGGACAGTAGAAGTTCGTTTTGTGTTTTTGGAAATGGATTAGGGCTGCTAATGCACATGTATGAACATGAAGAGAGCTAGGAATCCAGGGTGTAGCCTTGATTTACCTAGAATGAATCATTTACCTTGACAGCTATGTGCCCTCAAGTTACACAGCTTCCATCTGTTGACATGGGACTGTGTTTTCTATCCATTTCTCAGCTGTGAAGACTGAGAACCTTGAGTAATGTTGATTTTGAGACTGTTGAGATAGAAGTGCCCCCTTTATGCAAAGGACGTAGAGGAATTTTTCTTTCAGTAGTTTTAATTCTCATCTTTAATTTCTGTGATCTGTTGAAGGGGAAATCTTCTAAATGATATAGTACCCTAATGATGCTCAAATGACATTATTTTTATATAAACTTATGTTTTTAACACTATAAATATATTTACATGATAAATGTATGGCAGTGAAGTATTTTGTATCATGTTAAAGAACTGATTTGTTTTACTGTATCAAAAGATTATCATCTAAATTGGGTAGGTGATTTTTGTGTGTGTGATTATATAAATTTTTATGATGTCTTTAAATCTCCATTTAATAGAGTTTCAGAATGCGAAGAGACTTGAGATAATCTGATTTACCCCCCTTATTACACAGATGAGGGAGCTGGGTACCTGGACTTACCCAAGGTGATGCAGCTAATTAGTGGCAGAGATAGGCCTAGGCCACAGGTTTTCTGTTTTTCACTGGACTTGGGATAAAACACCTAACTGCTCTGAGTAGTAGTGTGGATGTGCCGCTCCTCTGAGACTTGCCAGATAGCTTAGGTAATAGATAACAGCTTAAACCAAGACCCCATTTACCCCTTTCCTCCTCTAGGTATCAATAGATCTTTTCTCTGTTCCCGTTATCTTTACCAATGTATATATACACAAGGTGAGTATGTCATAAATGCATCTTAAGATGTTTTTATTCTCCTTGGCAGGTATGGAGAATACAGAATCCCAAACAAAGCACTGAACAAAGAAGACCATTATGTGGGCCATTGGAAAGAAGGAAAAATGTGTGGTCAAGGAGTCTATAGGTAATAGCATTAGAAAGGTTGCTGGACTTGTTGGTGTTGCTTTTTCAAAGAATCAGTTAAACCTAAATGTTTGTGTAGCCAGAGTTTCCAGGCAGTGCATTTGACTTATTCTTCTTATGATTAAAACTGTATAGAGTCTTCTTTTAAAGATCAACCTCTCATCTGTCACAAGATGAAAATATTAGGTTATTATTTAGTTCTTAACAAAACCGTGCAAATCCTGTAAACCATAACCTTCTCATAGAATCTCCTAAATATCTTGCTTGTAAATTTATCTTATATTTACTACATGACTCTAATATGGACAAAACCTGTCATTCTTTCAGAGATCACACATTATTTCATTTTACTGTAAGGGACTAACTACACATTTATCCCCATGTTAACACAAAATACTTCCCATGACATCTTCAACTTCTTAGACTCAGTCATTCAAAAATGAGAGTTTGGTGAAAAATAGTCATATAAACAAATAATTACAGCTACCAGTGAGACATGAGTATAATTTTGAATTTCCTAAACTTTGTAAAAATGAGCATCAGAATTCAATGTGCTTGTGATCTTTATCCATTCTTTCTAACCACAGTTATGCCTCTGGTGAAGTGTTTGAAGGCTGTTTTCAAGATAACATGCGTCATGGTCATGGTCTCCTACGAAGTGGAAAGTTGACTTCCTCTTCTCCCAGTATGTTCATTGGCCAGTGGGTGATGGATAAGAAAGCAGGATATGGTGTCTTTGATGATATCACTAGGTACAGTATTCTGCTTCTGATCTTAACAGTTTTAGTGTGAGAGGATGAGGTTCCTATACTTCTCCAAAAACTGATGATTTTTATGAAGCCTGAGAGCCTTAATTTGGCAATACTGTGAACATTTTTAAAGAAGACAGAGTTGTCAGGCGTCATTTTATGCATTTGCTTGTGAGCCAAACAACTAGTTACTTTTTTATAAGATCAGGATCATTCTAAATTAACATCAGTACCATTTTCCTTAAAGCTTCACACATAACAAACTTTTAGTGTCTCAGAGAGGCTGCCAAATCTTTGACTACATTATACAAAGAGAAACCTTTAATGCAGTCAGTAGGTAATAGGAATAAAAAGTTAGGGGAATCAATGGAAATTCCCTTTTGGGGTCATAGAATAGTATGTAAACCCCTTTCTGCACAGGTCTTTCTATCAGGTCAGAGACTTGTTACCATGCCAGCAACTCAGGAATCAAGCTTGGTTAAATTCAGTTACCTAAACTCTGGGGAGGAATATTGTTCTTTTGCCTCTGTGTTTGGTTTGGCCTGATTTGCTTTTGGACTAAGTATATACTCTTCCCTCATATTATTGTCATAATGTGGGATTTTAATATTTTTGCTGTTATCACTAAAATCCATGATTATTTAACAGGCAGTTTGTACTAATTTTGTTTTTTATTTCTTTAGTGGAGATTAGTAAGATTTCTCTGAGTTTGAATAAGTGAAGAATGAGAATGTCTTTTATGATAAACCCTATTTCTTTTAAGTTAGTAAACTTTTGGGTAAGAAAAAATTGTGCATGGGTTTGAGCCTACCTTTTGAGTGACATTATTTAGAGTTCAATTCTTGGAATTAATTAAATATTTTAAAATTATCGAGGAAGTACTGGAAGTATATACGGATCTATGTCTGGTAAATTATAATGTAAAATTCCCGAGGGAACATTGCTCTGAGTAGGATATGTTTTACAGTCATGTTGTCCCATGTTTGAGGAGACGGTGTTAACCACTTTAACTAGAGAAATGGAACAGATACCAACCTAGGGGTGATGCTTGGCATGTCCTATGTGATGATTGTGTTTCCCCACCTCATCATCATCATCATCACTGATTTTTTATTTCATTTCTTTCTTTTTTTTTTTTTTCCTATTTCTTTGCAGAGGCGAGAAGTATATGGGAATATGGCAAGATGATGTATGTCAAGGAAATGGTGTGGTAGTTACCCAGTTTGGATTGTACTATGAAGGCAACTTCCACCTTAATAAAATGACAGTGAGTGGAGTATTCTGCATATAGTTACCATTGACTTTTTAAAACTCCTATGTCCATAACTTTTTAAATCATCTTTTTATTAATGTTCTGCCTTTGCTAGTACTATTTTTCTTGTCTTTTAAGATTATGTCAGGCTGTGGGGGATGTGACTGCAGGTATCCTAAGTTACTTTGCATTTTATGTGTTGTGATTTTTGATTTGTTTCTTCACATAGGGAAATGGAGTTTTACTTTCTGAAGATGATACTATCTATGAAGGAGAATTTTCAGATGATTGGACCCTGAGTGGAAAGGTTGGAAACTTCTTTCTCTCTTGGGATAATCTTTTACTAATTTTTTCTTGACCTTAAAAAAAAATCTAACCTATAATAAAATTCACCTGTTTTAAGTTGTACATTTCAGTGGTTTTTAGTAAATACGCAGAGTTGTACAACCATTACCACCATCCAATTTGAAATCATTTCCATCACCATCTCCTGCCCATACCTCCAGTCTGAGATAACCTCTGATGGACTTTATAACTATAGATTTGCCCTTTCAGATCTTTTCATATAATTGGAATCATACAACAAGTATTCTCTTCTGTGTGGCTTCTCACACTTACTGTGTTTTTGAGGTTTTTACATATTGTGGCATTTGCAGTACTTTATTCCTTTTTGTTGCTGAATAAAAGCCGCATTTTGTTTATCCCTTCACCAGTTGATGGGCATTGGATTATTTCCAACTTTAGACTGTTTCCAACTTTCGGCTACTGTGTATGAGGAAGTTGACTACAACTTCTTTTCTTCTTTTTTTAATTGAAGTATGGTTGATTTACAGTATTGTGTTAGTTTCAGGTGTACAGCATAGTGACTCAGTATTTTTGCAGATTATACCCATTATAGGTTATTACAAGATAATGGGTATAATTTCATGTGCTATACAGTATATCCTTATTGCTTATCTATTTTATATGTAGTAGTTTGTATTTGTTAATCCCATACCCCTAGTTTGTCCTTACACCATCTGCTCCCCTTTGGTAACCACAAGTTTGTTTTCTGTATCTCTGAATCTGTTTCTCATTTACAACTTCTTGTGCGAACATATGTTTTCATTTCTCTTGGGTGGATACCTAGGAGTACAATTGCTGGCTTGTATGGAAAATTGATGTTTAACATATTAGGAAACTACCAAAGTGTTTGCCAAAGTGTCTGCATCATTTTACATTCCCACTGTCAATGTATGATGATTCTAATTTATTCACATCTTTGCCAATACTTTTTATTTTCTTTTTTTCCTCTTTTGTCATTCTAGTGGTTGTGAACTGATATGGTTTTAATTGACATTTCCCTAATGACTAATAAACTCATTATAGAGCATATCTTCATGTACTTAACTAGTGACAGATCTGTCTTCTTTGGTGAAATGTATATTCAAATATTTTGACATTTTAAGAATTTGCTTGTTTATAGTCATTAAATTTCAAGGAATTCCTTGTATAGTCAGGATACAAGTTCTTTATCAAATATAGGATTCACAAATATTTTCTTATAGTCTGTGGCTTGTCTTTTTGTTTTCTTAATACTGCCTTTGAAATACAAAAGTGTTTTTAATTTTAATGAAGTCCAGTTTATCAAAAAAACTTTATGAATCATGCTTTTGATGTCATATCTAAGAAATCTTTGCCTAACTCAAGGTCACTAAGATTTTCTTCTGTGTTTTCTTCAAAAAGTTTTATAATTTTAGCTCTTATGTTTAGGTCTATGATTCATTTTGAGGTAATTTGTGTATGATGTGAATTAAAAGTCTAAATTGATCTTTTTGCATGTGGGTATCCAATTGCCCCAGCAAGTTTTCCCGCTGAATTTTCTTGACACCTTTACTGAAATTAATTCGCTATAAAATGTATTTATTTTTGGACTCTGAATTACATTCCATTGATCTACATGTCTCTCCTTATGCCAGTACCATGCTGTCTTGATTAGTATAGATTTGTGAAATCAGAAAATGTTAAGTTTTCCAACTTTGTTCTTTTTAATAATAATTGTGGGTATTCTGGATCCTTTGTCCTTCCACATAAGTTTTAGGACTGGCTTATCAAAATCTGCAGTAAAGCCTGCTGAGATTTTGATAGGGATTATGTTGACTCTTTAGATCAATTTGGGAAGAATTACCATCTTAATATTGAGTCTTCCAGTCCATGAATGTGGAATGTCTCTCCCTTTATTTAGATCTTAATTTCTCTCAGCAATGTTTTGTAGTTTTCAATGTGCATCTCTTGGATATCTTTGGTTAAATTTATTCCTAACCATTCTTTTTTTTTAAGAACTTTTATTGAGATACAGTTAGACAATAAACTGCATATATTTAGAGTGTACAATTTGGTATCCCAATCTCCCAATTCATTCCCCCCCAACCCTCCCCACTGTCCCAACTTGGTGTCCGTATGTTTGTTCTCTACATCTGTGTCTCTATTTCTGCCTTGCAAACCGGTTGATTTGTACCATTTTTCTATAGTCCACATATATGTGTTAATATATGATATTTGTTTTTCTCTTTCTGACTCACTTCACTCTGTATGACAGTCTCTGGGTCCATCCCTCTCTCTACAAATGTCCCAGTTTCATTGCTTTTTACAGCTGAGTAGTATTCCATTGTATATATATGTACCACATCTTTTTTATGCATTCATCTGTTGATGGACATTTAGGTTGCTTCCATGTCCTGGCTATTGTAAATAGTGCTGCAGTGAAGATTGGTGTGCATGTGTCTTTTTGAATTATGGTGCCCTCTGGGTATATGCCCAGCAGTGGGATTGCTGGGTCATATGGTAGTTCTATTTTTAGTTTTTCAAGGAACCTCCATACTGTTCTCCATAGTGGCTGTATCAATTTACATTCCCACCAACAGTGCAAGAGCGTTCCCTTTTCTCCACACCCTCTCCAGCATTTATCATTTGTAGATTTTCTGATGATGCCCATTCTAACCGGTGTGAGGTGATACCTCATTGTAGTTTTGATTTGCATTTCTCTAATAATTAGTGATGTTGAGCAACTTTCCATGTGCCCCTTGGTCATCCGTATGTCTTCTTTGGAGAAATGCCTATTTAGGTCTTCTGCCCATTTTTTAATTGGGTTGTTGGTTTTTTTGATATTGAGCTTCATGAACTGTTTATATATTTTGGAGATTAATTCTTTGTTGATTCGTTTGTAAATACTTTCTCCCATTCTGAGGGTTGTCTTTTCATCTTGCTTATAGTTTCCTTTGCTGTGCAGAAGCTTTTAAGTTTCATTAGGTCCCACTTATTTATTTTTGTTTTTATTTCCATTACTCTAGGGGTTGGATCAAAAAAGATCTTGCTGTTATTTACGTCAGAGTGTTGTTCCTATGTTTTCCTCTAGGAGTTTTGTAGTGTCTGGCCTTACATTTAGGTCTTTAATCCATTTGGAGTTTATTTTTGTGTATGGTGTTAAGGAGTGTTCTAATTTCATTCTTTTCCATGTAGCTGTCTAGTTTTCCCAGCACCACTTATTGAAGAGGATGCCTTTTCTCCATTGTATATCCTTGCTTTCTTTGTCATAGATTAGTTGACCATAGTTTATCTCTGGGCTTTCTATCCTGTTCCATTGATCTATATTTCTGTTTTTGTGCCAGTACCATACTGTCTTGATCACTGTAGCCTTGTAGTATAGCCTGAAGTCAGGGAGCCTGATTCCACCAACTCCGTCTTTCCTTCTCAAGATTGCTTTGGCTATTCAGGGTCTTTTGCGTTTTCATACAAGTGGTAAAATTTCTTGTTCCAGTTCTGTGAAAAACGCCATTGGTAATTTGATAGGGATTGCATTGAATCTGTAAATTGCTTTGGGTAGTACAGTCATTTTCACTATGTTGATTCTTCCAGTCCAGGAATATGGTATGTCTCTCCATCTGTTTGTGTCGTCTTTGATTTCTTTCATTAGTGTCTTATAGTTTTCTGAATACAGGTCTTTTAGCTCCTTGGTTAGATTTATTCCTAGGTATTTTATTCTTTTTGTTGCAATGGTGAATGGGATTATTTCCTTAATTTCTCTTTCTGATCTTTCCTTGTTAGTGTATAGAAATGCAAGAGATTTCTGTGTGTTAATTTTGTATCCTGCATCTTTACCGAATTCATTGATTAGCTCAAGTAGTTTTCTGGTGACATCTTTAGGATTTTCTGTGTATAGTATCATGTCATTTGCGAACAGTGACAGTTTTACTTCTTTTCCAATTTGGATTCCTTTGATTTCTTTTTCTTCTCTGATTGCTGTGGCAAGGACTTCCAAAACTATGTTGAATAGTAGTGGTGAGAGTGGACATCCTTGTCTTGTTCCTGATCTTAGAGGAAATGCTTTCAGTTTTTCACCGTTGAGAATGATGTTTGCTGTGGGGTTGTCGTATATGGCTTTTATTATGTTGAGGTAGTTTCCCTCTATGCCCACCTTCTGGAGAGTTTTTATCATAAATGGGTGTTGAATTTTGTCAAAAGCTTTTTCTGTATCTATGGAGATGATCATGTGGTTTTTATCCTTCAATTTGTTAATATGGTGTATCACATTGATTGATTTGCATATATTGAAGAATCCTTGCATTCCAGGGATAAACCCCACTTGATCATGGTGTATGATCCTTTTAATGTGTTGTTGGATTCTGTTGGCTAGTATTTTGTTGAGGATTTTTGCATCAAAATTCATCAATGATACTGGTCTGCAATTTTCTTTTTTTGTAGTATCTTTGTCTGGTTTTGGTATCAGGGTGATGGTGGCCTCGTAAAATGAGTTTGGGAGTGTTCCTTCCTCTGCAATTTTTTGGAAGAGTTTGAGAAGGATGGGTGTTAGCTTTTCTCTAAATGTTTGATAAAATTCACCTGTGAATCCATCTGGTCCTGGACTTTTCTTTGTTGGAAGATTTTAATCACAGTTTCAATTTAATTACGTGTGATTGTTCTGTTCATATTTTCTGTGTCTTCCTGATTCAGTCTTGGAAGGTTATACCTTTCTAAGAATCTGTCCATTTCATCCAGGTTGTCCATTTTATTGGCATACAGTTGCTTGTAGTAGTCTCTTACAGTGCTTTTTATTTCTGCGGTGTCTGTTGTAACTTCTCCTGTTTCATTTCTAATTTTATTGATTTGAGTCCTCTCCCTCTTTTTCTTGATGAGTCTTGCTAGAGGTTTATCGATTTTATTTATCTTCTCAAAGAACCAGCTTTTAGTTTTATTGATTTTTGCTATTATTTTCTTTGTTTCTATTTCATTTATTTCTGCTCTGATCTTTATGATTTCTCTCTGTCTACTAATTTTGGGTTTTGTTTGCTCTTCTTCCTCTAGTTTCTTTAGGTGTAAGGTTAGATTGTTTATTTGGGATTTTTCTTGTTTCTTGAAGTAGGATTGTATTGCTATAAACTTCCCTCTTAGAACTGCCTTTGCTGCATCCCATAGGTTTTGGATCATTGTGTTTTCATTGTCATTTGTCTCTAGGTATTTTTTGATTTCCTCTTTGATTTCTTCAGTGATCTCTTGGTTATTTAGTAGCATATTGTTTAGCCTCCATGTGTTTGTGTTTTTTACAGTTTTTTTCCTGTGATTGATTTCTAATCTCATAGTGTTGTGGTCGGAAAAGATGCTTGATACGATTTCAATTTTCTTGAATTTACCAAGGCTTGACCCAATATGTGATCTATCCTGGAGAATGTTCCATGTGCACTTGAGAAGAAAATGTAATCTGCTGTTTTTGGATGGAATGTCCTATAGATATCTATTAAATCCAGCTGATTTATTGTGTCATTTAAAGCTTGTGTTTCCTTATTAATTTTCTGTGTGGATGATCTGTCCATTGGTGTAAGTGGGCTTTTAAAGTTCCCCACTATTTTTGTGTTACTGTTGATTTCCTCTTTCATAGTTGTTAGCATTTGCCTTATGTATGGAGGTGCTCCTATATTGGGGGCATATATATTTATAATGGTTATCTCTTCTTCTTGGGTTGATCCCTTGATCATAATGTAGTGTCCTTTCTTGTCTCTTGTAACATTTTTTATTTTAAAGTCTATTTTATCTGATATGAGTATTGCTACTCCAGCTTTCTTTTGATTTCCATTTGCATGGAATATCTTTTTCCATCCCCTCACTTTCAGTCTGAATGTGTCCCTTGGTCTGAAGTGGGTGTCTTGTAGACAGCATATATATGGGTCTTGTTTTTGTATCCATTCAGCCAGTCTGTGTCTTTTGGTTGGTGCATTTAGTCCATTTACGTTCAAGGTAGTTATCGAGATGTATGTTCCTATTACCATTTTCTTAATTGTTTTGTTTTTGTTTTTGTAGGTCCTTTTCTTCTCTTATGTTTCCCGCTTAGAGAAGTTCCTTTAGCGTTTGTTGTGGGGCTGGTTTGGTGGTGCTGAATTCTCTTAGCTGTTGCTTGTCTGTAAAGCTTTTAATTTTTCTGGGAAATCTGAATGAGATCCTTGCTGGGTGGAGTATTCTTGGATGTAGTTTCTTCCCTTTCATCACTTTAAATATATCGTGCCACTCCCTTCTGGCCTGCAGAGTTTCTGCTGAGAAATCAGCTCTTAACCTTATGGGAGTTCCCTTGTACGTTATTTGTTGTTTTTCCCTTGTTGCTTTTAGTAACTTTTCTCTGTCTTTAATTTTTGCCAATTTGACTACTATATGTCTTGGCGTGTTTCTCCTTGGGTTTATCCTGCCTGGGACTCTCTGTGCTTCCTGGACTTGGGTAGCTATTTCCTTTCCCATGTTAGGGAAGTTTTCAACTATAATCTCTTCCAATATTTTCTCGGGTCCTTTATCTCTCTCTTCTCCTTCTGGGACTCCTATAAGGTGAATGTTGGTGCTTTTAACATTGTTCCAGAGGTCTCTTAGGCTGTCTTCAGTTCTTTTCATTCTTTTTTCTTTATTCTTTTCTGCATCAGTGATTATCACCATTCTGTCTTCCAGGCCACTTATTCACCTTTCTGCCTCAGTTAATCTGCTGTTGGTTCCTTCTAGTGTATTTTTCATTTCAGTTATTGTGTTGTGTATCTCTGTTTGTTTGCTCTTTAATTCTTCTAGGTCTTTGGTAAACTTTTCTTGCGACTTTATGATCTTTGCATCCAGTCTTTTTTCAAAGTTCTGGATCATCTTCACTATCCTTATTCTGAATTCTTTTTCTGGAAGGGTGCCTATCTCCTCTTCATTTAGTTGTTTTTCTGGTGTTTTATCTTGTCCCTTCATCTGGTACAAAGTCTTTTGCCTTTTCATTTTCTCTATCTTTCTGTGGCTGTGGTTTTCAGTTCCACAAGATGATATACTGCTTGAAACTGCTGTCTGCCCTCTTGTGCAGGAAGCTATCTAGGAGGCTTGTGTATGCTTCCTGATGGGAGGGACTGATGGTGGGTAGGGCTGGGTGGGTGGAGCTCAGTAAGACTCTAATCTTCTTTGGTGGGTGGAGCTCAGTGACACTTTAATCTGCTTGTCTGCCAATGGGTGGGGCTGTGTTCCCACCTTGTTGGTTGTTTGGCCTGAGGCTACCCAGCACTGGAGCTTACAGGCTCTTTGGTGGGGCTAATGGCAGACTCTGGGAGGGCTCATGCCAATGAGCACTTCCCAGAACCCCTGCTGCCAGTGCCCCTGTCTCCTCGGTGAGCCACAGCTGCCCCCCACCTCTGCAGGTAACCCTCCAACACCAGCAGGTAGGTCTGGTTCAGTCTCCTATGGGGTCACTGCTCCATCCCCCTGGTCCTGGTGAGCACACTTTTTTGCATGCCCTCCAAGAGTGGAATCTCTGTTTCCCCCAGTTCTGTGGCGGTCCTGCAGTCAAATCCCACTGGCTTTCAAAGTCTGATTCTCTGGGGATTCCTCCCGTTGCTGGACTCCCAGGTTGGGAAGCGTGACGTGGGGCTCAGAACCCTCACTTTAGTGGGTGGACTTCTGCGGTATAACTGTTCTCCAGCTTGTGAGTCACCCACCCAGCATTTATGGGATTTGATTTTCACGCAATTGTGCCCCTCCTACCATCTCATTGCGGCTTCTCCTTTGTCTCTGGATGGGGGGTGTCTTTTTTGGTGAGTTCCAATGTCTTTCTGTCGATGATTGTTCGGCAGTTAGTTGTAATTCCAGTGCTCTTGCAAGAGGGAGTGAGCGCATGTCCTATTCCGCCATCTTGATCCCTCCTAACCATTCTTTTTGATGCTATTATAGAGGGAATTGTTTGCTTAATTCTATTTTTGGGTTGTTCATTGCTGTTATATAAAAATACAGTTGATTTTTTTGTTTTGTTCTTGTATCCTTAAACCTTGCTGAATACATGTTTTAGTTCTAGTAGGATTTTTTTATGGATTTCTTAGGATTTCTTGCATACAGGATCATCTTGTCTACAAATAAAGACAGTTTTACTTCTTTTGCAATCCGGAAGGCTTTTTTTTTTTTTTTTTTTGTCTGACTGCACTGCCTAAACTCTGCAGTAGAATGTTGAATAGAAGTGGTAAGATGGACATCCTTGCCTTTCCCCCTGTTTTAGGGGAAAAGCATTAAATCTTTCACCATCAAGAATAATGTTAGCTAAAGGTTTTTCATAGGTTCATCAGATTGAGATAGTTCCCTTCTCTTCCTAGTTTCTTGAGAGTGTTTATTATGAACAGGTTTTAGATTTTGTTAAACGGCTTTTTCTGTGTCTATTGAGATGATTATGTAGTTTTTGTCCTTTATGCTATTAATATAGCATATTATATTAGCTGCTTTTCTGATGTTAAAGCAAACTTGCTTTCCTCGGATAAATCATGCTTGGTCATAGCATATAATCGTTTTTGTGTATTGCTAGAATTAATGCTAATATTTTGGTGAAAGTTTTTACACTTATATTTGGATATTATATTTAGGCTTATAGTTTTCCTTTTTCATAATGTCTGTCTTTGGTATTGAGGTAACACTGGCCTCATAGAATGAGTTGGGAAGAGTTCCCTCCTTCTCCATTTTCTGAAAGAATTTGTGAAGCCTTGATGTTATTATTTCTTCTTTGAATGTTTTAGAGAGTTCACCAGTGAAATCATCTGGGCCTGAGCATTATTTTGTGAGAAGATTTTAAATTTCTATTTCAATTTCCTTATTTCTAATTGGTCTATTCAGGCTTTCCATTTCTTCTTAAGTCAGTTTTGGTTATTTGTTCCTTTTAAGGAATTATTCTGTTTCATCCGAATTACCTAATTTATTGGCATAAAGTTGATCTCTTATTATTCCCTTCTAACCTTTTTAATTTTTGTAAGATTGGTATAATATCTTGTTTCTTGATTTTGTAATTTTATGTCTTCTCTCTTTTTATTTTTCTTGATCTAGTTAAGTGTTTGTCTTTTTTTCTTGATCAGTCTAATTAAGTGCCTGTCAAGTGTATATCTTTTTGAAGAAGCAGCTTTTGGTTTCATTCATTTTTTTTCTGTTTGTTTTCTATCTCCCTGATTTTTGCTCTAATATTTTTTTTTGCACCACTGCATTTACTTTTTTTTTAAAAGAACTTTCATTGAGATATAATTGACATACAATGAATTTCATGTATTTAAAGCGTACAATTTGATATTTTTTTCTTTTTTTATTATTATTATTTTTTAATTTAATTAATTTATTTATTTTTTGGGGGGGTACATCAAGTTCAGTCATCTGTTTTTATACACATATCCCCGTATTCCCTCCCTTCCTTGACTCCCCGCCCCCTCGAGTCCCCCCCACCCTCCCCGCCCCAGTCCTCTAAGGCATCTTCCATCCTCGAGTTGGACTCCCTTTGTTATACAACAACTTCCCACTGACTATCTGTTTTACAGTTGGTAGTATATATATGTCTGTGCTACTCTCTCGCTTCGTCTCAGCTTCCCCTTCACCCCCTTCCCCCTCCCAAACCTCGAGTTCTCCAGTCCATTCTCTGTATCTGCGTCCTTGTTCTTGTCACTGAGTTCATCAGTACCATTTTTAGATTCCGTATATGTGAGTTAGCATACAATATTTGTCTTTCTCTTTCTGACTTCCTTCACTCTGTATGACAGACTGTAGTTCTATCCACCTCATTACATGTAGCTCTATCTCATCCCTTTTTATAGCTGAGTAATATTCCATTGTATATATATACCACATCTTCTTTATCCATTCATTTGTTGATGGGCATTTAGGTTGCTTCCATGTCCTGGCTATTGTAAATAGTGCTGCAATAAACAGTATGGTACAAGTTTCTTTTGGGATTATGGTTTTCTTTGGGTATATGCCCAGTAGTGGGATGACTGGATCATATGGTAGTTCTATTTGTAGTTTTTTAAGGAACCTCCAAATTATTTTCCATAGTGGCTGTACCAACTTACAGTCCCACCAACAGTGCAGGAGAGTTCCCTTTTCTCCACACCCTCTCCAACATTTGTTGTTTCCAGATTTTGTGATGATGGCCATTCTGATCGGTGTGAGGTGATACCTCATTGTGGCTTTGACTTGCATTTCTCTGATGATTAGTGATGTTGAGCATCTTTTCATGTGTGTGTTGGCCATCTGTATGTCTTCTTTGGAGAAATGTCTATTTAGGTCTTCCGCCCATTTGTGGATTGGGTTATTTGCTTTTTTGGTATTAAGCTTCATGAGCTGCTTGTACATTTTGGAGGTTAATCCTTTGTCTGTTGTTTCATAGGCAATTATTTTTTCCCATTCTGAGGGTTGCCTTCTAGTCTTGTTTATGGTTTCTTTAACTGTGCAAAAGCTTTTAAGTTTCATGAGGTCCCATTTGTTTCTTCTTGATTTTATTTCCATAATTCTAGGAGGTGGGTCAAAAAGGATCTTGCTTTGAGGATGTCATAGTGTTCTGCCTATGTTTTCCTCTAGGAGTTTTATAGTGTCTGGCCTTACATGGAGGTCTTTAATCCATTTGGAGTTTATTTTTGTGTATGGTGTTAGGAAGTGTTCTAATTTCATTCTTTGAAATGTTGCTGTCCAATGTTCCCTGCACCACTTATTGAAGAGGCTGTCTTTTTTCCATTGTATATTCATGCCTCCTTTGTCAAAGATAAGGTGCCCATATGTGTTTGGGCTTACTTCTGAGTTCTCTATTCTATTCCATTGATCTTCCTTTCTATTTTTGTGCCAGTACCATACTGTCTTGATCACTATGGCCTTGTAGTACAGTTTGAAGTCAGGAAGCCTGATTCTACCAACTCCATTTTTCCTTCTCAAGATGGCTTTGGTTATTCGGGGTCTTTTGCGTTTCCATACAAATCGTAAGATTTCTTGCTCTAGTTCTGTGAAAAATGCCATTGGTAATTTGATCGGGATTGCATTGAATCTTTAAATTGCTTTGGGTAGTACAGTCATTTTCACTATGTTGATTCTTCCAGTCCAGGAACATGGTATGTCCCTCCATCTGTTTGTGTCGTCTTTGATTTCTTTCATTAGTGTCTTATAGTTTTCTGAATACAGGTCTTTTAGCTCCTTGGTTAGATTTATTCCTAGGTATTTTATTCTTTTTGTTGCAATGGTGAATGGGATTATTTCCTTAATTTCTCTTTCTGATCTTTCCTTGTTAGTGTATAGAAATGCAAGAGATTTCTGTGTGTTAATTTTGTATCCTGCATCTTTACCAAATTCATTGATTAGCTCAAGTAGTTTTCTGGTGGCATCTTTAGGATTTTCTGTGTATAGTATCATGTCATTTGCGAACAGTGACAGTTTTACTTCTTTTCCAATTTGGATTCCTTTGATTTCTTTTTCTTCTCTGATTGCTGTGGCAAGGACTTCCAAAACTATGTTGAATAGTAGTGGTGAGAGTGGACACCCTTGTCTTGTTCCTGTTCTTAGAGGGAATTCTTCCAGTTTTTCCCCATTGAGAATGAGGTTGGCTTTTGGTTTTTCATATATGGCTTTTATTATGTTGAGGTAATTTCCTTCTATGCCCATTTTCTGGAGAGCTTTTATCATAAATGGATGTTGAACTTTGTCAAAAGCTTTTTCTGTATCTATGGAGATGATCATGTGGTTTTTATCCTTCAATTTGTTGATATGATGTATCACGTTGATTGATTTGCTTATATTGAAGAATCCTTGCATCCCAGGGATAAACCCCACTTGATCATGGTATATGATTTTTTTAATGTGCTGTTGGAGTCTGTTAGCTAGTATTTTGTTGAGGATTTTTGTATCTATATTCATCAGTGATATTGGTCTGTAGTTTTCTTTTTTTGTAGTATCTTTGCCTCGTTTTGGTATCAGGGTGATGGTAGCCTCGTAGAATGAGTTTGGGAGTGTTCCTCCTTCTGCAATATTTTGGAAGCGTTTGAGAAGGATAGGTGTTAGCTCCTCCCGAAATGTTTGATAGAATTCGCCCGTGAACCCATCTGGTCCTGGGCTTTTGTTTGTTGGGAGATTTTTAATCACTGCCTCAATTTCTGTACTTGTGATTGGTCTGTTCATGGTTTCTATTTCTTCCTGGTTCAGTCTTGGAAGATTGTATTTTTCTAAGAATGTATCCATTTCTTCCAGGTTATCCAATTGATTGGCATATAGTTGCTTGTAGTAGTCTCTCATGATGTTTTGTATTTCTGAGGTGTCCGTTGTGACTTCTCCTTTTTCATTTCTAATTCTGTTGATTTGCATCTTCTCCCTTTTTTTCTTGATGAGTCTGGCTAATGGTTTATCAATTTTGTTAATCTTCTCAAAGAACCAGCTTTTATTTTTATTAATTTTTGCTATGGCTTCCTTCCTTTCTTTTTCATTTATTTCTGCTCTGATCTTTATGATTTCTTTCCTTCTGCTCACTGTGGGGTTTCTTTGTTCTTCTTTCTCTAGTTGTTTTAGGTGTAAGGTTAGGTTGTTTATTCGGTCATTTTCTTGTTTCTTAAGGTAGGACTGTATTGCTATAAACTTCCCTCTTAGAACTGCTTTTGCTGCATCCCATAGGTTTTGGGTTGTTGTGTTTTCATTGTCATTTGTTTCTAGATATTTTTTGATTTCCTCTTTGATTTCTGTAGTGATTTCTTGGTTGTTTAAGAGTGAATTGTTTAGCCTCCATGTGTTTGTATTTTTTGCAGTTTTTTCCCTGTAATTGATATCTAGTCTCATGGCGTTGTGGTCTGAGAAGATGCTTGATATGATTTCAATTTTCTTGAATTTGCTGAGGTTTGATTTGTGACCCAAGAGGTGATCTATCCTGGAAAATGTTCCGTGTGCACTTGAGAAGAAAGTGTAGTCTGTCGTTTTTGGATGGAATGTCCTATAAATATCAATTAAGTCGAGATGGTCTAATATGTCATTTAAAGCTTGTGTGTCTTTATTTATTTTCTGTTTGGATGATCTGTCCATTGATGTAAGTGGGGTGTTCAAGTCTCCCACTATTATTGTGTTCCTGTCGATGTCCCCTTTTATAGCTGTTAGCATTTGCCTTATGTATTGAGGTGCTCCTATATTGGGGGCATAGATATTTACCATTGTGATATGTTCTTCTTGAATGGATCCCTTGATCATTATGTAGTGTCCTTCCTTGTCTCTTTTAATAGTCTTTACTTTCAAGTCTAATTTGTCTGATATGAGTATTGCTACTCCAGCTTTCTTTTGACTTCCATTTGCATGGAATATCTTTTTCCATCCCTTTCCTTTCAGTCTATATGTATCCCTTGGTGTGAAGTGGGTTTCTTGTAGGCAGCATACAGAAGGATCTTGTTTTTGTATCCATTCAGCCAGTCTGTGTCTTTTGGTTGGAGCATTTAATCCATTTACATTTACAGTGATTATTGACATGTGTGTTCCAATTACCATTTTCTGAATTGTTTTGGGTTTGTATTTGTAGGTGTTTTCCTTTTCTTGTGTTTCCTACTTAGAGAAGTTCCTTTAGCATTTGTTGTAAGGCTGGTTTGGTGGTGCTGAATTCTCTTAACTTTTGCTTGTCTGGAAAGCTTTTGATTTCTCCCTCAAATGTGAATGAGATTCTTGCTGGGTAGAGTATTGTTGGCTGTAGGTTTCTCTCTTTCAGGACTTTCAGTATATCCTGCCATTCCCTTCTGGCCTGCAGAGTTTCTGTAGAGAGGTCAGCTGTTATCCTCATGGGTTTTCCCTTATATGTTGTTTGTTGCTTTTCTCTTGCTGCTTTTAATATTTTTTCTTTGTGTTTAATTGTCATTAGTTTGATTAATATGTGCCTTGGTGTATTTCTCCTTGGTTTTATTCTGTATGGGACTCTCTGTGCTTCTTGGACTTGGTTAATTATTTCTTTTCCCATGTTGGGGAAGTTTTCCACTATAACTCTTCAAATATTTTCTCAGACCCTTTCTTGTTTTCTTCTTCTGGGATGCCTATGATTCGAATGTTGGTACGCTTCATGTTATCACTGAGGTCTCTGAGACGGTCTTCTATTCTTTTTATTCTTTTTTCTTTTTCCTGCTCTGTGGCGTTTATTTCCCCCATTCTATCTTGCAACTCACTTATTCGTTCTTCTGCCTCAGTCATTCTGCTGGTTATAGCATCTAGAGTATTTTTAATTTCAGTTATTTTGTTATCCATTGCTGTTTGTTTTTCTGAGTTCTTATGAACTGTTTCTTGTACTTTCTCTATTTTGCTATCGAGATTTTGTATCATTTTTACTGTCATTACTCTGAATTCTTTTTCAGGCATTTTTCCTATTTCCTCCTCATTTACTTGGTCTTGTGGGGTTTTTTCCTGCTCCTTTGCCTGCATGGTGTTTCTTTGTTTCCTCATGGTTGTCCAGACTTTTGAGGTTGCTTGTGCTGGTGATAGAGGTGTTTATAGAAGATTGTCCAAGCCTCAGACTAATGTCCAAGTATTGGATTAAACAAATATTAAGTCTAGGAAACACATACATGTATAAGACACACAATTACTGAATCCATTAGGACATAAGGCTCTAGAAAGACCTGACAGAACCCCAGTGTGCTATCAGATATTCAAAGAGAAACCCAACAGAAATTGACAACTGAAACAGAACAAATCAGAGACAAAAGCAAAAGTGAACAAACAAACAAATAACACCTTACACATGCAAACATTAATCCAGGGAGATTTTGTAAGCTAGGATCAAATGTAGAAAAGAGCCAGAGTACCACCAGAGAGAATGGAGATTCTCAGAATGTAATTAGACAACTGTACTAAGAACTAAGATAAAGACAAAAACCTAATATTAAATACCAAGGCGGTGCGTCATCTGGAGAATAGAGCAAGGAGTCTGAGCAGATCGATAGTGTTGCTTATAAGTATGTTAAGATAAAATAAATTTAAAATGACTGAAAGAAAGGGGAACAGGAGAGCGTAATGTGGTTGGAAATATGCAAATAAAAAGAAAGGAATATAAGTGTATAAAAGGTAGGGATGAAGGAAAGTATGAGAGATATATTGTCCGTACTACCGAAAACTTAGCTGTTATGTCGGGCTCCTTGCGGTCCTTTCTGGTGTCCGAGGCCGTCTGCTGGTGTTCAGCTGGTTCTCTGTGGGAATTATTGCGTCCTTCGGTGCATTCCCAGTGCATCTGTGGAGAGGGATGCATTCCACGTCCCTCTACTTCGCCGCCATCTTTTTTCTCTCGATATTTTTTTTTTCTTATTAGTAATGTATATATGGCAATCCCAATCTCCCAATTCATCCCACCCCATCCCCTCTCCCACTCCACTTTCCGCCCTTGGTGTCCATATGTTTGTTCTCTACATCTGTGTCTCTATTTCTGTCTTGCAAACCAGTTGATCTGTACCATGTTTCTATGTTCTGCATATATGTGTTAATATACGATATTTGTTTTTCTCTTTCTGACTTCACTCTGTATGATGGCCTCTGGGTCCATCCATGTCTCTACAAATGTCCCAATTTCATTCCTTTTTACAGCTGAATAATATTCCATTGTTATGTACCACATCTTTTTCAACCATTCATCTGTTTGTGGACATTTAGGTTGCTTCCATGTCCTGATTAGTACTGCAGTGAACATTGGGGTGTATGTGTCTTTTTGAATTATGGTGTTCTCTGGGTATATGCCCAGTAGTCGGATTGTTGGATCATATGGTAATTCTATTTTTAGTTTTTCAAGGAACCTCCATACTGCTCTCCATAGTGGCTGCATCAATTTATATTCCCACCAACAGTGCAAGAGGGTTATCTTTTCTCCACACCCTCTCCAGCATTTATTGTTTGTAGATTTTCTGATGATGCCAATTCTAACCGGTATGAAGTGATACCTCATGGTAGTTTTGATTTGTATTTCTCTAATAGTTAGTGATGTTGAGCAGCTTTTCCACTCTCATTTTTATTATCTCCTTCTTGCTGTGGGTTTAGTTCGCTTTTTCTAACTTTGTGAGATGGAGTTTTAGACTACTGATTTGAGATCTTCCTCATTTTATAATATAGATGTTCACAGCTTTAATTTTGCCTCTAAATACTGCTTTAGGTCCCATCAATTTAGATAAGTTGTGTAGTCATTTCATTCAGGTAAAAATATTTTACCAATTTTTCCTGTGATTTCTTTTTCTTTAATCCATGGATTATTTTCATACACTCTTTTTGCACATGCATGTATATAGACTTTTTTTTCAAAAAGAATTAGGGACTAGTTAAAAATGAAAATGTTGATAACCATTTAGTGCTTTTGTTCCCCTGATTTTTAAGATTGAAAATATTTCCTCTAATTCTATATTTTCTCTAACTTTACCTAGGGAACATTGACTCTGCCAAATGGAGATTACATTGAAGGTTATTTTAGTGGAGAATGGGGCTCTGGGATAAAAATCACTGGAACATACTTCAAGCCTAGTCTGTATGAGAGTGATAAAGACAAAGCTAAAGTTTTGTAAGTAGTGTTAATTATGGATTAATTATGGATTGTTTTGAGTTGTCTTACTTTTATTAAAGCTGGTTAGTATTTCAAATGCAGGACAAGTTTTTTAAGTCTGTTTTTTTCTTTAAACAATGTATAACCTTAAATTGTAAACTGACACTGCTATAAAGAGCTAAATCTGTATTCTTGGTTTAGGTTATAGCTTTAGAGCATAAATGTTTAAAATGATGAAAGTTCTCTGTGCAGGAATAATCTTACTGTTAATGGTGCAGGTATCCAAGTTGATTGAAAGAGAGCATTTTAAAATGGAAACCCTGTACAACTTCATTTTGAAGAGTAAAGATCAACCCTATATATACACTAATACACTGCATATATGGGGAAAAGTCAGTCTAAGTGTATTGTGTTCTTCCTCCAAGTTTTTGGCGTATGTTTATTTTCCTTTATTGATTCCAGCTTTAGTTTTGTTTTTGTATTTTGATAGCATTTCAGATTCTTTGTTTTCATGGGAGCCTGATATACTTTCTGTGCCATGTTTGTTCTTAGAGTATTTTTAGAACCCAGTATGTAATGCGTTTCACAGTTGTCAGTATGAAATGTGCAAGGCACAGGAAGTCCTCGTTTTAGCAGGGATCAGTTTTGCAAAATCAGTTCTGTGGAAATGCAGAAAGCAAAGGAGTCCGTTCTGGTGTGCTTCATACTTAACGATTCATGCACTTTAGTATCTAACAAACACCAAGTAGCTAAAAACCATCTGTTTAAATTTTTATTCAGTTTTTAAACAATGGAACCACCATCAGTTTAGGCAGTTTTTGTCACAGAAGTATTTACAGTTGTATATTAGAAAATTTCTCTTCTTTAGGATTTTTGCATGAAATAAGTGATTAATGAAAGGCTGACGTGACCTTATTAGCAGGAAGCTTGGAAACCTGGCGGTGCCGGCTGATGAGAAGTGGAAAGCAGTGTTTGATGAGTGTTGGCGCCAGCTCGGCTGTGAGAACCCAGGCCAAGGGGAAGTTTGGAAAGCATGGGACAATATTGCTGTGGCCCTGACCACCAGTCGGCGCCAACACAGAGACAGGTGCGTGAATGCCTTGCCCAGCACAGGGCAGAGCCTGGTAGGAAGATGAAACTTAAAACCAGTAAGTTGTCAAGGCTTCCCACATTTAGATTTTAAGTATAATTTAAAAGTCAATTATGTACTTCTGGGTAAGGATGGATAAAACACACCTCCTTGTATCTTCTACTGAACTCAACTATAAAACCCAGGCAGAATGCATGGACAGCTGTTTGAAACTCTGAAAAATAAATATCAGCAGGTGTACTGGGGAAGAGCACCTGAATTCAAAGTACCACCCAACCAGTGGTGAGTTTTCTGGGTTTCTTAACTTCAGTATTCCTCAGCCTGAACTCAGTATAACCTGAAACTAGAGGCAAGCACTGTGGTGCAGACAGACAGAGATCCAGATAAAGCCCTCTGCTTCTGGCTCAAGATGCAGAAAAGAGACTCCTAAAGCTCAGAGAGAGTGGAGGAGGTACACTGAGTTTTCTGTCTCTCCTTCTTCTCCACTTCCTCCTGCCTCAGCCTGCAGGCACTTGAGTGGCAGGGGCAGCGATGGCAGCCTCTGGAGCAGCCATGGAACAAGATGCGTGCAGGAGCCAGCAGCTTGCAGGAGTGGGCGCTCCTCCTCCCTTGCTGGATCCTCGGGTCCAGGAGTCCTGGCCAAACCTCACTGCTCTTTTGGCCTCTCTCTCTCTCCTCCCATCACTTCATGGAAGTGGGCAGTTTCTGGCTGGAGGACCTACAGGGGAGCCAGAGAATGCTGGGGAGGTCATGGAGAGAGAGGCACTCTGGAAAGCAATGCTGTAAAGTTGTTTATAAGCTCCTGGATTCACCCCAGACCTGCACACGTGTGGACTTGATCCTAATTAGCCAAATGCTTTGAGAACTGAGCTGCTAAGTCAATTGCCACCCAGGTCCCAGACTGACACCTGAGTGGTACTCACAGGACAGGCCCACTTAGGACTGCAGAGCCCTTGAGAAGTGAACTAACAGCGGAACCACAGCCCACAGATGGCTGAAACAAAAATATCAGCTGTTTCAGAGATTCCCAAGATCACCTACATATTCAGTGATTCACTAGACGGACTCATAAGACTCAACATATAGCTGTACTCACAGGTGAGTGTTATTACAGCAACACAGTAAGGCTCCACAGCCCAGTTGTAAGGGAAGAAGACACAGGCAGAGTCTGGAGGAATCCATGTGCAAGCTTCCCATGCTCTGTCCCTTCTGTGCGGGGTCACACAGAGCACACTCTCCCCTGAGCAGTAAAATGCAGCCACGCATATATAGTGTTTCTGCCCAGGGAAGCCCATTAGAGATGCAGTGCTCCAGTTTTTTGGGGGGACTGGTCACATAGGCATCCTGTGCTTAGCAACTACCAGAATCCCACAGCCCCAGAAGGAAGCAGATCTTCACCATAAATCACTTTGTTAATACAGTCTGTGGACAACAAGATACGCTTATCAGCTAGGAAATGTTTCATATTAGTATAGGGGACTTTTAGGAAGCTTAGTTCCCAAGTACCAGCCAAGGGCCAACTTTACAAGCAGGTTCTTGTAAAAATTAACAGTTTCAGTTCTACTATGTTTACTGTATTATGAATACTCATGTTGTCCATAGGATATAAACAAGACCCAAAATCTAGTAAGGTAGTACTCAAAATGTCCAGGAAATAAATCAAAATTTCTTAGCAATCAGAGAACCATAAAAATCTCAACTCATTTGGGGAAAGACAATCCGTAGACATCAGTGACCCCCAACATAGATTTTGGAATTTTTAGCTATTATTAAAATGCTCAAATGAGCAATTGTAAACATCCTTGAAACAAATATTAAAATCGAAAGTATCAGCAAAGAAATAGAAGATATGAAGAAGAACAAAATCAAAATTTTTGAATTGAAAAATACAGTGAACAAAATTTTAAAAAAATCTTTGGGTAGACTCAGTAGCAGATTGGAGGTGATAGCAGAAGAGTCAGAAAACTTGAAAAGAGATTAATAGAAATTATTTAAACTGAACAACAGAATGTGAAAAAAAGTGAAAGAGCTCTAAGGACCCGAGAGTCCAGTATTTGTCTTTGGAATCCCAGAAAGGAAGGAGAAAAATTTGCAGGGCGGAAAAAATATTTGAATAAATAGTGATTGAAAACTTCCCAAGTTTGGTGAAAAACATAAACCTACACATTCAAGAAGCTAAACAAACTGCATCCTAGAAAAAAACGAGATATCCATGTACAGACACGTCATATTCAAATCGGAAGAAAAAAGTCTTGAAAGCAGCTAGAGAAAAACTATGACATATATGGAAACAGCAATTCAAATGGCAGTGTATTTGTTGTCAGAAATGTTGGTGGCCAAAGGGAAGTAGCACAACAATTTTGCAGTGCTGAAAGAAAAATTATAGATGTACTTTTCATTTCTCTGTCTTTTTCTACTTTTTCTTATTTTCTTCCTTTTTCTCCTTTTCCTTTTTTTTTTCCCTCCATCTGCCATTCTTCACATTTCCTTGTTTACCTTGGCCAGTCACTCCCACAAGCATTGATTAGCATTCAGACCTAAAGAACTTGGCCAGTCCCTGCAGTATGGAAAGAAGGTTTTGTTTTGTTTTGTTTCCTGTATTGGGGATAAATGGTAATTGATTATATGATTTCATTCATAAAGTTTATGATTTTTACCTCCTAGTCTTTCTATCTATAGAAGAAATGGAAATACCCAAGGTTGATTAAAGCTGTGGACCTGCCCTTGTGTGGGGTGCAGTTGGTCAGCCTTCACTGCTAGAGCCCGTGGGCATAGACGTGGAGACTTGAGCCCTTCGGTTAACCTTGGTTAACTCTTGTTGGGTGTTTCCAAGAAGTGAAAATGAATGAACTTCTGTATAAAACCACATTGCTGCCACAGAGATCTTATTTATTTACCTAAAATAGTATCATAATGATAATTGTGCCCTGTTTCTGCTTCTCATTGATTGTAATCTAGTGATAGAGTGCCATTACCAGAAATTTCAGTGGATGACTAGTATGCATTTTGTCTTAGCCTCTTCACCCAAGGCTTTCCTTTACCCATGGCGTGCTTACGCCACCGCCTGCTATAGTGTCCACATTATCTCACTTCTTGAGCTCATTTCCATGTCATCCTTTGCTATTTGATTTGTTTTCCTCAATCCTTAGCTCTCCCTCGCCTCTTTATTCTGTTTTTGTCATCACTCACAAGTCTACCACCAGCTTTCTCTGCAAGCTACCATCATCGTATTTTCCAACACCATGGTTTTTATTGGTGTAACATCTTCATTAATTTATTGTGGTTGGTGTGGAGTAACATTAAATACTACTTTGAATGACTGTTACATAAACCTAATAGCAGGTCATTGATCAATTAGGAGCACATTTGGGCTAAACACTGTGCTGGATGCTCCATTTCTTCCTTAGTTGGTGACTGTGCTTCATGTGCACTTACAGTTATCTTGCTTTCTTGACATACTTGATAGGCTTTCTTTTCCCTTTTTATAGTCCAGAGATATTAAGTCGTTCACAGACTCAGACACTAGAGAGTTTGGAATTCATTCCTCAGCATGTTGGTGCCTTCTCCGTGGAGAAATATGATGACATCAAGAAATATTTAATAAAGGTAAACAAGAGTCAGAACCGTATCGGTCTTGTGAATTAATGATACAGCTAACATGATATATCATTCAAATGTACCCACAGCTTATTGTTACCTACATCCTGTTTTTGCCTTCTAAGTATGTCTTTTGTTAATTCTCTGACTACTAAAATCACATTTCTACCAGAAGATTGACTATTACGACGATAGAACTTTCTAAGTTGTAAAGTGTTCAAGGGGCGTCTAGACATCTAGGGTCAGATTTTAAAATTGCTTTTTGTTTGTAACATTAGCAGACTAGAGATTGTATCAATAAAGCATGCCACCCACATCGCATGGTTGTGCTCTCTTTGCTTCCTTCTCAAACCCTGTGAGATCATCCCACAGTTTAAAGTATGATATGCATTGATGTAGGGGTGCAGGAAGGAGTGTTAGGAGAAATCAGGGAACTGAAAAGTGACTGTTTTAGAGCATAATCAACTGTCATTATTCAGTTGTCTCCAAGGTAACATTTCATGTATTGTTTTGTGACATATAAGGTGTGTTAGAACCTTTCTTTTAATGATACCCTTTATCAAAATATTTAAAGCTATTTTCCCAAAATGTTAAAAGGATTCTTTGATTAAAATTAGGGACTCCTACTCCATATAATTTGGGTAGACTCAGCACTTTCAGAAAAATTTGAAGTATTAAATTTTCCTGGCCCAAAAGTAGACTCTGGACATTTTTATCATTTATGACATTGTTTATTTTTGATTGGTTGTTTCTGCTGTTAGTGCACACTGACTGGCTGCATTGGTTCTCTTCCTGCTCAGGCTTGCGACACTCCCCTGCACCCACTGGGCAGGCTCGTGGAGACACTGGTTGCAGTGTATAGAATGACATATGTGGGTGTGGGAGCCAACCGCCGGCTGCTGCAGGAGGCTGTGAAGGAGATTAAGTCCTACCTTAAGCGAATTTTCCAGCTGGTAAGGTGAGAGATCTTTTCACTGAAGTCTGCAAGCTGCGGAATACTAGTCTATACTCATGCTTGGGTGGTTTCACCCTGAACCTGGGTGAACCTGGAGATGACAACTTTGTGAAGAGTCATGAGTGGTTCCCTTTATCGCAGAAATAATTCATCAAGAAAATGGTTTTATGCCATAGATCCTTCCATAGATTGAATAATGAAAACATGTTTTTACTTTGTGTTTATGCTATAGCTATAAAAAAGATGGACCTTAGCTATTGTAACTTATTTCCTTTGTCTTTCTTACTGATTAAGTGTAATAGAAGGCTAAAATAAGTTTTTTAATACCAATTTTGGTAGGCAACATAGTAATCTTATTTGGATTTAATCTCTAGGCAACATCATGTCTCTTAAAACCTAACCACAGAGAAGATAAAGCCTAATATGAAGCTTTATCCCTGAATGTGTATGTCCTATCCCTTGACAACAGCATATTTGTTCATCTATTCAACAAATATTTATTGAGTGCGTCTCTGTGTTAGCCCTTGGAGGAATTTTTGTCAGTAAACAAACCAAAAGAGAGAGAGAGAGAGAAAATCTGTACTCTCATGGGGCTTACATTCTAGTGAGGACAGAGTAAACAAAATATGTTACATGCGAGATCATGATAAATGTGACAGAGGGAAAGAGAATGGAGCTGGAGGTACCATGCTGCTGTCTTCAACAGAAGGTCAAGGAGAGATGACTAATAAGGTAATAATAACTGAGCAGAGACTTTGAAGGAGGTGAGAAAGCAAGCAAGCAAGCATCTTTTGAAGGAGAGTTTCAGGCAGCAAGCAAATTTGGAACTTGTGAAATTCAAGATATTTTCCTGGGTTTAAGCCACCAAGTAAATACTATATTGAGATAGTTATACAAAAGTTTATGAATTTGTCCCAAAAAAACCTCCTTATATTATTTAGCCTCAAAACTGATAAAAGCACCTGGAAATGTTTCACTTTTGAGAAGGCAACGTTATCTACTAAAAAGATTGCTGGGATAGGATTGTTTCAGCTCTGACACTGGCTAGATGGGTAAAATGAAGTTAAGTTTCCTGAACTTTTTAGTTTTCTCAACTATAAAAGTAGGAGCAGGAACATGGTATAACTCTACAAAAGTACAGAAGATTGCAAACTGCCTTTAAAGAGTTAAGGTTTCAGTCTGTAAAAATAAAGAGGACTATAAACTTGTTTATGGTTAGAATCCACCATTTGCATACAAGAGGTGGGAAATAAAATCCGAAGGAAATTCACCACCTAGGGAAAAAGCCTCAACAATTTAGCAGTGCAGTCATTTGGAGAAGTTTTTCAATAACTTGGCTTTTTAAAGAAAATTAAAAATTTTTGCATTGTTTTCATTTTTTTCTTAATGTTAGACATTTAATTGTTTATATTCTGAAAACAATGATCTCTGCTTGAAGAGTCAATATGCATTGACCCCAGATGAGATTTTCCAGTAAGAAAAACATATATATCATATAGATCAGAATTCTTCATTCTTTAGTAACTAGACAGAAAAACCAGAACATAAAGATTTTTTAGTGGTGTTATTCGTTAGCTACATTCTTAATTTTACCCTGTAAGACACATCAGTTAAGACTCTAAGGGAACTGACTTTTTAAAAAAAAATTTTGTTACTTTATACAATTTTTAAAAATATTTATTTATTTATTTATTGGCTGCGTTGGGTCTTTGTTGCCCTGAGTGGGCTTTCTCTAGTTGTGGTGAGCTGGTGCTACTCCTCATTGCGGTGCACGGGCTTCTCTTTGAGGTGGCTTCTCTTGTTGCAGAGCATGGGCTGTAGGCGTGTGGGCTTCAGTAGTTGTGGCACACGGGCTCAGGAGTTGTGGTGCACGGGCTTAGTTGCTCCGTGGCATGTGGAATCTTCCTGGCCCAGGGTCGAACCCATGTCCCCTGCATTGGCAGGTGGATTCTTAACCACTGTGCCACCAGGGAAGTCTGGAACTGACATTTTTAGTTGATATAAAGTTTAATTTTATTGGTCCTTAAATAGATTAATAATAGAAATGTGCTTTTTTACTCTTTTTATCTGCTCTAGAGTTGTAATTGTATAATGATATATTTTTTTTCTTCCTTAGGTTCTTGTTTCCTGAACTTCCTGAAGAGGGCAGCACAATTCCTCTCTCTGCTCCTCTGCCAACTGAAAGGAAATCCTTTTGCCCTGGGAAGTCAGATTCCAGATCTGAATCACCAGAGCCAGGGTGAGTGGAGCTGGGTGGAGACGGTGAAGAAAGTGGGTGGGGACCAAGTGATCTTATGCAAAGAATCCCAGGAAAAGTTGTTTTCTCTAGATCTGGGTCCTTCTTTTTAAAATGATATGGTTGGACTTTGTGATCTCTGAGGTTCCTTTTAGGTCTCAAGTTCTGCTAGCCAAACCCCATGAAACTGTAACCACAAATGACTGGGCACAAAGGCTACTGAGCAAAGTAAATCATTCAGCCCCAGGACAGCAGAGAAATCAGCCTTAAAATGGAAACAAAGTGGGCTTTCTGTTAGATTTTGAATTTATGAAAAGAATTCACAGTTGGCCCATGACAAAACTCTGGGGTCATAGGTAAACTTCTCATGTTAACTCCTTATATAAAAGAAGTAATATAACTGCTTCTTCATTCATAATTTCCCATCTTTACTTTCAACTTCTAGAAAATGAAGCTCCCTGTTTGATTCTGCTTTCAATTTTAGGATTAACGCTTCTCCCTCTCCCTCCAATGTTTTGTAGTTACGTGGTAACAGGTTCTGGGTTACTGCTTCCTGTGCTCCTGCCTCGGCTCTACCCACCACTCTTCATGCTTTATGCCCTGGATAATGATCGTGAGGAGGACGTTTACTGGGAATGTGTTCTCCGACTAAATAAGCAGCCAGACGTTGCTCTTTTGGGCTTCCTCGGGGTGCAGAGGTCAGTACAGTAATGGTGAATGGAATCTAATGGTTTTAACTCAAAATGCAGACAGCATTGTTGGGAGTTTTGTACTTTGATATCTAATTGTATACAACGGTAAGTCAAAAATTATCCGTACTCTGGTTATATTAAAACTTCTGTTGGCCATACTGTCTTTTCAGCGCTTTCCATTCAAGGCTACTGTTTCCCTAGTCACTGCTGTGCAGGTGTGAACGTGTTACATACGTTCATTTGTAACTGTGGTGTGAGCAAAAATGGATGCCCCACTTGTGATTTGCACCAAAGAAGAGCAGCGTGCAGCGATTTGTTTTTTGGGTCCGAGGGTGTATGTACCTGGTGCTGTTATTTATTGAAGACTTTGTGCTCAGTATGGAGAAGGTGTTTTGTCGCAAGGAAGTGTGTATGAATGGATAGAGAAGTTCAAGGAAGGTCGCACAAGAGTTAGCCATCAAGGAGCTGGACCCCTGTCAACATCCACAGCTGATGACAACATGGAGCGTACACGTGAAATGATTCTGTCGAATAGATGAGTGACAGTTTTCTGGGATTCTCAAGGGCCAGTACTGGAACGTTATCAGGAAAAAAGGTTCAGCAATCAACAGTGCTCATTACAGTGAGATCCTTATTGAAGAGCTGAAGCCTAAACTTCGGGTTAAATGCAGAGGACTGCTTATCCAAGGGCGTTGTGATCTTGCATGACAATGCATGTCCGTATACTTCTGCCCACACTGTCGACACTCACTCTGCAAAAACTTCGTTTTGAGGTGTTAAAGCATCCTCCCTATAGTCCTGCTCTTGCTCCATTGGACTTTCACCTGTTTGGTCCCCTGAAAGCAGCCCTACAAAGACGAAGATTTACTTCTGATGAATAAGTGAAGACAGCGGTGCATTCGTAGCTCACAGCTCAGCCTAAAACATTTTTTAATGAGAGAATATGAAAGCTTGTTGACAGATGGACAAGGTGTGTTGAAAAGCAAGGAGATTATATCGAAAAATGATGTATTTGTCTTTTCTACAAGTTAATTAAAATAAATTCTACAGCCAGAGTGCGGATAATTTTTGACTCACCCCGCGTATATAATTTGCAGTTTATTTACCTATTACATATCTGTCTTGAGCAAAATAGTGATATTTTAAAATCTTTATTTCTGAGAACTTTTAGACATGAGTTTGAAATCTGATTATTATTCTGAATATATGCAAATAATTTGAGTTATCCTGCCTGATATTTTGCAGTTCTTCAAAGCAAAATACATATATTCATGTTTTCAGAAAGTTAATTGTATTCATTCTTTGGCTTTCTTCTTTCCCTTCTTTTCTTTTCTCTTCCCTGCCTCCCCATCTACAACTTCTAATTTAAAAATTTAGAAATGCCCTTTTTTATTGTAGGATATTGTTTCTTGTTGGTCCAAGGAAATACTAAGTGATTATACTTTCTAGAAGTGTTATGATAAAGCTGATCACTGCAACAGCCAATTATTATATATTTGCACTATCAGAAAAAAGTGAATCAGCCTTAATTGGAAAGTAAATTTTTTCAGTGAAATGGTTTAATAGTAAAAATGAAGGAATTGTGGAATAGTTATTTTAAATGGGGACAGGGAAGTCAATCTAGTCATTAACTGTTTCTAATGGGGATTAACCTACCGTAAGTAACAAGTGGTATTAACAATATATGGATTCCATTGCAGGAAATTTTGGCCAGCGACCTTGTCAGTCCTTGGAGAGAGTAAAAAGGTATAGTGGATTTTAGCTTCCTCAACAAATATGCTGTTACTTGGTGTGGGGGATTCAAGGTAGCAAAACAATTTCCATTTAACTTTGGTAGTGTAGTACTCAAGCATGAATTATTCACTGAAGACCTGCATTCTGCTGTTGGTATCATTTATGTTTATTGTTACTGCAAAAAACCACTTTCCTCTTTGACCTTTATAAATTCTTTTTTTTGCAGGTTTTGCCAACCACTAAAGATGCTTGCTTTGCCTCAGCTGTAGAATGTCTACAGCAGATCAGGTAACCTCTGATTTGTTGAAAATTACAGAAATCAAAGGAGTGGTTCTTCTGTTAAGATCCTGATGAGATCTTGTCTTTACTTAAACTCTAACCCCAGCCCCCAACCCTGCAAGATGGTGTCAAACTGAGCCTGAAGATCAGAAAAACTCTTGAGACATTTTGATACTTTTTACTCTACAAGGCCCTTGCATTTTCAAAAGTGATGGAGAACCTCCCCAGAAATTTGTCTACATAATCATATCTTTAGCCAAATGCAAATTAACCAGACTTCTTACTCAGAGAAAAGCATGTATTAGGAAAATAAGATTGCACGTGGGTAGAAGGAAATGATCTATGACTTAGTGAATTCTTTTATCTGAACCATTGATAGTTGGAGGCTTCTTTCCTCAAAGAACCATAGGATTACAGAGGTCATCCCTTTCAGTGACTCCTTTTGCCTGATGTATCCAACTTAAGGCATATGAGCTCTAAGAGCATCTATTGTCAGACAATTAGTATTAAGTGGCTCTATTAAGAAAACCATAGGATATCTTTTTGTCTTTTTTTTTTTTTTTTTAACAACAGCACAACATTTACCCCGTCAGACAAACTTAAAGTCATCCAGCAGACTTTTGAAGAAATCTCTCAGAGTGTCCTGGCATCACTTCAGGAAGACTTCTTGTGGTCCATGGATGACTTGTTTCCTGTTTTCTTGTATGTGGTGCTACGGGCCAGGTGACCAATCTCTTCTGACTTTAATATCAGTGACGTTATTTTAACAAGTCTGCCGCTTGCTTTTCTGAGCTGATGACAGGAATATGCTCCCCCACTGGGGAAAAAAATCCATTTCTGTTAACCCTTTTCAGTACAGTATTACTTTTTTGTTGAGCTGTTCTTTCTTTTCCCTTCAAATAGATTCAGAAGTAGGATGCACATATAAATGGAAGTAATTCAATATTTTTCTCATTGAGCAGGATTAGGAATTTAGGCTCTGAGGTGCACCTCATCGAGGATCTGATGGACCCATATCTTCAGCATGGGGAACAGGGCATAATGTTCACCACTCTGAAGGTAAAGTATAGGTATTTAATATTTTTTAATGTTAAAATCTCTCTTTCATTTACCATATTATGAATCTGTGATTAACCATTTTCTTTTATGTGAAGCTTTAATGTAATCATTAAGTGCCTTTAGAGCGCATGTTGTTAATATTTTAAAATATGATAATATATTAAAGAAGAGTCAGTTATTCTCAAAATACTAACGCAAATTATTCATTACCCAGTCTTCCTTGTAAATTGATCATTTAAGTTGTTACAAATCCTTATAAATGTAGACCATCTATATAAATGTAACTCTAAAAAAGAAACAGAATTCTCAGTGTCCAAAAAAAAATAGCATTAGAGCCAGTTAATGGAATTAAGGTAAAATGCAGAAGGGGTATGTATGTAATGAATATGAATTGCTTCTTCTCTCTTACCCATGTATTTACTGTAACCAATAGTTTACAGATGAGGTTCTCTGATCTGGGTGCGCTCTAGGGATTGTTGGAAGTCATTTCAGTTCCTGTGTTGATTTTTCTTGGAATTTGATCATTCTGAAGTTTATTGGAAGAATAACAAATAGAAGATGGCAAAAACACTTCTGAAAATAAGGAGAGGCAGAATTGACCCACTATGTCAGTTAGTGAAGTGGTATGAAATTACAGTAATTAAGATAGTGTGTTACTGTCATAGGAACAGCCCCCATATACGCAGTATTATAATAAACATTTCACATACGAAAATGAAATGTCAAACAAAAATGGAAAAGAGAAGAATTATATAATAAATGGTCAAAGTACTGAAAGAGCTTATTAGCAGTTTTGGAGGGGGGGTGGAATCAGGATGGAATCACTCACGTCATAAATTAGAGATGCCTTAGGGTTTAAATATACAAAAAGGGAAAGAGAAGAAAAGACAGGCAAATTGAAATGAGGAAAAACTAGAATTTAAGCAGGTTTCTGGCTTGGGCTAATTGTTTAAACTTTTCAACTCAAATATCATTACCATAAATAATAAACTGAAAAGGGAGAGGACAGCTGGGGAAAATATTGGTTCCCAGTGACTTACATTATTAGTATTTATGTTATATGAAGAACATCTCTCAACATATCACCAGGGAAGGAACGAATTAATATATTTATATATAGGAAAACACTCAACGTCACTGCAGATTTAAAGAAAGTGCCATTTTGTCCCTGCTAAATTAGCAAAAATGTTATAAAATTATACACAGTGCTGGTGGGGTTACAGCGATAGCAGCATTAGTCACAGGTTGCTGGTAAGGGGTCAGAGAGCAGTCACCCTTTTGCAGACAATTGTTATTACCGTTTATATCAATAACATCAAAAATGTTTCTAGGGTTTGAGTAGTCCTGCTCCTGGAGATTTATCCCAAGAAATTAAAGAATGGAATACATCGTATATTATCTGGATGAGATGTTCCTTGTAGTGCAAGTAACTCTCAAACCTGGATAGTTTCAGAATCACTTGGAGTTGCTTCTTAAAAATGGGTTCCTGGAAATTCTGACTCACTGGGTCTGGAATGATGCTTAATCTCAGCCTGTATGTTTATCAGACATGCGAGGTGATTCTGATTGCAGTTGTTTGTGTACCTTATACTGATCATCAGCATATTCTAAATGTCCAGTCAACAGTGGCTTAGCAAATTAAGATATTTCTGCTTAATGAAGAATATTATACAGCTTGTAAAAAAATTTTTTGTCTGTTTTGGAATTAGAGAGAATTTTACAAGATTTTATTTCTACTTATATAACTAGGTAAAATAGACATGGGATAGGGTAAGGGGACTGGAAGAAAACGAGAAAATGAAAGCAACTGATTTTGTTGAGCTGTTAGTATTAATAAAGGATTTCCTTTTTTAGTCCCATGTACTTTGTTATATTTATGTAATTTGTTTTAAAGTAAATTTTAAATGGTTTTGAACTTTTTTTCAGGCATGTTACTACCAGATCCAGCGTGAGAAGCTTAACTAGGCTGCATAACAGCTTGACAACTGGATTATCCATTCAGAGTGTTTTAGCACCATCTGGCGTCTTCCTGTAATGGCAAAAGAGAACAGCGTTGAAATTAGGACATTGTATATTTTGGTTGTTATTTCTGAGCCTTGCTAATGCTCTGAGCCCAGAATAAAAGACTGTATAGTTTAAAGGGAGAATTAAAAAGGAGGTAGAAACCAGATTAGACCAGTCCCTGTGTTAAATTCCCCAGTTACCATACATCTGCTGTTGGAGAAAAGGATATCCTTTCCTACAGTAAAGAGTATGCCAGTTCATGAAGTTGTAAGAAAAAGCTCTCAGTATAGCTTCTTACATTAAAGAGGTTGATGAATATTTTTGAGTTTCTGGTTTGCCTGCAGTTATCCCTGACCCCTTTGCAAGGAGCAGATTGTACTTGAAACTATAGTAGCCACACTATGCCTTCCAAAATTCCTTGCAATCATGTGTGCACCGTGCTTCTTTGCTGAGGGAGGGGAAAGAGGAACTTTTAAACTGCAGTTTTAACTTTTTCTAAGCTTTTCCACCAGGGTATTCATGATGGGAGAGGTTCTGTGCAGTTACTGCTACCACACCCTGACCCCAAACGTGGAGCACATCCAAATAGGAGTCTTCTGCCTCCTGACTAGAAAGGACATAGGAATTTTGTTCTTGGATTCCTTACAGTGCTACAGAGTGAATACACTGTAATTCAGACACTGACTCTGAGCTGCTACAGAACCTCATTCATCCACGTGCAAACGCTGTATTCCCGGGCCTGTGAATGAGAGCCTGAAGAGCTTTTGCATGCAGACTGTGTTTTGGAGCGGGACTAGAGACCGGAAAATACAGAAGCAGAGAACTGCATCCATCCTTGACCTAGTGTTGTAGTTCTTCCCTGTACCTTGCACTGAACTCAAAGAGAGGAAGGAAAAGGAAACTCGCTTTTGGCTTTTCCCATCTCAAAAGTGTCGTGACACCTCAACCTTTTAGTGTTTTGCTTTTTGCTTTTTTTTTTTTAATGTCCTATTGTAAGTGATTGGTTTACACTGTACAAGTAACACTAATAGCTGTTTTGGATAACATAGGTGCTCTTCCCCATCTCATACATACCAGGGTGAGCATACGGAGTGTCCTCCTCCTGCTTTATGTTCACATCTGCAGATGTTAATTGATTTTGGAAAAGGATCATGGTTTCTGCTCTACTTTATAATCAAGACAAGTGTTTATTAAAATACTGTTTTGGAATGTTGGCTGTAATGTAACAGCAATTTTCATAATAAAAGACGTCCATATTTATGAGGTTGTTTTATGATTGCAAAAGAAATGACACAGGGCAACCAAAAATTTAAAAGAAATCCAAGTTTAGTTTTTTGGGGAAGGAGGGTTTGCCTGCATTTTAACCCATGCCTCTTTATACGGCCTGAGAAATCCCATTGGGGTTTTAGAGATCTCTCTCTTTAAAATAAACATAAACTTATATCACCTTTGCTGACAAAGAACAAATTAACTTTCTGACCCAAATAAACTGAGGACAAGGGTCTTAAAAGAAATGGTACTGTTGTTTCTTTGAATAAAAGACATTTTGTTAGTTGCAGGTTAATTTTTTTTCCTCCTAAACAAATTCGGGGAAGGGAAAACAGAAGATTAAAATTCTAGCTAGAAATGTTAAGCGTTAGTTAATTATATACCAGTTGTAATGTCTTCTCAAGGGGCATTTACCAGAATGTGCCTGTGCATTATTGGAAAGGGACCAACACTTAAAGCTTAGTTTATGTTAAACACTTTACATTTCCATTAGGAATTGTTTTGATTTTCGAATAAACAGAAGTTCCACATTTGGCTAGTAAAGGCAAATTTACTGAATATCTTTGACATTCAGTAAATGTGGAAGAGCCAGGGGTAATTGTGGAAATTAACAAAGAAAAACTTGAAACCCACTGAAAAGTTCTCCAGTGATGGTAGGCTATCTCAATTCTAAGAGAAACATCCTTTTCTGGGAGTCTTGAAATCAACTGTCCCAATACTTGACTCTTCATACTGTATTTATACTTTTCAGAAAGCATATTAAAACTATAAATTTTTAATTCCCTTGGGGGAAAACCTGTAAGTCACCAAGCCAATGCCTGCAAATAGAAATACCTAGCACTCATGCAGCAGCTTACATAGGTCTTACACATGCATGGTGAATGCCCACAGCCCAGTAGGGCAGGTATTAACCTCATTGATTTTGCAGACAAGGAGAGACTGATTTGCTGTTAGAACTGGAACTCCAACCTGGAACTTCCCTACTCTAAATCCAGTGCTCTTTCCTACTACAGCTGCCAGAGATGTAATTTCATAGCATGGGTTAAGCATTAAAAGTTCATAAAGTAAAAAACGATTTGAAAATGAAAATTTTTAATAAAAGTAAATGCTTTTGTTAAAACACACTGTGCTCAAAACAGCCACTAATGTATCACATTCTCAGCTTGTGTTTTCATCTACAACTGAGAGCAAAGGAATGCCATATGTCTAATTTAGGATAAAAGGGCTGATAAACTTTTAACAGTTGCCATTTGGTCTTTACCCTTTGTCTTGCTGTCAGCTGTACCCTTTCTCTCCTTCTGCTTCCAAAATGTTCTTCCTACTGTTACCTCCCTGCAATATAAAATTTTCAAAAAAGAAGTAGCTCCCATCTGAGATAGAGAATATGGACTCTTAGGTTCAGAACAGAAACTTGGTAGGGGACCTTCCAGAAGGAAGTCTTTTATAGGTCTCATTATTACTGGCTGAAGAGTCTTCCATTGTTTCCTTACCACAGTGTGAGAAAATAAGGTTAATAGATCAGCTTACTCTCAGGTATCAGTTTTTCCTTAGATTAAAATAAAAATGTTATTGTCTGTTATGGGGTGTCTTAACCTGAAATAGTCAACAAAAATATTCCTCTTTCTTGGTGTTAACTATGTGCTGGCAATCAGAAAATACTAAAGTGAAGGTTTGAAATGATATAAATTAGACTTTTCAGTGCAAGAAATACTTAGGAAGATTTGTGACAGGGGAGGCTTAAGAGTAATTTAGTGGTTAGGCTGGGTAGGTTTCTGTGGATTAAATCAAAGAGGATGTGCAGAGATTTTATCCAGAACAGCGAGGTGACTTTGGTAGCCCACTGGTACTTTCTGCTAAAGCTTTTCTCTGGATAGGAGCAGCATTGCATGTTTGCAGTTTTGCAGGTAAGAGACCCAGCCAAATAATCCCCAGTTACCAGGAAGATCTATAAATGTCTGCCCTTCTGTCAGTCTTTAAGAGCTAAAAATAAAATGATGGATATTCTAATGCTTTAGCTTCATCGAATCCCAAGTAATATGGAGAATTTTGTGATTTTGAAAGAACAGATTTTGCTGTGAGAAACCATTTCTTAAGTATGGAATAGTAGGTTGCCAGGAGACTGAGTAAAACTGAGCATTTGTCTTATTCCTAATCAATAGCATTTTGACCCAGAGGAAGCCAGCCGTTTTTGTACAGGCCGTTTCTCATCAAGTTTTCAAGTGCTTTTTCAGGCTTTGTCTAGTAGAAAGCATTGTTTCAAAAAATGAGCATAATACAGGTAAGGAGTGTGGCATTTAATAGTAATCACTATATTTTTAAGCTTATAGAAATATTGATTTTTTTTACAGACCAGAGGTAATCTTAAATGACCATTTATCATACCACTGTCACCTTTTAAATACAATATTCTATCTTAAACATAAAAAATGCTTACAAAGTGGAATCACCCTGCATATATACTGACTGTTAGCAGTCTTCTAGAAATATTGATTTCTAAAGTAACACTTAGGACAAATTCCTTAGGTTTCACTAACACTAACGCAGCTTCTAAGCTAATGAGAAGAACTGGCCATGCTTCCTGTGTTAGTTCAGAATTGCATATGGTAGACTATTATTTACAGTCTCAATCAAGAACTCTTGCTTTTAAGACAGCAGAAATAGCTAAGTCTCAACTGACAATGATGAAAAGGCAGGCAAGGAAGGGACACCACAGTCTTTTGCCAGGGACTAGCATGTTTCAGGACTAAATATGGAAACAAAAGAGGAAAACTTTTTATTTTACTACTTGTGAAATCTGCTGAATACCCCATTGAGTGTCAGATTCCTTATCTGTAAAATGATTGCCTCCAAGATCTGTCAGCCCCGATTTCCAAGTTTGATGGGGAAGGAGGTTGGAGTCAATATAACCAGGCTGAGGAGGAGAAGAAGGCACAGGCCTCCCGAGTCCAGCCGCTCCAGCCTCAGTACTGATGTCCCAGCTCCCTTTGGGCTCCCTGGGGAGGTGTCAGCCTTTTACTGCACATCTGGCCTCCCGCTTTTCTGCCCCTTCCCTAAACAACTGCGAATAGAGGGCTTGCTCTGACCCGAGCACCGTTACACGTGCTGAGGCTTCAGCAGTGAACAGGCAAGCAAGGAGCCGTTCTCCAAACCCAACCCACACGGGAGCAGGACACTGAATGTGTTAGTGGGTAAGGGAAGGAGGGAAAACCATTTCCTGAGGTTTCCTTCTATGAATTTTTGTCATAGCTTGAGCCAATACCAGGGACTGGTATAACAGTGCTTAAATATATAACCAGAGCTTATATAACAGGACTTTATTTCTCATAGTTCTGGAGGGTGGAAGTCTGAGATCACAGTACCAGCCTGGTTGGCTTCTGGTGAGGTCCCTCTTCCCAGCTTGAAGATATCCCCCTTCTGGCTGTGTCCTCACACGGCAGAGAGATTAAGAGAACAAGCTCTGCGGTGTCTCTTCTTATAAGGGCACTAATGCCAGAGCCCCAGCATCATGACCTCATCTAAACCTAATTACCTCCCAAAGGCCCCATCTCCAAATCTTACCGTTCACATTGAGGGGTTAGGGCTTCAACATATGAATTTGGAGGGAATGCAATTCAGTTCATAGCACATTTGTCACAGGAACCTGAGGACAACTGTTTTCAGAATTCACCTAAATTGTGGAGATGCAAATTACTGTTAATGCCTCAATAGCTTTGAAACGTTTAGCCAAAGTATACTTTCTGAGTACATGAATTAGTTATCTCTAATTCATGTACTCAACAGTTAGCTCTGTTGGTTGGCTGTAGATTTATTAGAAGTTACTTTAATAAGTAGAATTCACTATAGAAACCACAGTCTATTTGTAAATTTCTCTCACAGTTTCATCTCAGGAATCTACAGTCTCTATTGCCTCCATCTGCTGCATGGATAGGCCTGGTTGGGCACACTGTCATCTGGGCATTAAATATGGAAGAACTGCAGTCCACCTATGATGCACACATAGCATCATTGTTTAGTTTGTGCTGCCTCACCAAGAACATATGATCCGTGAGAAGCATTTTAAGAAGTTGCCTGAATATGATGGCTTGGTGCCAGACTCATCTGTTTGTTCTAACTTTTGTCTCACAGATGCTCCATCTCCCTTTTCAAACCCTACCTTGGAAGTGCTCCCCTCCAGGGAGGAAGATGAGTCATATGTGCAACTGTTGTGCTAAACAATTCAATAGCGACTCAAAAACAGGAATGTAGGGAAACGGCAGAGTTTAAACTGCCTCGGTTGGGGCTGGGTAGGGTGGGTGGTGGTGGGCAAGGCAAAAGCTTATGATGTCAAGTTTGGGCAGAATCCAGCAAACTAGAATACGTCTGTGCGACTGGAAAAGAATGTGTACGGGAAGGTTGTCTAAAATTTCATAGCAGCTTTCTGTGTTGCTCTTCTCACTGCCTTAGAATTGAGGCAACATAATAATCTGTCTTTTTCTAGATAGCGTCCCTGATTCAACCCCACAATCTGTCTAGATTTCACATAGTGTTTCTCAGCCTTATCAGATTCAATACCCAAGGCTTTAACTAGTAATATGAAATGCTCCTTTTCAAAAATCCTGATTTATCCTTTATTATCCTGCTGTAACAAATGCTGTCTGTGCCCTGCCTATATCCCCATTGGTCCTTACTCTTTTGGTGCACTCAGGACCAACTTCCACATTTCAGCACTCTGCACATGTAGCAGGCTGGAAGGGCTGGAAGTAATGCTCTCTGGGCAAAGCCCTCGACCAATGTCTGGAAGCGTTGGTGTCTAAACATCCCCACCCCCTTGTTCCTTGTTCTTCCAGGGATTACGTTCCACAGGGCCCAGAGTAGCTGCATGCTTAATAAACTTTTTTACTGGCTTTTTTCCCTTGCCCTGCCTTAATGCCCCACACCCCTACCAGTATTCCAGATCACTTTCCAAGCAAATCACCCCACTAGAATCCTTGCTCTGTGTCTAATTCAGGGGGAACCCAGACTAAAGACACTAAATTACACAAACTCCAAAAAAATCCACATATAGATGCCCTAGTATTAATAAAAAAGAGAAATTAAATAAATGTAGTTGATAAGACATTGTCTGTTTCAATATGTAAATATGGGATATCACTATACCAAAAGATATAATGAAGTAACACGTTTTCACCTATAAAAGAATTCTCCAGTGATGCAGCAGTTTTGAATGCAGACACAGATACAACCACAGCCCTGTGTGTTGTAGTGATGTGTTATGTACTGTGAGCAGCTTTACCATTAATGATTTTCTGAAGTGGTGAACCCGATAGAATCTAAGCTAAACAAAGTAAATTCATTCCTCAATTATGATAGTAGCATTCCAGAAAATTCAATGTATATTAAAACTGTGCAAAATATTTTGTGTTCATATGTAAAGAGAAGTTGAGTTCTGGGGTCAGATAAGTATAAGGTTTTTTTTTGTTTCTGTTTTTTGGGTTTTTTGTTTGTTTGTTTTCTCAGCGATGTGAAAGTCCAGTGGGAAATTTGAAAGTTTACAGGGCCTGAGGTGATTTCTCATTGTGTAGGGCAACTTCTGTCAAAATTCCTCAAAGAGCAGTGAGCATGTCCCCTTTGCCCTTGTTTTCTTAATCCCCGTCCTGCTGGCTGAAATATAGAAGTGATGGCTGGAGCTCCAGCCACCATCTTGGAGCAGGAAGGTAAGAGCCACACCATACCCCAAGGGGGCAGAGCTGTGAGGGGAAGGAGCCTATTCTCTGAGAATTTCATGGAGCAGGGCTGCCCTACTAGCCCTTTTTTGTCTCTACCTCTGGACTTTTACATGAGCAAGATATAAACTTCTACTCTGTTAAGCCACTATTATTCTGGGTTTCTGTTTCTTGAAACTAAACCTCCTTAAAGTAACATACAAAATAAACTACAAGAGTATCTTCAGCAGTAACTTATAACTTTTGCAACTGTGATTAGTGCCTGATTGATGGTGAAATCAACTAGGCAAAGAGGTGGAAAATAAACAAAGCTAACATTATTTGTCACTTGTTTGAAAAAAAGGGGGAATAGAAGGAATGTTTCATGAAATAGTAGTTTTCTCACTCACTCAGCTGGTGATGGTTAATTTAGAGAGGAGGCACCACAGGGCAACACTGTTTTATTTGATGTGGATCCTGGTGTGTATGTAGCACAGTGCCTGACTTGCTCAATACATGCTGTTGAAAATATATGCCTATATATGTACTAAGAGCTGCGGGGCCAGCATGATTGAGGGAGCTGTGTGCTGTCTGTCTGCTCCCTAGCTCTGAATTCCTTCTGCAAGCTTGGGCAGGGAGCATGATACAGTCAGACAAAGGAGCAGACCTGCCAGACAAAAAGGACAAGAAGGACGAGAAGCTCTCTATGGGAACCAATCCAGAGAATGGTACGTGGTGCCAGATTCCTTTTCTAGATCAGAAAGTCCTTTTAATATCACTCTGAATATGTGATGCAATTTAGGTGCAGAAATTCTGATTTATGGTGATTCCTGTAAGGAATTTGTCATACACTTCGAAGTGCCCTATTGCATCTATTAGTGATAAGTCTTAAGCAATTTTCAAGGCAGGAAGGAAAGAAATTGACACAATAGATTCAGAATCTCTTTTTTTCCTACTCAACAAGGTTTTACTTTGACTTAGAACTTCACAACTTGTTCACATTCAGATTATCACTGCGACAAATAGGATGTCTATGAAAATACTTATAAAAGCAACCAAGTATTTATTAAATTCTGTCCAGTCCCTTTAATAGTGGAATCCTGAGATTTGTATTAAAAGCCTATTGCAAGATTTTTTTCAGTAAGAATTTTCATAAAGGGTAAATACACAAGGCTGCATGTTTAAAGAAGAAGAATCCAGAAAACAACTAGATCATTTTGGAATAAACCAGAGGCTGTTAAGATTAGGGAAAAGAAAGCAATATTGCTCTCAAAAAATCATTCGTATACTATGATCTATTATTTCATCTAATGCTAGCAACAGCCCTACGGGGAAGCTAACATAGTCTCATTTTGCCACAAGGAAAGTAGGTTCCAGATGGTTGGTTTTCTGAAGTTCACACAGTAACTGATAGAACAGGGATAGAAGGCAGATTTTTTTTGCCTTCAATCCAGTGTCCTCCCCTCGCCTCCTGAGCCCCTGGCACCTCCCAGCTGTCTGAATTGTCCTTTACATTTTCACCTGCCTTCTTTCCACCGCACCCATCACCCCACCTCTGCCTTCACCCGTTTCTAGGTATCTCCCAAATCCTGAGGCTTGTGCTGCAAGAGCTGAGTCTGTTCTACAGCCGAGATGTGAATGGAGTGTGTCTCCTGTACGACCTCCTCCACGCCCCGTGGCTGCAGGCCCTGCTCAAGGTGAGAGCTCCGTTGCTTGGAAGCTTTAGCCTGGGGAGCAGGACCTACTCTTCCAACAGCGTTGCTTGTCAGTTGGCAGGACATTTCAACCGGGAGAACGTTCAGAGGAGAGCTACACGACCTTAGGAAGGAGTTTACCTGGGTAGAAAAGAATGCGGCAGCGCATCTCTTTTCTGCCCCCAACTCCCTTGCTTCCAGAGGCCCCCGGGGTGGCAAAGCAGCCACTGCCCACGGCCATCGGCAGCGCCTTCGCAGCCCTTGGTCCTTGAGGCCCACTCAGGACAAGTAAAAATGCTTTAAAAAGTCATCCCTCTTTGTTTGCATAAATGAGGACGTGATATGTGTACCGTGCTAGTCAGGTATCTTCAGTTTTTCTTACTCTGAAGATCTCTTCTTTTGTTAAATTGGGCTAAAATTTCATGCACAATACAATAGCGTCTGACTATAATTTTGTTCTTCTGAACAAATGTTATTATTAAGAAAGATCCTTTTGAAGTTATTTTTTGGGGATGTGTTTCCTTCACTTAAGTGAAATGTGGTCAGCCTTAAGATGCACGTGAATACTATATTCTTTAAAATAAAAAAGTGTCAACGAACTTAGCATGAGCACAGAGGTACTCCTCACAGCGCTGGTTTTAAAACGCCTGATTTCTTTATCCATTCATCCGTTGTTGGACACAGGCTTTTTCCCATGTCTTGGCTATTGTGAATAAAGCTTCAGTGAACATGGGGTGCAGATATCTTTTTGAGGTAGTGATTTTATTTCATTATCACTGTATACTCAGAAGTGGGAGGCCCAGTGGAATATTATTCAGCCATAAAAAGGAGGGAAATCCTCCCTTTTAGAACAGCATGGGTGGGCCTCAGGACATCATGCTAAGTGAAATGTCAGAGAAAGACAGATCCTGTGTGATCTTGCTTGCATGTGGAATCTAAAAATGGGGAACTCATAGAAGCTGAGAGAATGGTGGTTGCCAGGGGCTAGGGAGAGGGGAAATGGGGAGATGTTGGTCAAAGGGTACAGACTTCCAAGTATAAGACAAATAATTCTGGGGATCAAATGTACAGCATGGTGACTATATTTAACAATATTGTATTACGTACTTGAAACTTGCTGAGAGAATAGATCTTAAATGTTATCACGGCACACACACAAGGTGGTAATTCTGTGAAGTGATGGAGGTGTTAACTAACCTTATGGTGGTTATTTTGCAACATACATGTGTATCAAATCAACATGTTATACACCTTAAATTTACACAATGTTCTATCTCAATTCTATCTCAATAAAACTCTGGGGGGAAACTACCTGCTTTCTACCAGGCGCTTTTTCCTCCTTGGCAGCGGATCCAGGGGTTCAAATGCCACGAAAGGCATTGCCCTTGCTACCACCGGGGCGCTGCCTGTGCTTTGTAGTCCCTGCATCAACCCATCAGCCTTAATTGCTTCCAGTAAACTCGAGCTTGGGCACTGAGGTGGAGCAGGGAAGCCCTGTCACCCCAGATCCGGATGGAGAAAGACAGCACTGAGCTGGCCTCCTGGACTCCATTTCTCCATCTGTAAGAGAAACTAGATTTATAAAATAAGTTAAGGTCTGCACTGCAGAGCTAGGCAGACCTTGGTGTTCTTAGCCCAAACCTAGATCCTGGTATGGAAAACAATTCCTAAGGGTCAACAAAGACAAAGTTGGAATGTTTATAAGCGAACTTTTACTGGAGAATTCAGGGAGGAAAGGAAACAAAACATAAGCACAAAGTACAAATAACCACGTATAGTGTGGTCGGCCTCTCATTCAGATCCACTGGTGAATCTGAGCCCAGAGCCCATGCCCTACGCAGCTACCCAGCCTGGAAGTTCCCACAGGTCTCTGGCTTCAAATCCTTATTGGCCTTAAGCCTGGAAAACCCAGGCTTACCTAACTTAACGAGAGTACAAGTTTGAGTTTCTTTACATCAATGATATTGGTTGGAGAAGATCAGTTTCCAGTGGCAGCGAATAGTTAAGCCTCTGAAGCTTTAGAGACGCCCGTCTCGAGTTCGCTTCGCTTGGGCACCTGGAGACACCTTATTAAAGGCCACCACGCATGCTACCCAGCCGTCGGCGCCGTTGCCCAGGCTGCTTCCCCCACCAGGCGCGCCTCCCCACAGTACCTCATTCTCCCCTCCTTGCCCCTCTGCAGGTCTATGACTGCCTCCAGGAGTTCAAAGAAAAGAAGCTCGTTCCTGCCACACCCCATGTCCAGGCATTATCCTACGAGGTGAGGTGATTTTTCATCCAGAGAATAGTAGAGCTTTAACGTGAAACCATTTTACTCACAGTGCTAGTTTAAGTGCTCTAATGGAAAAGTTTCATTGATGATTATGCATCTAATAATTGTTTCTAATCGAGCTTTAATAGAAGGAGGAAAATTGGCCTGCTGTCTCCCCAAATTAAAACCAACAAAACACATTTTTGGCATGTGTCCATTTCCCTCTTTCCCCCTAAACCATGGACTTAATTACCCCATGGAAACAGGGTAATGTTGTCCTGCTAATGACCCGGATTTCACATCTCTAGCCTGGGCTCCTTCCCTGCACTGCAGACTCTATCTTCTGCCTCCTCCCCATCTTTCTGAGATGTCTAATGGACCCCGCAAACTTAACATGTCCCAAAGTGAGCCCTGATCATCCCTATCCAAAAGTCACTCCTCTACCAGCCTTTTCTGTCTCACTAAGGACATCTTTGTTCTTACAGTACCCAAGCCAAAATCTTTGGGGTCATATTGCCTTTCTCTCACACCCAACCCTGTCAGCTCTAGTTTCAAAATCTATTGAGAATCTCACTGCCTCTGCTGTGCCACCTAATATAAGCCATCATCGTCTCCTACATGGATAACTGCGATGTAGCCTCCTACCTGGTCTCCCACTTGCACTCTTGCTCCACTATGGCCTATCCCCATCATGGCAGCCAAAGAGATTCTGATTAAAGAGGAGGCAAATCATGTCACTTCCCTGCTCAAACTCTTCCTACAACTTCTCATCTCGGAGTAAACTTCAAAGTTCTAACGTAGCCAAATATAATGTGGCCCCTGTTACCTCTTTGATGTCGTACTCACTGCTCTCTCCCTATTCACTCTGCTCCAGGCAGATGAACCCCTTGTGGATGTTTGAACCGGACATGCTCCTGCCGCAGGCCCTTGGCATTTGCGAGTCCCTATGTCAGTAATGCCTTTGCCCTTACAGCCACGTGATTTGCTTCCTCATCTCCTTCCAGTCTCCACTCAAATGTCACCTCACCAAGGCTTTCCCTGGTCACCCCATCTAAAACTGCAATCCCCTATCCTCCTCCCTCTTTCATTTTTCTTCTTAACTCTTTTCGTCGCCAAGCTATCTCTTTTACTTATATATTTTATTTATTGTCTGTGGCTCCTCAAAAGAATGTAAACTCCATGAGGCCAGGGAATTTTGTCTGCCTATTCAGCGCTGTGTTTGCAATCTCTGAAAACAGTGCCTAGCACACAGTAGATGTTCAGTACATATTTGTTGAATGGATGCATAAATATGATCCATTTTGTTTCTATTTATTGTCCAAACCATATGAAAAGAAACAAAACAAAACAAAAAAACTTCTAACCTCAACTCCGGTAATCAACAGCTTGAACTTTTCTCAGCTGTCCACAGGGAAACACACACACTGATGTTTTATTCAGTTGTAACCCCAGCGAGTGGAGGTGAAGCTTGCTTGCTACACTGCTTGTTTTCCTTTGACACTATGTGATGGTGCTTGACTGCTGAAGATTCACAGAGCTGGTTAAAGTCTTGAAAGGTCTTATGTCCCATCAGAAAGCAGGTCTACGCCTACACCAAAGCAAAGACATCAGCATTTAGTCTGTCTAGCACTTTTTTGTTGCAACAGACATTAAAGTTGCTAATCAAATAAACCCTAAAATACAAATTACTATTTCATTTTCTAGTTGGAGAATGGAACATCCCATGGGATTTAGCTACCTGGCTTCCCTGAGCCTGTACTTAAGATACCTTAACTTGTCCGTAAAGCGTTCACATTAGCAAACAGCCATTTTAGAGACACTAGAGGGATATTGCCTTGGCACATGTGATATTACAAGATTATGTGAGCTCTTCCTCCAAGCCTGTGATGTGCCAGGATGGGGTTGAGATCTACCCCGAATCTTGGATTCTAGCTGCTGTGATGGAGTTTAATAAATAAGGAAAGATTCTAAGCCCTGACTTTAAAGATGAAAAAGAAGTCTTCAGTAACAGCTTTTCTCAGGTCAATATCATGTCAATATAGCTGTTATCCAACCTGGGTGATGTTAGCTAGGTGATAAAGATTGTTAAAAAAATTCACAATGTGTGTGTTTCCACCAACCAGGTAGTGAAGATATTATGTGAAACTCCCAAGTCCCCTGAGATCCAAGAGCTGAGACAAATCCTCCAGGGTCCACACTTTAAGGCAAGTGCTTATTAAAATGGACAAGATATAACCATCTCGCACATTGACAAAGTAGGGAGGAAGAAATACATGTGCTAGAAAATGTGCTCTCTGAATAGATGTTCTATTATTGTATGTGGGTGATCAATAGATTGTACCTGAGGACGTGGGACTCGGATGTGACTGGCTTAATCTCGTTGGTCATGGAGACAAGCCTGCCCTATTTATAAGGAGGAATCCAGAACTTCCCATGGTGTCTTGTTGCCGCCAGAAAAGCCATTGTTTCTCTAAAATTCTGGGGGGCAATCAAGTTATTTTAAGTTTCGAACAGTATAATAATGATTAGCTCTTTGAGGGCATATATGAAGAACATTTCATTGCAGAACAGAAACCTGTTTCATAGTACTTACAGACTTTGAGATCAATTTATCAACAAATTAGAATTTTAAGAGGATGTTTACATTTGGAGCAATGGAATTTATGAGTCAAAAAGTTCTATTTCACAAGATAAACCTACAGAATTTTCTCTGAATTCCAGCAAAGTTCTGTCCACCAATCTCTGGCAGGGCTATAGAATAACTACTTCCCTATCTCATGAAATGACAATTTAACATACTGCACCATGAGAAGGAACTCTTTGATCATACCTTAAAAGTAGAGGACTACTTTTTTCTCATTCTCTTTCACATGGGCCCTTGAGTGTCACTGACAAATTAAACCAGCAAGATGTTTTGATTACTGCTTCTCATTCCACTTTAATTGGGGAAACTATTACAATAGTTGTTTTGTAGTGAAAGTTTATAGGAGCACCATGGATTACGTGGGTGTCCAGGAAATGAGAATGTGACAGAATACATTTTGTCAGAAATGAAAGAATATATTATGTGTGGCTTACACTCTCTGTGCCTTGTTTCCTTATCTGTAAAATGGGGGCAATAAATATACTTGCCTGGAGGATGTGGAGTAAAGTGAGCCCTTGTAAATTGCAACCACTGTGGAAAACAGTGTGGAGGCTTCTCAAAAAATGAAAACTAGAACTACCATATGACTCAGCAATTCCACTCCTGGGTATGTATCAAAAAACACTAAAAACATGAATTTGAAAAGATACATGCACTCCAAACATTCATAGCAACATTATTTACAATTTGCCAAGTTATGGAAGCAACCTAAGTGTCCATCAACAGATGAATGGATAAAGATGATGTGGTATATATGACAATGGAATACTACTCAGCCATAAAAAAAGAATGAATTTTGCCATTTGCAGCAACATGGATGGACTCGGAGGGCATTATGCTTACTAAAATAAGTCAGACAGGGAAAGACAAATACTGTATGACGTCACTTTTATGTGGAATCTAAAAAACGCAATCCAGTGAATATAACAAAAAAAGGAGCAGACACAGATGTAGAGAACAAACTAGTGGTTACCCGTGGTGGAGGGGGTGGGGGTGCACTGTGGGCATGGGGAGTGGTAGGTATAAACTATCGGGTGAAAGGCTGTGAGGATGTAATGTACAACATGGGGAATACAGCCACTATTTTGTAATAACAGTAAATGGAAAGTAAACTTTAAAAATTGTATAAACATGAATTTAAACAATTAAAAAAATATATATATACCTGCCTCAGAGTCATCATGAAGGTTGCGTGAATCCACATAAAACACTCAGAACCATGCCTGGCATGTACGTGTTGGTTGTTGTTTTATTTCGCATAGTACTGAGTCGGCATCGTCTAGGTGGGTGTGTCCTGTGTGTGATGTTCATTCACCTTTTCCTTCTCTGTTCCCAGGCCTTGCTTAGCGCCCATGACACGGTGGCTCAGAAAGACTTTGAACCCCTTCTTCCCCCACTGCCAGACAACATCCCTGAGAGTGAAGAAGCCATGAGGATTGTTTGCTTGGTGAAAAACCAGCAGCCCCTGGTAAGGAAATCATGTTACCTTTTCACTTAGGATTATATTAGGGTTAATTATGAACCAAGTTATCCCCAGTAGTTACTTGGGCGATATACTTGTCTGTAGTCACAGATGTAGTGTGAGGCAATCAGAAAATGTAAGGGGATCCAGGATGATAATGGCTAAACTGTATCTTAGTGAATTTTGCCTGTGATTTCAAACATATAACAGGTTGTAATGTTTTACCAGGAAAGATTTCACTTAGTGTTTTTCTCTTTTAAGAGCTGTGAGAACTAAGAAATTATTTTATTTTATTATTTGGCTCTGTGACATGTACACATATTTCATTCAGTTCTAATGTATTTGCCTGAGATTTTTTCTTCTGTGAAGGGGAAGCTACGTAAGGCATTAGTTTGATTTTCTAAGCATAGTCCTTTGATTAGGTTGTCATTGTGGGAGTTTTCTTTCTCTTTGGAAGGATCTCAATGGTCTTTGATGTCTATGTGGTTGGATAGAGACTTTAGTAGACCAAGGTTGAGTGCCCTTTCCTTTTTGATGGCTCGGTATGTATGGCCCTGGTTGGTGCGAATTCCTGTGTCTGAAAGACCAGAGTGACACGGAGGGAAGCCCCCAGGAAAGTGGTCATGTTGGGTAAAAAGGGGTTCCATTGTACGGTCTCTCCCCAGGGAGCTACTATCAAGCGGCACGAGAGGACAGGGGACATCCTGGTGGCCAGAGTCATCCACGGTGGGCTGGCCGAGAGGAGTGGTAAGCTGGGGCAGCAGGGTGCAAACGTGACTAGGAAAATAGGGAGCTCTTGATTGTTTTATCTTCCCAGGGAAGCCCCTCTTTCCTAACTAAGGTCGAGGCTTTAGTAAGTTCTATTGCTTGGATACTAAGAAGAAAGAAATACTCTAGAGAAATCCCATTGTCCTTCCTCAAGGAGATTAACCACCTAAATTGCTTGAGGTTTCACAGTGTGAGTCAGAAGCCACTGCAATGAAAAGCCCACGCACCGCAACCAAGAGGAGCTCGCACTCGCCGCAACTAGAGAAAGCCTGAACAGAGCAACGAAGACCCAATGCAGCCAAAAATCAATCAATCTTAAAAAAAAGAAAAGGCCTAGCTCTTCTCAATCTTGAAATGCCTTTTGCTTGCCTTTTCTATCAGGGAATCAAATTTCCTTCTTTTCACTTCTGTGCTTCTGAAATGAGCAGTTCCGTACCTGCTGTCCCATATCCTCACGGCCCATGACCCCATTATTATTATTATTATTATTATTATTTCACAATAAAATTTAAAGTGTCAGGTTAGCGAGTTTGTTAACTAGGTTTGGGATGGCTCCCACCATTTTTGCGAGTTTTTGGTACCCCTCTTTGTTTTGTGTTCCTGTTTGCCCAGGGTTGTTATACGCTGGAGACAAACTGGTGGAAGTGAATGGCGTTTCCGTTGAAGGACTGGACCCTGAGCAAGTGGTCCATATTCTGGTAACAGTCTCGCCGCCTGCTCCGTGGCTCAGCGCCACGCCGGCTCCAGCCCACGAAGCGTACACCGTAACCGGAGGGGGTTCGGGTCCCTCTCGGCAGCTTCCTCTCTCCAGGCCCCAGAACCTGTTTCTACCAGCTCATCCCCCTTCCCCCACCCGCCTCCCCAGGTGATCTGGCCCCTGCTGGAGGCTTCCCTTCCGAAGCTGCTCTTTCAGCCTTGGGAAGAGGCCCCCCAGCCCAGGTCCCTCATCACCTTGGCTGCTCCATTAGAAACTGAGCTCGCAGTGGGCAGAGTGACACCGTGGGGGAGAGTCTGAACCTGAGCAAACCACCCCTTGCTCCCCTAACATTTTTATGCAGTTTCCTTGAGGCAGCTTTGGGGTAGAAAAGAAGTCACCAGAGGGCAGCACATGGGGAGGGGACATCCTTGCTGGCTCTGCCACTGTCCTTGTAGTTGGAGTAGGGATTTATGACCTGACTGTATACAAAGGCTTTTGGCATCTTTCTGGTTTTCCCCTTCCCACCCTTCCAACTGTTTCCCAAGTCACGGTCCAGCTGTCAGTAGCCATAGCAGCATGCCCCGCCCACCTCCCCCCTTGCACACCCTCCGGCCGAGGCCTGAGGTCAATTGTTACATATTACACAGACTAGTGGTTCTCAAACTGGGTTCCTGGGGGAATTCTAGATTTTCATAGATGTGCCTTAGGGACTGAGACGAAGCGTGGTATTATAAGGAGTATACCACGCCCCTAAATGTTTTGCAAACCACTACACAAGACTCTGTGTGTAAAAGATACTGAAAGGAGCTTAAAGGACTGTCAGTCATAGACACACGTGCCTCCACCTCAGCCCTTTTGGTGCCAGTTGTGGAGTTTCCAGGTCAGTGGGGTCGAGAAATTTCCGCATGAGAACGAGATCTTTATTGTTAATCTCTGGATCTCCAGTGCCTGTCACAGTGTGTGTGACAGGGGGATTCTTACCTCCCCCATCAAGCGAAGAGGTTCTCTGTCTCCTGCATCATTCGTTTGGAGGCCTGTCAGTTCCCCACAAAAGACTTGGGAGCCCATTCTCTTCTTCCCCATCAGACTAGACTGCCTGATGCAGAAGCAAGTATTCAGAAAATAATAACTGACTGAGATATGAGGAGGGGAAGTCAGACCAAGACCTCCTCTCCTTCCTTATTGCGGGAGGAAGACCTTGCTGAGTGTGATGTCCTGGTGGCAGCAAGACGGAGAGTCCCTGAGAGAGTCCAGGCCTCAGTGTGGGTTTTAATGGAGCAATGATCCCGGAAGCCCCATGGCAGGACAGAAGTGAAGCTAAATTTCTTTCTAATGTCCATTTCTGGGTGGTGATGTTTAGCTGTTGAGCCTTTGTAAAAGCCCCTGTGGGAGATGTCACTATTTGACTGGCACACACTGAGCTATAACTTTCATCTGCTAAACCCCAGTAACCCAGTGAACTCTGCGATTTGTCATTCTTCCCTCTAACATTTTCTAGGCCATGTCTCGTGGCACAATCATGTTCAAGGTGGTTCCGGTTTCTGACCCTCCTGTTAATAGCCAGAAGATGGTAAGCATTTACTGAGCCACTGTACGCACACACAGTAAATCCTCCAATTGCAATAACAGCAACAAAATGCTTCGTACCTTACCACTATCCTCTATAATGTGCTGAACATCTGTTCAATACTATATTGCATATTTTTCAATACTGATGACATGATGGGCAACTCAGTAAATGAAGACAATAAAAGGAGATGGGGTACCAAGAAGTTAAGAAGTAAGATCAAGAATGGTGAATATTTGAGCAAAAACTTCTCAGGGCTAAAAGATTCTATTCCAAAACTCACTGTTTTTTTATGACTCTTAGACTCAGTTCAAGAAGGAAGTTATTTTTGGTGAGGATGGAGAGGAAAGATAGCATTAGCAGGTAGAGGAGTGGGAGAGATAGTTTCAAGTCTTAAAAACCCGGGGGTAGGGATTCTTCTGATGGTGTCATTATGTACCTACTGTCAGGTGTATGTTCGTGCCATGACCGAGTACTGGCCCCAGGAGGATCCCGCCATCCCCTGCATGGATGCCGGCTTGCCTTTCCAGAAGGGGGACATCCTCCAGATTGTGGACCAGAATGATGCTCTCTGGTGGCAGGCCCGGAAAATCTCAGACCTTGATACCTGTGCTGGCCTAATCCCTTCTAACCACCTTCTGAAGAGGTAAGAAAAGCCATCACACCTGGATTCAAGACCGAGCCATCAGGAAATAAAACATTTTCTCAGGTTTCTGTTATTGCAGTTCAGATGAGATGAAAAGAGACAAGCAGTGTTACTGCCATTAAGATGAGAGAAAGGGAGACAAGCAGATATATGAACACATACTGGTCTATAAATCCACATGTCAACTTGTCAATACGCCCTAAACATCTTAAATACCAAAGGGACCAGAATAATCATACCAACCAGAAAAGAGAGAAAAGTACTTGGGAAACTAAGTTAAACTCTAAAAGGTAGTTCTGACCCCCTCTATTAATCTTTCAAGGCTGAGTCACTGAATCTCAGCTCACCACCATCACCTTGGTGCTACTGAGGTCCAAGGAAGTGAATAAGGATAGAAAGAAGACAGAATAAGAGGTACAAAATACAGTCAATATTAAGTTATCATGAAGAAGAAAAGGAACTAGCAGAGGAGACTGAGAAGGAATGGCCAGTGAGTAGGATGAAAATCAAGACGATAGAGTATCCTGATCAACTATATGTCAACCACCATTGAAGGGACTGATAATGGACCACTAGATCTAGCAACAGAAGTCATTGGTGATCTTAATAAAGCAATTTCAGTGGATGGGTGGGGCCCAAATCTTAGTAAAAAAGAGGATTTGAAGACATTGACAACAGTGAGCGTGGAAATTCTTTGAGATATTTTGTATAAAGCAGAGCAATGAAGAAATAGCTAGCGGGGAAAGTGGAGTGATATGAGGGAAATTTTTTAGATGGGGTAGATAATGCTAATGGAATAAAATCCAGTGAGAGGTAAAGTTTTATGATACAGAAGAAAGAGGAAAGCATTGCTGCTGTCGATGTCCTTGGGGAGGCAGGAGGAGACGTGAGGGAGGCTGTAAGTAGAGGGGTTGGCCTTTTATAGGAGTGTGAACAGTTCACCCACAGTAATAGTAGCCGTAGGGAATCCAGAGTGTGTGGGCACAGTTGAGGGTGAGGGATAGGGTAGGAGCCTATGCAGGCTCTTCCATCTGGTCTTATTTTCTCAGTGAAATAAGCAATGTCATAAGCTGAGAGTAAGGGTGGGCAGGAGGTATTGGGAAGGAAAGTGGTAAAAGCTTGAAAAGTTTCTACGAGAACTGGAGAACAAATTGGTTAGATAAATACAGTAGCATCAGCATTAAGGCCCAATTAACATTAAAGGTTATAAATTTATAGTGGTTCTGGTCAGCTTCCTGGGGGGCAGGGCCAGATTAGACAGAGAGTTGGACGTAACAGTAAATCAAGAGAGGGACAAGGGAGTGATTTTAATGAAGGACTGTGACATTTCAGCTTGTTAAGGAGGGAGATGACAGGGTAGGGTCAGTGGAAGGAAGTCAGATCAATAGATTATAGGTCCCTATGGGGTTGGTAGATTATTGGGATTGGGAAGATAGGCGGTGCTGGTAGGAGAAAGAGATACTGGAAATTGAAATTATATAGAGATTATAGTTTTTGGTACTGAAAGGTCTAGAATATGACAGTGGGAGGCAGTGGCAGAGGTCATTGGGAGGTCACTGGAAGGGAGGAGATCAAGGCACCAAGAGGCCGGGGTGTTGGAAGGGCATTTATGTGCATAATGAAATCATCATGAATTATGACAGAGCAGTGTCGAGAGCATGGAAGTGAGCAGGAATAATCTGAGAATGGCTTCCAGAAGAGTCTGGGGAATGGTATTCAAAGTAAGGGCACCTTGGGAAGAGGGAGAATGGTCTGGAGATGGCCATGGGAAGCAGGGCAGAGACCCCACCTCCAGGCCCTGTGGAGTGAGGGCCTCATGAAGCGGTGTGCTAGAGCCGGCTCACAGAGCCTGTGTGCACCCCTTCTTACACCCACAGCTGGTGGCATCGAGGTGGCAGCTTGAAATCAGCCACAGTGGAAATGCTGACACTAGAGACATCAGCAAAGCTGCACATCAGGGCTCCCCGTGCCCCCAGGCTGCTTTACCCGCACTCCACAGGGAGTGGGAGAGGAAAGAGCCACCTCTTGAGAGGGGCAGGGGAGCAGTGACCTCAGGGGGACCTGGGCCTCGTTAGAGCAAGAAGGTGAAGGTCTCATTCAAAGTGCAGGTGGACTTATCTTTGACAAAGGAGGCACGAATATACAATGGAAAAAAGACAGCCTCTTCAATAAGTGGTGCTGGGAAAATTGGACAGCAACATGTCAAAGAATGAAATTAGAACACTTCCTAACACCATACACAAAAATAAACTCCAAATGGATTAAAGACCTCCATGTAAGGCCAGACACTATAAAACTCCTAGAGGAAAACATAGGCAGAACACTCTACGACATCCATCAAAGCAAGATCCTTTTTGACCCACCTCCTAGAATCATGGAAATAAAATCAAGAATAAACAAATGGTACCTCATGAAACTTAAAAGCTTTTGCACAGCAAAAGAAACCAAACACAAGACAAGAAGACAACCCTCAGAATGGGAGAAAATACTTGCCAGCGAAGCAACGAACAAAGGATTAATCTCCAAAATATACAAACAGCTCATGCAGCTTAATACCAAAAAAGCAAATAACCCAATCCAAAAATGGACGGAAGACCTAAATAGACATTTCTCCAAAGAAGACATACAGAGGCCAACAAACACATGAAAAGATGCTCAACATCACTAATCATCAGAGAAATGCAAGTCAAAGCCACAATGAGGTATCACCTCATACCAGTCAGAATGGCCATCATCAAAACATCTAGAAACAATAAATGTTGGAGAGGGTGTGGGGAAAAGGGAACCCTCCTGCACTGTTGGTGGGAATGTAAGCTGGTACAGCCACTATGGAAAACAGTTTGGAGATTCCTTAAAAAACTAAAAATGGAACTACCATATGACCCAATAATCCCACTACTGGGCATATACCCAGAGAAAATCATAATCCAAAAAGAAGCATGTACCATAATGTTCATTGCAGTACCGTTTACAATAGCCAGGACATGGAAGCAACCTAAATGCCCATGAACAGATGAATGGATAAAGAAGATGTGGCACATGTATACAATGGAATATCACTGAGGCATAAAAAGGAATGAAATTGAACTATATATAATGAGGTGGATAGACCTAGAGTCTGTCATACAGAGCGAAGTAAGCCAGAAAGAGAAAAACAAATACTGTATGCTAACTCATATATATGGAATCTGAGAAAATGGTACTGATGAACCCAGTGACAGGGCAAGAGAGGAGATACAGATGTAGAGAATGGACTTGAGGACACGGGGCTGGGGTGGGGGCTGGGGGGTGAAGGGGAAGCTGGGATGAAGTAAGAGAGTAGCATAGACATAGATACACTACCAAATGAAAAAGAGCTAGTGGGAAGTTGCTGTATAACAAGGGGAGATCAACTCAATGATGGGTGATGCTTTAGAGGGCCAGGACAGGGAGGGTGGGAGGGAGTCGCGGGAGGGAGGGAATATGGGGATATGTGTATAAATACAGCTGATTCACTTTGGTGTACCTCAAAAACTGGTTCAAGACTGTAAAGCAATTATATTCCAATAAAGAGCTTAAAAAACAACAACAGCAACAGCAACAAAGTGCAGGTGGAGGTTGGAGATGTTTCACTGAAGATTTGCTGCCAGGTCCAGAAGATGTGTGAAAGTGCTTCAGGGAGTGGCGGGTGGTGGATGGAGCCTTACAGGGATTAAGGTGCAGACGATAAGAGATGACCTGAGTTTGGGGGGCTGAGGACTCCCATAGGGATAAAGGTCTAATGAGATTACTCCTCATGGTCTCAGAGCAGAGAGTGGCAAGGAGGCTCCAGTGGAGGTCTTACAAGGAGCACACAGAGATGGCAGGTTTATTGGATTAGCACATAAAGGGCAATAGAAGGAACTGAAATTCATGTGGCTCTAAAGGGACTGTAGAGAACATTACAGTCTGGGAGGGAAACCAGAACATGCGGTGAAAATTCTGAGACCAGCTGGAGCAGGCTAACATGCTGGAGACGTGGGGGCCATGGCTCACGCACTGAAGCTCTGTGGCATGTGAACTAGTGGTCACAGGCAGATTTTCACTCTAAGTCAGCGTGGCTCTGAAAAGATGCTCTGAGGCAGGAAAAAATGATAAGAAAGGCCATGCATTTGGAGAATGTATTTGACAAAGTGTTTGGAGGTGAAATCTCCTTGTTCACTTGGTTGAAGGCAACAGAATTCTAGGCAACAGTCTGTCCTGGATCTATTTCACCTGGGTTAACCTGGGTTAATTTGGTGGTGGTGGTGGTGGTTTTTTTGTTTTTCTTCTCACAGTGTATTTCTTTTTCATAGGAAGCAACGGGAGTTCTGGTGGTCTCAGCCATACCAGCCTCACAAGCACCTCAAATCCACCTTATGTGAGTGTGCTGACACCTCACACCCAGTACATGCATCGTGGGGAAGCCTGCTTCCTCTCTCCCAGGCCTGGCTTCCTGCCCAACAGAGGATCTTTTAATGTCCCCATGCTCCACATACCCTCCTGGCAGCCATCTGAAATCCTGCCATAGACATTCATTCCTTCGGATTTAGAAGAGTTTTCAGTTTGTGAAAATGCAAATGTTCTTGTGTTGTGACACCTTCAGTGATCACTCCCCAGCTTGAAGCCCCCCGAGATGTCTACAGCTAGTCTGTACATTATACACGACGGGCAAGTAAGGCTGCGTAGCAGCACAATATGTGTGCCTTTGATGAGTCAACATGGGACTGAATTATTATTTAGTGAGTGTAGTTTGTTCACTACACAGTATTTTCAAATGGTGGTGAGGGAATGGTCCGCGAAGGAATCCATGGTGGTGAGTGCTTGTAAATGACTTACTGCCTTAAGGAAGGGCGCCGTAGCTCGTAGGGTCCAGCTAGAACCTGCCCTACGGAAATGCTCTCTGGCAGGAGTTACGGAAAGGGAAGAGGCACCCAGGAGAGGGAGAGGTGCACAGACAGGAGGTTGGCAGGGCACTAAAGTAAACACGCCCACGGACAGTCCTCCCCCACTTTACTTCTCAGTTCTCTAAGCCAAAACATTATTTTTTCTCTTGAAGAGAGATGATGAGGCTGTAGAGACATTTTTGAAAAAAAGTGCTCTTAGAATTCCTTGACACTGACAATATTTTCATACTACTTCCAGTTATGGAACCATATTTTACATGGTTACAGTAACAGCTGCAATAGTACCTTTTGTCTTTTTTTCTTTAACTTAACATTTTCTCAGAAACATTTCTCATGATATATAATCTTTATAGTGATATTTTAATTATTTCCCCTGTGCTTTGAAGTACTTTAACTCATTTCCCTATTTCATTTACCAAAGACACGTGAAAATGCTAACTAAGCTTCTAATCAGTATGTGATAACTAGGAGGACCACTGGTTGACATTTAATCTGCTTGCAAAGCCTATGTGCCATTTCTATTAGATTTTTTGCAAAGTCCATTCGGAAAAGAGTTTGCAGCCCCGTATTATTATTCTCAGAGATCTCTGAGTCCAGGAACCCCAGGTATGGATGGAGCCACTGACCTAAAGTGTCACCTCTCACAGGGATGTCTCTGATGGAGCACCTCATTTTCTGAACTACTAGGACATTTCCATCTAACTATTGTAGATGATGTGGCAAATAAATATTATTTTGTATCTTTCTGTTCTGCTTGAATATTACCATAGGTAAAAAAATCACAGGAATGGGTTACTGACTCAGAAGGTATAGGTAACTTTATTAGTCAAGAGTTATTGAAAAATTCCAGGCGTATGTTAGTTTAGAGACTGTTATTAAAAAGTTATTTCCTGAAGATGCATTTGTAATTGTCATCCTTCTTTCTTTCTCTCCCTCCTTTCTCTTTCTCTTTCCTCTCTCTTCCTTCCTTCTTTCCTGCCTCCCTTTCTCTCTCTCTTCCTTTCTTTCCTTCTTTCCATTCAAGCTTTGAGTTCCTAAAATATAATGAATAAATAGTAAGTGCATTAATTCAGAAATGAGTAGAATGCAACTCTTATAGAGCTTATTGGGATAGAAGGGAATAGGATTTGCCAGAGCAAATAGATCCCATTTCCAACATGGCTCATAAGTGTATTGGTTTCTATAGGATATTCACTTATCATTTTGTTACTAAATCTCCACTGAATTTTTAGAGAATAATTTTGGCACTTTGCTTTTCTTACTGTAGGTAAGTTAATTTGAGAAACTATAGTATAAACTGTTGTGCTTGCTCTCTCTCTTTTTTCCCTCTGCTTCAATCATTTGTCTGTACCCAGCAATTTCCATGGAAGAAGGTAAGAAATAATGTTGCAGTATTTGCAGGAAAAAACTCATCTCTAAAGCCTCCTATAAATTTCTTATAGCTTTTTTAAAAATTCACTGTAATGCGGCTATTTATTAAGCTCTTCCTATGTGCCTAGTAATGTGCTAATCACTAATACTCTGATTTACAAAAAGATGTCAGTCAAAAGAACACAAACACAGTGTAATTGCTCTTAACACTGAGAGGAATAAAAGAAAAGAGAACCAACGTTTACCGGCGACTCCAGAGTCTAACACAGCACATGGTATGAACTCAATGAAAGCTGTGAAACAGATCCCCTGTTTTGTTTCAATTGCTGTGTACACAATGTCTAAAAATAACCCTGTAAGGAAATTGTTATCCTTCCCGTTGTGTGGATGAAAAGATTGATAAGGTAAGAACATTGTCAGAAGTTGCAAACAGCCTAGTCTAGAGTAAAGTTGCTGTCTGAAGGGCCCTACACCAGTGGCAAATGGAGCCTCCAGTCATTACCTCTCCCCTTCTCCATGCTCAGACGCCCGGATGACTCTCTCTCTCTCTCTCTCTCTCTCACACACACACACACACACACACACACACTCAAGAAATCAAGATGCTGTCTGCTTGTGGAGAGGAGGAAAGAAGAGAGAGAAGCAGTCCCCTTTGCCGCCACCCACATTTCATCCCTGAAATTGGAAAGGGGAGGGGGCGGAGCACGGGCAGGCCTTTGGAGGGGGCTGGGTCACTGTGGTCTTGGTGGGTGACAAGCCCACTGTCTTAGTCAGCTCAGGCTGCCATAGCAAGATCCTACGGAATGGGTGGCTTTAACCACGGACATTTATTTCTCACAGTTCTGGAGACTATAAGTCCAAGATCAAGGTGCTGACAGGGTTGGTTTCTGGGGAGACTTTTCTTCCCGGCTTGCACATGGCTGCCTTCTCTCTGTGTGCTCACGTGGCCTTTCCTTGGCGAACGTGAGGTGGGAGGAGTGGGTGGGGAGAGAGGGAGAAGAGAGACACAGAGATAGAGATAAAGAGATAGAGATGATAGAGAGAGAGAGAAAGAGAGAGATCAATATGGTTCTTTTCTTATAAGGCCACCAATCCTTTTGGATTAGGGCCCCAACTTTGGACCTCATTTAACCTTAATCATCTCCTTAAAGGCCCCATCTCCAAATACAGTCATCTGGGGGCTAGGACTTCAATGTATGTATGTATTTTTGGAGGGTACAAATCAGTCCATAGCACTCACCCTAGCCCTTAGTGTGGAATTGTTCATTTTGAGGAGCAAAATCAATGGTTTTTTTAGATCCCAGAGTTGCATGTTAGAAAAGCCAGGGCTACTCATGCTGTTATTAGAGAATCTCTCCTGGCCTCCGTAAAGGATTGACAATTATAGTTTTTGTTTGCCTTTTAAAACAAAACCCTCTAGTTATGTCCTAGGAAGTAATGAATTCACTGTTATAAATTACTGATCTAGAAAATAATCTCTAAATGTACGTAAGGAACTGAATGACAGTGTTAAATCTCAGCTGTTACATGTTTATCTGTACTCCTATCTCTATAAAACAGTATTATTTCATAAAATTTTTCATATTGCATATTTTACTTAAAAACAATCAATGATATGGTCTCTAAGAAGGTGATGATAAACTTATTATATTACTTTATAATATTATAGCTTATATGCAAACTATAATTTCCACTTTGGAATACATGTAAGACATTTATTAAAATACTATTTGTTGATCACCTGGAAATTGCTGAGTACTGTGCTAGGCACAAAATGGACAGTGCTGAAAGAAAAAATTTTTTCTTCAGAACGTATGTTCACATAAACTCTTTTGATATTAAAAGGAAAAGCCATTTCAATTTAATAAATAATTTATCATGTACCTACTATGTGGAAGACACTGTAATAAGCTCTATAAAGTATGTAAATATTACTTAAGACAGTTTCCACTTTCAAGGAGTTGTCTAAGAGGGCGAATAAGACAAACACCCAAACGATTATATTACAAGGCAGAGTAGATGTGCAGTAGCAGAGAATTCAAGGTAGTAAGAAGAAATTGCTGTGCAGTTCATGGTAGGGATATTCATGTCGATCAGTGCTGAGATGGACCTTGAAGTATCCCAGGCAAAGGGAACAGCATAAGCAAAGGCACAGAGGAAGAACCAGTGGTGTCTGCTCCAATAGGAGTATAAGATACATGAAAGCGACAATAGCTTCAAAGCTGGGTTTGGGTCATGCTGTAAAAAGTCTTAAGTATTAGGATGAACAGTTTTAAAGGTCATATTCTTTTATTCTCACATACATACCCCAGCTAATGGTAAAAATAGTTAACATGATTGAGCACTTACTATGAGCCTGAGCTTTTCCTGCATAATCTCAATCCTATCCTATATGGTAGGTATTATTACTGCCCCCATTTATAGATAGAAAACTGAGGCTTAGAGGTAAATTAATTTGTCCAACATTCAAAAGGCTATGCTTTTAGAATTTTATTTATTTTTTAAAATTTTTATTTACTTTATTTGTTTATTTATTGGCTGTGTTGGGTCTTTGTTGCTGCACACGGGCTTCCTCTAGCTGCGGCGAGCAGGGGCTACTCTTCGTTGCTGTGTGCGGGCTTCTCATTGTGATGGCTTTTCTTGCTGCAGAGCACGGGCTCTAGGCACGTGGGCTTCAGTAGTTGTGGCACCTTGGGCTCACTAGTTGTAGCTCACGGGCTGCTTTTAGAATTTGAACCATTTGATGTCCTGTAGCCTCTCATGGCATACATTTTCGTTTAGTAGAGTCCTTTTTATCTCTCTGAGTGGGTGATAGTTGTAAGAGTAACATGATTACAGGGTGGCCTGAGTTTCATTGCCATATGCCTATACATAGGGAATTTTGTTTGTGATACTAACACATTTTAATTTCAATTTTCCCCTTTCTATGCTCTTTTATAGAGGATGACATGAAAATTGATGAGAAATGCGTGGAAGCAGGTAGCGTTTCCTCTTGATAGACGTACCAGCAGGAGAAATACAAAGCAGCTCAGCTCTAGGTCTCCTGAAGCAGAGTCAGTCAACGGGGCCACAGGCCTATTTTCTGGAAGAAATATGTGAAATAAATCCCCCACCCCAGGCTTTTTCTGTGGTTCTGATACTTGGAAGGGAAGCACAGGTGGAGAAATGTCTCCATGCCCCAGACCAACCTTTTAGAAAGTGTTCTAGAAAGCAGTATTTTGGAAATGATCACGGGAACATACAGTAACACTCAGGAACGTTACACCTGAAGAACATCTGGAAACCATGTGCTCTTTGCGAAAGGCTATAAAATATTGAGATATCAAATTTTTAAAGAGCAAAAATATCTATTTTGTTATTGTTTTATAGTATCTTCTGGTAGATTCTAGTATAGATCAATAGTTGTGGGTTCCAAATTTATGAGAAATATATAAAAACTTTTCACATTTCTATTCTTACATTTTTTGGAAATTGGGAAAAGAGTTTTCAAACTTAGTGTGAGAACTAAGATTGGCTCAAGAATCACTAGGGTTTCGTTGGAAGAGTAGTTGAAGAGTCTTTAGTCTGTTTGATGAATTTGTCTTGGCTTAATGGGTTAATCTAGTTTTTAGATATTAAAGAATGATATGAAATGTTTAAACACTGGGTATTTCAAAGATTTACATATATTTCCCAGACCAACTACAGAATAATGCTGACATATTTATTTTACCAAGTACGCATTCTGGTTTTTTATTTAACTTGCAGTAATATTCATTTCCTTTCTATAATTTTAATTAAATTTTTTATTAGATAACATTCACATATTTAAAATTCAAAAACTACAAAAGTATATTCAGTAAAATTCCCTCTCTCTTCCTGTTCCTCTACTCAGTTTTCTTTCTTGAGGCAATAAATGTTCTCAATTTCTTGGGCATCCTTCCAGACACATTCTGTGCAATGATGTATATTTTTTTCTCCTCTCCCACATCCTTATTCTCATCTCTTTTTTCTTAGCACTGCATAAAGAAACTCTTATGTATTATAAGAAAACAAAACATGCTCATATAATTAAAATAGATTTGAACAAAATTACTCCAACAGGAGGGGTGGAATACATACATTTCTCCAAGTTTTTTTCTTGAAACTAGTCGACATAAGAGGGTTTACTCAATACATGTTTAAGTGATGTTATTTCTAGCACTTTATAATTCTCATCAGCACCTCAGTGAAAGAAGGCTGCTCTTTGTGACTGCAGAGCCATCACTTCCCAATATCTATCATTACAAAAACAAACAGCTAGCCGGGTTTGACTCCCCACATGACAATGGACCGGCATTTGTCAACAGACTCACATTATGTGCTGTGTGAGAACATGACCACCTCACCTCTTTTTAAAACACAAATGCATGTACTCTCTGATGGTATGCTATATACACTGTTCTGTTCCTGGATTTTTTACTTAACATTATGTATCTTGGAGATGATTCCATCATAGTATGGAAAGAGCCTCCTCATATTTTTTTCAAACAGCTTATTGTTTAAATAAGTTATTGTGCATTTATATAATCACTTATTGGTAGGCTTTTGAATTATGTCCAGTCTTTTCCATTATAAACAATGCTAAATATATTGTTTCTCACATGTGAGTGTACCTTAGATGCAGCATTGCCTGATGTAAGGATGTGTGTGTTGGCAATATTGCTATATATTTCAAATTGCTCTCCATATAAATTTTAGTTTCTTAATGCTTAATGTGTCTCTAAAACACTAACAAGAATCATTTTTCTCAGTCATCTAAACAACCCTAACCTAATCAAGCCATTCATATACTCCTCCTTGCCACACTCCCTTGCCTATGGACCCCAAAGCTTCAGGCAAAGCTCTAGCAGCAAACCTGTACAATATCCAACCATCTGTTGGAATTTACCATGACATTACAGCTTTCCCTTCCCTCTGAGCCTCTTTCAATTTAATTTTATTTATTCTCTTCTATTTTATGATTTTCTTTATTTATTTTAAGCTCCTGTTGCACCCTTCTTGTCATCACAGCCCAACTGCTTATATATATCTCATTTAAGGCTTTATATGCCACAGGCACACTACTGAGGTGGCCTTGATTTCAGAAAAACATTTTAAAAGTGATGTGTGTGCAGAATTGCAGGGTCAGGGAATTAGACTGTTGAACTATAGGCTCTGTATGGATAGTGATGTAACTACGCTTTTGGTTTTTTGCCTCCATGGAAAACCATAGATGAAGAAACATTTGAGTCTGGTAAGTAAAACATGAATATTTGATACTGCTTTTTAAATATATATTCCAAATTTTGGTTTAGCTTAAATGCTTTTTAGGGATATAATACAATAATTACTTAACTACATTAATAGTATAGTTGTGAGACATTATAAACTTCACCTTAAGCAGTGCTTCTCATTAGAGACATAGGGGAATTTTTTGGTTGACACATTGATTGGGGGCACTGCTGGACTTTAATTGGTGGGAATCAGGAGTGCCAGATGACCTGCAGTGTCCTACACCATCTGCTGAATGTCCTGCTGGACAAAACTCATGACAAATCTAAGTAGTTATTTAATACACAATAGTGATGTAAGTTTTCACAAGATGTAATATGAAAAGCTCATTGGTTTAGAAGACAGTCATTTTGGAGAGAGACATTTAAACTGAATAAAGACATTGCCTTGAAATTATTGAATAATTTATTCCACACATTCTGTCTAATCCATGCTGATAGTAAATCAACTAGAAATTGAGGTATCTATACCGAATCAATTATTTTTTCTTTAATATGTTATTTTCATTGTTGACGGCACATGGTATCATCAGTGTCTATTCCTCAAAGTAATGTTGATATCATTAGTAACAAAATAAGTCCCACAGAGTATTTTGAAAAACTGGCAACCTTTTGGAGCATGCTAACATTACTCATCCTCTTCTAAGTGTATGATGTTGCCTCATTTTTTCCATTTCGTCAGTCTATGGTTGCTTTGGCATATTATACCTACTTCAATTAAGGCAATATCCCTCTTTCCCATGTATACAAATAAATCTGATCTGTTATTACTTATCAAAACACTTTTTGTTCTAGTGTCCACTTGTTATTTTGCTCCTCTATTTTTCTATACTTCATATAAGGACTATTTTCTGATCTCACTTCCTTTAAATCCATGCTTCTTCAGTATAGGTAGGTATAAGCACCTAATAGTTTCTTATGTCTTACAGAGAAGTCATGCCCCAAAATTTATATTTTGAAATATATACTTTTAAAAAATACATACCTTTAAAATATAAATTACTTCCTTTTACTTTTCCTTTATATTAGAGCATTGCATTTTTAAAATTACGTGTGTTATATTATGTCTATGAATTTCATTTTATAAGTGTAGGAGATTGTCACATATACAAAAAAGGAAAGATAGCATTGAGACAGATTGAGATGGGACCTACTCACCTAAATTACTTATTTACCGTTTATGTTGTTTCTAAATTTCCTATTTTCAATTAGATAATTGGCCTGTTAGGGGTAATTTAATGATCCACACTTGATTCAATGTTTGGGATTGGTTTAATTTTTAATTCCTCTGGGTTTTAGTCATCCTTCTTTGCTCTAGTTCATTATTTTGCTGGGAGACACCCCCACGTGTCAAAGCTGCGGTTGAGGCTTAGAGGTATTGTGATGTCTGTGAAAGGAGAGGCAGTGTTGCAGTGGTCAAAACCATGGACTGGAGCCAGATTTTCCAGGCATGATTCCTGGTCCATTACTCACTAGCTGGGGGGTCCTCTGTCACTTAAACTCTCTGCCCTTTAGATGCCCCGTGCCTAAAATGGGAAAAATAATTTATATAACTAACGTGCTTAGAACATAAGTGCATGAGTGTTAGCCAGCATCGTTGTGAAGGAACAACAGGGGCAATCAGCAGCGATCTCTGCTAGCAGCACTGCAGGGGCAAGCGTGCAGTTGCCCTTAGTTACCGCAAGGACTCCTCAAAGTTGAGTGAGAACTCTCAAGTATTGATACATTCTGAACTCAGCTTACTTAGGAGCTTAATTAAAGAACAATTGGCACCCAGCTGGCATTTTTTTCTAATTAAATAACCCTTGATATTCATTCATGATGCTTAATTCTGTTACTTAGAACACTTAATAGACAGTTAAGTTTCTTCACTTTTTGTCCCAAGTCTTCTCTGAAAGAAGTATCATGTGACCTTTTTGAATACCTCTGGATAGTATAGTCTAATTAGGAATTTAAACACACACACACACACACACACACACAATCCCCCGCCTCAAACAAAAACCAAACAAACAAAAACAGGGTTGATGGATGTTTCAAGATGTCTAGAAAACAAAGAAAAGTGTGTGCTCTGTGTTCAGTTGCACCTGTCTTCAAGGGGCCAGCTGGAGATGGAAATGTGTGAGTGGACCCAGGACGGGTGACGAATGAGGATGCTGGGGCCAGGGGCTGCTGCAGCGCCTGCTCCAGTGCCCCTTCCACTTCTTCCTCCTCTTCTAGGGCTGCAGCCAGATGGCCTTTGGGAAAGAAGGGAAGAAGAGGCTAAAATCAGTTACCTTCCGAAAATTTCTCTCTTTCAAGCCCCATTCTGTGCCAATCAATTAGAGAGGCCTCTGCATGGATAGAAAGCCTTCAAGGACAGTCTAGATAAGTAACTTGCAGAAAAAGTTACTGTCTGCTGGGCAGCAGAGTCAGGTCCAGTGAGTTTCTGAGTCTCCCGTTGTGTGTTGCTCATTTGCCTGGGCAGGTCTTGCCCAGGCTACCTCTTTCTCTAAGGGTAACACAGATGCCTCACTTGTGTCATTTGTCTTTATTGTTATTTGTCTTTATTTTGCCAACTTGATCTTCTCAAAGGCTTAACTTTTTCATGTCTATTTTTTCACTTACCCAAATAACCAGAGGAACTTTCAGAAGGTAACTATTAATTTTCATGTCATTGGTATGCCAAATAGAGCTCTGTTTGAGATCTTTCAGTGCCTCAACATGAATACTTGACTGGATAGATTTTAAAATAAGACATGATATTGTAATGGTGAAATCAAAGATGAGATAGTCAATGGAGAGAAAATATTTTTAAATGAACAATGAAAGTAATTAAGCTTTATGACTACATCCCTAAGTAAACATTTCCTTTTAAACTTATTGCCAATTTTCAGTTAGGAAAATGTGCTTGCTTCTCAGAAGATGGAATTGATATTTGTACATTTTCTTTGTATTTTAAAATGCGTGTTTAAATACAAAGGTTAAGAAAGAAAGATATATGTCAGTTCATTCTATGAACAAATGCTCTTTCTGTATTATTTCAATGATCAGAACAGAGTTTTAAAAGTGAAAAAAAGAGTACATGTTAATAAAAAGTAATTTGAAAATGGCATTTTTATAACATTTTTTTCCGGAGTTTGTAACAATTTTTCTGAGACCCCCATTGGAAGCAGAGACAGAAGTTTAAACTAGCTCTATATGTTACTGCCCAGCAGTAAGTAACATCTCTGAGTCCTGAACAGTCAGAAACAATTGGCAGCCATAAAGCAAATACTAATTTTATACAGAATGAACCATTTCATAAGGGGAAAAATAAAAACCCATTTCTAACAAAGAGATTAACTATAGGACCTACAGAACACCATATCTACGAGTTAAAGCCAAGACCAGTTTATATGTTTCCTTTCTTTAAAATCAGTTTTCTTTGGGTACATTTAAAAATGTATACCCAAATTTATGTTTTTACTATGACTCTATCTTTCTTATAACTTAAAAGAAGCCTATAATAGCTTTTTGTTTCAACCATACTAGACAGACTACAGTCAGTGTATTGCTAAATTTCTAGGTAGTGTTTCTATACAGTTTGGTGCATGTGATAGGATGGAAAGTGCTTAGGACATTTTTCAATAAGCCACTCAAGGATAAATTCAGCTGTGCTGCCATCTACTGAAAGAGTGTTGCTTGAAGCCTTGAAGATAATTTCGTGCCTCCATTCTAAGTAAACTTCTCCTTCTCCTCCACATATTCTGCTCCTGCGGTTTGCTGTGTTGCAGACAAGGAGGAATTTGTTGGCTATGGTCAAAAGTTCTACATTGGTAGGTAGCTACTGATAAGAGGGGGGTCTTCATTACTTGCTAAGTTATTTTCGTACCATTATGGAGGAGCCTGACTTTTCTGAAAGCTCCTTTTGCTGATGGACATTCACAAACTTGTTCCTTGTTTTGGTTTCTCTCTTTAAAAAAGAAAAAATCAATATTCTGATGTGTTAATCATTTGCTGCAATTCATATGGTTTACACTGAATATCTCTTAATTATTCATCAAACACAAATCTTCTGTTTTCTTCCAGACTATTCCATAATGTATTCACCTTACTCTAAAGACACCAATTCTCTGACTACTAAACTGAGTGTTTATGGTCACATTCCCATAATCTGTCAACTGGGGAGAGCTTTCTGAAGGACCAGGCACCTTCATCACTCATTTAAAACCATGCTGGGCTTCTCCTTATGTGAGACAATGGGAGAACATCAGGGGTCCTGGGTCTGTAAAGCAGAATGCTGGTTCCCAGGCCTGGAGGCACACTGGAATCCTCAGGGAGCTTTAAAAGACATGGGGCCACTTTTCCGTATTCCTTCCAGAATAATTCAGCCCAAAAGGCATGCTGAGCAGGGTAGGCATCTACAAAAAGGTGGAGAAGAAGCAGCCTAGGGTGGGGCATCAGAGCCTGAGCAGGGTGAGGAGGGCCTGCTGCAGGGGTGATGGCAGCCTGGAGCAGGTTGTTGGAGCCAAAGTGACTAGGGCAGCTGTCATCAGGTGGGCCCTGGTACCTCACAGCCTCTATAAAGATGCCCTCCTCACTTAGCGTGGGCTTGACACTTTTTGCCAGGCTGCTGATACTGCGTGTCCCCCATCCTGCCCAGGTGCTTGTAATAGATTCAATAAGTAAATGTATTGAGGATAATAAGAGCTAGATTTCCCTCTCTTAGAGAAAGGAGTTACCCATAGGGAAAGGAGGAAGGCTAGAATGAAAACTGTTGCGTTGAACTGGCGTTGTAGGTATTGGTGTGAACTCATGGTGTTCAACATGTATAGATACAAGCAACGTAAATGTGTGTGTATTTAAATATACACATATAGTCCCTAGCTCTATCTTCTGAGAGGACCTGGGAGCAGCTCTGAAAATACCAGAAAGCCCTGTGATTCAGTAGGCAGATTAAGTAGGATTCTAGGCATTCAGAAATCACCACTAAGATGTCCAGCTCTGCCACTGGTGACACAGTGGTGGGCAACCACCTAACCTGCCTGTGTCTAAGTGTTCCATTCCATGTGAAACATAAATCGAATCATGTCACGCCCAACTCTCCACCACCCGGAGACTTCCCATCCCGCTGTGACCACAATCCAACACTTGACTGAGTCTCTATGTGATCTCCCGGCTTCCTCTCCAACCCCATTTCCTACCACTCTCCCTACTGCTCAGTGCCCCACAGCTACATAGGCCTCCTTGTCTTCCTCAAGCACTCCAAGCTCAGTCTTTTCTCTGCACCTTTGCCTTGCTGTTCCCTCAGCCTGGATTGCCCTTCCCCGAAGCCACCTCCTCACCCAGCTCCATTACTTCATTCAGACCCCTGCTCAGTGTCGACTTTTCAGAGACACTTGAACCACCAACCTGAAAAAGCATCCCCGTCACTCTCTATTCACTTACCCTTCTTTTAAGCACTTATTTTTTTATGATTAATTTTTTATTGGAATATAGTTGATTTTAATGTTGTGTGAGTTTCTGCTGTACAGCAAACTAAGTCAGTTATACATAAATATATATCCACTCTTTTTTAGATTCTGTTCCCATACAGGTCATTACAGAGTATTGACAGAGTTCTCTGTGCTATTTAGTAGGTTCTTATTAATTATCTATTCTATATATTCTAGTGTATATATGTTAACCCCAGTCTCACAATGTATCCCTCCCCCCTTCCCGTCTTTTAACCACAAATTTGTTTTCTACATCTGTGACTCAACTTCTGTTTTGTAAATAGATTCATTTATACCATTTCTTTAGATTCCGCATATAAGCAATATCATATGATATTTATCTTTGTCTGACTTACTTCATTCAGTATGACAATCACTAGGTTCATCCATGTCATTGCAAATGGCATTATTTTGTTCTTTTTCATGGCTGAGTAATATTCCATTGTATATATGTACTACATCTTCTTTATCTGTTCCTCTGTTGATGGACATTTAGGTTGCTTCCATGTCCTGGCTATTATAAATAGTAAGCACTTATTTTTGTTGCTATCTACCTCTTCTCCTGAATAAAATGTAAATTTCATGAGGAAATGGGCTTGGTTTAGTTGACCACTGTATCCCTAGCACCAATGCCCAGCACATAGCGGGTCCTGGATGCATCTCAGAGGTCACGTGGGGGCATGTTGCTGTTTTCCCTGCTATTGCTTCCTATCTTCTATCTTCAGACAGACATGTGTTAATTCCCTCTTCCGGATCACAGTGACTGCGTGCTCCGGCAGGTGTGGGGCAGGAAGGATCTCTCCTGCCCTGGACCTCACGCTCTGTGCGTTTCCGCCCTCACAGCTGGCTTCCGCCGCAGCATGCGCCTGTGCCGCCGCAGGTCCCACGTCAGCCAGCTGCGCGCCGAGGTGTGCGGTGTCAGCCTCTGCTCCAGCGCGCTGGGCGCCGCCTACGAGGAGGTGGTGCGCTACCAGCGACGGCCTGCGGACAAGCACCGGCTCATCGTGCTTGTGGGTATGTCCCCGCAGGCGGTGTCTCCTCATCCATGGCGAGGCTCTCCTGGATTCAGTAGTCTTGCATTGGGAGTCTTTATGGACCTGCATATTATACAAACACCTTTAAAAAATTAAAGCCTGTTTTTTTACGTGTATTTATAAATAAAACGTTATTGATCATGCTTTTATTGTCTACAATTGAATGCAGTATGCCATGGTGTATATGAACCTGTGTAATAACAAGATGTAATATGATTAGGTTATAACTGAGATTTTTTTTTTATATCGTGTTTAGAATTTGTTCTATAAGCATAGATGAATGTTTCCCCCCAGACTGGATCATTAGTCTATATTAGAAATAAAAATGCTTAAGATTCCTTTCCCTAAGAAATTTGTAACCATCCCCTTTAGAAGAATGCCTAAAAGTCTTCTGGATTGTATCTTTGGTGCTGAAGAACAGGGCAAATATCGTGCTAGGATGATCTGCTTTGTGACCAAGATCTCTGCAGAGCTGGTGCCTGCAGCCGTAGCAACTTCCTCTTACTGCCATCTTCTCTGTATATTCCAGATGTGATCAAGGGAGGCTGCTTTGGGGCAGAACAACATACCTTCCAGCCAGGACCAGCTACAGAATTTGCAGGATGTGGGGCAAAATAAAAATACAAAAGCCCCTTATTCAAAAATGATTAAGAGTTTCATTGTGGCAAAAGAAGAACATTAGGCCAAGCCCAGTAGCCTAAGCATGGGCTTGTGTACCACACAGTTCTCTGCCCATGAAGCCAGGCCTGTCTCCAGTTGCATATGGGGGTGCTGACTCCACCATCTCTCAGGAGACGTGTCCCTGAATTCTATCATTGTGGAAGCTGACTTCTGGGTTGTGATGTGATAAGAACTTCATTGGAAGAGGAAAAGCAACTTGTCTTAAATGATATGACATGAGGCCAGAGAATTCTGAGTATCCAATATTAGACGAAGTTTGCTGGGCTAACAGGTTCCTGCAATTCCCTACCTCATTTCTGAATGTTGGAGAAGTGTGGGTTACTCCACGGGTCACCAGGAAAATTCCCAAGAGTTTTCTGGGGTTATTTCAATTCATGAGAATGGAAGCTATGTTACTTCCCCAAAAACATGTGCTCTCAAGTGTCTTCAACAGAAGGATTGAAGTGATGATTTCACCACATAACTCTACATATCCACCTCTAATAATTTCTATATGTGATGTTTTGTGTTTAGGACCTTCTGGTGTTGGAGTAAATGAACTGAGAAGACAACTTATTGAACTTAATCCTAAACATTTTCAAAGCGCTGTGCCACGTACGTTTACTTTTTCTTTCATAGGGGTTCATGTTTTGGTAGAAACTTCTTTGCCTCTGCAGATGTACTCATCTCACTTAACTGTTATACCATCTTTGTTGTAAGAATATAAAATACAAGAGACGTCCTCAGTATTTCTAACTATATTTTTTTAATAGAGGAAATTTATTTACTAGCATGTAGCTAGCAAGGGTTTTAAAAGGTGGTTTTTTGGTTTTTTTTTTTTTCATTTCTTAGCAATCATACAGATAACCTTTCAGGAAAACTAGATATTTAGCAATAATGGCTAACATTCATTCAGTACTTATTATCTTCCTGGCAGTGTGCTTGGCTCTTTAAGTGCTTTATCATTTTTTTTATTTTAATATATGCACCTATAGTTTTATATAAACTGTAAGTATCATACCATCCAAGGTGGAGGAGCATGTGGGTGTGTGTGCTTCCCCTTCACCTCAAGGCAAAAGACAAGAAGTTAGGAAAACCATTTAAAGAGCTTAATATGTGTTCCCTGCTCTTTGGGAGACACAGAAGACTGGTGTCATAATTATATCTGAAAAATCTAAAGGATGAGAGCTTAGAGGAAGTGGCCAAAGGCTGTATTTTGGGAGGTAGCAGGCCTTTTAGAGTCTGTCACAGCAAAAGAGTTGTGATTTTTCCCAGATCTGGGTGGATAATGTGCGAGAAAGTCAGCCTGGGGTTGTCTTGGTTCCTGCCCAAGAGGAAGCCTCTGTGAAAGGAGGCCAAAAGGGAACCACCAGATACCTGAGGCTGTGGCAGAAATCACAAATGACTAGGTGGAATAGAGATGGATTTGAGATACCCAGCAGTGGTGGTGGTGGTGGTAGTCTTTGTAAAACCCACTACATCCTCTAGGAGATAAAGAGCCAGATTTAAACATCTGTCAGGTCTAAAAGGAGCCAAGAACAGCCATATCAGCATCAATTAAGTAAGAATTTTCCTGCCCTGTTTGCCTCTCCTTTTTCTCTCTTTGCACTCTAGGCTTGGAGAGTTATAAAACTGGGGGAGGAGCAGTAGAAATGCAATGAAAGGGAAGAGAAGTGAATCAAACTCCCTTTCCTAACTTCTGGCTTCTCTGATGGCAAGTTTCCCTGGGTGCAGCAAGTCTGAGCCAGTTGTGGGGAGAAGAAGCCTAAAATATAAATGAAGTTCACAATTTCGTTTATTACAAGGGAACGGAATTTTAATTATTAAATTGAGACTGAGTTTTTGGCATGAATGATAATGAACTTTTTTTTTTTTAAACCTAAGAATAATCAGAGGAGTCATGGGGCAGCGAAAACAAAGTTGTTTGTTTTATGATCCCATTCCATAGGTTGTGCTTTCCAAGCACTGTTTACATATGTAAGAATGGGCGCTAATCTCAAAAACAAAAACTAACAAAGAAATCACCTTTTTCAATAATCTGGATAAGAATAAAATGCCCAGAGTATGTAGAAGCATTGTAAATTGTCTGGATAGCAATCCTTCAAAGTGGGAATATATTGCCCATATTTTGCTTTTTAAATTGAGTGAACAGTTTAAAGCTTAAAATGAATGCCTTAAAATGAGTTATGCACCAATGCACAGACTTTAACGTACCATGTAAAATACAGTCCAATAGAAGGCAAGGAGATAGGGTCATCTTAGGCTTATATTAACATAATTTACTATCACCTGAGAACTAGAATTTTTTTCAGTACACAGCTATAGGAGAAGTGGCATAACTGTAGGAACTCGGAGGATCTAAAGAGAGGCTTGAATAAAGAAAAAACAAAAATGATCCCCGGATCACCTTTGCTTTTGAGCTTCTTGAAATTTCCGCAACTCTTTTTATCATTTAGGGCCTGTTTCAACTTCCTACTTGGTCATTTCCATGTGTTGATGTCATCAGATGTTGATCTATTTCATCCTTAAGCTTTATCAAATACAAATACACAATTTTTTGATGAATAAGGACAATTTGCTGTAATGCAGTTTAAGGGACTAGCAGCTTTGCAGTATATACAGTTCACAGAATTGGAACCGTGCCTTATTCATCTTTCTGTTCTAAGAACCTGATAGCTGGAACATAGACACTCAGTATACATTATTTGAATAAATGGATGAGCAGACAATGAATCACTTTTAGGTATTCAATGAACTCCTATGTTCTACACCAGGTACTGTTTAGATTGAAGAATCTATAATCAAAGTGGTTATATCAAAGAATCAGATTGAATCGAGACTCCACCAATCTTTCCTTTCTGGAGATCCCTAAAACTAATCCCCATCTCACTTGGATATTAATGCATCTGGGCAAAACTGCAGACTGTCATGGGCTTTCTCCATTTCAAATCTGAGACACTGGCGTAATAGAAGACATTAGTCTGGGAGGAGTCAGGACACCTAGGTGCTTGTTTTCAACTTTGTTTTTCATTTCTTTTATTCAGGTGAGCAAGTTAGTTACTCTCTAAAATCTTCAGTTACTTATCAGTAAACTACGGATAGTAACATTTTACCTAGCTAGGAATGTGAAGGATGAAATGAGATCTTGGGAAATGCATTCTCTAAACACAAGATATTGCTGGTTTAGCTACCTGGGGGCCTTTAGGCACCTTAGGACTCACATGCAATTCACTACTTCCTATTCTGAAGTAACAGCAAGAGTTCCCTTAGGGCCTTCTTATCTTGGCTTAGTACATTCTCCTCTAGTTTACACTTTGCACACTTAACAAAGGTTGATGATTAGCTGATTTTGATATGAGAATTTCTACTTTCTTATCACCAATCAGGCTCCCTTTTATGGTTCTAGCATTTTATTTATCTGTTTATGTATTACTTTATTTATTTTGATCAGACATCTTTATCCAAATGCATATGGGCAATGCAACATTTTGAAGATTCTAAAATCTTTTTTAAAATTTCCTTTTTGGACAGATACTACTCGTTCCAAAAAGAGTTATGAAATGGATGGCCGTGAGTACCACTATGTGTCAAAGGAAACATTTGAAAGCCTCATGTATAGTCACAGGTGAGCTAGATGTTCAGAATCTGATTCTCCCCTCTGGTTGGTTAACATTCAAAACAGATCCCCTATTTTTATGCATTGTCCAAGACTTCTGGGGTAATTTTTTTTTCGCATCTGAAAAATTAAGTAAGGAAATGTATATTGATTTACTAGTACACCAAATCATTGAGTTTGGAGAGGGAGCAGAACTGAGTTGCAAATTTTAGAGAATTTGGAGACGTAGTTGTCTTAGATCTCCTAATATTTTTTTTTCCTCCTGTCGAATATCCACTAATTCATTTTGTGCCATCAAGGTCCACATGTCTTGTTCTATTCTGTTGGAGTTTATCTTCATGCTATTACTAATAATATTTTACCTGTAGAAACAGTTCTTGTTTTCTTTGTCCCACCTTTGCAGAATGCTGGAGTATGGTGAGTACAGAGGCCACCTGTATGGCACCAGTGTGGATGCTGTGCAAGCAGTCCTCCATGAAGGAAAGATCTGTGTCATGGACTTAGAGCCTCAGGTGGGTCTGTGGCAGAATATTTCCCATCTCCGCAAAGTAATGAAAGCATGTCATCCATTTTATGCACATGCTTCAGGTTGTAGTTGAGACACTTTATTCTGTTAGGATAAGACCACTTCCCATGTCTAAGGAACCAGGATGTTATTTGAAGAATCAATTGCCAATATCTTATCTTTAGTTGGGAAAAAAAAATCTAGTTTCTCAGACAGAAAAAAAACAGAACTGAGCAGGTAATCATAAAGAAAACTGAGAATCTTGCTTTTACCTTTATCACAACGGCATCAAGGTAACTTTTCGTGGAGGGAATAAAATGTTGCTTTACACACGGAGGTGAAGTTCTTATCTTGATAGCTGCCTCCCTGAGACCATGTGTGGAATAGAGCAGGAGTAAGCGAGTTAGGGTAAGCTAAAGAACATACAATGGGTAGTCCAAATTTTTATAACCCTTGTATTTTCTTTGCGTTTTCTGTAGTCACGTAAAAATACACCTTGTGTGCTAAAGAAAAGCAGGGGACAAGAGATTTGTTCTCACTTGGGTCAAAGCTGGTGGTCAGTGTGAAGATGTCAGTTTTATTAGTGTGAGACAATGGCAAGAGGAAAGGGAAATGAGGGTGAAACAGAGCTGACTGGCCTTGAGAGTCTTTGTCTTTCCCCCATGAGATCATGTATAGAACAGTATCCTCACATTTCAATGAGGATGTCATGGCTAGTAAGAGGAAGAGCCAGGATTTGAACTTAATTTTGATTCTAGAACTCCATCTCTTAATTATTAAAATGTTCTTTAGAGTTGAGGACGTGGGAGCACATGAGAATATACTCTGGATAAAAGTAACACTAATTTCTGGCCTTAGAAATTTTGAGAACATTCATGTTGACGCTAGGAAATTAGGACTTCTGTTTTTAGATCTTCAGTCTAATGCTCTCCCAACTGAGATATTTCGGCTACTGGGACTTCTGTATTTTTTTTTTTAATTTTTTTATTTTTTACAATAAACTGCATATATTTAGAGTGTACAATTTGGTATCCCAATCTCCCAATTCATTCCCCCCCGAACCCTCCCTGCTTTCCCCACTTGGTGTCCGTATGTTTGTTCTCTACATCTGTGTCTCTATTTCTGCCTTGCAAACCAGTTGATTTGTACCATTTATCTATACTCCACATATATGTGTTAATATACAATATTTGTTTTTTTCTTTCTGACTCACTTCACTCTGTATGACAGTCTCTAGGTCCATCCATGTCTCTAAGAATGTCCCAGTTTCATTGCTTTTTATAGCTGAGTAATATTCCATTGTATGTATGTACCACATCTTCTTTATCCATTCATCTGTTGATGGACATTTAGGTTGCTTCCATGTAGGACTTCTGTTTTTAAATGTGCATTTAATTTTTCTGTGTAGGGTATTCAAGTGGCTCGAACCCATGAACTGAAGCCCTATGTCATATTTATAAAGCCATCTAGCATGAGTTGTATGAAGCAATCTCGGAAAAATGCCAAGATCATTACAAACTACTTTGTGGACATGAAGTTCAAGGTAAGATACAGAGGAAATAGATGAGTCTGCTGTGTTTTTTCCTAGTCAAAAAGTTACTGTATTGTTTCCACAGCATCCCTATGTTAAGGAATATAATTTTTGTTTCTAATGAATAATGCCCTTATGATTTATCCTTTTTACTGGACATCATTCATATATATTAAAGTTTAATAACTACTATGAAGCTGCTCTTTTTTTTTTTCCCCTCCTTTTGGGTCTAGCTTTAAAAAAAAAGCCCTCAAACCACAATTTGCAAAGTCACACAGAAATTGGGTGTGTATATTTAAAATGGATTATTTATTTTACAAAAGCATTTGAATTTACTTTAAAATGTTCTAGTCAATTATCTCATCTGTAATATGAGATATCTTTATAAATATTTATATTAAAACACAAAGGATGATTATTAATGATTATAGTAATAATAGAGGAGCCAAGCCAGGTGGGATTAAGAATACATCCAGCAAGGTGTATAAATCTTAAGTGTACAGCTCAATGAATTTTTACACGTGTATGCACCCAGGTAACCAACACCCAGATCAAAATATTACATCCACTTGTGTGTGAGTGTGCATGTGTCTGTGGGTGTGGTAAAAAGCACATAACATAAAACACAAAACTTACCATCTTAACTATTTTAAGTGTGCAGTTAGGTAGTGTTAAGTCTATTCATATTGTGAAGCTGATCTCCAGAACTTTTTCATCTTGCAAAACTCAAATTAAACATGTGGACTGCTCCGCAAATTTGTATGTCATCCTTGAGTAGGGGCCATGCTAATCCCTACATCGTTCCAATTTTAGTACTTGTGTTGTTGAAGTAAGCATGAAGTATCTTTATATTATCCTTTATCTCTCATTATTTTTATCTTTGTTATTTTTTCAATGGCTACCATATGAAAGTTTGATTCTCTAGTTTGCATTTCAAACAGTGGAGTCTGTGGATATATTCTCTGAGTCTTATGGGCATTTAAAATTCTGTTCTTATTTTTATCGCAATCTGAAAAATTAATAAAATTGTTTCTGGATCATGCATATGGTCACCTTATAAAGGAGTATTGCCACAAGATCTCGGTGCCTGTATTTATATTTGTGTTTATGATTGCATTAGCAATAAGTTGTACTATTTTAATTACTGTGGACAAACAAGAAAATAATAGCAACGAATTTAATGCATTAGTGCCAAGGGAAGGCCAAATGACTGACTATATGAACATTTCACAATAGGAGAAACAGACAATATTATAGGTGAATTAAGTTATCATGAAGCAAAGAGTAATTCAGGTATGCCTAATTTCGAAGAACCAGGTCATACCATCCTTGTTCAAGGTGGCCACTTTGTATCTGCAAAATAATGTCATTCTCAGCAGATTAATGTTCATTTGAAATTTATGTTTTAAGTTTTATTTATATTTAACTGGGAAAATTTCTTTGGTTTTATGTTGTACATGGTTTGAGAGCATCAAGGGTGTAGATAATAGAATAGGATAATTTAAGTCCAAATTGGAAGTTGAGAGGATTGGTCTGTCTATATAAACTATTACCCAACTTTGTGAAAACTTGACCTGGGAGACATTAAGTAAGACTAAAGATAGAAACATAAGTTTTGTGGTTTAGAATGGAGGATATTTATATGACATAATTGTCTTTATAAATAGCTACACAACTGAATGTAACAGGTAACAAACTGTGTATTATTTCTAAGTAAGTCTCATTAACTTTGCTATGCATATTTTTCCATTTCTCCTAAAGGATGAAGATCTACAAGAGATGGAGGATTTAGCGCAAAAAATGGAGATTCAGTTTGGTCAGTTTTTCGATCACGTGATTGTGAATGACAACTTGCAAGATGCATGTGCCCAGCTGTTGTCTGCAGTTCAGAAGGCTCAGGAGGAGCCTCAGTGGGTACCAGCAACATGGGTTTCCTCTGATACTGAATCTTAAGGAGGCTTTCTGCTTAATACTGGAGTTTTAACAATGTTCACCTGTTACAGAGAGCTGGAAAAACAGCTGCAATCTAAAAGAGCAGTACTGTAATTGCCCTATTATAATGTGTGCAACTTCAAAAGTGCTGCAGTTCGTTAATTAATCTTATTTGAAAAAAATGTATGGTTGTAGAGTTATCTATTTGGCTTTCAGGGGAAAATGTTTTCCTTTACCTCGTATGCAGAAATTGGTAGGAATGTGAACAATGTTAAGTCACTGAGTATGAGAACCTTTCGCATATTTCACATGGCCTTTGTATGATTCAGAAAAAAGAGCTTTCCTAAATAAAACAAGTTGTATTTAATTTCAGAAACTGTATCTTACCTTATGAGACTTCTGTTTTATAAACATGGAGCTGACAAAAAGTACCTAGTTGACTAACTGCAAGAAAGAAGGGTTAATATACACATTTCACATCTGACATCAAAACTTACAGAGACAGCACTGCTCTCATTTTACACAATAGGCTACAAGGAAAGATCATTCTTTTGATCAGAGCTGTAATAATCATTAATTTTCCCAAAAGCCAGTACTATATTTATGCCTAAATTAGGAAAGAGCAATGGATTTTAGTGCTAGAGACCATCTAAGAAAACCACGGAATGAGGACGTTATTCCACGGAGTCTTTTTTTTCTTACTTCCTTAAGACTGAGACTTCCAGTCACTCTTCCTGTCCTCGTAACTGTTCATCTTCTGCATCATTCCCTTTCTCCACATCCATGCCACTCCTGTGCTCTTTCTTAACTAGTAAACAAATTGAGTGTACGCTTCAAAATATTTGTGGTTTTTAAATGTAAAGTGAATAAGCGTTTTTCTAAGAAACCCAACCAAACAAAACTAAGAAAATGAAGTCATTTTTAACACTTATATGATCCCGGATGTGATTTTATGCCATTCTTCTTTGGATGGAGGATAACAAGTGGAGAGAATCAGAGAATTGCCTGTATCAACACACACTCACACCCGAACCTAAACGTTGGGTCTGATGGCTAAACGGGCGCGTCTCTAACTCCGACGCCTTGGAACGCGAAGCTCGGCAAAGCGGAGGCGGGCGGAGACCTGGCCCCGGGCGCCGCGAAGCCCCCGCCTCCCGCAGGTCCCGGAGGCTGCGGCGTCGCGCGGAAGCGGGCTCGGGCCGGCGGCGGTTGCGCTGAGGGAGCCCTGCGGACACGGCGCCATGAGAGCCGACTCGGGGCCCCGGGTGGAGGAGGACCACCCGGTGAGCGGTGCGGGGCGCGTCGGCCGCTGTCCCGGGGCGCGGCAGACACCGACATGCTGCGGGCCAGAAGGCGAGGGCCCAGCTAGCTCGGGGGGGCGCACGCAGGGGCGCGTTCGGCGCTCAGCGGATAGGGTTGGGGATGGTGGCTGGAAGGTCTTGCTTCCCAAGGCCGGACGCGACCTCCAGAAGCCTGGCGAGGAGCCAAGCCTGAAGTTTCCGGGGTCCTGAGGGCGCATGTTGCCATGACAACGCCTCGCACCCCTGTCGCCCCTGCGCCTGCCAGCGAGGCTCTTCCTATCGACTCCTGCCGGAGGGCATTCAGCCGCCCGGGAAGAGATCGCCGTTGGTCAGCGGGGACTTTTAATCCCGCTCTTCTCTCTCTTCCCTCGAACAAATCACCGCAACCACTTGGGAAACATCGTGATTGCTCCCCCGCGCTGCTGGAGTCTCTCCTCTCGGGCGCGTGAGCCCGGACTCCGACGCCCCCTCTTCCGCAGGAGTAGACGGGAAGAGCCACCCCAGGCCTCCGCGCTCCCCCTCGCTCCCACCCTGCAGGGAGGAGGCTGCGGGCCCCCGCGGCCGGTGCGGCGCAGCCCGATGACGCGTTGCGCCTGCGCGCGGGCCCGCTGGGCGGATGCGAACCCGGGCGGGGTGCGAGCGCCCAGCCGCTAGAGCGGGCGGCTGCCGGGCAACCTGGCCTCAGACGGGATGGGGAAGAAGCAGGTGGTAAGCGAGCCTTAGTTACTTTCAGTTTAGTTGAGCCGTCTTACTTTTGAGGAGCGTTGAGGCTGGGTTTCTGGATGGATGACACGTCATTTTTGCGGGACTTTTGAAATGTGGAGTTATCTTGTGAACTGAGTCCTTGGTTAGAACGCGGTCCGTAGCATCTTTAGAACAATAGCGCTTTGTAGATGGATAGAACAATAACTATCCTCCCTCGCCAGTTGAATTTTCACTGCTAGATAGTGTTAAGACACCTGGCCTCGTCCTAATCTTGTATCATTTGTATTAACACACTATCTGAATGAATGGATAGCTAAATGGGACAGTTGTGGAACAAACTACAAGTGTTTAAAGTTTAACCCTTTTAAGTCAGTGCCTTTGCATGCAGCTTGAGATACTTGGAGCATTAAACTGATTTCTAGGCTTTTTTGTTAGTATTTTATTTTGAAATATTCCAGAGTTCTACTTAACTGTAAATTCTCTGAACTGCAAACGCTTATGTTATTCATGTAAAATAGCGTTTATGAGTTTTTTTGAAAGTATGTTACTATGTGGCTTAAAACCTTCATTGGCTTCCTATTGAATTAAAACAAAATCTCTAATAATTAGTGATGTTGAGCATCTTTTCATGTACCTCTTGGCCATCTGTATGTCTTCTTTGGAGAAGTGTCTGTTTTGGTCTTGTGCCCATTTTTTAGTTGGGTGTTTGTTTTTTTGATATTGAGCTGCATGAGCTGTTTGTATGTTTTGGAGAGTAATCCCTTGTCAGTTACTTCTTTTGCAAACATATTTTCCCATTCTGAGGGTTGTCTTTTCATCTTGTTTATGGTTTCCTTTGCTGTGCAAAAGCTTTTAAGTTTAATTAGGTCCCATTTGTTTATTTTTGTTTTTATTTTCATTACTCTAGGAGGTGAGTCAAAAAGATCTTGTTGTGGTTTATGTCAAAGAGTGTTCATGCTGTGTTTTCCTCTAAGAGTTTTATAGTGTCTGGTCTTACATTTAGGTCTTTAATCCATTTTGAATGATACAGATGAACCCATTTGCAATGCAGAAATAGAGACACAGACGTAGAAAACAAATTTATGGACACCAAGAGAGTGAAGAGGAGGTGGGATGAATTGGGAGATTGGGATTGACATATGCACTACTATGTGTAAAATAGATAACTAATGAGAACCTTCTGTATAGCACAGGGAACTCTGCTCAATGCTCTGTGGTGACCTAAATGGGAAGAAAATCCAAAAAAGAGGGGATATATGTATATAAATGGCTGATTCGCTTTGCTGTACAGCAGAAACTAACATAACATTGTAAAGCAACTGTACCCCAATTTAAAAAAAAAATTAGGCTCTTTCCCTTGGTCTTCCTAATTAATCTGCCCATGCCTTCATCTTTATTGGCCTTCTTTTATCTAGAGCTCTCTAAGCCCAATCTCCCATAAAGGACTTTGTATTCACTCCCCTTTGGCTCCTTTCTTATTCAGGGCTCAGCTCAAATATATCCTAACTAAAGAGAGACTTTTCCTAACTAAAGTAGCAGTCCTCATTCTTCGTCATTTATATATACTTAATGTTTATATATATATATACACTTAACGTATATATATACGTTATATATATATGTATACTTAACGTCATCGTCTGATACTTAACCACTAGAATGTAAGTTCCATAAAAGCAAGGATCTCTCTGTTTTATTCATTAATGTATCCCTAATGCTTAGAACAGGGCCCAGGCTGTAGACATTAAGGAATATACGAAGGAAGAAATTTTATATGAAATTTAGAAGTGATAGGACAAATTAAAGTTGCCCATCTGATTCTCATCAGTACCTCCTGGGTTTCACTTGATGAATAGGGTTATCAAAAATTTGAAATACATGAAGTAAAGATGCTCTAAGGTTTTTACTTAAAGGCAATTTTCTTTTTCCCATAGCGTCCTCCACGAGCCCTTCCACCTGTGCCAAGGTAAAAATAATTTACAGTAATTTTATTATTGAGTTTTAAGAATGCAAAATGATAAATACATGAAAAACATTAACTAGTACCATTACACAATTATTATAATTCAGAAAAGACTTCCTAAAAGTTTACAGATGAAAAATCCTTAAATAATTAAGATAACAGTTGTAATTAAATGTTCTGTTTCAAAGACTGAATGTCCACCTGTTAGGATAGTGGATTCATGGATGTTTTAATGTCTTGTTTATCAGAATTCTGATCCTCTTTTGTTTGCTAGAATAGTTTCCTCAGAGTTTAAGCTGATTTTAATCAGTGACAAAATAAGAGTTCTTAATCTGTTTAATCCACTTTATTAATAGACAGTAGGGAATATGTATATGTAGGTTCAGAAAATATTGGGATTATTTTGTTAGTCTTATTAAACAGTTTATTACTTACAAATAATAAACTAGTTTGTAAACTAGCTGACTTTGTATGAAAGCTAATTTTATTTTAAATTTGTAATGATTTAAGTCAATTTTCAGTCTAACAATATAATAGATTTCTAATTAATAGAGTTTCTCTTTTTGTCTCTGTCCTGATTAAATTTGGTCGGTGTCATATAAAGTGCTATTCAAGGTGAGTTAGTTCACTATTAATGTAAAACTTTCTAAATACAGTATTTGGTGTTTGAAAGTTAGATTCCTTAATTTCCTCTTAAACTTGAATCTGAATAGTATAATTTATAATGCTACAATTTTTTTTATCATAGTAGTCTCCTATGACTGCCATTTTTAAAGGATGGGTGATATATAACACTAGTTATATGGTTGATATTTGACCTTACAAATTAAAAAGCATTCATCCCTGAATGGAGTCACCTAGAACATAACTGTTGGCTAGCTTATAGTTCTGTAATAGGGACTGCATCTTCCTTTGTCTCATTTTATCAGGATAGACTGGGTTATGTCACACTAACCCTAAAATCTCAGTTACTTAATATTGTATGGGTTTTTTTCTGGTTGATGCAAGTCCATTGTAGCAACAATCCAGGACAGTTACCTTTCTCTGCCTCTTCACTAATGATGTAGTGATCCCGACTGCTTCATGCTGTGGTACTGCCATCTTGACATGATGCCTCGGCAGTTGCTGCAGCAAGGGAGGGGAAGCTGGAGGGTTACTCACTAGCTCTTTCAGTGTTTTGGCCCCCAAATAGCACAGATCACTTCAGCTCACAGCCTGTTGGCCAGAACCAGTCATAGGCCACACCCAAGTGCAAGAGGGCTGGGAAATGTAGGGGATCAGGTGAATATTTGGTGAGCCCACTTTCTGTCACAGTTTATAATATTACTGACCAGCCATGAGCTACCGGTACTACACTATGGGCTCCCTTTGACTTGCCAATCTCTCGTCTTCTTCCCCTAATGTATAGAAGTTAGCTGGACCCAAGGAACAGAGGGGAAGGTCTTCCCCACTAAAAGTTCCCTTTTGACTTTTCCCTGCGTTGAATTTTAGGCAGGCTTTTCTGTTGTTCTTTCTGTTTTATAGATGATATTCCACTTAGTCGTCCTAAGAAGAAGAAGCCCAGAACAAAAACCACGCTAGGTAAGACGTGTTCTTTGTTGTGTGGGGTCACAAGTTTTTCCAGGACCTGAGGCATGATGGACATCACAGATCAGGGAGGGGCAAGGCCCCAGCAGCCCCAGGTCGCTGCTGTGTTAAGGAGAGGATCAAGTTCACTTTGAAGCAGTGGGATTCTTGGTGGTAGTGAGGGATAAGGCAGTGGGCTGCCTGAAGAGTATCTAGAAACATTTGTGGAATAAAGGGTTGTGCTGCCCTAAATCTTACTTCCACAACATTCTTGGACTTTTTGAGGTCTTTTATCCCTGGATAAAAGGGTAAAGGTTAAAGAATAAAGGATAAAAACCCTAGATAAAGGTTATCTTAAGCTATGATTGGTTCCAGACCCTTGAACAGGATGTTAGATTTAGAGACACAAGGTTCTTGCATCCCTCATTTCAGTCAGAGACTCTCTATAACATGAGTCTGAAGGCAGGAGTGTATGATCCATGTATTAAGGCTCCAATAATGAGCAAGTTTTATGAACTTTTTTTTGTCTTATTCACTGATAATCCTGGATGTTCTGTTAGTAGCTCAAAATCAGCACATCCAGAATTTATCATCACTTTCAACAATAAGTCAAGTTTACTTCTTACTTACAAATATCTGTTAATGGCCCCCCCCCCCCACCCCCAGACTCTCCCAGGGACTGGAGGTGGAAACCTCAGAGTCACCTCTCACTGATCCTTTCACTCTACTTGTTGCCTCTCAAAGTCTGGCTTCTTCTATAGTATCTTCTATGTCTTTTTCCCCCTATCGTTTCCACTGTCATGACTGTAGTTAGTCTAGCTCCTTTCTTCTTCTCACCTGAGATATTGGGGTAGCCTTTAACATTGCTCTGTACTTCTAGCTTTCTTCCACCCTAGTCATTCCTGCCCACCACTGCTGAATGAACTTCCTAAAGTTCATAGCTGATCATACCTTATACCTGATTGCAAACTTGCGTTAGCTTATCATTGCCTAACGAATGGCAGAATAGATGGTGGGTGGAGGAAAAGAGAGAAATGGAGATGGATGCACAGAGCAAGACATACAGACAAGGAACAAAAAGAAAAGAGGCAGAGAGACTTAGATTCACAAAGATACTCACTGAAATGCTAGGCTCTAAAAATATACTCACGGTTAAATATAGACATGTACATATGGACTTAGAAAGGTCACTGGTGAAGGATGCAATAAAGGCTGAGTTGGGGGAGCATAGGTATGTCTCTATCCCAGCTGCCAGCTTTTTTTCTTATCAAAAAGAGAAAAAACATCAATGCTCCAGACAAAAAAGGGGGTATATTGCTGGGCTTTTATTAAAATTGTTGTTCAGTTAAGTTACTTCAAATTTTTCACTCCTACAGTTTGCAATTCTTTTGCATAAAATAGTGGGTGGTGGGGAAGAAAAGATATTTCTATAGGATGGATTGCTAGCAGTAAAACTGCTAGACAGAAGGACCTGTGCATTATTAATATGATAAATTTCTTCTAAATTGCCTTCAAGGGAGCTTTGGTTATTTTCTTGCCACCAACAGAGTTTGAGTGTCACATTTGCTAAATCCTTGAGAACATTGGAAAATTAATTTTTTTGTCAACCTAGTGGGCAAAAAGTAACTTATTTTAGTTTTCACTTCTCTGAATACTAATGAGGTTAAGCATCTTTTCAGTTGTTTATTCACTGATTTGTATTTCTTCTTTTGTGAAGAAACAGTCAAGGGAATGTACTGAAGTAAAATTCAAACCTGCCAAAATGAGTCAAAATCTGTTCAAAGATTTGATAAGGGGAGAGGTTGAAATGAGTGATCAAATGAAGAGATTTTTAAGTTATCTGTTAACTCCAGTTTTCCATGATGACTTTATCATGTGTTAATTTATTAATGAAGGACTGAACTATATAGACTGATAATTCTCAAGACATAAGACAAGTAAGAGAGTTCCCTATGGTGACAATTTCTACTGTGTTTTCACCTTGTAAGTTCAGAAGCTATTTTCTCCTCCCCTTCTTTTGTTCTTTCTAGTCCCCTGGTTTTTTTCTTACTCAGTCTTCCGTGTTCCCTCATTTATTTGTTTTCTCAGCTTAAAACCCAAAGTTACAGGTGAGGAGGGAGGAAATCAAGATTTGAGGCACAATTTGTTCTGTAAGAGAAGAGGTTATTATACAGGAAACATTCCAGTTGCCCCTTCCCTATATTTTTAAGACTTAGTAATCTCTGCTCAAGTTATCCCAATTTTTTCCACTCTGTTTCTCTGTAGCTAGTGCTTCTTTGGAAGGTATTGTTCAGACTGCTGTTCACAGGCCACCTGAGGGCAATGAGCCAACTAAAGACCCCATAGAACATCAAGAAGCTCCTGTTCAAAGGAGGCAGAAGAAGACAAGGCTACCTCTTGGTATGTAAAGAAACTAAAGTTAGGTTGTGACAGCAGTTGTGATTTGGGGGTATGATTACCTGTCTGTTCCTATTTTTCCCCACACATGTTCCATTTTTTTTCTTTTTTGCTTAAAATTTTTATCGCTAGAGTAACTCCAATGGGTTAAGTCAAGAATATTTTAGAAGATCTCTTTTAATTGTGAATGTACAGATTATGAGAGAAGGAGTACAAATTCAGAACCAAAAGAGAAAGTTTAGATCTTGGTATGTATATGAATTTAGTATATTATGAAATGGACATTCTGATTAGTGGGGAAAGGAAAAATTCTGTATTAATAATAATATAATGAAGCAACAGCCAACATTTTTTGAGTCTCACTATGTCCCAGGCACTATTCACAGGTAAACAGAATATTATATTGTTTATTTTGCTATCAAATTGGCAATGTTTTTTAAAGATTATAAAATCTCAAACTGTTGGATATGAAAGTATTGGTGAGAAATGGGTACAGTCGTACACCACTGATAGAAAGTATAAATTGATATAGCCTACCTGAACTTATAGGAATAGAAGTAACTACAATAGCTACAGTAATTAAAGGATGCTAACTGCAGCAAAGAATAGAAACTGGTAATAACCAAACATTTAACAATGTGATACTGCCTGATAAACCATGTTTTACCCATTTAATAGAAACCAAGTACTCATTAAAAGGATTGCTAAAGTGAAATAGTGACACAGAAAACCATCAGTAATATATTAAGTCAAAAACAAAGATTATAAAATAGTATGTATCAAGATATGTTGTAAAATATGTTGTATTAGTTTCCTAGGGCTGCCGTAACAGATTACCACAAACTGCATGACTTAAAACAACAGAAATTTAGTTTCTGACAGTTCTGGAGGATAGAAGTCAAAAATCAAGGTGTCCGCAGGGCCATGCTCCCTCCAAAGACTCTAGGAAAGAATCCACCCTAGCCTCTTCTAGCTTCTGGTGGTTGTTTGCAATTCTTGGCATTCTTTGTCTTGCAACAGCATAACTCCATTCTGTGCCTCCATCTTCACATTTTCCTCTGTGTTTCTGTGTCCAAATTTTGCTCTTCTTATAAGGACAACAGTCATTGGATTTAGGGACCATCCTAATTCAGCATGATCTCATCTTAACTTGATTACATCTGCAAAGACCTTATATCTAAAATCTCACTCATAGCTATTAGGGGTTAGGACTTGCATATATCTTTTTCAGGAGATACAATTCAATCCAGAGTATATGTATATACATACACATGTGTAAAAAGAATAGAAGGCTATAGCAAAGTGTCAACAGTGGTAGATTTTTTAGGAGGAATTAGGCATGATTTAAAAAGAAAAAGAAGAAGAAGGAAGAATTAGGGATGATTTTTTAAGATTTTCTTTCTTCATTTATATTTTACTAATTTTCATATATTGTATATGTATAAATTTTGTAATAATTAGCAAAAAGACAATAGATTTTGTTAGAGTAAAACAGAGGAAGGAACAAAGATTGAGAGATTAGCTCTCTCCCGTTAACATCAGCCCCAATGAATAGTTTATTACAGAATAGTTTGCCTGACTAATTCCTTGCCTCTTAGGAAAACAGTAGATCCTTATTAGATGAAAGGATTATAGGAGTAGAGAGCAGTAACTAGAAGAGACAGGAGAATGGAGCACAGTTTTGAGATGCAAATTGAAGTGGGATACCACAGTGCCTGGGGACACTAAGGGGAAAAGAAGCGGGCAGAAGAAGGAAAGAGACAGAAATGACCCTCAGACAGCTTTACCTACTCTACAGTTTATTTCATTACTGGCAGTAAATATACTTGAATAAAACTACTCTAAGTAATTCAATTAGGGTACAAATTTGAAAATCAAGATGGATACCAATATACCTAGTTTTATAATTCATGAAAACAATGTATTTACAGAAATGACTGTTTTTAGGAAATTCAGGACCCAGCTAAGTTCTGGGCCAAAGAGTACCTGTCACTGCCATTCTAGAATGTACCTATCCAGCTTTCTAAGTTTCTGGGTTTTAAATTTTGAGTTTTGTTTTGTTCAGAATGTCTGTGCTCTACTGCATAGAGCTCTCATATAATCTCTATTGCTTATATTTCCCGCCCAGGCTGTAAGTGCTTTTTAAAATAGAATTGTAGGGACTTTGGGGGCATTCCAGGGAGCCATTTCCTGTGTTTCCAGATAGGAAGAGTTGCTAGTGGGTTAGAAGGCTCCATTAACTCGCTTGAACTTAATACCTTGTGTGCAGAAAAGAGTGAATGCGGCAGGCCTGGACAGGCCTACTTGCTAGAGGGCCTCTTGACTGGCATCTGGGAACTTGGCTGCTAAACAGTTTTCTATATTGATACAAAGTTTTCTCTAAATTATCAGCGTGGTTCACCATGTATTTGTGTACACAATGTGATTTATGCAGAACACCTGCTTTTCTTCTGGGAGCCTAGAATTTTGGTATGTGCTCAGCAGAGGGTGCCTATGTGATCACCCCCAATAAAAAGCCTGGGTGCTGAGTGTCTGATGAGCTTCCCTGGAAGAGAAAGCGACATATGTGTTGTTACAACTTGTTGCTGGAAGAATTAGTATGTCATGTGTGACTTCATTGATAGAGGACTCCTGGAAACTTGTACCTGGTTTCTTTTGGACTTTGCTCCATGAGCTTTTTCCTTTTGCTGATTTTGCTTTAAGTCTTGTCCCTGTAATAAACAGTAACTGTGAGTGTAAATGACGTGTGAGTCCTTTGAGTCCTTTGAGTGAACCACAGAAGCTGGAGGTAATCTTGGAGATCTCTGACACACTCTGGGTTTTGGATTACTTAGTCTTTTTTTTTCCATATTGTTTGGTATCACAATTTCAAATTTTCTGTTGAGTGTTTAGAGGTGTAAATTTTTAAAAATTAAAAATGTATAAGATGGTAAAAAAAAATTGGGGGCCAATTAAAATTCTTAAAGTTCTCTTGTCTTACAGAAGTTTTGTACATTACTTTTCTTTCTACATCTTAGTAATTTGAAAACTTAATCTACTTTATTTTCAGAATTCGAGACTGCCTTTGCCCAGAAGACGTCTAGTCCATCTTTATTACCAAATGAAAATGGTATCAATGTGGAACCAGCTGAGGAGCCAGTTATTCAAAAACCTCGAAAGAAGACAAAGTAAGAATTTGTCCTCCTAAATATTCTACAGAGATACCTTGATGCTTAATTTGGAGCTCCCGAATGGCAGCTTCTAAGTCTTATTGAATACTTATAGATGTAAATCTCTAGAATAAGTAATATTACAAAAATATCAGTTAAACCAATCTAAGGATAAATTTGAAAAGAGTAAACCCACTGATAAAAGTAAAATATTGTATTTAAATAAAAAGTTTTAGGAGCCGTCTCTGAGGAAGAACACAAATAGAAGATTTTTTATAAGTAGTAAAAATATTACACATTAAGATATTAAAAAAATAAAGGTAATATTAATAAAGTAGGCTATTATTTATTTTCTCATGTTAACAGAATTCAAATTATAATTATTTTAGCAATACATAAAAATGTTTATTTTAGCATAGGAAATTGTGTCAGGTAAAATATAATGGTCTACTTTAAAGAAGTACACTGGAAGTTATTTAACACTATTGTTTATATTTGGAAGTGACCCTACAAATAGTGATCAGTATCTATATAGAATCATGTAATTTTAAGTCTGTGAAGAACCTTACAAATCTAGTTCAGTCACTTCATTTTCCAGATGAGAAAACGGAGGCCCACAGAAATAAAAGTGACTTGCTGTGCATAACAGTTAATAACTAATCCATTTGAGTAAAAACCAAATTTTGTGACTCCAAGTCCAAGGCTCTTTCCATTAGACTCACAGGTACCTCCTTATTTGGGTCTGTAAAAAGTTAATAATCATTTTTCTTACTTTCTCCCTGATTTCAGGAAAACCCAGCCAGCAGAATTACATCATGCCAGTGAGCTAGGGGTCGAAGATGAAGACATAATTACTGATGAGCAAAATAGTCCAGAACAACAGTCAGTGTGGACGGCACCCACTGGAATTAGCCAGCCTGTAGGCAGAGTGTTTGTGGAGAAAAGCCGTAAGTAGGTCCTTGTTTTGGAACATGAGTGCTTTAAGAATTATGCAAGGATATCCTTGACCTGAGAATTATACCTCTGGAAATCTGAATTAAGGAAATAAGCAAAGATATGGATAGAAATTTGTACATAAAGCTAATCATCACATTGTTATTCACAAGAGTGAAAAACTGGAAGGAACCTAAACGTAAAACAGGAGGGAAATGATTTCGGACAGTTAACGGTACATCTATATGATAAAATCTTCTGCACCACTAAAAATAATGTTTAGGGAGAATTTTTCACTTCATTGGAAGATTCTAATGAAAAATTATAAACACACACACACACACACACACACACACACGTAGTTTGATTTCAACTATAGAAAATTGCATAGGGCAGAAAAGACTAGAAGGAAATATGCCAAAAAATATTACTGCTGGTTGTTTCTGCGTTATGGGATTATGGGTAATTTTTAAAATCTCCCTCCACCCCCACTCATTTCTTTATTTTTTGTTTTACTTTACAAGTTTTCTGCAACTGGTAGTGGTATTGGTGGTGGAGCAGGTAATGATATAAATGCTACAATTAAAAATAAATAAGAGACAATACATGGTGGTATGACCCCATTAAATAAGAAATACAACATTATAGCTGTGTAGTCTTTTAGAAAACAGTTCTGCATTGGTTATAAGACTACGTTTGCAGAGTTTAAGAAAAATCTACTGAGAGCATGATCATGACCATATACTATTCCCATGGATATGCTTTGACTGTGCTGCCTAAAGAACTCATCTGAAACATAAAGATTAGTCCCTAAAATTTACAACTTAGATTTTACATAAATTGCTTTAGAATTCTGATTCTGTAAGAACCCACCTAAGGGATCTTGGAGTCATTGGCCAATGAGAAATCTGTGTTACAGAGAGGCTGACTCACTCAGGGTCTTGCAGTTGGTTCGTGCAGAACTGGCACTCAAACCAAGGTTTCATGACTGCTAGTTAAGGGCTTTTACTCGTTTCCCATGTGGCCATTTAATTTGCTTCAGTCTATTTTTCAAGCAATATCACTCAATCCTCATTTTTATTCTTGCTTCCCTTAGCATAGAAACTTTCCTAGTAAAGTAACGGACCGTAAAAGGTACCACTAGTTGGCTCAGAAGTTGCTTTTTCTTTGGGAAAAATAGTTGTCACACTTCTGTCTTTCCTCCTCCAAAGTACCTGACAGCCGGGTTTGGCAAGGATAATGGAACCTTTCCTGTTTCCTGAGGTCCATTTGTGGATCAGCAGATAAGCGAGACGGAGGAGCCTCCTCATCAGCAGTAAAAGCATAAAGCTCTGCTCACAGCGTTGCAGTGCTGACAGTTGAACTGGTCCTTTCCATGGGAATCTTCTTAAGACAAGTGTGTTAAACAGCGAGTTTCTTTTCTGTCATCACAGCACGCTGTGTTACACAAACTGGCATCTTTTCTTAAGAAATTTAAAGCCTTTTGAAATATTGACTTACTTTTATGGTGTAGGGATTTAAACTTTAATACCTGTGAAGTCTCTAAATTAGAGTTTTTTAGACTATGTCATGTGAAGGGTTTCCAGACTTTGTTCTGAGTTGCAAGTTCATTATTGTATGTATCACTACATATAACTGATTTCTAAGACTGTTACTTTAACATCTCTTTTGGGTTGAGAAGAAAGTACATGGACATTGTTTATTTTTCTTTTCTGCCAGGTTTTTTTTTTTCCAGTTTTTTGTTTTGGTTTTTTTTTTTTAAATCCATTTACCTTTTGGTGGACATTAGGTTGTTCACATATCTTGGCTATTTTAAGTGATGTTTTAGTAGATAACCGGATTAGATACCTCTTTTATTAGTGTTTTCCTGTTCTTCAGAGAAGCACCCAGAAGCTGAATTAGTGAATCCTATGGTAGCTCTAGTTTTAATATTTTAAGGAACCTCCATAATATTTTCCACAGTGGATTTACGAATTTAGTTTACCAACAACAGTCTGCAAGTGGTCCGCTCCCATCCTCACCAACACGTCTTTTGATAACAGCCACTTCAACAGTTATTAGGTGATATTTCATTACTGTCTTGTTTTGTACTGGAAAATTTCGTAGATTTTCCTGAGCACACTGTACATGTTTTGGGTGGATAGTGCCTCTCATTCCAAGCCCACTCGCATGCTATTTTAATCCAGACCTTTCCATAATTCTCCAATCCTCTGAAATATTCCTTTGCTCTCTAGCGCTCAGGAAGTGTGACTCTACTTAATTTAGAAGTGCAGTTGGCAGTGGGGGAGGAAGCATTAAAGATCCTTCACTGCCTCTTTCACTGCTAACCTCAATCAAACTAGTTTTCTTAAAGATAAAAAAATAGTATGTTTTAGCAACTGAAAGAAAAGAGCCTTCTAAAATAGGGACCAAATCAGGGAGAATTTTTAGATAGGAAAACAGCAAAATTTCCGTCTCAGTCTGAGGGTTCTTATGTGTGGAATAATAAGAAAGACTGCCAGGGTTCCCTTTTGTTATACTTGTGTATTGTGTTCTTAGGGCGATTCCAGGCTGCTGATCGCTCAGAGCTGATAAAGACCACAGAAAAGATAGATGTGTCAATGGACATGAAGCCTCCCTGGACGACCAGAGATGTTGCACTATCCGTGCACCGGGCTTTCAGGTGGCTGATTTTGTTGGATTTCTCTTAAAACAAATGTTCCATAGTTTTTAAAAAAGTGTTGATTGTTCAATACTGTTAACAAAATTGACAACTTAAAATGGTGGGTGAGTATATTTTTTAAACATTCAATTAGAGTTAAATGCCCTGTGTATCAGTGTCGTCAAAAGAAAAACTTAAAGTTCTTACTTTTTGTGAAATGTTGAATTTTATTCTTATATGTGAAGAGATGTGAAGAATGTTTTAGCTTTTTACTTTAGTCATTCATGTATAATATGAAACCCTTTTCCATTCAGGATGATTGGTCTCTTTTCTCATGGCTTCTTGGCTGGCTGTGCTGTGTGGAATATTGTTGTGATATATGTTCTAGCAGGAGATGAGCTTTCTAACCTCTCAAACCTTCTGCAACAATACAAGACGTTAGCATATCCATTCCAGAGTCTTCTCTACTTGCTTTTGGCTCTAAGTACAGTTTCAGCTTTTGACAGGTAAGACTCTTGCGACTGCAGATCCCTCTAACTTTTCTTCAGGAGGAAGAGTTGAGCAAAATGTGTCCCTGACTAACTATGACATTTTCTAAATAGAATTATAGCATATTAATATTATTTTGACTTTTTAAAAAAGCCATTCTGTTTCTGTTCTTTTTTGGGGGGTGGGGGTATGGGACTACTGTGAGCAAAAACATCCCCCAAAGTCTTAACCCATTCTAGTAGCATCAACTCTAAGTCTAAAATGTCATACAATTATAATTAACTCAAAATGTCTCGAACATCTTCCAAATGAACTGAATCAGGTATAGAAGACTCTGGGTATTGTATTAGTTTCCTAGGGGTGCTGTAACAAAGTACTACAAACTGGGTGTCTTGAGACAACAGGAATTTATTCTCTCACCGTTCTGGAATCTAGAAGTCTAAAATCAAGGTGTTGGCAAGGTCAGTTCCATTTTGGAGGGCTCCAAGGAGAGTCTATTCCTGACTCTTTCCTAGCTTCCAGAGGTTTCTGGCAGTCCATGGTGTTCCTTGGCTTGTAGATGCATTACTACAACCTCTCCCTCTGTTGTCACACGACAGTCTTCCCTGTGTGTCTCTGGGTCTGTGTCTCTTCTCTTCTTATAAAGACACCAGTCATATTGGATTAGGGCCCATTGTGATGGCCTCATCTTAAGTTGATTGCATCTGCAAAGTCTGTATTTCCAAATAAGGTCACGTTCACAGGTACCAGGGTTTAGAAGTTCAATATATCTTTTTGGGAACATAACTCAACCCATTAAGAAAAACAACAACTTATAACCCAATAATATGGGTAATAGAAAGAGGTAGAATCTAATGAAATTTGCCAATTTAATTTGTTACTTCGTAACTCTAAAAGAATGATAACTAAAATAGTCTTCTAGTTGAATGTTTTATGTTGCTTTTGTAAATAAGATATTCTTTCATATGTGTTAAATATAAACTGTAACTACTTAAAGCTTAGTAATAGACAATACACGTGGTAGCATTAAAATAAAGAGGGAAGAAACTGTTGTCCAGAGAGTACAGTTCTGTAAGAAGTTTACAACTGCACTGTGACAAGAGGCTTTTGTATTTTCTAGGATTGATTTTGCTAAAACATCAGTAGCCATCCGAAATTTTCTTGCCCTGGATCCAACAGCTTTAGCATCTTTCTGTGAGTAAATAATTTGATAAATCTGTAACTTTGAGCCAGAAAAAAGTATAGTTTTATTTTAAAAAGGACTTTATATTATTGCTACTTATAAACATTACATATCAGAATTTATAATTAAAAAACCTTGGTAGGCATAATTTTGATAGAATTATTTTTTAATAGAGGTTATCTAAATAACTTTTAAAAGGTTGTTATTTTATATTGCTTAATATTTAACTTTTGTGTTTTCTACTTGACATTAAACAGTTTAAGCTGATAGAGCATTTTAGTAACAAATACTATTTTATATCTTTTTGATAATTTGGAATGCATTTTGTTCTAATTATGAGAATATTAATAAAACTAATTTAAGGACCTTGAGTAAGTAATTTAATTTCTTAGATCTTCTAGGTTCTTGTCCGTCTAATGATGAAATAGGAGTATCAAAAGACCCTCTCTACCTATATTCTTGAAAAATAATGTAAGACTATCCAGGCTATTGAAATTGACCAAATGAAATTTTTTTTTGTATCATCATTCCCCAAAGTACAGACTATTTTTGAGCTTAAAGCAATCTATAAACTAAAAATAAGCTGTTATTAAAAATACATTGTTAGTAATTCATTTGTCTTTTTCTCAGTGTACTTCACTGCTCTTGTGTTATCTCTGAGTCAACAAATGACAAGTGACAGAATCCACCTTTACACACCTTCTTCTGCTAATGGTAGCCTCTGGTAAGAATTCACAGTAACATTAGTAATTGTTGATTTTCATAACAGCAGCAGTGGGAGTAATGGTGCTATTCTTATCCTTTCACTCTTTTACTTGTTTTCATTTATAAGTAATAATGAGGACCCTGTTTTTGTTTCCAAAATTATGGCAAAAAACCTATTTGTTATATACTCCTGCATTTTTAATGAAATGTTAAAAAAACAAACCTGTTTTAAATCTCTTAAGTTGTGGTTTCAAAATAAATCATTACACGATGAACTGGGGAGCCCTACATCCTCACCCCCAATCAGAGAGCCTGATACCCAGAGTGGTGATGGCAGCGGGTTCCTGGAATAATCAGAAAACCAAGCAGGCTAGAGAGAGAGTGGACTAGGGAGAGCCTCTGCCGATCGGTGGTGGGTGACAGGACGGCTAACATTCCAGTTCACAAAACTCAGAGGGGCAGTCTTGTTTGAGAGAGTGGCCAGGGGCATGAGGTTAAGGGAGAAAAGAGTAACAGTAGTTGGAAGGGAAACAAAAATTCTTTGGCAACAGTAAATTTCCATTTACATCTGTGTACAAAGCAGACCTGTTTAGAATTCAATAACCTTTGAACCTTTGTTCTCATGATATATGTGGTGTATTTTATAGGGAAATTATAGTTTATGCTTGCTGTCTCTCTGGGAGAGGACTGCTAATTTCTTTTTAAGTTTATAAGATAGATATATTTGGATATATGAACCAAAATGAAGACATTTCTAATGAGTATTTCTGTATCTTTAGGGCAGAAGGAATTGAGGAACAGGTTCTCCAGCCATGGATTGTGGTGAATCTGGTGGTGGCCCTTCTGGTTGGATTATCTTGGCTTTTTTTGTCTTATAGGCCAGGCATGGATCTTAGTGAAGGTATTAAAGAAAAAATAGTATATCATAAAGTCTTCTATAATGACTTCATAAATCTTCTTTCAATGGATATAGCTTATAACATTTCAATAACAAAGATTTATTTACAGTAAGATAACACAAGAAGAGTAACAATAAAGGGGTGAAACAGAATGCCGTGAGAAGCAGGGGGGAGTGTGTAGGAGAACTGGAGTCTTGAAGTATGGAATACTTAATGAGGGGCTTTTGTGGTCCTTTCTCATATTTTGGAGGTATTTCTTCTCTTGGAACGCTTCAGGTATTTTATAGAAAGTTTTTGCTCTTCATTTCTCTTAGTCTTTTTCTGATCAAAGAATCTCTTAATTTGAAATAAATCATACTTCAGTCTGTTAGCCGCTGACACATAGTCAAGTGAATTTATTCTCACCTCCTCTACCTGGCACAAATTCTTAACCCTTCACTGTCTAATGAGGCGTTTAGTAATCCTGCCTTTAGTGTGGCCAGGGTGAAGTGAGATTTCCTAATCGCTAGTCCTCAGACCCCCCCTTGGAACACCTGAAGAAGAATCATATTAGCAAACTGCTGGTCTTTCAGCACTGGTTTAGGATCTGCTTAGTATTTGTATTGTAAGTTGTATTTCCGGGCACATATTCCACAGTTTCACCCTTGAATCTCTTTGATTGTTTCTGGACTTGGGTTATGATTTTATTCTTGATTTGTTAAACATCCTGAGCATTTAAATGCAGTTTGACCAACTGATTACAGCCTGTGTCTCAGAAGTCTTGGAATTGAGAATCTTTCCAACGTTTCCATTTGTAAAAACTAAGACAAAAAATGTAATCTTGTGTATTTTCATTCATGAATGTACCTTTTCTCATGTTGTTCACTAATTATTCCTTTTGATATATTTAAAGTATTTAAAAAAATCTTCTTAGGCTTTAAGTATTTTGCTGTTTTTCTTTCACTCAGTATAGTTTTTAGACATTCAGAGACTTTTTTCATCTAATGCTTACATCAGGGGACTATATTTTATTAAATTCCTAAGGTTTTCTTTTTTTATATTTCTAGGTATTTTAATAAATTATATGTCTATGCTAAGTAGTAGTTTAAATATAGAAATGTCCACTAATAACTGAAGCTGCACCCAATATTGAAGCTTGTGCAGTATTTAGTCTAAATCACAAAGTGTGTGTTACTTATTAAATATTTCCAGAATTCTGCTGTCTTTTAGGGTCATGTGAGTCAAATAACATTTCCACATGGATAAGAAAAGGACATATACAATGAGGGTGATAATACTCACTTCAAGGGTTGTTATGGTGATGAAATGGGGTAACACATTTAAGATATCCTGGCACACACCTCATCTTAGTTCTAGGTCCTCCTCTACATCTGTGTCCTACATTTTACATTATCATGATCACTGTAGAAGTAGACCGCTTAGCTGTTTAATGATCCTGGAGTTTGTAAGTGACTTACATTTCCTTATAAGAGTTACTATATTGTCTCTATTATATATGTTTTATTTTTCAGGGGTTTATAATACATTCAAGACTTGTATATCTCAAAATGCAAAACATGTACATTTGTCATTAGTTCACCTTTTAAATCAGATTTCACTATCAAGAATTCTTACTTGTGGGCTTTCTAGATGGCACAGTGGTTGAGAATCCACCTGCCAATGCAGAGGACACGGGTTTGATCCCTGCTGCAGAAGGATCCCACATGCCACAGAGCAACTAAGCCTGTGCGCCAAAAAAAAAAAAAAAGAATTCTAACTTGTACTCAGGGGCTTTCTATTATCATATAATACGTCAATATTTTAAGGCTGTTTATAACTAAGCTATAAAACTCTTTTTGAGATACTGGGAAATCATTCTGAATATGGTTTGTTCATTTTCTCTCCCAGAGTTGATGTTCTCCTCAGATGTGGAAGAATATCCTGATAAAGGACTCAAAGCCTCTTCATAGTGCCAGCTCACCTTCAGAGTAATGACCTAACATTTAGAAATTTTCCCATTCTTATTTTTAAATGTATTTTTATAAGATATGTACAGATGTATTTGAAATTGATTTTTTGATTATATAATAGTGAAAAATTTCTCAGGATTATGGAAAATGTTAAAATTGTATTTGCAATTTATACCCAAACATTAATTTCTATAGCATTATCGTCTTTATGACAAAGGAGATAATGAGCTAGCAACCAGCAGGTGAAAGTGTTTAATTTCCTATTTCCTCAGATTAATTGCATTTATAATCATTATCTTTAAAAGCTCTAATACAGTGCTTTTAAAAAAGCCATAACTTCAGTATTACAAAATATGTATCAGGTTTAAACATAAATTTAGGGAATAGGGAAGAAGGAGGAAAAAAGGACCTTCATTATTTATTTTTCATGTCTCCTTACTGAATAAATTGAAATATGAAATTTGTCTTTTTTGAAACTGGTTTAATGGTTGTGTATCATGTATTAAGTATAATGTAATGTAATTTTGTTTGAAAGATGCTTTACTTCATAGCTAATAAAAAGGAAATGTAACTTTTGTTTGAAAAGTTTTATAATCGTAAAAGATTATTTTTCTTTGAGACCTGTCCAGTAGTTCCCATATCTGGTTGCACATCAGAATCATTTACGGAGCTTTAAAAAACGTACATAGCAAAAGAGAAGCCGAGCGGGCGGAGAGCTCAGGAGAATAAAGGAGAGGGCTGCAAGATTATTAAGCTAATGTGAACTTGACCTCTGCAGACCCTTTCCCCTGCCTCTTTTTAAAAGACAAGAAGTATGAGCAGAAGTCCACCATACCTGTTCTCAAGCTCTTTGTCAGAGAGATCTTTGGCCCTTATGGAAATGCCACTCTTCAGCTGGGTCCTGCACTGGAAGAGGTCTCTTCAGAGCTGTGTCCCATGTTGCCTCAACTGGTATGAGACCTAGAGCTCAAGACATTAAGGCTCATTGTAGGAAAAGGTGTCTTGGAGGCTCTTGAGCACCTCAGTAACACTGAGCCTGCCCTGATTAGCAAGCCACTGAATGTTGTGGAACAGAGGAGGACTGACAAATTGATGATGGAGTTGGATGGCTCTGAGAACAGGTGTAAATTTGGTATGCACACCATATGAGGAATATCTTGCTGTCTGTAAGGCTGGAGTTGTTGAAAAGGGAATTCCCTTCCTGTCACAGAATTGTGAACCCACTGGCAGTCCTGGAGTCATCCTGCCTGTTTCAGCTTTCACTGTGATCAGCGATGGTGTTGATGGCAACAAGCTGGCAGCTCAGGAGAGTGTGATCCTCTCTGTCAGCAAACTTCAGGGAAGCCATGCTCATTAGAGCGGAAGCTCACCGCACCTGAGCAATGTCCTCAGGGGGAAACATGAAGGACCAATGTGGGGGATTGTGGTAGGCTGAATAATGTCCCCCAAAGATGTCCATGTCTCAATACATGGAATCTGTGGAGCTGTAACAAATTTTTCCATCAAGGAAAACACAGTGGTGTCTATCAAAAAACCTTTGGCCGTGATGATTGGGAAACTTGGAGGAAGTTCATTGCTAATGTCTGTCTCCATATTTGGCTCAAAATCATAATTTTTCTCACCTTACTTCATATATCACATGTTGGGGGAGCGATATTCTTGATAGAGTTTCTGAGGTGTCAAAAGGCAAGATCCCAAGTGGGGTTTTTATTGTTTTGGGGGTGCAAAATATTCAGTAATTAATACCTGCCTCTCTCCACTCCTCCCAAGCAGAACAAAACACATATAGGCTTCTAGGCCTCATTCCCAGAGATTTAGATTCATTAGGTCTGAGATGGTACCTGGAACGTTGTCTTTTAGAAAAAGCTATGCCAAGTTGTGATATAGCTGGCATTTGGGATCTCTGGCCTACATGTACCGTTTGTAATTTATTATGAAACAAAGCTTGTATTGAAATAGATGATTTGATCTTGATCAAATGGCTAGGTTTGTGAGAGGACAAAAGAAAAAGAAAAAAATGAATAAAACATGGTATGTGCCTTTCAGTGACTCATAATGTAGTCAAAAGACAGAGATAGGCATAAGAGTTGAAGAATCTAGGGAAGTATTGCAGGGAAGGGGTACGTGCAGATCCTTCATAGGATGGATAGGATTTCTACTGGTGGAGGTGGGGACAAGGGAAAGGCTATACATGTGAGTGAGCTCTGAGAGATTTTTATTTGGAAACTATCAAATGTAAAATTGTTGAAAAATTAGTGTAATATCAACTGTAATCTACATCAATTTTGATTACTGTTAAAATTTTGCCTCATTTGCATTCTTTCTTTATACATCCTTCTTTTTTCTTGCTGAATCTTTTGAAAGTAAGCTGCTAACATCATGTCAATTCACCAAATAGTTAAGCATCCATCCTTCAAAAAAGAACATTTGCCTGCATAGCACAGTATCATTAAAATAGTTGGAAAACAATAATTTCAGTCCGTTCTCAAATTTTCCCAGTTGTCACTCAAGATCTAGTCAAGGTTTACACATTTCATTTTATCTCAATTTTAAATGGCCTCATTTTTTCTCCCCATGATATTTTTAATTGAAAAATTTACTCAGATAAATGTAGATTCATGCAAACTACATTTGTACAGAACAATCCTTTGTACACTTTGCCAGTGCCTCCAAATACCATTTTACAAAATTCACAGTATAATATCACAACCAGCATATTGACAATGATATGATCTGCCAATCTTGTTCAGATTTCCCTAGTTTTATTTGTACACACTTGTGTATGTACGTCTGTGTGTGTACATTAGGTTCTGTTGTCAATTGTGTGGGTTCACGTACATACCACCGCAGCCCAGATACTGAACAAGTCCAGGAACTATAAGAATCTCTCATGTTGCCCTTTTATAAACACACAACCTCCTTCCCACATCCCCTCCTTGCACCCCTCGCTCTAAGCCCTGGCAATCACTTATGTCTTCTATTTCTAAAATTTTGTAGTTTCAGTAATACATTGAATCGTACAGTATGTAATCTTTGGGGATTAGCTTTTTTTTCTGCTCAGCTTGTTCCCTGGAGATTCACCCACATTGTATGGCCATATAGTTCATTCCTTTTTATTGCAGTCATAATCCAAGGTATGTGTTGAAGTTTAACCATTTACCTGTCAAAGGACCTCTGAGCTGATTCCACTTTTTGACTATTATGAACAAAGCTGCTATGAATAGTTGTATGTGGGTTTTTGAGTGAATGTGAGTTTTCCTTTCTCTGGGATGAACACCCTGGAGTGCAATTGCTGGGTTGTATGGTAGTTACATGTTTTGTTTTTAAACAAATTGCCAGACTCTCTTCTAGAGTGGCTGTACCATTCTACATTCCCCCATGACTGTGTGTGCGTGTGTGTGTGTGTGTGTGTGTGTGTATGAAGAATCCAAACCAGTTTTTTTAAAAATGTCCCACCTACAATTTTATTTGTCTGATTTTTTTCCCCCTAAAGGTATCATTCAATTTGTTACTCTGTCTCCTGAATTTCCTGTAGACTGGAGCTTAGGGCTAGAGGTTTGATTAGATTTAGGTTAGATTTCTGTTGTTGCATCACATGAACCCTAAGGAAGTCAGAGTGTGCTGGTGGACAGCAAGTCTCTTTTAACAGTGATAAAACACAACACAGCACAGACCCAAAATGACAGCAAACATGTATCAAGGGTGTTGGGCTATTGTGCCATGAACCCTGAAGGGTGAAAGGTGAGGATCAGATTCCTGCCCCCAAAGAATTCTTTTGAAATTAACAACTAATTCTAATAGTGTGAGCCCACTAATAGGGATATGCCAAGTAGCAGTTGCAGACAGCAATTAATTCTGCTTTAGGGGTATGTGTATGGGGTTATAAACCTTAAGGCTGAACACTGAGGTGGGCTTTGAGTAAAAGAAAAGTAGATTCCATATAGAATAGGCATAAGTTATGACCCTGAGGTGGTAGCGGGCATTTTGGAGTCCCTGGGTTTCCATATTATGGAATTAAAATTTAGTGGCCAGTGAACAAACTCTGAAAGTTTCTGATTTTGTGTTTTAAAAGGTAAGCTATATTAACACTGGGGCAGCGGAAAGGGTGGGAGACAGCAGGCCAGGAGACCCATAAGTAAACCACTGCAGTCACCTGTGCATGGGATGTCCTGCATGAGGTGTCATAAAGAGGAAGAGCAGGGTTCAAACATTTAGGGTTAGAATTCAACACTGTGTCTGAACAAGCTTTTGTGGATATGACATCGCTACCTTAAATATGTTTGGAACATACTTTAGGTCTGAGAGGGAAGATGAATATTAACGTGCTGTGTTTTATGAGTCTGTGGGACAGTGGACTACAGATGTCCAAGTAGACTGTTGGAAATACAGCATCTGGAGCTCAGAGCATATTGTGCGCAGGAGTAGGGAGAAGCGGCCTTATGATGGGTTAAGCGGCGGGCAAGAAACGAACTAAGTTCTACACCGTGCTGAGGAGTCTTGCTTGCCCACAAGCATCCTCCGACTTCCTTCAAAGGGAGACTGAAACGGCCTGGGCAAGAGCTTGCAGCTGACCCCGCAGGCTCGCTAAACTAGCACACTCCCAAAGCCAGCCCGGGGCTGGAGCCTGGCCTGAACGCGCGGGTCGCGCGGGGTGGGGACCAGGAAAGCGCTGGAAAGGCGGGAGAGGGCTGCGCCTGCGCAGTAGCAGGCCGTCGGTTGGTGCACAGACCTGCCCAGCCGAGGATGGAGGGATGGAGCCGCCCCAAGACATGGCTAACGTTTCCAACACAGCAGTTAACCAAAACGGGCGGGTCCATTCCCCTTACACAGCCCCGCTACTTCAGAGGATTCCCCATACCAACTTGGAAGACATGCGTGCTAGAGGGTCGGGATTCTCTTCTGCAGCCGGTAACATCGAGGAGCAGGGCAAGACCTCGAATCCGCCCAAAGACGGGGCCAAGGAGGGTCCTGGGCACCGGCTGCTGAATGTGAGTGGAGGGCCTGGCGGGCGGAGTGTGTTCCCTACCCGACCACCTAGAAGGTCGGAAAGGACCAAGGCGTCACTGCATGCCGACGGGAGGGAGGGAAACCTCCCCATGTTTGCAGGGTGGTAACACCTGAGGCAGAGTTTACTTGTGGGACCCTGACGGTTATTTAATTCGTCAGAACCCCGTTTTATTAATTGTTAAGTGAAGACAGTAATTACTACCTACCTTAGAGGGTTGTCTGAAGAACCAAAAGAAGTAATGATATAAAGTACTTAATACAGTGCAACGTGAAGAGTTAATACATGTTAGCTGCTGTCATCTTCATCGTTAGCAGCATTGGGAATTCATTTGTATGGTTAAAGGGTTAAACTCCAGACATTTGTTACCTCTGTTTTCAATTCCTGAGGTTCTTACAGGTGAACCTGTTGGAGCGAACTATATCATGTCTGCAAAGTGAGTTATTGGTGTCCTGTTCTTAAGTAGGTAAATTTGTATTTGAAGTGTGTGAAACTCAAGTGTAATTACCACTTAGTGGTACTGCCAGAGCACAGAGGACAGAAAAAGGGAATCAAATTGAAACTCACTTTTTCAAAGTCTGTTAGAGTATTATTAGGAAATTTTACATTCATTGTTGGTCTTAAGTTATTAAAAAAAATAATACAGTATTTACCAGGAAACAAATGGTACACAAAAAGATGATGTCCTTTTCTGTTAATTTAAGGAGTTGAATTACTTGATGTCTAAAGAACCATCTTAATTCTAAAAACTTAGAACATTGACTCATTTTATGATACATTGAGAGCATATTAAGATTTAGTTTTAGGATAATACAATAAAAAATTGCAAAGTTTGTATGAAGAGAGATATGCTTGGAAATCTAGGACATAGGAGGTGTTTGTTGTATGTCCTCTTAAGGAATTTGGACTTTTATTCTGTAGAATGGTGGTTTCTAACTTTTTTGAACATGAGGCTACCTTTTTGCTGTTTAAAAATAAAAAGAAATCTCCCCACAATAAAAGTAGCTGTCTTTACTATCTACTGACTGGGAAAATCTATAATGACAAAAAAGCTACCATGTGGCAGTGTTGTTAATGGAATTTGCTTATAGATTAAAACAGCATCTATATACATTCAAAAAAGAGTAATGCACATATATGCAAGGTATATTGTTTACCCAAGTTTAGTTTCCCAAATTATTTGACCATAGAGTATTTTAACATTTTGGTAGAACAACAAAAGAATTTAGGAAATGAAATGTGCACTTGGATTTAGTTATAATGATCTCATAAATGAATTCTTTTCAGATCCAGATCCAGAGGAATGCATTTGTGTGGCATAGATGTTTATAACACAGTAAACTTAGAGAAATATAACTATATGTTATTTAAATTACTATAACTACTATAAGATACATGATGTAGATCATTGAATATGGAATGGATGACCCTCTTCAATTTAGTAAATACTGTCTATGCATCAGTGCATCACAGATGGAACTTCATATATTTGGCAACAGGTCCTCTTTTCTATGACTTCTTGGCATTTGTGTGTGGGTGTTTGTGGCACATGATTTATCGAAAGCGCATTATTATAAAGTAGTAAGAACAGCTATATAAATATGTCTAGTATTTTCTGTACAGGATGTCATTTAGTAATTTCTGTTCAAATTTTTTAAAACTCGGAAGCAAATACATCTTTCAGAGATGTCTCTTGTCTCTCAATACATTTTGGAAAACAGTAATTTGCAGATAGTGCTTAGAACATTTGATTTCAAGGATATTCAAAGTTGAGAACCACTGCTACAGGTGATAGGAAAAGCTGGTGGATTTTGAGCAGGGGGTTGACATGGATCAGGTGTGCTTTGCTGAAAAAATTGTTTTGGCTATCAGGATTTAAGGTGAGATTAGAGACATAGTGGGAGTGAGGCCAATAAAGTAAGAACTCTGAGAGAATGGAAAAGTATGGGCTCTAGAGTACAGGTGGAGGTATCCTCCGGGGATAGGAAGAAGGACATCTCTTCATCCAGAGCAGTGTTTATCTTTGGATCACCAGTACCCAAACATTCTGGAGGTGCTTGTTATAGTGTAGATTCCTGGGCCTCCACCTTAGACCTACTGAATCCAGAGGGGTGGGGCCCTGGGAATATGCTCAGATTCTAAACTATCCCAAGTGATGCTTAGATTCATGCTTGAGAATTACTGCAGACGGAAAAAAGCTAGGCATTGATGTGGGGATTATAGATTGAGGGTGTGGTCTGCAGAAGGAAGCAAGTGGAGCCAGAAGAGTTTGATGAACTGGGTGAAAGAAAAAGGAGGTCTCGATGAGTTTTTTTTTTTTATAGATTTATCAAATGTCAATTAGTGAGAGAACCAGAAAGATTAACTAGAGGTAGTGCTCAGATCGAGGGATACTGTAGTTGATGACGTTAGTAAAAATGTGGATAATCTATCCCTCACCTTGACGTCAGTTCTTTGAATGGCCTTAATTCCTTTCAGCAGCTCACTGCAATTCTACATCTTGGACCTTGCCTTCACTCTGAGGATTTCACCTCCCAAATCCTGAAATCCGGTATGCTACTTCCCAACCTCTCATTGCTTTACTTTGAAATATGTGTCAAGCTTTGTGCTAGACACTTAGGATACAACGATGAACAAGATAGGCAAAGCACCTTCCCTTGGAAGCTAACATTTGAATTGGAGAGACAGTTACACATTACGCTGTTGTTCTAAGGAAATAAAAGGGCACTATGATAGAGAATAATTGTGGAGGGACAGATAGGACTTTGGATAGGGGATCAGAGAAAGCCTTTCCGAGGAGGTGGCTTTTAAGTGAAAACCTGAAAATGAGAAAAGGCTAGCCAAGAAGATGTGGCATATATACACAATGGAATATTACTCAGCTGTAAAAAGAATGAAATGGAGCTATATGTAATGAGGTGGATAGACCTAGAGTCTGTCATACAGAGTGAAGTAAGCCAGAAAGAGAAAAACATCACTGTATGCTAACTCATATATATGGAATCTTAAAAAAAAAAAAAAAAAGGTACTGATGAACCCCGTGACAAGACAGGAATAAGGATGCAGATGGAGAGAATGGACTGGAAGACATGGGGTTGGGGGGGCGGGGGGCGAAGGGAAAGCTGGGACAAAGTGAGAGAGTAGCACAGACATATATATAATACCAACTGTAAAATAGATAGCCAGTGGGAAGTTGCTGTATAACAAAGGGAGATCAACTTGATGATGGATGATGCCTTAGAAGACCAGGACAGGGAGGGCGGCGGAGCCGGTGGTGGGGGGATTCACAGGAGGGAGGGGATATGGGGATATGTGTATAAATACAGCTGATTCACTTTGGTGTACCTCATAAGCTGGTACAAGAGTGTAAAGCAATTATATTCCAATAAAGAGCTTAAAAAAAATTGAGTGGGAGGGATAGAGGTGGAGAGCTTAAGAAGCAATAAACAAGTGTGAAGTTTCTCTAGCCTGGACTCTTCGTGGAACCTAGTGAATTAGAGGGAGAGAAGCATGAAATGAGGCCACAACATATTTTTTTGTATGTTTAAAGTTCCTTTAAAAAAAATTTTTTTTTGGTGAATTGCCCATTTGAGTCATTTTCCTCTCATTTTCCCCTCTCAATTTTTCAAAAGTTCTTCATTTATTAGGGGTATTAGATCTGCATCTGTGATATGTGTTGCAACTATTTTCTCACAATTCACAGTTGTCTTTTGACTTTTTTGGTATTTTGCTATGATGAGGTCAAGTTTATAATCTTTTATTACATCTGAATTTTGTGTCTTAGATAAAAATGATTTACATATGCCCAGGTCATGAAGGAATTTACCTATTTTACCTTCTAGTACTTGCATATCATTTTTACATTTAGACCCCTGATTTATTTGGACTGGATTTTTTTCTTTTCCCAAATAGATGTCTCAGCACCATTTACTTAAAAAAAATCCATGTTTGCCCTAGTGTTTTGAGATGCCACCTTTATACATAAGTTTTATACAGAAGTTACCACATGTATTTGGTTTTTTTTCCTGGACTTACTGTTCTTTTCCATGGCTATTTATCAATTCATGTACCAACACCATACTATTTTTTTAAGCAAAGATATTTCTTTTATTGCAAGAATCTTTAACATGCTAAATGGCCTGTAACTATTCAAGAAGGGAATATGGAATACAGCATTTCCCAAAGTCATTTTTTGTAGGCATTTCCCAAGTATTTCATGAATATACATTGAGAAGAGTACTGAAGACCATACTATTTTATTTTAAAGACTTACAGTATGTTTTCTTTTTTTTTATAAATTTACTTATTTATTTATTTATTTTATTGGCTGTGTTGGGTCTTTGTTGCTGCACATGGGCTTTCTCTAGTTGCAGCGAGCAGGGGCTACTCTTCATTGTGGTGCACAGGCTTCTCATTGCGGTGGCCTCTCTTGTTGCAGAGCATGGGCTCTAGGTGAGTGGGCTTCAGTAGCTGCGGCACATGGGCTCAATAGTTGTGGCTAACGGGCTCTAGAGCACAGGCTCATTAGTTGTGGTGCACGGGCTTAGTTGCTCCGCGGCATGTGGTATCTTCCTGGGGCAGGGCTCGAACCCATGTCCCCTGCATTGGCAGGTGGATTCTTACCCACTGCGCCACCTAGGAAGTCCCTACAGTATGTTTTAATGTCTGGTAGGGCTGGTCCCCCCACCCCCTTGTAGTTTTCTTTTCCAATGATTTCCTGACTATTCTCACTTTTAATAAAAACACTTTATTATTACATTTCTTTTAAATTTACTCCTATTTTATTTTTTTGATGCTATTTCTTATGCAGTTGTTTTCTTAATTTCATTTCCAGATTATTCATTGCTCTTATGTAGAAATGCAATTGATTTTTATATTTTGTTCTTGTATCCTGAGACCTTGCTGAACTTATTAGTTCTAGTAGTTTTTCTTCTTTTTTTTTTTTTTTAGTGGATTTCTTAGGAATTTGTATATATAGAGAATTGTATCACCTGCAGATAGACAGTTTTACTTCTTTCTTACAAATATGGATACTTTTAATTTCTTTTTCTTGTCTGATTGAACTGATAGAAACTTTAGTACAATGTTGATTAAAAACAGTGAGAGTGAACATTCTTACCTTACCAATCTTACGGGGAAAACATTTAGTCTTTCACCATTGAATGTGATGCTGAAGAATTTCCCATCTATTCCTAGTCTGTGTAGAGTTTTTATTAAGAGCATATCTTGGATTTTGTCAAATACATTTTCTGCATCTAGTGAAATGATCATGTGATTTTTGTCCTTTACTGGACACATTTATTAATATGGCTTATTACATTAATTTTATTATGTTGATTTTCAGGTGGAAAAACCCCACTTTATCATGGTGTATGGTCCTTTTTAATATGTTGTTAGGTTTAGTTTACTAAAATTTTGTGGAGGACTTTTGAATCTGTATTCGTAAGGGATAATGATTTGTTGTTTTCTCATCTTGTGATGTCCATCTGGCTTTGGTATTAATGTAATACTGACCTCATAGAATAACTTGGAAAATGTTCTTTCTTCTTGTTTTTTTTCCTGAGTTTGTGAAGGATTGTTATTATTTCTTAAGTATTTGATAGAATTCACCAGTGAAACAGTCTGGGCTTAAGTTTTTTTGTTTTTGTTTTGTTTGGTAGGAAGAGCTTTAATTACTAATTAAATTTCTTTAGTTGTTATAGGTCTTTCTTCTTGATTCAGTTTTGGTAATATGTGTTTTTATAGGAATTTTTCCATTGCCTCTAAATTGTCTAATTTGTTAGCATAAAACTGTTTATAGTTGTGAGTAGTTATATGCTGATAAACTTTGCAGATGCAATGAAGTTTAGGATTTTGTGATGGGGAGATTATCCTGGATTATCTGATGGGCCCATGTGTAATCACAAATGTCCTTATAAGAGAGAGGTAGAGGGAGATTTAAACACACTCAGAAGAGAAGGCAATGTGATCACAAAGTTAAAGATTGGAGTGATGTGATCACAAGTCAAGGAATGCTGGCCAGTCACCAAAAACTGGAAGAGGCAAGGATGGATTTTTCCTTAGAGCCTCTAGAAAAATTACTGCCCTGCTGACTCCTGATTTTGGCCCAGGGGGACTGGTATTAGACTTCTGGCCTTTACAACTGTCAAAGAATAAATTTTTGTTGTTTAAGCCACCAAGTTTGTGGTGATTTGTTATAGCAGCTACAGGAACTAATACAATGTTATTTCTTTATAATCCTTTTAATTTTTGTAAGGTCAGTGGTGATGTACACCTTTCATTTTTTATTTTGGTAATTTGTAACCTCTGTTTTTCTCTCTTCATCAGTCTAGCTAAAGGTTTGGAAATTTTGGTGATCTTTTCAAGAAGCTACCTTTAGTTTCATTGATTTTCTATTTAATTAATTAATTAATTAATTATTGTCTGCATTGGGTCTTCATTGCTGCACATGGGCTTTCTCTAGTTGCATTGAGCAGGGGCTACTCTTAATTGGTGTGCCGGCTCATTGCGGAGCATGGCTTAATAGTTGTGGCTCACGGGTTCTAGAGCGCAGGCTCAATAGTTGTGGCACACGGGCTTAGTAGCTCCGCGGCATGTGGGATCTTCCCAGAGCAGCGATCAAACCAGTGTCCCCTGCAAATTGGCAGGCAGATTCTTAACCACTGTGCCATCTAGGAAGCCCCTATTTTTTTTTTTTGGCACACAGGCTTAGTTGCTCCACGGCATGTGGGATCTTCCTGGAGCTGGGATCGAACCCGTGACCTCTGCATTGGCAGGCAGATTCTTAACCACTGCGCCACCTAGGAAGCCCATCCCCCCCCCTTTTTTTTTTTTTTTAAATCTTAATGATTTCTGTTCTAATTTTTATTTTCTTCCTTCTGTTTGCTTTGGGTTGAGCTTGCTTTTTTTCTAAGTATAGATGTTTAATGCTATCAGTTTTCTGCTAAGCACTGCTTTAGCTGCACTCCCTGAATTTTATGTTGTTTTCATTTTTATTCTGTTCATAATGCTTTCTGATTTCTGTTGTTTTTCTTCTTTGACCCATGCCTTATTTACAAATGTGTTTTTAATTTCCAAGATTTGTGTATTTCCCAAATTTCTTTGTGTTATTTATAATTTATTCTGTTGAAGTAGGAGAACATTCTTTGTATGATTTCAATTCTGCAAAATTTATTGAAACTAGTTTTATGGTCTAGCATATGATACATCTTGCAGAATGTCCTATGTGCATTTTAAAATATGTATTTTGGGGGGTTTTGTTCAATATTTTGTCTGTGAGATTCATTCATGTTTTGTGTAGGTGTAGTTATTAATTTTCCTTGCTCTATAATATTCTATTATATGAACATATCATATTATATTTATCCATTCTGTTGTTAATGGATATTTGGGTTGTTTCTATTTTTTGGCTATGGTGAATAATACAGCTATAAACATTCTTGTATATGTCTTTTGATATACATATGCCTACGTTCTGTCCGGGATATATCTAGGAATGGAACTTCTGGGTCATTGTTATGTACATGTTCAACTTCAGTACAAAATATCAAAGAGCTTTTCAAAGAGAATGTAACAATTTATATTCCCACTGGCAGTGTATTAGAGTTCTAGATACTCCAAACCCTTCCACTTGATAGTGTCAGTTTCTTTATGGTTAGCCATCTCAGGGATGTGTGGTGGTATCTCTTTGTGGTATTAACTTTCATTTCCCTGCTGACTAATAAGGGTGAGTTCCCTTCCAAATGATTATTAATGATAACTCTTTTGTGAAGTGCCTGTTCAAATATGGTCCCCATTTTTCTGTTGAGTTGTCTGCCTTTTTCATATTTAGTTTCTATAAATTTGTGTATACATTCTAGTTTTAGTCCCTTTGTCAGTATACTAAATGTGTTGCAAAAGACTTCCAGTCAGTGGCTTATGTTTTCACTTTCTTAATGGCATCTTTTGATAAGTAGGTTATTAAATTTAGTGTAGTTTAATGTATCAAACTTTTTCTCTGTGGTTATTGCTCTTTGTGTTCTGTTTTAGAAATCTTCTACCCCAATGTCATGGAAATATTCTCCTATATTATCTTCTAATTGTTTATCCTTTCACATTGAGATTTACAATTCACCTATAACTGATTTTGTTTGTGTGTAGTGTGAGGTACAAGTCAGGTTTTCTTTTCTTTTCCCTTTTTTTCTTCTTTTCTTCTTCTTCTTTGTACCCCACCCCCTTCTCTCCCTCCCTCTCTTTCTTTCTTTTGCGTGGCAATTTCTATTTAATCCAGTTGAGAGTGTTTTTTCCCCACTATTCTTTAGTTCCATGTTTGTCACAAGTGAAGTGTCCATAAATGTGTGGGTCTGTTTCCAGACTCTCTGATCAGTTTCTTTGGCGCATTTATCCTTGTGCTAATGCCATTAGAGATTAAGAAATAATGTCTTTATTTCTTTAATTTTTAAGTATGTCATCCTGTTTTTCTTCTGCAAGATTGTCTTGGAAAAGCTCATCAGTTTCCATAGGAAGACTTGTTTGGACTTTGATTTTGATTGCATGAAACTATAGCTCAATTTGAGGAAATGAATTATATATTTATGTAAAATACTTATATATAATATAAACTTATATAATATTATATATAATATAAATATGAAATAATATTTTAATATTTATATAAGCATGTATACTTATTTACATATAAGTATGTATACTTAAGTATAATATATATACTTATGTGTAGTATATAAATATGACATAATATAAACTGCACCATGCTTTTTTATGCTTTTATAATTATTTATTTTGTCTAGGCTCCTCTCCCCCCAGTTCCTAATTTTTTACTTCTTCAGACCCACTCGAAATATCATCACCTCCTCCCCTAACACTTTTTCTCCTTACTCCCCTTATTTGCCCTGAGTTTAAGAGATAGTTTGTGGGTATCCTGAGTGGGGCTTGGTACTGGAATATTAACCCTTGCTCCTCTTTTGCTCCACAGTTGTGACCGTTAGTATTTTCAGAAAAGTGGACAACCAAATAGGCAACCAAGTATCAGCTTTACCCAAGGCTTTCTGGTGATGAGTCAGAACTGAAAACTGTTATGGAATACTTACCTCCCTCTCATTTTGAAGGCAGTGGGGCTGTCAAATGGAGAAAGTGAACCTCCCTCATTCTGAGCCAAGGATGGGCATACAGATAGGAGCTGGCAGCTTAAAGCTCCAGAAAGACAGATTTAGGAAAGCAAGACATAGGCAGCCAGATGTGACTTTTTAGCAGTATTCTCCAGATTTCTTTGATTGCACAATCTTATCAACAAAAAACATATGAACATCTATCACCAATGTTTTGTATATTTATTTATACATTACATAAATGTACTGCAGTTTACTTAATAAATATATAATATACAAAAATTAAAAATGATAAATAAGCAATATTTCTAAAAATGATTTTAATTCCATTTTGTTTATTAGTGGTACAAAACTCAATAAGCATCACTATTTTTGAAAAACATGATTTAATAGTTTGTGATGTAGTGATTTGAAGGCCTGGTTCTAAGGCAAATTTATTTCAATATTTAGTTTTTGATGCTGTTATATTTGAAAAAGGTACCTTTAAAGATTTGAAATTCCAAATGGAAGAGATGCATCTTGGTTGAGCCTAGTAAATCACAGTACTAATTTTTCATTTCTATTATGTTATGCAAAGTTTTTAGCTCACATTTTTTGACTAAAATGTTATTTCTCTGATTAATTAGTTCTGGTAAACTCTTTGGAGGGCACTGCATTCTTTTTATATTTAAATCAAAAAATCTAAAAACAATAAATGCTGGAGAGGGTACGGAGAAAAGGAAACCCTCCTGCACTGTTGCTGGGGATGTAAATTGGTACAGCCACTATGGAAAACAGTATGGAGGTTCCTTAAAAAATTAAAAATAGAACTACCATATGATGCAGCGATCCCACTACTGGGCATATACCCAGAGAAAACCATAATCCAAAAAGAAACATGTACCATATTGCAGCACTATTTACAATAGCCAGGACATGGAAGCAACCTAAATGCCCATCAACAGATGAATGGATAAAAAATTTATGGCACATATGTACAATGGAATATTACCCAGCCGTAAAAAGGAATGAAATTGAGTTATGTGTATTGAGGTGGATGAATCTAGAGTCTCTCATACAGAGCAGAGTAAGCCAGAAAGAGAAAAACAAATACCATTATGCTAACTCATATATATGGAATCTAAAGAAATGGTACTAATGAACCCAGTGACAGGGCGAGAATAAAGATGCAGATGTAGAGAATGAACTTGAGGACATGGGCTAGAGGTGAAGGGGAAGCTGGGACGAAGTGAGAGAGTAACATTGACACATATACACTACCAAATTTAAAACAGATAGCTAGTGGGAAGCTGCTGCATAACACAGGGAGATCAACTCGATGATTGGTGATGATTTAGAGGGGTGTGGGTGGGAAGGAGATGTGGGAGGGAGGGGATATGGGGATATATGTATAAATACAGCTGTTTTACTCTGTTGTTTAGCAAAAACTGGCACAACAGCATAAAGCAATTATACTCCAATAAAGAGCTTAAGAAAAAAAAAGAAAAAAAAAAAAAAAGGAAAAAATGGTCTCAACCCTCTGAAGCTCTTCATTTGTGAGATTTTTAAACAAATAAGAAAAGTGTATCTAAGTTTCTAAAGTGTGATACTGTGAGTTTCTAGGGTACTCATAACACATTTGCACACATATGAAATAACATTAGAAGGAAATATTTCCAATAGTTTTTAAGATATTCTCATCTTAATGGGAGTTTATTTGAAAAAGTTATTTTCACATTCATTAAAACGTCACCACCTTACTCCGAAAGGACAGATTAAGAAGTATATATTTTAAAATATTTGCTAGTTTATGTACAACTGGCAGACATCACAGAAAAGTTTAGCAAATTGCAACATTTATCTTTTTTTGTAAAAGCAAACTGCATGATGCATGTTTATGTTTGCCAGCTTTTTAAAATGCTTTGCCATGAAATTTCTTACCATCAGTTCTCATCTATTTGCAAAGCAGGCTAAATATTCTACCACTCAAGGTAGTGTAATTGGTCAACCCACTTAACTAGCAAACGCAATACCCTGGAAGCATGAGGGGACTAATATGAACCCCTCCGAGTGTGAAACTCACACTTTTCCTCAGAATATTTGTCTACTGCTTATAGTCATTTGTATGTGCTTGCTTTCTTATTTGTTAAAGAAAATGGAAAATTCTAATATTTTCTCCTGCTACTCTGGAAAATAATCCTTGGGCCCTGCTGTGAGTGTCCTTGTTTCGTGGGGACAGAGAACCACAGAGATGAAAAGGAATCATTGCTCCTGAGGTTGGGCAGGGAAAAAGAGGATTTAAAAAAATCTCTTTTAGATGTAAGAAATCTATGCACCTGTAGCTTGTACAATGAATGGCAATGCATGACCAATCGAATAAATTATTCTTTTTCCACATATAAGATCTGTGCAGAGAATGAGTAAAGGTAAAACTGTCTCTTCTGGGCATTTGTTTTTCTTATAGTGGAAACTGTCATTGTTTTTTTTACGTGTCTTCAACACTGGTCTGAACTTCTCAAGGGCAGGAACAGTTCAGGCTGGAATCAGCACAGTGCCGGGCATATAGTCCTGCGAGCACATTAGTGAATGTTAATTGATGTAAGGATAGCGAGGTTGCCATTAGTGCTAGGAGTGCGAGCATCCTAGGAAAAGGTAAGCATGTAGGCTAGTGGGTTTTCAAAGAAACTGTGCAATGGGAGAGAGTGGGCCAGAAAGGCCATTGGGAGGAAGTGCAGAGCAATGTGAGTGAACGTACAGACTTTTAAATAGAAGTGCCACAAGGGACTTCTATTCAAGGTGGGGCCAAAAGCAGCAGATGGAAAGGCATAGTGGAATTAACTGAAATTAAAATTGTCTCCAGGTTCAGGAGAAATTCTAGGTGGTGTCAGAGGCTTTATGAAGACTAGTCTTTAGAAGTTTCGTTCAAGGTTCTAATAGAATTTTGGCAAAGAGTTATTTTGCTCATGCTGTTGCCATTGAAGAGAGCTCTCTGCTCATATGAGGAAGAAAAAGTAAAAAGGTAATAAAATGAGGGGTTGTTAAGTATAAAATACCAGGTTGTTAAGGATAAATTGAGTATTAGTGTTCTAAAGGCTTTTCCCCCAATTGTTTTGTATTAATTAAAATACATATTCAAAGTAGACTTCCATAATAAGATCATTAAAACAGTAGAAAATATGAGGTTCCATATTAAATACACACACACACTGTACACAGATTGATATTTCTGCAACAATAACAATACAGTAATTGTCATTCAGTTAGCTTAACCTATGAATTAATCACATATTAAAAAACCGCCATTAAGCCAGTCAGGTGCAACAATAACAAAATGGTCCAAGATATATAAAACAAATGTTTTCAGTACTCCAAAAGTATTTGTTTTGTACTTTAAAACAAAATTTGCAACATAATAAGGATTTATTACGTACTATAAAAATTAAACAAATGATTCTTGAAAGATGCATAACAGCAAAGATTCCTGGGAAATTATTGCTTATAAATAAGGCCATGTTGATTCAAGTTCAGCAAAGGTTGGGAATAAATATAATTTTTCTTTTCAGCTTAGATTTTTAATGATGGTTTGTTCACTATTCCCCTCAGCTTCCCCTTCCTTTTCCTTCCCATCCCTTTGTCTTTACTTTAAAAGTGTATATTAAGGGGCTTCCTAGGTGGCGCAGTGGTTAAGAATCCGCCTGCCAATGCAGAGTTCATGGGTTTGATCCCAGCTCCAGGAAGATCCCACATGCCGCGGAGCAACTAAGCCCGTGTGCCAAAAAATAATAATAATAATAAAAAAAAAAGATTAAAAAAGTCTAAAAAAAAATGTATATTAAAATGTCTTGTAATTTTAAAATGCTAACCATTATGTGTCATAACCAGTGCCCTTAAGGACAAAGTTAAATATCAACCCATAAATATCAGTTAGTAGGATTACACTGGTTGAAATCACACAACCAAAAACCAAAAGCCACCTGTTTATTACTCCTTTCCACTGTAACTACTATTCCAAAGGATTAAATTCCAGTTCCTCAGTGGAAGGATAACTGAAGGAATATTGGAATAATTGCAAGCAGGATTAGGTTAAGACGATCATTTTTATTTAGCAAGGAGAATTCATTCTTTAATCTACTATGTACTTCTCTCCTCGATTCCCTTTATTGTTTTATATTTAATTGTACACTTAATGATAAACTTAGTGAGGGTAGAGATGAGTTTTCAAGTCATAGGAGTATATGTTATAAAATATATAATACCTGATACTAGGTGCTCATAAAATATTTGTTGAATTGAGGTAATATTTTATCTACTTATATTCTTCTTTGCCTCTAAAGTCTTAATTTATTTACATTGTAGATGCTGAGAAAAACTCTTAAAGGGTCTGAAAGTAAAGAACTAGAAGTAACACCTGAGGCACCAACTTTGGTACCATTTGGGGATGTGGTATGTATGACTAAGCCTCAGTAAACCTGTGCAAATTATTTATTATTTCATATGAAAACTATTTAACTTCAGACTATTTGGTATCAAAGAGCATGTGTAGAAGGTGATCCTCTCTAACAAGCATATTCATGAATTTTTCATTTTTATGAGTCAGAAAAGCATTTTTGTTGAACTCTTCAGGTAATTGTATTTATTGTCAGATTTAGGAACCTTTGAGTGATAATTGGTCCCACAGCTCTCCCTCATCCAAAAAATAATAAACCACAGAAACAAAAACAAACATACTCATCAGTCATACCATGTACACACAAACACACAGGTGAGATGTAATATCTAGGCTGAGAACCAGAGAAATCTGGTTTCCCTTTTGGGTGCTATAGACAGAGTATAGGCCATGAGAACTGTCAAATATTGTGGTATTCTTTCACAGTTATCTTTATTTTCTAAACACTATTAGAAGAATTAGTGGGTATGAAATGAAAGTTTCTCTTGCCTCTCTTCTCTAGCTCCTATTGTGTACTAATACATTTTCTTGATTAAAAAACATATGATGAGTTTAACACCACATTTTTAGGGGAAAAATAATAATTAATGTATACATTTTTGTTTTTACAGAATGACTGTGGTGTACCTTATTCATATAATTATATAACATTTTCTTTCCTATATCATAATCTAAGTTGGAGTATAAGCCTTCACTGTCTGACTCTAAACTTAGAAAAGATTCTTTGGCCATAGACAATTATGCATGTCACTATATTGACATACTAATATCTGTAATCCATACTCTCGAATATGACTTCTGCATCTCTTTAGAACTCACATTTTGAAGAAATTTTTATTTCTCCCACAGTTCCTAACCTTATAGTTCATATTTTCCTTATTTGAATTGCATATTGCTAGACATTATAAAGCTTCTCTTAAGAGTTAGCTGGAAGTTTTGACAGAGGGATGTTTGGTGTGTGACTGATGGCTGCTCCTAGTGTGTGATTCAGCCACATCACCTTCTCTTTGAATGTTCTGTGATTTGGGAAAGTTGGTGCATGTGTAGGCCATGATAACCACATCACAACCCACTATTCCTATTTCTAGTAATCATATCCCATTTTCAGAAAAAAAAATGTGCTTAAAATTGAGCACATAAAGTACTTTTGTGAACAGCTTTCTGGTTGCTTTCCTGTTTAAGTGCATGTTTGAGAGTGTTTCGGGGTTGCAGGTGTTGACAGGGTTATTGCTTTGGGACACAGATGGGTCTCATGGTCTGTGGCAATATTTGTTATCCACATCATTTTTGAGTGTTAAATCTTTTTCTATGCTTGAATAGAAATTTATTCTCTTTTTTGTCTTATATGGATCTCTTATGTAAAAGTATAAAGAGCTGTTGAAATATAAGGAAAATTAGGGTAGTTGCTGATGGCTTCATGTTGAGATCCTTGGCAGGCAGGCAGTGATTTATGACAGAATGTTAATATATAGAATTATGCAGTACAAAATTATAGCTATATTTCCCTGTTTTACCCTCCTTGTGTGCACCCAGTTTTAAGAAATAAACAGTGATTCATGGACTCTCCTATGGCAATACCATTTTAAGTCTCACTTAGATTAGAACCTTTCTTTTAACATAACATTTTGTACTTATGTCTCCCTAAGAAGTAGACCACAATATTTTCTTCTTTAGAATTTCATCATTCAGATACAGTAGCCTCTTAATTAAATACTGAGTGCTAACTTCTTTTTCTGCATTGTTCTGAAACCAAATCTTTAAAATTACTTATGTTATATTTAAAACTACAATTGGCCCATTTATTTTGTTTCACAGATATTTAATATAATATTGCTCTTGTTTTTACTTGGTTTTTAAGACCATACATGGCTGAATTAAGACCAGATGGCTTATATTTGGCTAATATTGCATATTAGTATTCAAGTATTCCTGTATTAATTTTGTGCTTGATTTTATGGTTAAACACAAGATACAACTTTCTTTAACATTTGGAAACACTTTGTACAGGAGAGAATGAATATTTCACAGCCCTTGTCATGTTATAGTCAGTGAATGATTGTTGAATGAATAAAGTGGTTTTAGAATACTGGATAAAAAGGCTTATATGAAGCAAGGCATATTTCTTATTATATGCAAGATTCTATGTTGTATCAGTTCTCACCTAATGTAAAATCAAAATGATTCAAAGAGTGACAGTTGGATTTGTTAATAAATGAACCATTTTTTTTCTTTGTATTCTTATTTATTTTAGGTTTACTTTGAACAAATCTTGTCTATTTTTTCTGTATTTCTGCTTTCTGGTGTTTTCTATATCTAGATATTTCTAATAAGAAACTATTTCTAATGAGAAAAACTAACAAAGTGAAACTTTAAAAAGTATAGTTTGGTGAGAGTAAAATGGAAGAAAAGTTAACTTTTAAAAATTAATTCACTGTGTTTTTATTTTGATTGCTGTAGGTTGGCTGCCTGGCCATTCATGTAAAGAACTGCAAACATTTTACGCCTAAGAGTATCCTTTATTTTGATTTAAGAACCATGCTGTGATCATATATCACTGTTTATACTGTATTTTGCTGCCTTACAAAACACTCCAAGACTCAGTAGCTTCAAATATTGACCATTTTATTACCAATCACTATCTGTGTGTTCACTAGGTGGTTCTTCTGCTTCACACTGTCTCCACTGGGGCTGCAGTTCAAAAGGGCTGGGGTGTCTAAAACAGCTCATTTACATGTCTGGTGCCTTAGTGAGAATGTCTGAAGGACTGGACTGAGATGCTGAAAGGGTTGGACCTTTCTTTCCATGCAGTCCCGGGATCTTATCTTTCATCATTAAACATTTTTTCTGCATTAATTTTGATTTTAAAATATTACATTAAAATATTGATTACTGAAGTTTTTGGTGTTCACTTAAATTTTGTACCCTGGGTAGTGCCTCTCTCACCCTATCCTAGTCTCAGCCCTGGTCATGTCTATTGCATGTTAAAGTAGTCACAGAACCAGGCCAGATTCAAGAACAGAGGAAAATAAACTCCACTTTTTGATATGGAGAGTGACAAAAGATATTTAGTTATCTGTAATCCACCTTGATCATCATATAAGTTAAAGAAAATATACGTATCTCCTTGGATGATAATACTAGTTTATTTCTAAGTAATAACTATGCTTCTCTCTCTTTCTTTTTTACACGCATTTTTTTTTGAGGTACACCAAAGTGAATCAGCTGTATTTATACATATATCCCCATATCCCCTCCTTCCCACGACTCCTGCCCACCCTCCCTGTCCTGGCCCTCTAAGGCATCACCCATCATCGAATTGATCTCCCTTTGTTACACAGCAGCTCTTAAACGTTTAAAGGGTTTTGCTCGGTGCCTTTAAATAAGCTGAATGCTTATTATTAGATTTATCATGGCATAAAACCAGTCTCATTATGAAGACTTGATTTTCTGTTTTGATATAAAGTGAACTGTTGAAAAGAATTCTATATAGAGTTTTGAAGATGATAATTAAATCATAAAAACAAAATTGTTTTAATTCATGGAGTGCTATGAAAGATAAAAGTACAAACCAATATACTATAAGTGAAGTATATAGTGAAGTGAACTACAAAGTAGAATGCTGCTTTGAATTTTGTTGTCCTAAAATTAAGAATAAATTACTCTGAAGTGACACATTTTTTGAATTTTTGAATTTCTAAGTAATTATGCTTAGAAAAAAATTTTCAAGTAAGTATTGCAAATGTTTAGTCACCTTAAAAGTAATATATAGGAAAATTTGCAAAAGAATTATAATGGAAAAGTGAGGATAAAAATATGAGAAGTAATCTAAGGAAGAATCAACCTTCTTTTTCCAGCTTATATTGTGCCTACCACTGATGGGCAGAAATACTATTTTAAAAGACTTTCCTTAATGTTTAATATGCTCTGTAATTTCTTTCTTTCTTTCTTTGATTTTTAGGTTTTGGCCTGAATTGTTTAATGCATTAATTTTACAATGTGTTATTGTTCAGTAACAACAAAATTTGCTTCCTAAATATGTATTTGCAGTTGGTTTACAACGTTACAGTAATTTGTTCATTCGCATCTCTATTAACAATGTGGTGAAATGTACAAAAACTTGTAGCTTGCTACCCCAAAGCAATGAAAAGGCCATTATAATTACATTTGATGAAGTGAAGTATTTTTCTGTGCAGGTAATGTTAAATTTCTCTTCCAGATAAAAGAATGCATTTTTATAGTTTCAAATATTCTACACTAATAATATCTTTTTTTCCCAGAGGATAGGAAAGAAACAAAAGCAGTGTTCTTTCGGTATTTTACAGTATTTTATTTCTATGTTATGGGCTATATTGATGTTTTTACAGCTTACTATATAAAATGCATAATCATGGTGTTCTTCTCTGAGATCTTACTGCAGGTGATTCTGAGTGTTTATCACACATGCATGCATTTTTCTCTGTTTTACTCTTCCCCTCCCATTTGCCCTCTTACACCTGCCTCAGTCAAGTGTGGGCTACTGTAACAAATTACCATAGACTAGGTGGCTTAAACAACAAAGCTTTATTCCTCACCTTTCTGGAAGGTGGGAAGTTCCTTATAAGAGTACTAATCAGATTCATGAGGGCTGCATTCTTATGACCTAGTTACCTCCCAAACACACCACCTGCAAATACCATCACATTGGAGATTTAGACTTTGACAAATGGATTTTGAGGGGACACAAACATTCGGTCCATAGCATACCTTTTCTTTTTTTTCATCTCCTCCTCCTTTCCCTCTCTCCTTTCTTCTTTTTTTTTTCATTTTACTTACTTATCCTTTCTTCTTATATAGACTCTCTCTAATTACTTTTGCATGGATTATCTTATTTTGTCTTAATAACCCTTCAATATATATATACATATACACACACATACATATACACTCTTTTTATCATCTTTATTTTGCAGATGAGGAAACAGGTACTGTAAAGTTTAAAGAACTTTCTTAAGGTCATAGAACTAGTAACTGATGGAGCTGAGAACACAGTCAGTCTGGCTTCAAACTGGCTTTATTAAATTGCCTCTCACCAGAGCTTGCTATGCTAACTTTACTTCTGTTTACAGTTAAGCTTCTTAGAATCTTAAATGCATCTCAGAGTTGTCTTTAAAATGAGCGACATTATTTCATTTAGCTGTAGGATTCCTTGATTAGTCCAGTTGTTTCCTTACAGTTTTATTACATTCGTTGAATTTTAGTGAAATCCTAAAACATTTCCTCTATACCATATATACATATATATGTATATTCAAACTTCATTTTGCTTAAGTGTTGAGTATTGAAGATAGTTCTTTAAACATGGATTTAAAAAAGCATTGTTTTGCTAGAGGCAACCCATATTATTTCTTTTACTTTGCAAATAATTTTCCTAAGCCTCATTGCCAAGGTTTCAAGAATTTTGTGGATATATGTCCATTTAACTAAAACTTGAAATCAATACTGGAAAACAATATAAATTAATGGGGTGATTATTAGCATAATCAAAATATTTATTTTAATAGGAGCTGTTAGTTTGAGTATAATAAGAGGAGAGTTTTAGCAGAACTCTAATGGAAAGTTTGGGAATGACCTAGTAATATTTACATAGAAAATTGTACAAGCAAACAAACATAAAAAAAGCAAGACACATATTAACTCCAGGGAAATGAGAAATGATACAGGGGAAGAAATATAATCATTTTAAGTATATTAGTAACCCCTGAAAAATGGTTACATATACATAACAATATAAACACTAAGTACTGGTCTAACAAAAAAGAATGATATATAATATATTGGAAGACTTAGGGGAAAAGAAATGTGAAAATTGTGGGAGGAGGATCTTGAGAGCTAATATTTTTCTTCCACAAAAAGCAGTCAATAGATAATACATACATGACATCAATGTTCATAGTAGCATTATTTACAGTTCCCAAGATATGGAAGCAATCTAAGTGTCCATCAATAGATGAATGGATAAAGAAGATATATATACATACATATATACATATACATACACACATGGAATACTCAGCCATAAAAAAGAATGAAATTTTAGTATTTGCAGCAACATGGATGGACTTGGGGGCATTATGTTAAGTGAAATAAGTCAGGCAGAGAAAGACAAATATGGTATGATCATTTATGTGTTCAATCAAAAAAATAAAATAAAATGAGGGAATTCCCTGCTGGTCCAGTGATTAGGACTCTGTGCTTTCACTACCGAGGATGTGGGTTCAATACCAGGGAACTAAGATCTCGTAAGCCACAAGCATGGCCAAAAGAAAAAAAAGGGGGGGAAAATTGAACTCATAGATAAAGAGAACAGATTGGTGGTTGCCAGAGGTGGGGAGGTTTGGGGGTGGGTGAAATGGGTGAAGGTGGTTAAAACTTCCAGTTATAAGATATATAAGTCCTTGAGATCTAATGTGCGGCATGGTGACTGTAGTTAATACTGTATTAAATATTTGAAAGTTTAAGAGAGTAGATCTTAAAAGTTCTTATCACAAGAAAACAATTGTAACTGTAGGATGATGGGTAATAACTAAGCTTATTGTGATAATCATTTCGTAATCCATACAAATAGCAAATCATTATGTTGTTCAACTGAAAGTCATACAATGTGACCTGTCAATTACATCTCAATTAAAAACATTTTAAAGGCACCTAGAATATCTGAGTGGGGAGGCATGAGATTTTTTTCAAATTAGCAAAAGAGTATATGAACTTTAAAGGTCTTATAATGTGTTGTGTTGCAAAGCTCAAGGTTGGAAGAGAGTTTCAAGCTGAGACAATGATATACACTTTATCAAAAAGTGAAAGAACAAAGACTGAAAATGTTGTTGGATGTCTTTTGGTATTAAATGTTTGGATTACCTAGATTATTTGGATTGGATGTTGGATACTGGACTACCTTTTTTTTTTTTTTATTTTTTTTTATTTTTATTTTTTTTGGGGGTACACCAGGTTCAATCAACTGTTTTTATACACATATCCCCGTATTCCCTCCCTTCCTTGACGCCCCTCCCTCGAGTCCCCCCCACCCTCCCTGCCCCTGGACTACCTTTGATAATGTAGTTTCAGTAGAGTGTTGAGGCTAAACCTTTGAGCGTAGGCAATGGGTGTTTCCAAAAATGGGTGTTTCAAAAAGTGTATTTTCTGGATGTATTTATTCAGAAATTATGTCTGAAATTCAGACTGAAAATTTAATGCTTCTTTTCATATGTATTTTGTATCAAGGTTCCCAGACGTCAAGATGATGAGAAGAATAATATTTACTTAGAACTAATGGAACATGACAATAGGAAAAAGTATCTTACCTTGTTAGGGAGTGTTCAGGTACATCTTTATGAAGTAATTCAGGTATGTATCAATTCTTTTTCACCTTGATATCACATTGTTCAGTTGGTGTTTGTTGTTAAGATATATCTGTACCTGATGGACTTCTTTTGTTTATTATCTGTTTTATGCGCTTAGTAAACTCACGTGCTTAGTAAAATATTTCCCTCTGGCTCAAGAAACAAAACAAAACAAAACAAAACAGAAGAAGAGTTAGTTTGTAACAGCATAATGGTTTTTGGTTTCATTTTTCATTTGTTTTATTGATTGATTGATTGATTGGCTATATTGGGTCTTTGTTGCTGTGCACAGGCTTTCTCTAGTTGCGGAGAGTGGAGGCAACTCTTCGTTGAGGTGTACAGGCTTCTCATTGCAGTGGCTTCTCTTGTTGTGGAGCACGGGCTCTAGGTGCATGGGCTTCAGTAGTTGCAGCATGGGCTGAATAGTTGTGGCTTGCGGGTTCTAGAGCGCAGCCTCAGTGGTTGCATTGCACGGGCTTAGTTGTTCCGCAGCATGTGGGATCTTCCCAGGCCAGGGATCGAACCCGTGTCCCCTGCATTGGCAGGCAGATTCTTAACCACTGCGCCACCAGGGAAGCCCTTTCGTTTGTTTTTGTTGTTGTTGTTTCAAAAATTTTTATTGGAGTATAGTTGCCTTACAATATTGTGTTAGTTTATACTGTATGGCAAAGTGAATCAGTAATTTGTATACATATATCCCCTCTTTTTTTGAACTTCCCTCCCATTTAGGTCACCACAGAGCATTAAGTAGAGTCCCCTGTACTATACAGTAGGCTCTCACCAGTTATCTATTTTGTACATAGTATTAGTAGTGTATATATGTCAATCCCAATCTCCCAACTCATCCCCCACCCTGCTTTCCCCCTTGGTATCCATACATTTGTTGTCTATGTTTTTAAAATTTTATTTTCTGGAAGGGCAGTGATACAACCCAAAAGTCTAAGTATGCTTGGTGTTTGTTTGTTTGTTTTCTGAGATGTTTCTAAACAAGACTCAAACCACAAACTCTCTTAATTGGCAGCACCAGTTTCAGTTCAGTTCTTTTATCTTTAGCTGGGCTGCTTGCACTCTGCCCTGTGCACGTGTCATTTAGGGATCAGCCAGTTTTAGGCAGAGTTTATAACAGATTCTGTGGTTCCTTCTTTCTTGCTGTCAACTGCCTCTTGCCCTTTCCTTCAAGAAAAGATAATAATTATTCTAAACTTTGTATTTAATATTCTCTTGCTCTTGTCATAGTTTTACTACTTAATATAGTTACAAAAATAGTATCATTTGTGTTTCTAAACGTATTATGTTTCTAAGGTTAATGCACTTAATTTCATTAGCTAGTGCTCATCCTTTCACTGCTGTATACTGTTCCATGTGGGAATATTCCCCTGTTTATTTATCTATACAGTTTTAATGGATATTTGGATTGTTTTCAGTTTTTTACTATTATGCACATTGCTGTAGTGAATTTTTTGAACCTATCTTCCAAAACATATCTGCAGAAAGTCTCTACATTATGATGAATTGCCCTCTATGAGTCTCTATGATGAATTGCTACATCATAGGTAAAGAGACCATATTATTTATTGAACAGAGTTAGTAGAGAAAGAAATGTTGGTTATTTATGGATTTCCCCCCAAAGCCTTATGATTTTAGCTGTGGTATGCTGCCTCTTTGTATTATCTGTCAGTATCCTTCTACAGGCATTTCTCCTTTAATTAAGAATTGCATCATTTTCCTTATTAAAATTCCTCAGTTACCCGCTTTTGGTCAAAACTCAGATCCCAGAAGTACAAACTTTACAGTGAGGACTTTGGTTTTTTTTTTGTTTGTTTTTTTTTTGATGCACTCTTATTGGCTTGATATTGGCTTGGGGTGATAGCTTTATAATAATATTTAAGCATCTGGACATCAGACAATAGAGGAAGACAAGAACTATGAGACAGTCACACATGAAATGTATGCATCCAGTTTGTATCCAGCCCTATTCAAGCTAGGCCTAATGGGAGAATAAATCCCATGAATGAGTTTGGTCCACCTTAAATAGCCAAGTGGCCTTTTTAAAAACTTTTATTTTGAGATAATGATAGAGTCACATGCAGCTGAAAGAAATAATACAGTGATCCTATGAACTCATTTCCCTCCGATGATAGCATCTTTCAAAACTATGGTAAGTATTACAACCAAGATACAAAACGTTTCCATCTCTACAAGGATCCCTTATGTTGCCCTTTTATAGCTACATCCACTTCCTTCCTACCCTAACCCCTTGCTTAACCATTGGTTACCCCCCATCTGTTCTTCATTTCTGTAATTTTCTCATTTCAGGGATGTTATATAAATGGAATCATACATTATATAACCTTTTAGAGTTGGTGTTCTTTCATTTGGCGTGATTCTCTGGAGAATCATACATGTTACTCATGTATCCATAGTTCATTACTTTCTGTTGTGGAGTAGTACTTCATAGTGTGAATGTACCACAGTTTGTTTAAGCATTCGCCCACTGGGGGACATCTGGGTTGTTTCCAGTTCGGGGTTGTTATGAATAAGTTACTATATTCACAGGTATTTGTGTGAACATAGTGTTTGCTTCTCAGATAAATTTCTGGGTTGTAAGGTAGTTTCTGTGTATAGTTTTTTGTTTTTGTTTTTTCTCATTTTATTTATTTATTTATTTATTTATTTATGTTTGAGGTACACCAAGTTCAATCATCTGTATTTATACACATATCCCTGAATTCCCTCCCTCCCTCGACTCCCCCCACCCTCCCCATCCCAGTCCTCTAAGGCATCATCCATCCTCGAGTTGAACTCCCTTTGTTATACAGCAGCTTCCCACTGGCTATCTATTTTACAGTTGGTAGTGTATATATGTCTATGCTACTCTCTCACTTTGTCTCAGCTTCCCCTTCACCCATCACCCCCCCAAACCTCGAGTTCTCCAGTCCATTCTCTGCACCTGCGTCCTTTTTCTTGTCTTGTCACTGAGTTCATCAGTACCAATTTTAGATTCCGTGTATATGAGTTAGCACACAATATTTGTCTTTCTCTTTCTGACTTACTTCACTCTGTATGACACACTCTAGGTCTATCCATCTCACTACATATAGCTCCATCTCATTCCTTTTTATAGCTGAGTAATATTCCATTGTATATATATATGCCACATCTTCTTTATCCATTCATGTGTTGATGGGCATTTAGGTTGCTTCCATGTCCTGGCTATTGTAAATAGTGCTGCAATAAACATTATGGTACATGTTTCTTTTGGGATTATGGTTTTCTTTGGGTATATGCCCAGTAGTGGGATTACTGGATCATATGGTAGTTCTATTTGTAGTTTTTTAAGGAACCTACAAACTGTTTTCCATAGTGGCTGTACCAACTTACAGTCCCACCAACAGTGCAGGAGAGTTCCCTTTTCTCCACACCCTCTCCAACATTTGTTGTTTCCAGATTTTGTGATGATGGCCATTCTGATCGGTGTGAGGTGATACCTCATTGTGGCTTTGACTTGCATTTCTCTGATGATGAGTGATGTTGAGCATCTTTTCATGTGTTTGTTGGCCATCTGTATGTCTTCTTTGGAGAAATGTCTATTTAGGTCTTCCGCCCATTTGTGGATTGGGTTATTTGCTTTTTTGGTACCTGCATGAGCTGCACGTATATTTTTGAAGTTAATCCTTTGTCCGATGTTTTGTTGGCAACTATTTTTTCCCATTCTGAGGGTTGCCTTCTAGTCTTGTTTATGATTTCTTTCTCTGTGCAAAAGCTTTTAAGTTTCATTAGGTCCCATTTGTTTATTCTTGATTTTATTTCCATGATTCTAGGAGGTGGGTCAAAAAGGATCTTGCTTTGATGGATGTCGTAGAGTGTTCTGCCTATGTTTTCCTCTAGGAGTTTTATAGTGTCTGGCCTTACATGTAGGTCTTTAATCCATTTGGAGTTTATTTTTGTGTATGGTGTTAGGAAGTGTTCTAATTTCATTCTTTTACATGTTTCTGTCCAATTTTTCCAGCACCACTTATTGAAGAGGCTGTCTTTTTTCCATTGTATATTCGTGCCTCTTTTGTCAAAGATAAGGTGCCCATATGTGTTTGGGCTTACTTCTGAGTTCTCTATTCTATGCCATTGATCTTCCTTTCTATTTTTGTGCCAGTACCATACTGTCTTGATCACTATGGCCTTGTAGTATAGTTTGAAGTCAGGAAGCCTGATTCCACCGACTCCATCTTTCCTTCTCAAGATTGCTTTGGCTATTTGGGGTCTTTTGCGTTTCCATACAAATCGTAAGATTTCTTCCTCTAGTTCTGTGAAAAATGCCATTGGTAATTTGATTGGGATTGCATTGAATCTGTAAATTGCTTTGGGTAGTACAGTCATTTTCACAATGTTGATTCTTCCAATCCAGGAATATGGTATGTCCCTCCATCTGTTTGTGTAATCTTTGATTTCTTTCATCAGTGTCTTAAAGTTTTCTGCATACAGATCTTTTGCCTCCTTAGGCAGGTTTATTCCTAGGTATTTTATTCTTTTTGTTGCAATGGTAAACGGGAGAGTTTCCTTAATTTCTCTTTCTGCTCTTCCGTTGTTAGTGTATAGGAATGCAAGAGATTTCTGAGCATTAATTTTGTATCCTGCTACTTTACTAAACTCATCAATTAGTGCTAGCAGTTTTCTGGTAGAGTCTTTAGGGTATTCTATATATAATATCATGTCATCTGCAGAGTGAGAATTTTACTTCTTCTTTTCCTATTTGGATTCCTTTGATTTCTTTTTCTTCTCTGATTGCTGTGGCTAAAACTTCCAAAACTATGTTGAATAATAATGGTGAGAGTGGACACCCTTGCCTTGTTCCTGACCTTAGAAGGAATGCTTTCAGTTTTTCACCATTTAGAACAATGTTGGCTCTTGGTTTGTCATATATGGCTTTAATTATGTTGAGGTAATTTCCTTCTATGCCCATTTTCTGGAGAGTTTTTATCATAAATGGATGTTGAATTTTGTCAAAAGCTTTTTCTGCATCTATTGAGATGATCATATGGTTTTTATCCTTCAATTTGTTGATATGATGTATCACGTTGATTGATTTGCGTATATTGAAGAATCCTTGCATCCCAGGGATAAACCCCACTTGATCATGGTGTATGATTTTTTTAATGTGCTGTTGGATTCTGTTAGCTAGTATTTTGTTAAGGATTTTTGCATCTATATCCATCAGTGATATTGGTCTGTAATTTTCTTTTTTTGTGACATCTTTGCCTGGTTTTGGTGTCAGGGTGATGGTGGCCTCGTAGAATGAGTTTGCGAGTGTTCCTCCTTTTGCAAAATTTTGGAAGAGTTTGAGAAGGATAGATGTTAGCTCTTCTCTAAATGTTTGATAGAATTTGCCCATGAATCCACCTGGCCCTGGGCTTTTGTTTGTTGGGAGGTTTTTAATCACTGACTCAATTTCCGTACTTGTGATTGGCCTGTTCATAGTTTCTATTTCTTCCTGGTTCAGTCTTGGAAGATTGTATTTTTCTAAGAATGTATCCATTTCTTCCAGATTATCCAATTTATTGGCATATAGTTGCTTGTAGTAGTCTCTCACGATCTTTTGTATTTCTGAGGTGTCCATTGTTACTTCTCCTTTTTCATTTCTAATTCTGTTGATTTGCATCTTCTCCCTTTTTTTCTTGATGAGTCTGGCTAATGGTTTATCAATTTTGTTAATCTTCCCAAAAAACCAGCTTTTAGTTTTATTAATTTTTGCTATTGCTTCCTTTCTTTTTCATTTATTTTCATTTATTTTTCATTTATTTTTGCTATTGCTTCCTTTCTTTTTCATTTATTTCTGATCTGATCTTTATGGTTTCTTTCCTTCTGCTCACTTTGGGGTTTCTTTGTTTTTTCTAATTGTTTTAGGTGTAAGGTTAGGTTGTTTATTCAATATTTTTCTTGTTTCTTAAGGTAGGAATGTATTGCTATAAAATTCCCTCTTAGAACTGCTTTTGCTGCGTCCCATAGGTTTTGGGTTGTTGTGTTTTCATTCTGATTTGTTTCTAGATATTTTTTGATTTCCTCTTTGATTTCCTTAATGATTTCTTGGTTGTTTAATAGTGAATTGTTTAGCCTCCATGTGTTTGTATTTTTTGCAGTTTTTTTCCTGTAATTGATATCTAGTCTCATGGCGTTGTGGTCTGAGAAGATGCTTGATATGATTTCAATTTTCTTGAATTTGCCGAGGTTTGATTTGTGACCCAAGATGTGATCTATCCTGCAAAATATTCCGTGTGCACTTGAGAAGAAAGTGTAGTCTGTCGTTTTTGGATGGAATGTCCTATAAATATCAATTAAGTCGAGATGGTCTAATGTGTCATTTAAAGCTTGTGTGTCTTTATTTTCTGTTTGGATGATCTGTCCATTGATGTAAGTGGGGTGTTCAAGTCTCCCACTATTATTGTGTTACTGTTGATTTCCCCTTTTATGGCTGTTAGCATTTGCCTTATGTATTGAGGTGCTCCTATGTTGGGGGCATAGATATTTACCATTGTGATATGTTCTTCTTGGATGGATCCCTTGATCATTATGGAGTGTCCTTCCTTGTCTCTTTTAATAGTCTTTACTTTCAAGTCTAATTTGTCTGATATGAGTATTGCTACTCCAGCTTTCTTTTGACTTCCATTGGCATGGAATATCTTTTTCCATCCCTTTACTTTCAGTCTATATGTATCCCTTGGTCTGAAGTGGGTTTCTTGTAGGCAGCATACAGAAGGGTCTTGTTTTTGTATCCATTCAGCCAGTCTGTGTCTTTTGGTTGGAGCATTTAATCCATTTACATTTACAGTGATTATTGACATGTGTGTTCCAATTACCATTTTCTTAATTGTTTTGGGTTTGTATTTGTAGGTGTTTTCCTTTTCTTGTGTTTCCTACTTAGAGAAGTTCCTTTAGGACTTGTTGTAAGGCTGGTTTGGTGGTGCTGAATTCTCTTAACTTTTGCTTGTCTGGAAAGCTTTTGATTTCTCCATCGAATCTGAATGAGATTCTTGCTGGGTAGAGTATTCTTGGCTGTAGGTTTCTCTCTTTCAGGACTTTCAGTATATCCTGCCATTCCCTTCTGGCCTGCAGAGTTTCTGTAGAAAGTGTGTGTATAGTTTTTAAAGGAACTGCCAAACTGTTTTCCAGAGTGGCTGTACCATTGTACATTCCCACCAGAGATGTATGAATGATCCAGTTTCTCAGCATCCTCATCAGCATTTGGTAGTGTCACTGTATTTTAGCAATTCTGATGGCTGTGTGGTGTTATTGTGGTATTAATTTGCAGTTCCCTAATAGTTAATAATGTTGAACATCTTTTCATGAGGGCCTTTCTTTCTTCTGGTTTTATTGAGATATAATTTTCGTGCAGCACTATACAAGTTTAAGATGTACAGCATAACGATTTGGCTTACATACCTAATGAAATGATTTCCACAATGTTTAATGACTATCCTTCATCTCAGATAGACAAAACACTAAAGAAATAGAGAAAAAAAAATTTATCATGAGCAGAATTCTTAGGATTTACTCCCTTAATAACTTTCATGTATAACATGCCATGGCGTTGATTGTATTTATCGTGTTGTATACTACATCTCTAGTACTTATTTATCTTGTTACTAGACGTTTGTACCTTTTGACTACCTTCATAAATTAAAAGGCCCTTTACACTTTATAATGCTAGTCAGCAAATTTACGCTTGTCTCTCTGGTCTCTAAAGCTTGAGCTGTATCATTTGCTATTTGGGTCACATGCAGGGATAGATTATAGATACACAGACTATAGAACTACCAGCCATGGTAGAAATCCTCATGCACATTGGTAAAATCTAGTGCTTGGTTGAGTTGGAAAGACCTGATGATAAAACCCAAACTACAGATCATGTTTGGAAGCATGGGAGGGCCATCTGATTGTACAACAGTTATCTCATGTGTATACATGGAAAGCAGCCCGTAACACATGTATTGTATATGATTACCAATTGGTGCCAATTGCTTTCTGAATATAATTGGCCTGATTTTGGAGGACAAAGATTTGAATTAAACAAATCACATAATAGGTTTTGCATAGCTTTATAAGAAGAAAGTAATTGGTCTGTACTTGTATCATTAATCCCTTGTTCCTTCCTACCCCTGATACATTTTGGATTTCTTTGAGGCTCTGGGAGAAACCAGAAACATCAGCTAATTGTTAAGATCTGGGGTCCAGTTATGGCGTATAAGTATATTGGAGTTTATAATATTTCTGTATTGATTATAGAAGGAAATGTATTGTTAATTTTGAGGTGAATTGCAATACCATTTGTGTTCATTGGTTTGGCTGTATGATCCATACCAGATGAGCCTAAGACTAGTGATAAACTCAACAGTTAGAAAGATTGATAGCTACTGTAATTACTTGAGAAAGGCGATAGAAAATTCAAAGGTGTGGAAGATTGTTAGAGTAATGCCCCCTAAAGAATCATGCCTCCCTGTATCTATACCTTTGAGTAGTCTACAGGGCTCCCCTGCTCCCCCAACTAACTTGCTTTGGGCTAAGCAGAACCAAATTCAGGACAGGGAACCAAGTAGCTCATTGTCACACATTGGAACTCATCAGTGGAGCTGAGTGAAGGCAAGCCTAAAACTCAATGGATTTGGACAAGTTGATGCACATTCAGGATGAATATTTGATTGGCTCCAATGAAGACTCAGTTGAGTAGATCTCAGTGGGACCTTCAGAAATAACTCAAAGACATTTACAGTAGTTAAAAGTTTACTTGTATACGAGGGAGATGAATCAACAGGTTGAGTTCTTCCATCAAAAGCAGAGACACAGTTTATAAAACAGAAGAGAAGAAAAAGGCAGTTTTGGAACAGTAAAATGTTTACCCACTTCCCACTTTGGGAAAAGGGAAGCTTTCAAAAGCAAGAAGCTATAAAGAGCATGTTGACAGGATCATTAAGGAAATCAATTTCAATTATGAATTTTCTGAGAAATCTTGTGACTTTATATGAAGAATATATATGATATGCTAATTTTGTGTGATGTCTGTCATTGTACCACCACCTGTTATTTTCCTCATTATAATGCCTCACCGGGAGCTGAGAAGGCACATGTTAAATAGGTTCTTGTGGATAGTTATGTTTTGGGGATGCAGAGGACATGTAAACCAGGTGCCAAAGTTTCACTAAATGAGAATTAGTGGCCTGAATGTCTGAAAGACATGCCAGAGAGCATGAGGCCTAAAAGAGGAAAACTTTTAATCTATATAATAAGGTAATAAATAATAAGATCTGGAAGCAATAGAAGCGAGTGTGGAGGATGCTACCCCACCACCTGACCATGAGGTATGTAGGCCTTCACTTGAGGAGTCTGTAATGGAGGTGGTATCCTTAGTGGTGAGGCAGGTCTGAGGTAAAGAAAGGGAGAGATGTTCAGTGGAGCAATTAAAGATGTAAGGTTGTTTGTCCACCATGGAATGGGGGTTCCATGAGCTGCAGTGGAAAATGCTGTGAAGAAAGGGAACCACTGAATGTTGAATTAGATGGGAGGACTCACAGCACAGCAGAGATGATCAGAGATGGTGACCAAGGATACCAAAGGTTTCCCTGATTAAAAAGATCCCCAACAGGCCCCAAGAGATGAGAGAAGCACTCAGTTCTGTCATGAGTCAGCCTATCATGTATTGGGTTGGCCAGAAAGTTCATTTGGGTGTTTCCGTAAGATGCTATGGAAATACCCGAACGAAGTTTTTGGCCAACCCAATAGATTCATATTTAACCCCTCAAAAGGAGTGCAGGCCTGGCAGTTCCTCTAAGTATAAGTAGCAGGAACATTTTTCTTTAAAACATAAGTGTAAATATTAACGTGTATTTCTGGTACAACCTGGAATTTTTATTTTCTTCCAAACATTCATTATTTTTGTATTTTAGCTATTAAATTTATATGTGCGTTAAAAATCATTACCTGATTTTTAAAAATTTATGAAATGACTTAGATAATATACAAATGACTACATCAGTGATTCTGTATTTAAGAATTTTATTGTTTGTTACTTTTTTCTAGAAAGGGTGCTTTACTGAAGAACTCCATATGTTGAATAAAAACACAGTAAGAACTTTATTGAAACTTCCAAAGCTTTGTGCACATATTTAACATTTCATGTAACTTTACTCTGATATATTGTTTTTATTCTTTTGTTACTCTACCAGTCACTGTTTGAACTAATGGACATATATCAGATAGAAAGTATAATATTTGCTCACAATCTTTATCTCCACCATTTTTAAAAATACTGCTATCTTTCTGCTAAATGGTAAACAGAAAAATTAGAAATCATTCGGTAAGAGAGTAAAATGCCTCCGGCTGCTGCTTTGCATAGCCTTAGGGTCCTCACTTGCTGAATTGAGGAAATATTATTTTCCTCCTTGAGGAGTCTCTAAAGAGTTGTTTACAGTTCTTACTTGAATTTCTTTTTAAGTACTTAAAAATTACTATCTTGGTTAATTGATAATCTACTCAGAGAGGCTTCTGCGGGCAATAGCCAAACTGGGGACGAGGAACGTAAAAAACAGAATGATGGACATTTGAGGTCATAACCTCTGACACGCTCCTTCATTTCACATGTGAGCAAGCTGGGGTTCAGAGAGAGAAAATCACTTGTCTACACCAAAATTTTACCTGAAAATGGAAGTGGAGATGGGAAAAGTGTGAATAAATACTTAAAAAATATTATATACATGGATATGAATACATATATGCATATGTATATATGTATCTCAGCATAATCCTATTAACAATTGTAAATTGATATTTTCATATTTTAATCATGTAATATTCCTTAACTTTAACATAAAAGTTTTAATATATCAGGATCACCATAGATTCTTCTATAGGAGTTACTTGTGTAAATTTTTTTTTTTAATCAAGAGATTCATGCTTTGGTTTTTCTAACATAGATTTGTGAGGTAAAAATATCACTTGCTATCACTTCTCCATTAAAATATCTTTCTGATCAAACAATAAAATACATTTGGCCCATGTTTAGTTTATCTGCAGGGTGGAAGTGGAATTTATGTTCTCCTATGGAAACTTTGGTTATGGATTTTCACATCAGGTTAGTTCTTCTCTTTTAAAAGTAATTCTTCTGCAGCTTTCCAGTCAAATCATCCTCCTGAGCCTCTATCCTTTCCAGTTTGATAAAGTCTTTAAAATATTTTTAAAAGAATGCCATTTTTCTCTAGCCTAGAGAAGAACGGAACTTTACCAGTGTTTGTTTATACATTTTAAAATAATGATATTTTATTCAAAATGTCTTTATTATAAAACTTTTGTGTGTGTGTACACATATACTTATGTAATTGAAAACAAAATTATTCAAGAAGTGAATGGATTTTTATATTTAAAAATAATCACTAAAATGGAGTCATTGATGTTATTCAGATAGTATTTTGTACTCTACTCACGTATAATCCTTCCTCCTCATGATTATTTCAACATCAGCCCTTCTTGCTTCATCAAGAGATTAATATGCCCAAAGAAGATAGCTTCCTAGCTGTAGCCTGCCCCTTTAAATTTACTGTATATATCCATGTTGCAAAGAAAATTTTTGCACATTAACCAGTATCCTTTTCTTTCATTATGTCCTTAGGCTGGATTCCTAGAATGGAAATTACTGTCAGTAATGGCCTTCTCAAGGAATTGTTCTAGAAAAATTGTACTAACACATATTCTCACCTAGTGTTTGAAAGAAATCTTGATATCCCTGGGTATTGTCGCAGCTTTGGGGCATTTATAAATCCAGTCCCATTAGTACTGCTGTTATATAGGAGAAATGACCCCTATACTTTACATGTAATCTTTAATTTTCAGTTTTTGCTATTTTTCATACTCTTGGTTGTTTTTCAATTGGGAATTGAGAGTCGGTACATCAGTCTTATTAAATAAGTCTACTGATGTGTTAACAGGGAAATCCCTATAAAATGTATTTTTAAATTTTTCCTGTGGTATGTCATGTTTTTTTTAATACATTTTGAATCACAAGTAAGTAATATACTGATAAAAGCTACTAGACACAAGATTTTTTCTTCTTTTTTGCTTTGATTTTTCTTTCTTTTCATTCTGCCTGTTTTCTTATCATAAATTAGGCTTAATAGGGATCTCTAATTGCTTAGTCCTTTTTTTGGCAGTCATAGTTTATGAGCACCAACTTCAGAGGTAGGTGTTATGTCTGAATATAACATGTAACAATCCCATTCTTAGGGAGATAGATCCTTTTCAAATAAGACTGGGTAAATATTGAATTGTTTTACATAGGTGGACTCTACTAAAAACTAGGAACAGAGGCATTTAAGGAAAAGAGTGAGAAATTTAATAACAGTTTCACCTGATTTTGTGTCTGTGAACTTTTCAGTAACATAGTCTCCTATTTACCTATCAGGATAATGTACAAAGAGTGCTTGCACAGGGGGGAGATAAAGCTGCGTTCAGATGTTGGCTCTCATGCCTGTTGGGTAACCCTTGAACACAGTACTGATCTTCGTTATTATCTGTAAAATAGGCATAGTATCTACCGCATAGGATTAATTAAATAACATTAAAGATGTAAAATTCCTGCCAGATACTTAGTGCTCAGTGTTAATTCTTTCTTCCTCTCTTAATTCCTTTCCTTTTCATATATGTCATTTAAGTCCTGGGGGATAGTGATATTAGGATGAACTGGAATTGTAACTAAACAGTGTTAATATATACCTATTATTTTCCTCAGTTAAAACCTCTTCAGAAAATTATTAAGCCATCTATGTTTATGAATATTGCACCACCTCCCGAAAGAACAGACCCTGTGACGTAAGTGTTAAAGTTTTATTAACACAGTCATATCATGTGGTATTTAAGACCTGTAATCCATTTGATGGAGAATTTTAGTTGCCTTTAGACATGGCCAGAATAAGCTAGACTTCAAGGCAAAGAAAGCAGTGAATTGTTTTGCCTGTGGTGGGAGATATTCTGACTTTCTGGGCATATCCTTGGAGAGAGGAGTTGAGGAGGTCTGGAGATAAGAAAAAGGAGAGAAGGGTTGCCAACTTCATGGCCGAAGGAGGGATGGGAGGGGAAGCCTAGTGAGGAAAGTTAGCCAGTGAGATGTTCCTTTTGCAGAAAGAGGTGAGGAACTTTTAAGATCGAGGTGCCTAATAGTTGTCAGCTTTCTGCTCTGCAGTATGGTAGTGTTACCCCTCACTTCCACATACTCCAATTGTTACTTCCAAATTTTCAGCAAAAAGCCTGTGGTCAAAAAATGCCATTAGCAGGCCAAAAGTAACTTAAAATATAGTATCTCAATTAGTCTTGAAATTTCAACAGTAAAAATAAATCAAAGGAAAACGAGTACCCAAGAGAGAGATGTTTAATCCATGGTGCTGTTTAAGAATAAGGATCGAAAAGTACTTGGCACTGAGGAAATCAGGTATAGAATAGGAAATTATATTCTGAAGTGCTGGTCATCCTGTCAACACTGGGTGTCATCATTAAAGATAAATTTTGTCCATCTGATATTGATGATTTGTTGAAATAGTAAAGTTTAATGTTTTTCTTATGTTTATTGATTATTATTTCCTTATCCATCCATTGATTCAGTAAACATTTATTGAATGTTTGCTCTTGCTCTACCCCCAAGGCACTAAAAATACAAAGATAAATGAGGCCTGGTCCCGGCCCTCAAGTAGCTCATGGTTTAATGCAAAGGTAACATGTAAAAAAATATGGTAATGCAAATGAGAGAGAGCCCCCCTAGAGGTGAACATAGGGGTCTGGGGCACACAGCCAAGGAGCTTCCCATACTTCTTAGGGGAGTTAGGAGGAAAGCATTATCAAGTAAGGATCCACAAAAGAAAGAGTGCTTGATGTAAGACTTGAAAAATGAGTAGCGGTGCATCAGGTTAATTCTGTAAGGGTGAGGAGGCACATTCCCCGGAGAGGGCACATAAGTAAATGGTGGGAGCCATAAGAAACTATGTTATAATGGAGAACAGTGAGTAGTTAGTTGTGGGTTGCAAAGTGCACAGGAGCAAGGAAGGGAGCAATGGGAGATAAGGTGGAGCAGTAGTCACGGGCAAGATATGGTGGTCAAGAGGTCAGGCTCTAGAGCGAGACCACATGGACTCTGCCGTGTACTAGCGGTGTGACCTTGGGCAAGTTACTTCAGCTCTTTGTGCTTCATCTATTATATGGGATAAAAATAACAACTACCCAATTGAGTTATTGTGATGATTGAATAAGTTGCATATAAAGCATGTGGAACATGGTAGAAAATAGCAAAATTCTCAGTTGTTAGCTACTTATTAACGTAGTAAATGTTTTATCATCACCATCATCATCATTGTAGGCTTAGGCTTCTCAAATGTGAGTAAATTTTACTCTTTTGAGTTATCAGGAGTGTGGCAAGGCAACGCAAAAGCACTAGAAGATATGGTGCATCTTTCTGGAGTATTACTTTGCTCAAAGATTTTGAGAGGGAAAATGTTGTCTTAAACTTAACATCTACATATTATGTAGTAGAATTAAAAAGTCATATAAATTTTCGAGATAACAAAATGATTCCAAGATGTGTGGTTTGTGTCTGATTGCCTTAAGTTACACCTCCAGAAACCTTCACTGTCCTCTACCCACAGGAATTCTTTATTGGAAAAATTTGGAAGTGCTTTGGATGTAGAACATTGAAGAATTTTAAGTAGGGGAAATACCGTGCTCAACTTGCGTTTTATATGATCCTATCAGTAGGATTGAATATGGACAGAAGTAGTTTAGTATTGGAGGTCAAGGATTGGAGGAAGCTGTTGCATTAGTCTACGTGAGAGACACTGACAGTTTGAAGTAAGGCAATGGCTTGGTGGGTGTGACAGTTAATTCGGTGTATCAACCTGGCTGGGCCATGGGGTGCCCAGATATTTGGTCAAACATTATTCTGGATGTTTCTGTAAGGGTGTTTTGAATGAGACTAACACTTGAAGCTGTAGACTAAGGCAGATTGCCCTCACTAATGTGGGTGGGTTTCATCCAATCAGTTGAAAGCCTGAATAGAACGAAAAATCTGACCCTTCCCTGAGTAAGAGAGAATTCCTCCTGCCTGATTGCCTTTGACTGAAACATTGGCTTTTTCCTGCCTGCGGGCTTGAATGGAAACATCAGCTCTTCCTGGATCTCGACTCTGCAGGCTTTTGAACTAGAATTACACACCATTGGCTCTCCTGGGTCTCCAGCTTGCCCACTCATCTTGCAGATCTTTGGACTTGTCAGCTTCCATAATCCCTTAAGTTAATTTCCTATAATGGACTTCTCTCTCTCTCTGTCTTTCTCCTTCTCTCGCCATCTTTTTGTTCTTAAGATTTATCTTTATGTTTTTAAGCTCTTTATTGGAATATAATTGCTTTATACTGCTGTGCCAGTTTTTGCTGTACAGCAAAGTGAATCAGCTGTGTTTATACATTCATCCCCACATCCCTTCCCTCCCACGACTCCCTGCCACCCTCCTTATCCCATCCCTCTTAAGTCATCACCCATCATCAAGTTGATCTCCCTGTCTTATGTAGCAGCTTCCCACTAGCTATCTATTTTACATTGGGTAGTGTATATATATACACATATCAATGCTACTCTCTCACTTCATCCCAGCTTCCCCTTCGCCGCCCCCACCCCTCACCCCCAGTCCTCAAGTCTGTTCTCTACATTGCATCTTTATTCCTGCCCTATCATTGGGTTCATCAGTACTATTTTTTTAGATTCCATATATATGAGTTAGCATATGGTATTTTTCTCTTCATGGCTTACTTTGCTCTGTATGACAGTCTCTAGGTCCATCAACCCCACTACAAATAACTCAATTTCATTCCTCTTTATGACTGAGTAATATTTCATTGTATGTATATGCCACATCTTCTTTATCCATTCATCTGTTGATGGGCATTTAGGTTGCTTCCATGTCCTGGCTATTGTAAATAGTGCTGCAATGAACATTGTGGTACAGGTATCTTTTTGAATTATGGTTTTCTCAGGGTATATGCCCAGTAGTGGGATTACTGGGTCATATGGTAGTTCTATTTTTAGTTTTTTAAGGACCCTCCATACTGTTTTCCATAGTGGCTGTACCAATTTACATTCCCACCAACAGTGGTTCCCTTTTCTCCACACCCTCTCCAGCATCTATTGTTTCTAGATTTTTTAATGATGGCCATTCTGACCAGTGTGAGGTGATACCTCATTGTGGCTTTGACTTGCATTTCTCTAAGGATTAGTGATGTTGAGCATCTTTTCATGTATTTGTTAGCCATTTGCATGTCTCTTTTGAAGAAATGTCTATTTAGGTCTTCCGCCCATTTTTGGATTGGGTTATTTGCTTTTTTGGTATTAAGCTGCATGAGCTGCTTGTATATTTTGGAGATTATTCCATCTTACTGGTTCTGTTTCTCTGAACAGCTCTCATTAATACAGATCTTGATACCAAGAGTGGCTCTAGAGAAATAGAAAATTAATGATGAGTTTTTAGAATTGGTTCTAGGGTTTCTGGAATTAACTCTCTAATCTGATTATAGATTTAAAGACTCTAATAACTCCATATCTAGTGGTAAAGAGACACTGATAGTCCATGGCGTGATCTGACAATAGCGATGTGAAAAATATCATCATTGGATACCCCTAATCAAAGCAAGGAAGCAAAGATATGGGTGACTATATATATGATACTTTCAAACATTTTTGTCAAACTAATGAATGTAATGAGTTGGCTGGGTATTCCTAACATTGATGGACAAAGGTGAGAAAAGAATGAGCTCAAGGATTCAAATTCCCAGCCCAAGCATTGTATAAATGACCTGAAATCTTCCATGTGTGCCCTGAAGGAGACCTTTATCTCCTATAGCCATAATACTAAGATTGCTGAAAATCGAAGCCAGGTTTTCCTCCTGCAGGTGGCTGAATTACAACGCAAACTGAGCTCCCAGCCTCACAAGGGGTCTACGGCTACAAAGTGAGGATATTGATTGGGAATAACTGGGACCCTTAAAGTTGGAATGGGAAAATAGGACAAGACTCTGATGAAGCTGGGGACACCGAGCCCATAAATTCTGATATATCTTCTTTGCCAGTTGAAGTGACCTCTCAAACCCCAGGGGAAAAGACCTGTTCACCCCCAGCAAAAGTGGTAAAACCCACCCCATCTGAGGGGGTTAACCGCGCGTTGCTTGAGGAAGTAGTCATGGCCTCCCCCAAAGCAGTTGCCATGCAAGATGATGTTGATTCTCCTCAAGACACACCCCCACCTCCCCTCTTTGCTTCTAAGCCTATAATTAGACTCAGGTCCCAGCAAGCCCCTAAAGGTGAGGTTCAAAGTATGACCCATGAGGAGGTGCACTACGCTCCAAAAAGAACTGCTTGAGTTTTCTAATTTATATACATAAAAATCCAGGGGACATGTGGGGCTATGGATATTAAAGGTATGGGGTCGTGGTGGCAGGACCATAAAGTTGGAACATATCAAATTTACTGATATGGGCTAACTAAGCAGAGAGTCTGCATTTAATCTGCAGCCTGGGGAGTTACAAAGGACTTTAACAGTTTGTTGGTCACTGAAACAAGGACCAAAAGATAGCCCACTGTGAATGAATTGAAAATATCAGACCTATTTTAGTTTAGTGTAGGGGAAGGAATTAAAAGGTTTACGGAGATTATACTGTTAGAGTGGATTTGTCATTTAAGACCTACTTATTCACCCTGGGAGGCTCAAGAAGACACACCTTTCACCATGACTGTGACAAATAAGTTTGTGAGGGCATCCCTGTGATTACTCTTCTCTGTAGGCCAGATCTTGCAGTGGAAACTGCAGTCACTGAACTGGAAAACCTAAATGAACTGGGAGGAATTGCATCCTGAAGTTGCAGGGTGGTTGTGGTTACTGTGGCAGACAGCAGGGTCAAAGCAGCAACCACAGTAGTCTGACTCATGCAGACCTATGGCATTGGCTAGTTGCCCGTGATATTCCTAGAAACAGAATATACAGGAAGCCTACTGAATTCTTACTTGATCTGTATCAGCAGAAAAATTCTAGCTCAAGTGAACAGAAGTCTAACCTAAATCATATAAACAGAGGTCCTCAGTCAGTTCCCAGTTTGAACCAGTTTATAGACCCAGAACCCCTTGAATGGAGGGGAAGCCTGGTCCCCATAAGGAGAGACCTTAGTACAGTGCCAAAAATTATGTTAATCTTTCTCCCAGCCTTCCTCAAAGGAACTACAGCCTTTTACCAGGGCAATCCTGCATTAGAGAAAAGGAAATAATGAGAGTTTTCAGAGACTACTGGACCCTAGCTCTGAACTGACATTAATTCCAGAAGATCCACCAAAATGTCACTGTTGTCTACCAGTTAGAATAGGGGCTTATGGAGAGATCAGGTGGTCAATGGAGTTTTAACTGTGATTCATCTCACAGAGGACCCAGTGGGTCCCCAAACCCATCCTGCAGTTATTTCCCCAGTTCCAGAATGCATAATTAGAATATGCATATTCAACTGTTGGTGAATACCTTCCCTGACCTGTGGATTGAGGGATATTACAGTGGGAAAGACCAAATGGAAGCGTCCAGAGCTGCCAATGAGAGTAAATCAAAAGCAATACCGTATTCCTAGGGGGACTGCAGGGATTAGTGCCACCACAGGGATTTGAAACATGCAGGGATGGTGGTTCCCATCACATCCCCATTCAGCTTGCTTATCTGGCTTGTGCAGAAAACAGATGTATCCTGGAGAATGACAGTAGATTATTGTAAGCTTAACCAGGTGGTGACTCCAAATGCAGCTGCTGTACCAGATGTGGTTTCATTGCTTGAGCAAATTAACATACCCCCTGGTACCTGGTATGCAACTCTTGGTCTGGCAAATGCTTTTTTCTCCATACTTGTTAATAAAGACCATCCAAAACAGCTTTCTTGCCACAGGCAAGACCAGCAGCATACCTTCACTGTCCTACCTCAGAGATATATCACTCTCCAGCCCTGTGTCATAATTTAGTAGACAGGAATCTTGATTACTTTCTCTTATGTAAGATATCACACTGTCCCTTACAGTGGTGACGTTATGCTGATTGGACCTAGTGAGCAAGAAGTAGCACTACTCAAGACGTATTGGTGAGATATTTACATGTCCAAAGGTGGGAAATAAGTCTGATAAAATTCGAGGGCTTTCTACCTCAGTGAAAGTTTAGGGATCCAGGTATAGATCTTGTAAGATATTCCTGCTGAGGTGAAGGGTGAGTTGCTGTACCTGGGCTCTCCTACAACCAAAAAAGAGGCATAACACCTCGTGGGCCTCTTGGGTTTTGGAGGCAACATATTCCTTTGGTTGTGCTGCTCTGGCCCATTTACTCAGTGACGGGGAAAAGAAAATTTATATGTATGTTTTTCTTCCCTCTCATCTCCTTATCACGTAACTTAATATATATTTACTTTATATCATAATATTTAAGTATTGTTAACCTTACATCATAGTTATTTAAGTTTAAGATATTGAGGAGAAGAGTAAACATCACCCAAGGACTTTACATCCTCTTCTGAGGAAGGGGCTGGTGAGTTTTTGGCTGTATATGTACAGGAGAGTTGTATCATGTAAGGTGAATCATGACCTTGTTATTGTTCTCATTCAGAGAGTAAGCATGTTGTAAGGAGATGTTTACGGGGTGGACAAGTGGTGGACTTGTGATGGTTAGTTTTTTGTCAGCTTAACTGGGCCATGAGATAGAGATTTGAATCTAGAGATAGGGAGAGAGGTCTGGGCTCACACACTTTCTGCTTCTCCTTAGAACTTCAGGTCCTTCTGTGCTTTCCCATGTTTGTTACCCGTGATCTCAGTAGTACGAGTACTCAAGAGGTCCCTCTCTCAGTGCTTCTGACCTCTGTCTTCTCTCCTAGCTCTATCCTCTAGTGGTCCAGCACGGATAGGTGAACTTACAGTATAAAAGAGAGTGATTCAAAATGATAGCTCACACTGATTTTAGAAGTGTGCTTTTATATAATTTTAATGTTTAACTTTATTACCATTTTCCAGAAATGTTATTATACCACAACCAATACAATATCCAGCATTCTTATCCCCAGACCTGAATGTTCCTATTGGGGTGCCACCTACAGCATCCCAATCCAATCAGCCATCTGTAGTGCGACTTGAAAAACTTCAGCAACAACCTCGGGAAAGGTAAGCAAAAATAAAACAAAACCAAAAAATTTTCGTCTTATTTTTATCTTATTTTCATCTTATTTGTGTTATTTGTATATTAATTTTTTCTTTTGAGACATGGGCTTAATATTGGTCCAGAAGCCTTCATCATGGTGATATTTCATGGGTTCAGTATTTATTTTAGAAAGTCAATGACATGGCAAGAAAAGGAGTGAGAACTCATTAATAAGGGAGAAAGTATTATACTTGCTCTGCCTCTTCACTCAACAATATATTCTGTAGGTCTCTTATACTTTTTACTATATTTCCCATCTTCTTTTTCAATGCTTTAGATATTTTCTTCTGACCTATCTTATGATAATTGGTTCTTTCTCCTTTGTTTCTTATGTGCTGTTAAGCCAACTGAATTCTTAATTTCAGTTATTTCCTTTTCAGTTTCGGAATTTTCATTTACTTTATAGTTCCATTTCTCTTACCAAAATCCTCAGTCTTATCTTTTAATTCTTTGAACATATTAATCATTGTTATTTCAAAGTTCATCGCTGATAACTTATTTGGATTTCCTGTAAGTCTATTTCTATTGTTGTTTTTTTTCTCAGAGTTTTTAGTGAAATCTTATGTTCTCATATGCCTAGTTGTTTTTATCAAGTGTCAAACATTATTTTTGAAAATCTGTAGAACTAGTTTGAGGCTCTTGATTATACATTTTTACAGATAACATATACATTTGCATCTGGCAGCCAGCTAGCCTAGGAACACTAGCAGTCCCAGATCACCTTAATTCAATTGAGATGAGATTGAAATGATGTGGGCTTCAGTTCCTGTGAACATTAGTCTTTTTCTGGGTTACTCTTATTCCTAACACCAAGACTGGGACTAGTGTGAGGCAACCAGGGTACAATATTTAAGGAGGCACTTATTCTTGGGGTATAGCCTTTTAGGGCCCCAACTGAAAGCCTAGGTTTTAACCATGGCTTCTCATCCTTAACAGGGGCTGAACTCTGGTTTTCGTTTCCTCATTCTTACATATTTATCTCAAAGCTCTTAACTCTTGCCCACCTCAAATGCCTTGAAGAAAAATGGCTCCAAATTATGGGCTCAAGGTCTCCAGACTTCCTTTCTGTCTGGCCTCTTGGATATACACATCCTTGCTGCCTTTATAAATGACTGATGCTTCCAAACAAAAAATTTTAAAACATTTTGTCCAGCTTTTTTAGTTGTGCAGTGAGATGATTTGTCTGAAGTCACTTACTCCATCATTGCCAGAAACAGAACGCCTGAATATTTTAAAAATAGTGTTTATGTGTATATGCACATTTTACTCAGACTTATAGATTATTCATAAACATTGAGTGATCAGGAACCCCTTCTTCCCCTAGTCCTATGTTTTATTCTTTCAATAACATTTATTCATTTATTTATTTTTAATTTTTATTGGGGTATAGTTGATTTACAATGTCATGTTAGTTTCAGGTGTACAGCAAAGTTATACATATACACATATCCACTCTTTTTTAGGTTCTTTTCCCATATAGGTCATTACAGAGTATTGAGTAGAGTTCCCTGTGCTATACAGTAGGTCCTTATTAGTTATCTGTTTTATATACAGTAGTATGTATTTGTCAATCCCAATTTCCCAGTTTATCTCTCCCCACCCTCGCCTCTGGTAACCATAAATTTGTTTTCTACATTTGTGACTATTCCTGTTTTGTAAATAAGTTCGTTTTTACCATTTTTTTAGATTCCACATAATATGTATTTGTTTTTATTTCACTTTTATTGAGATACAACTGACATGCAACACTGTATAAGTGTAAGGTGCGCAGCATAATGATTTGACTTACATACATCATGAAGTGATTACAGTGATAAGATTACTGAACATAATCTCATGTAGATTCAAAATAAAAGAAAAAGAAAAAAGATTTTTCCTTGTGATGAGACCTATTAGGATTTACTCTCATAACAACTTTCATATATAACATTTCATATATAACATACAGCAGTGTTATGTTCATCGTGTCGTACATTGCATGCCTGGTACTTATTTATCTTATAACTGGAAGTATGTCCCTTTTGACTGCCTTCATCCAATCCCCCCTCCCCCACCCCTTGCCTCAGGTAACCCCAAATCTGATCTCTTTTCCTATGAGTCTGTTTGTTCTTCCATTTTTTGAAGTATTATTGACCTACAACACTATGTTGTTGCTGGCGCACAGCATAGTGACTTAACATTTCTATATATTACAAAATGGTCACCACGATAAGTCTAGTGTACTGGCTGTCAGCAAAGATATTAAATTATTTTTGACTATATTCCCCATGCAGTACGTTTCATCCCCGTGATCCGTTTATTTTGTGGCTGGAGGTTTGTACTCTTCATTTCCCTCACCTGTTTCACTCCTCTTCCCCTTCCCTCCACTCTGTTTGTTCTCTGTGTCTGTGACTCTGTCTCTGATTTATGTTTCTTCATCTGTTTTGATTTTTAGATACCACATGTAAGTGAAATCATACGGTACTTGTCTACTTCTGACTTATTTCAGTTAGCACTATACTTTCTAGGTCCATCCATAAATGGACTTGTCGTAAATGGCAAGATTTCATTCTTTTTTATGGCTGAGTGATACACCATTGCATATGTATGTGTATATATATGTGTGTATATATATGTATATAGACACACCACATCTTCTTTATCCATTCGTCTATCAGTGGGACTTAGGTTGCTTTTGTATCTTGGCTATTGTGAACAATGCTGCAGTGAACATAGGGATGCATATATCTATTTAAATTAGTGTTTGTGTTTTCTTTGGGGGAAAAAAAAACCCAGAAATGGAATTGCTGGATTGTATGGTAATTCCATTTATAATCTCTTGAAGAACCTCCATACTGTTTTCTATAGTGGCTGTCCCAATTTACATTCCCATCTACAGTGCAGGAGGGTTCCCTTTTCTCCACACCCTCACCAACACTTGTTATTTGTTGTCTTTTGATAACAGCTGTTCTGACATGCTGTGAGGTGATATCTCATTGTGGCTTTGATTTGCACTCCCCTGATGATTATTGATGTTGAGCCTCTTTTAACGTGTCTGTATGTCTTCTTTGGAAGTGTGTGTATGCTTTGTTGATTTTTTAATCAGATTGTTTGTTTTTCTGATGTTGAATTGTATGAGTTCTTTGTATATTTTGGATATTAACCCCTTATCATTCATATTGTTTGAAAATATTTTCTCCCATTGAGTAAGTTGGATTTATATTTTGTTGATGGTTTCCTTTGCTGTGCAAAAGCTTGTAAGTTTAATTAGCTCTTATTTATTTTTGCTTTTGTTTCCCTTGCTGGAGGAAACATATCCAAAAAAATATTGCTAAGACCAATGTCAAAGAGTGTACTGCCTATGTTTACTTCTAGAGTTTTATGGTTTCAGGTCTTACATTTAAGTCTTTAATCCATTTTGTTTTTTGTATGAGTGAGAGAGGTTAACCTCCAATATTCAATAGTGATATTGAAGAGCGAAGTTGTAATTCTCCTACAACCTAAAACTTGAATGTTTCAGTTAAAGACTAGATTAAGTAATTAAAGACCTAAGTAAATGAAAAGATAGGTCACGTTCCTCATGAAACTTAAAAGCTTTTGCACAGCAAAAGAAACCATAAACAAGACTAAAAGGCAACCCTCAGAATGGGAAAAAATAATTGCCTATGAAACAACGGACAAAGGATTAACCTCCAAAATATACAAGCAGCTCATGCAGCTTCATACCAAAAAAGCAAATAACCCAATCCACAAATGGGCAGAAGACCTAAATAGACATTTCTCCAAAGAAGACATACAGATGGCCAACAAACACATGAAAAGATGCTCAACATCACTCATCATCAGAGAAATGCAAGTCAAAGCCACAATGAGGTATCACCTCACACCAGTCAGAATGGCCATCATCACAAAATCTGGAAACCACAAATGTTGGAGAGGGTGTGGAGAAAAGGGAACTCTCCTGCACTGTTGGTGGGAATGTAAGTTGGTACAGCCACTATGGAAAACAATTTGAAGGTTCCTTAAAAAACTACAAATAGAACTACCATATGATCCAGTAATCCCACTCCTGGGCATATACCCAAAGAAAACCATAATCCCAAAAGAAGCTTGTACCATAATGTTTATTGCAGCACTATTTTCAATAGCCAGGACATGGAAGCAACCTAAATGCCCATCAACAAATGAATGGATAAAGAAGATGTGGCATATATACACAACGGAATATTACTCAGCTATAAAAAGGGATGAGATGGAGCTATATGTAATGAGGTGGATAGAACTACAATCTGTCATACAGAGTGAAGTAAGTCAGAAAGAGAAGGACAAATATTGTATGCTAACTCACATATACGGAATCTAAAAATGGTACTGATGAACTCAGTGACAAGAACAAGGACGCAGATACAGAGAATGGACTGGAGAACTGGAGGTATGGGAGGGGGCGGGGGTGAAGGGGAAGCTGAGACGAAGCGAGAGAGTAGCACAGACATATATATACTACCAACTGTAAAATAGTCAGTGGGAAGTTGTTGTATAACAAAGGGAGTCCAACTCGAGGATGGAAGATGCCTTAGAGGACTGGGGCGGGGAGGGTCGGGGGGGACTCGAGGGGGGGGGTCAAGGAAGGGAGGGAATGTGGGGATGTGTGTATAAAAACAGTTGATTGAACTTGGTGTACCCCCAAAAAAAATTTTAAAAAAATAAAAAAAAAAAAGATCAGTCACGTTCACCAACCAGAAGACTTGTTAATATGGCATTTCCCCCAAATTGATCTATAGAGTCAACATAATACCAATCAAAATTCCTGCAGTTTTATTTTGGGTAGAAATCCACAAGCTGATTCTGAAATTTCTGTGGAAATGCAAAGTACCTATAATAGCAAAACAATTTTGAGAAAGAAGAAAAAAGTTGAAAGACCTGTCTTACCTGATTTCAAGATTACCTATAAACCTACAAGTGATCAAGGGTGTTTGGCATTTGGTATTAAAAGATAAATAGATCAGTGGAACAGAAAAGTGTTCAGAAATAGACCCAAATGTATATGGTTAATCATTTTTCATCAAAAGTGTTGAGGCAGTTCTGGAAACAACTTGCAGAGTCCATCAACAGCTGAATGGGTAAACAAATTATGGGACATCTTACAATGGAATATTTCTCAGCAGTGAAAAAATGAACTATTGGTACATGAACAAATCTTTCAAAATTATGCTTCCATAATTCTTAAGTGTGCTGGATGAAAGACCCCAGACCCGCCACCCGCCCCCAAAGGTGTACACTGTGATTACATTTATATAAAATCAAAGTTAATTATAGGAACAGAAAGCAAGTCGGTGGCTGCCTGGGACAGGGATGGAGGGAGGGAATGATGGCTGCTTCATGGCCTTGATCTTGGTGATGGTTTACAGGTGTGTGCATATGCTAAAACTGATCAAATACATGCAGTTTATGGTTCTTCAGTTATACCTTAAGCTGTACCCAAAAGGGAGAGGTGTGCTTTGACCCAGCAGTTCAACCTTTTCGTAAACTTTGGAAGCTGATGACCCTGGAGCCAACCTCTTTTGTCTATTTGTGTATGTGGTGTAGTTGTCATTTTTGCTCTGCAAAAGCACCTTGTATTTGTCATCTGATATTAATAATTAAGAACTTGTATTAAAGAAATACTCAGTGCTTTAATTAATTAATATAATAACTTTCATTCGTTTGGTCCCTACTATGTGCCAGGCACAACATAGCTGTTTCTCACAACAGTAGTTTTGCAAAGCAGCTGTTATTATCCCCATTTTATAGATGATGAAACTAAGGCCATTCCGTTAAGAAGTACCAATGCTGGAATTGGATTTCCACATCTGCCCCACACTGTTAAATATAGTGGCCACCAGCCACATGTGGCTGGTCTGAATTGAGGTGACCTCTGAGTATAAAACATACACTGAATTTTCAAGAACTTAATGTGAAAGTGAGGATGTAAAATTAGTAATATTTTATATATTGAATAATGTTGAAATAATATTTTAGATACATTGAGTTAAATAAAATACATAACTAAAAAAAAAAGACTAGATTAAGGATGAAATAGCTCTGCTAGGCTGGTTGATCCTCAGAGGTTAGGAAATGATTATATCAAAGCCTGAGGTAGCTGGGGAAGTAGAATTAGCAGCCACAAAAATCTGGGGTGCCAGTTGTATGTACAAGCTCTTTCCTTGGAAATGCTGGTGATCTGGATCAGGCTAGAGGGAGAAGAGAGATATGGTGTCTGCTGGCTTCCCTGGTTTCCAGGGAAGATTGCAGTCAGCCCCTAGAAGTATGTTAAATTAGAAGCCTGACCCTCAAGCATTAGCTTTTATAGAATATGAGTCGGCTTCTCTTGGGGAAAGACTGGGAGATGGACATTTTTTGCCTACTCTATGCTGAGCCCTTGGCAAATAGCCATGGCAAGTCCTAGTGAATCCGTTAAGAACTATTTCTATTTTGTTTTAACCTTGAGGGTCTCATGGTCACAAGCTAAGTGTGACCTAGATAGGGGTTTGGGGGTCCTGTCCCTCAACTGGCAGTCTTTAAAATTGGAGCACTCGATGTGGGGTCCAAAGCTTTCCCTCTTCAAGGAGATGCTGGAGCTTGGGAGTTCCTTCCCAACTGTATGGCATCATACCAGGGTTAGGTTTATGGTGAGAGTGTGTCTCAGCCTTTCCTATCCATCTTGCTGTGGGTATTTTCTCGTTCATCCAGTGTTTAGGAATTGCTCAGCTGTTTCTGGGTTTCTTTCAGCAGGGATTGCTGCTTGTCTAGCTCTAGATTTGGCATACCCCTGGGAGGAGAAGAATGAGTTCAGGAGCCTTTTCACCATCTTGGACTGGAATCCACACGTCTTCCATTCTTGGCTTGGTGGAACACAGCTGGATCCTCATCACAGCTTCTCCAGTCAAGCAGAGTGGCTCCCTGAGCTCCACCTGCAGAACCTTGTCTGGCTTCCAGTGACAGCGACAGCTGTCGCTCTGCCTTCTCTTGAGTGGCAGCACCGCCCAACCCCCTTCCCCCTAGCAGAATGGGTCCCTCTCTCCTCCCTCTGCTCACCAGACGCCCGTGTCTTTCTTATGTGCTTCCGCAAAATCTAAGAATGTTACTTTGATCCTTATTATCTTCTTCTTAGAATTACTTTGGAATTTGACCCTGATAATTCTCTGTTGCTCAGTTTCATATGAAATCAATCTTCCTGAATTTTTTGTAGACTGGGTTCAGGAAATTTTTCTAGCTTCACAGAACTCCCACTTCTGAAGTTTTTAGTTGGTGTTTCAAACCGCAATGACTTTCAGGGTTTTCTGGGGCCTTGCCCCGAAGTAGAGACCTGGCCGGTCAGTTTTGAGCATCCTCAGTGGTTAGACTGCTCCAGTCCTTTAGTTCCTACCGTGAATGCTTTGCACTCACCTGCTATTGGAATGAGCAAAACCCTCCCAGTTTCAGCTGCAGTTCTCATACTGGCTAGCTGTGCTTTCTTGTTGACTACCTGTTGGCCATTTGGGGTCCTCTCATTCTCACATTCGTCCGACGCCCCCTTTACACCTATTGCTTTCTTCCATATATTCCCTGATACCATGAAGGTCTTATGTATATGGGGTTAATAGGGAAAACTTTTCACATGATTTTGCTTTAAATGTTGCTTGTAAGTTTTTGGGTTTGCTACCTAGATACTCAATGTTTTTATGTAGATATTTGGGAAGATTAGAAAACTATGCTGCTTCTGTTGCCATTATCTTCTCAGAATTTTCCTTTTCTGCTAAACTTTCATGTTCATAATAACTTATCTGTGGTATCATTTGGGGGAATTTCTTTGAACAATCATATCATCTACAAATAATTAACAATTTTGTTTCTTTATTCCCAGTCCTTAATCTTTAATTTTGTTTTCTTGTCATTCTGCGCTGGTTAGACACTCCAGTCAACGTCTATTATAAATGGTGAGGGTGGTTATAAATGGTGAGGGTGGACATCTTTGTTTTGTTTAGGATCTTTCATGGCAATGCTTCTAGCATTTGCTAGTCAAGCACATTATTTATATAGGTTTTTTGGTTGATGTTATGGACTAGATTAATTATTCCACTGTTCCTAGTTTTCTAAGAGTTTTTCATTTTAATCATGAATGGATGTTGGATTTTGCCAAATTGTTTTTCTCTTTTAATCAGTTATGCTTTATTGTCAAGGTTGTTGTGTCCTCATGAAATGAACTGAGAAACATTTCCTCTTTTCCATTTAATTCTTGTAAATCATATCTTTAGATTATAAAAAGTCTTTTGAAATTTCTTGGATTAGAAACTAAATTCCTATCTTTTCATTTGTTTTATTGCAGAAGATATCATATATGTATTTTTTATTATTATTTTATTTTATTTTTTTTTTTTGGGGGTACACCAGGTTCAATCAACTGTTTTTATACACATATCCCCATATTCCCTCCCTTCCTTGACGCCCCCCCCTCGATTCCCCCCCACCCTCCCTGCCCCAGTCCTCTAAGGCATCTTCCATCCTCGAGTTGGACTCCCTTTGTTATACAACAACTTCCCACTGACTATTTTACAGTTGGTAGTATATATATGTCTGTACTACTCTCCCGCTTCTTCTCAGTTTCCCCTTCACCCCCCGCCCCCTCCCATACCTCCAGTTCTCCAGTCCATTCCCTGTATCTGCTTCCCTGTTCTTGTCACTGAGTTCATCAGTACCATTTTTAGATTCCGTATATGTGAGTTAGCATACAATATTTGTCTTTCTCTTTCTGACTTACTTCACTCTGTATGACAGATTGTAGTTCTATCCACCTCATTACATATAGCTCCATCTCATCCCTTTTTATAGCTGAGTAATATTCCATTGTATATATATGCCACATCTTCTGTATCCATTCATTTGTTGATGGGCATTTCGGTTGCTTCCATGTCCTGGCTATTGTAAAGAGTGCTGCAATAAACATGATGGTACAAGTTTCTTTTGGGATTATGGTTTTCTTTGGGTATATGCCCAGGAGTGGGATGACTGGATCATATGGTAGTTCTATTTGTAGTTTTTTAAGGAACCTCCAAATTGTTTTCCATAGTGGCTGTACCAACTTACAGTCCCACCAACAGTGCAGGAGAGTTCCCTTTTCTCCACACCCTCTCCAACATTTGTTGTTTCCAGACTTTGTGATGATGGCCATTCTGATTGGTGTGAGGTGATACCTCATTGTGGCTTTGACTTGCATTTCTCTGATGATGAGTGATGTTGAGCATCTTTTCATGTGTTTGTTGGCCATCTGTATGTCTTCTTTGGAGAAATGTCTATTTAGGTCTTCTGCCCATTTGTGGATTGGGTTATTTGCTTTTTTGGTATGAAGCTGCATGAGCTGCTTGTATATTTTGGAGGTTAATCCTTTGTCCGTTGTTTCATAGGCAATTATTTTTTCCCATTCTGAGGGTTGCCTTTTAGTCTTGTTTATGGTTTCTTTTGCTGTGCAAAAGCTTTTAAGTTTCATGAGGTCCCATTCGTTTATTCTTGATTTTATTTCCATGATTCTAGGAGGTGGGTCAAAAAGGATGTTGCTTTGATGTATGTCAAAGAGTGTTCTGCCTATGTTTTCCTCTAGGAGTTTGATAGTGTCTGGCCTTATATGTAGGTCTTTAATCCATTTGGAGTTTATTTTTGTGTATGGTGTTAGGAAGTGTTCTAATTTCATTCTTTTACATGTTGCTGTCCAATTTTCCCAGCACCACTTATTGAAGAGGCTGTCTTTTTTCCATTGTATACTCGTGCCTCCTTTGTCAAAGATAAGGTGCCCATATGTGTTTGGGCTTACTTGTGAGTTCTCTATTCTGTTCCATTGATCTTCCTTTCTATTTTTGTGCCAGTACCATACTGTCTTGATCACTATGGCCTTGTAGTATAGTTTGAAGTCAGGAAGCCTGATTCCACCAACTCCATTTTTCCTTCTCAAGATGGCTTTGGCTATTCGGGGTCTTTTGCGTTTCCATACAAATCGTAAGATTTCTTGCTCTAGTTCTGTGAAAAATGCCATTGGTAATCTGATCGGGATTGCATTAAATCTGTAAATTGCTTTGGGTAGTACAGTCATTTTCACGATGTTGATTCTTCCAATCCAGGAACATGGTATATCCCTCCATCTGTTTATGTCATCTTTGATTTCTTTCATCAATGTCTTAAAGTTTTCTGCATACAGATCTTTTGCCTCCTTAGGCAGGTTTATTCCTAGGTATTTTATTCTTTTGGTTGCAATGGTGAATGGGAGAGTTTCCTTAATTTCTCTTTCTGCTCTTCCGTTGTTAGTGTATAGGAATGCAAGAGATTTCTGTGCATTAATTTTGTATCCTGCTACTTTACTAAACTCATCAATGAGTGCTAGCAGTTTTCTGGTAGAGTCTTTAGGGTTTTCTATATATAGTATCATGTCATCTGCAAAGAGTGATAATTTTACTTCTTCTTTTCCAATTTGGATTCCTTTAATTTCTTTTTCTTCTCTGATTGCTGTGGCTAACACTTCCAAAACTATGTTGAATAATAGTGGTGAGAGTGGACACCCTTGTCTTGTTCCTGTTCTTAGAGGGAATTCTTCCAGTTTTTCTCCATTGAGAACAATGTTGGCTTTTGGTTTGTCATATATGGCTTTTATTATGTTGAGGTAATTTCCTTCTATGCCCATTTTCTGGAGAGCTTTTATCATAAATGGATGTTGAACTTTGTCAAAAGCTTTTTCTGCATCTATTGAAATGATCATATGGTTTTTATCCTTCAATTTGTTGATATGATGTATCACGTTGATTGATTTGCGTATATTGAAGAATCCTTGCATCCCAGGGATAAACCCCACTTGATCGTGGTGTATGATTTTTTTAATGTGCTGTTGCAGTCTGTTCGCTAGTATTTTGTTGAGGATTTTTGCATCTATAGTCATCAGTGATATTGGTCTGTAGTTTTCTTTTTTTGTGACATCTTTGCCTGGTTTTGGTATCAGGGTGATGGTAGCCTCATAGAATGAGTTTGGGAGTGCTCCGCCTTCTGCAATATTTTGGAAGAGTTTGAGAAGGATAGGTGTTAACTCTTCTCGAAATGTTTGATAGAATTCGCCTGTGAATCCATCTGGTCCTGGGCTTTTGTGTGTTGGGAGATTTTTAATCACTGCCTCAATTTCTGTACTTGTGATTGGTCTGTTCATGGTTTCTATTTCTTCCTGGTTCAGTCTTGGAAGATTGTATTTTTCTAAGAATGTATCCATTTCTTCCAGGTTATCCAATTGATTGGCATATAGTTGCTTGTAGTAGTCTCTCATGATGTTTTGTATTTCTGAGGTGTCCGTTGTGACTTCTCCTTTTTCATTTCTAATTCTGTTGATTTGCATCTTCTCCCTTTTTTTCTTGCTGAGTCTGGCTAATGGTTTATCAATTTTGTTAATCTTCTCAAAGAACCAGCTTTTAGTTTTATTTATTTTTCTTATGGTTTCTTTCCTTTCTTTTTCATTTATTTCTGCTCTGATCTTTACGATTTCTTTCCTTCTGCTCACTTTGGGGTTTCTTTGTTCTTCTTTCTCTAGCTGTTTTAGGTGTAAGGTTAGGTTGTTTATTTGATCATTTTCTTGTTTCTTAAGGTAGGACTGTATTGCTATAAACTTCCCTCTTAGAACTGCTTTTGCTGCGTCCCATAGGTTTTGGGTTGTTGTGTTTTCGTTGTCATTTGTTTCTAGATACTTTTTGATTTCCTCTTTGATTTCTGTAGTGATTCCTTGGTTGTTTAAGAGTGAATTGTTTAGCCTCCATGTGTTTGTATTTTTTGCAGTTTTTTTCCTGTAATTGATATCTAGTCTCATGGCGTTGTGGTCTGAGAAGATGCTTGATATGATTTCAATTTTCTTGAATTTGCTGAGGTTTGATTTGTGACCCAAGATGTGATCTATCCTGGAAAATGTTCCGTGTGCACTTGAGAAGAAAGTGTAGTCTGTCGTTTTTGGATGGAATGTCCTATAAATATCAATTAAGTCGAGATGGTCTAATGTGTCATTTAAAGCTTGTGTGTCTTTATTTATTTTCTGTTTGGATGATCTGTCCATTGATGTAAGTGGGGTGTTCAAGTCTCCTACTATAATTGTGTTACTGTCGATGTCCCCTTTTATAGCTGTTAGCATTTGCCTTATGTATTGAGGTGCTCCTATATTGGGGGCATAGATATTTACCATTGTGATATGTTCTTCTTGGATGGATCCCTTGATCATTATGTAGTGCCCTTCCTTGTCTCTTTTAATAGTCTTTACTTTCAAGTCTAATTTGTCTGATATGAGTATTGCTACTCCAGCTTTCTTTTGACTTCCATTTGCATGGAATATCTTTTTCCATCCCTTCACTTTCAGTCTATATGTATCCCTTGGTCTGAAGTGGGTTTCTTGTAGGCAGCATATAGAAGGGTCTTGTTTTTGTATCCATTCAGCCAGTCTGTGTCTTTTGGTTGGAGCATTTAATCCATTTACATTTAAAGTGATTATTGACATGTGTGTTCCAATTACCATTTTCTTAATTGTTTTGGGTTTGTATTTGTAGGTGTTTTCCTTTTCTTGTGTTTCCTACTTAGAGAAGTTCCTTTAGCACTTGTTGTAAGGCTGGTTTGGTGGTGCTGAATTCTCTTAACTTTTGCTTGTCTGGAAAGCTTTTGATTTCTCCCTCAAATCTGAATGAGATTCTTGCTGGGTAAAGTATTCTTGGCTGTAGGTTTCTCTCTTTCAGGACTTTCAGTATATCCTGCCATTCCCTTCTGGCCTGCAGAGTTTCTGTAGAAAGGTCAGCTGTTATCCTGATGGGTTTTCCCTTATATGTTGTTTGTTGCTTTTCTCTTGCTGCTTTTAATATTTTTTCTTTGTGTTGAATTGTCGTTAGTTTGATTAATATGTGTCTTGGTGTATTTCTCCTTGGGTTTATTCTGTATGGGACTCTCTGTGCTTCTTGGACTTGGTTCATTATTTCCTTTCCCATGTTGGGGAAGTTTTCCACTAGAACCTCTTCAAATATTTTCACAGACTCTTTCTTGTTTTCTTCTTCTTCTGGGATGCCTATAATTCGAATGTTGGTACGTTTAAGGTTATCACTGAGGTCTCTGAGGCTGTCTTCTAGTCTTTTTATTTTTTTATCTTTTTCCTGCTCTGTGGCGTTTATTTCTTCCATTCTATCTTCCAACTCACTTATTCGTTCTTCTGCCTCAGTCATTCTGCTGGTTAGAGCATCTAGAGTATTTTTAATTTCAGTTATTTTGTTATCCATTGCTGTTTGTTTTTCTGAGTTCTTATGAACTGTTTCTTGTACTTTCTCTAATTTGTTATCGAGATTTTGTATCATTTTTACTATCATTACTCTAAATTCTTTTTCAGGCATTTTTCCTATTTCCTCCTCATTTATTTGGTCTTGTGGGTTTTTTTCCTGCTCCTTTGCCTGCATGGTGTTTCTTTGTTTCCTCATGGTCGTCCAAGCTTTTGGGGTTGCTTGTCCTGGTGATAGAGGTGTTTATAGAAGACTGTCCAAGCCTCAGACTAATGTCCAAGTATTGGATTAGACGAATATTCAGTCTAGGAAACACATACATGTATAAGACACACAATTATTGAATCCGTTAGGACATAAGGCTCTAGAAAGACCTGACAGAACCCCAGTGTGCTATCAGATATTCAGAGAGAAACCCAGCAGAAATTGACAACTGAAACAGAACAAATCAGAGACAAAAGCAAAAGCAAACAAACAACAAATAACACCCTACACATACAAACATCAATCCAGGGAGATTTTGTAAGCTAGGATCAAATATAGAAATGAGCTGGAGTACCACCAGAGAGAATGGAGATTCTCAGAATGTAATTAGACAACTGTACTAAGAACTAAGATAAAGACAAAAGCCTAATATTAATACCAAGGCAGTGCATCATCTGGAGAATAGAGCAAGGAGTCTGAGCAGACCGATAGTGTTGCTTATAAGTATGTTAAGATAAAATACACTTAAAATGGCTGGAAGAAAGGGGAACAGAAGAGCGTAATGTGGTTGGAAATATGCAAAGAAAAAGAAAGGAATAGAAGTGTATAAAAGAAAGGGATGAAAGGAAAGTATGAAAGATATTTTGTCCGTACTACCAAAAACTTAGCTAGATATAGAAGTATTTTAAAAGGCAAAAAAAAAAAAAAAAAAAAAAAAGAGTAAAAAATATCCTTATAAAATTATGTTGTAAAACTTGTAGATCCCTTAGGGCTAAGATCGTATTTAATAAATCAAAAAAAAAAAAAAAAAAGAGAAAGGAAAAAAAAAAAAAATCCAGAACTGATCCCCGAATGGACCAGTTCAATAGGTATTGATACTACTATTTCTGTTTCCTTAGCGTCTCAGCTGTAAGTGTCCTTTTCCTTGCCTTGGGTTTTTTTTTTTGCGTTATTCTGTGACCAGCAGAGGTTCCTTTATTGTTCGTCTGTAAGCCTCGGTGTGTGGCGAGGGAGAGGGTGCAATAGTGGCTCCTTCTCCTGGGAGGGAGTGAGCAGTGGCGCACTGTTGCTTCAGTCAGGCTTGGAGGTGCCTGTTGCAGAGGGCGCTGGTGGCTCAGGCGTACACAGAAAGTCTTAGAGTTGGGCCTCTCTCGGGGTTTTTTCTTTTTGATGCTGGTTTTTTTTTTTTTTTTTTTTCTCTCGGCAGCCTCCCTGCTGCTGGCGTTGCAAGGAGTTTTAATCTAGCCCCGCCCGAGCGCCTGAGGGTGCTTGTTATCCCTGAGCGCCTTATGTGGCCCTGCAGGGCGTCTCTCCGCTGCCTGTTGCAGAGGCGCAGAAAGAGAGAGAGAGGCTATGCGCGCGGCTCCTCCCCCCCCCGCCCGGGAGCCTGCAGCCTCCAGCCGCCATCATGGCCGGGCAGCTCTCAGGGATCGGCACTCCTCTCCGCGGACCTCCTCCCTCCTGTCCTCTCAGTCCGTCACCCTACCGGCAACAATGTTTCTCCCCCTGAACCAGCTCTCCGGTTGCCACGCTCCCGCTCCTGGACCCTCCGTTCAGCCGCGGATCGATGTCTCGGTCCGGGAACGCTGAGCTGCGCTGCGGACCCTCCGTATGTTTCTCACTCCCTCCCGTCTGCCACAGCTCCGCCGCTTCACCCTCTTTGAGCCCTCGTAGATGCCTCCCTACCGGCTATGTCAGGTTCTCCGCAGCCCTTTCTGGTGTCCGAGGCCGTCTGCTGGTGTTCAGCTGGTTCTCTGTGGGAATGACTGTGTCCTTCCGTGCATTCCCAATGCATCTGTGGAGAGAGATGCACTCCACGTCTCTCTACTTCGCCGCCATCTTTTTCTCTCTCTCATATATGTATTGAATAATTTATAAAATATGTATGTGTAGTTTAAATGAGACTAATATATATAGAACAATTTCTAAAATATGTATGTATCACTTAAATAAAGATAATAAGACCATTGCTTAGATATTTACAATTTGGTTTAAGAAATACAACATCACCAGTATTATAATGTGTTTTGTGTGCCCTTATGAGATTACATCCCTTTCCCTAACTCTCCCCAGGTAACTACTACCCTGATTTTTGTTGTAATCATTCCTTTTCCTTTGTATCCTTAAACAATATGTTATTGGTTTTCTTCTTTAAGAACTTTTTATAAGTGTATCATACTGTATGTATTGCTCTTTGATTCATACCATATATATTCTTCTGTCACTTTTTAAATCTGTAACTGATTTCTTTCTTTAGGCTGGAAAAAATGAAAAAAGAATATAGACATCTGAGTACATGGATAGAAAAAGCTAGCTATTTAAAAGGAGTTCTTACCCCAAGATTGGGACGTAAAGAACTTAAGGTAATTAACATAATACATTCTACCATACATAGATTTTTACTTTTTGTTTTAAAATTATGATAAAAAATAAAATTATGATAATTAAAAATAATAACTAGATCTTGTTTATTTGTTCCCTCTCTATAAAATGCTATTCATAGTTCAGGCACTTTCCTATTTTGATAATGTGACATTCAATAAATATTGATTGATGATTTATAAGGTTTAGTTTTTAACAGCTTTGTTGAGATATGATTCACATACTACACAGTTCATCCATTTAAAGTGTGCAATTCAGTGACCCTAAGTATATTCACAGAGTTGCAAGTCCATCACTACAATCAATTTGAGAACATTATCGTTAATCCCAAAAGAAACCCCATACCTCTTAGCCTATACCCTCCAAAAGCCCCATGCCCCACTAGCCCTAGACAACAACTAATCTACTTTATGTTTCTACAGATTTGCTCGTTCTAGATATTTCATATAAATAGAATCATACAATATATGGTCCCTTGTGACTTGCTTCTTTCACTTAGTATAGTGTTTTTAAGGTTCATCCCTACTGTAGCATGTATTAATACTTCATTTCATTTCATTGCCAAATAATATTTCATTATTTGGCTATACCATATTTTTTATCCACTTATCAACTGATGGACATTTCTTTGTTCCCACTTTTTAGCTACTATGTATAACGCTGCTGTGAACATTCACGTGCAGGGTTTTGTGTGAATGTATGTTGTTAATTCTCTGGGGTGTATACTTAGGAGTGGAATTGCTGGATCATATCATAATTCTGTTTAGTTTTTTCGGAAACTGCCAGACTGTTTTCCACAGCACCTGCACAGTTTTACATTTAACCAGCAATGCATGAGTGTTCGATATCTTCTACAACACTTTTAATTTTCCTTTTTAAAAAAAATTTAATTATAACCATCCTAGTGGGTTTGAAGTGGTATTTCATTGTGGTTTTGATTTGTATTTCTTTAATGACCAGTGATGTAAACATCTTTTCGTGTGAATACCGGCCATTTGTATATCTTCTCTGAATAAAATTTTATTCATATCTTTTGCTGATTTTTAATTAGGCCATTTGTATTTTTATTGTTGAGTTGTAAGAGTTCTTTATAAATTTTTGGATACTAGACGCTTATCAGATATAAAAGTAAGGTTTAATGTGTAGATTAGATAGTACTTCTAAATACTTTGACCTGGAAGTAAAGGCTTTGTAGGGATTTCAGTGAATAGATAAAACATTGACTAAAATCGCAGCCTTGAAATGGTAGTCATAACATATTGATACGTTCATGTTTTTCAGTGCCTCTGAAATAATTAGGCAGATTGTGTTATGATAAAATTAATTGATTAGCTTTTGCTAATACAGAATTAGTGTTTTAGGGAAATTCTAGGGGGCTTTTCATTAAAGGGACTCTAGATTTGGGTTCGCATTGCAAAATCAGTATTTTATAAGAGCCAGTGGTCACCCCACCTAATAATTTTCCTTGAAATTTTATAAAGATCCACATCACTTTGCAACTGATCAACCATAATTTATTCCAATAAAAAAGTGATCTGTTTTCTGGGGGCATGCTCTTATACCCCTGAAGTTAAACATGATGTCATTTGTCTTGTAATCTTTTTCTTTCATGCATTCATCATTCAGAAACCCTATCAATTCTTGAATCTCCTCTCCCTGGACCATCAGCTCTGAGGCAGGGTGTGCGTCTCTTCATAATAGCACTGTTTGCTTTGCTTTTCTCACAAACCCATATTCTTCTTGTCTTCTGTAAATGTTTTTTAAAGTATTAAAAGAAGTTATGAAGGCAGAGAAAAATGTTTTAATTCTTTAAACATTTCTCCAATATATTTTCTTTTTTTTTTTCTTCTAGGGAAGTAATACCAATGAGGTACTAGAAAGCCAACTGGAAGAAAGACCTACAGATACTGTAATATCAGGTTAAGAAACGAATTTACTTTTTGTATTTATTATTAAGATAATAAAAAACAGTGGTTATATCACAAAAAGAAAACTAGTAATCTGCTTTAAGTACACGTCATTTTTTGTTAGGGAATAAATTTACTTTAATACTTTTATTTTTAATATTTTTAATACTCCTTTCCTCTTCAAGAACAAGAAAAAGTTAAATCTTAACTATAATCTAGGAAAAGGTATTTTTGTTAAACATTGTTAACTGTAGAGCTATTGGTCTCTTTTATGTGGAGGGTGTGTGTGCGTGTGTGTGTGTGTAAGAGAAAAGGAGAGAGAGCGGGACAGGAAATTAAATTAGCATTAAATTTGAGAACTTTGAACAAATTATCAGTAACATATTTAATAATAGAAGATACTGTGCATATAGTCTTTAAGAAATATTTTTCTGTTAAAAGATTCATTTAGAAAGTAAGTTAAAATAAATGCATTATACTCTGTCTTTAAAATTTTGGATTCTGCTGGTGTGGATTAATGATTTATTGTTATAAGACTTTTGCCACAGGTTATTTCTCTAATTCTACTTCCCTGGCTACCTCAGGCTTTGATATATTCATTTCCTAACCCCTGAGGATCAACCAGCCTAGCAGAGCTATTTCATCTTTAATCTACTCTTTAACTGGAACATTCAAGTTTTAGGTTGTAGGAGAATCACAACTTCACTCTTCAGTATCACTGTTGAATATTGGAGGTTAACCTCTTTCACTCACAAGTGGTTGCTATCTTTATTTTTTCTTTACTTTTTTTCACTTATCCAAGGAATTTATTTCAAGTCCATTGGATCCCCTAGTGACTTCTTTCCTTTTGGCATTCCAATAGCTTCCTATAGTTACAGATAACATTTATTGATCACTGGGTTCCCGGCACGTTACTTGGATTATATAAATCAGTCCTCACAGCAGTCAGTCGAGGGTACTATTATTATTTATCCACGTTTTTACAGATGAGAAAATGGAGGGTCAAGTTAATGAGAGGTCACACAGCCATTAATTTGAACTGGGTCTCTTTGACCCAAGAGCTCAAGCATTTAACCACGTTGCTGCTTACGTTATATACACTTGTACCATACCTCTAAGATAAGCTATCTCATCTATTTTACATGTGAGAAAATCAAGGCTCAGAAAAATGAGCTGACAGCAGTCATGCAGCTAACAGTGACCTTAATAAGTTTTTTTTTACTAGACTTATGCATCCCTTTGTATCTCAATTATTTATTCCCTTTCCCTTTTAGAATATTTTTTTGTTTGCTAAATATGTATTCTTTATATTTCTAGGAAAATTTTACAAGTGCTTCAGTTAGCCTCTCTTGAATGGTCATATTTTTTCTGGTTACATACAACTTTATTCTAGTCTCTTTTTCCAATCCCACTTATCACTGAGCATCTGGGATTTATTTTATTTCCTCTTGACTTTTAACAAAATATACTACATGCCTGTTTTTATGTCTTATATTGATGGATCTGAAATCTTATTTTATATGTTTTCACTTTATTTCCACACTTGTTCGTTTACTCCTCCATCTTCCCAGAGATTCATCAGCCTGTTTTTACTAAATATGTAGTGTTTATGTTTGAATAGCTGCTTTGATTTAAATTGCTCTTATTCTTGGTGAGAAAAATTATAATACTTTATTAATGAATATAAATAATGTTTATTGTTTTATATATAATAAAATACTTCTATAAATTTCTTAACAGATATCCCTCTTATAAAGGAAGAATCTGAAACTATTCCAAGTGAGGTAAGGGAAATTAAAAGAGAATAGTTACTATTTTATAACAGGATGAAGTATTTGTGAATGGAGAAATATTTATAGATGGAAAGAATAAAGCACTAAAGAAGTTATTCAAGTTTTCATGGTTATTTCTGTTACAACAATGTCTGTACAGTTACATGATTTATTTAAGTTAAATTACACTGTTAAAAGGGAAATTTCAGCATCAAATGGTAACGTTTTAGAGTATATATGAATATAGGGGACAAAAGGTGTTTACAAACAGAAGCAGGGGAACAAGTAAAAAAAGCATGCAGTTCTGCATCTTAGAAATGGATGCCACAGACCTAAATACATTCTTTACTTTTTCCTCTATTATGTAACTGTATATTCTCTATAATGTATAATCTCCATAATAATAGTCTATATTTTATAAATAGAAATAGAGTTCACATAATATTATTTTACAGAAGGTGTTAATTCTGTAAGGCAGCAGACCCTTATGTAAACCAATCAAATATAAAAGATTCTTCTGCACTACTTGACAAATAGTATTTAATGATTTCTATTCTTGGGCCAGTGGCCCCAAAATACCAATTGAAGAGTCAGTGTGTACTGTTTTCCACAGTCCAAGGAGAGAAAAGAAAAGACAACGTAGAGAATTTCTCATACAGCTAAATTTACGTGGCTTAACTGTCCTTTCTTTTATGATACTATTCTTTGTACTAATTTGCTATTAAAATTTCCTTTATCATGTAATTGTGATTTTTATGATATTGTTTGTGCTATTTTGCTATTAAAGTTTCCTTTTTATGATATATATTGGTGATAGTATAGTAACAGTAAAATGTCAGACCCCTCTATTTTCTTTTTTGAGATGTTGATGATTTATAAAACATGAATATATGAAAACCACTGCTTTGTAATGCAGTATGATCACTTTTATGGATAATATCCTATAGTCCATGGTGTCAGGCAAGTATAGTGTTGCTCAACTCTTCTAATAAGGAATGTAATAATTTACAAATATTGATGGTAACTTGTTATAATAAAGGGTAAAAGTACAAATGATTTTAAGTCCAATTTTGTTAGTTTAAAATATTTTCTATTTGATAATGATTCATTGGTAGCTTGTCTTATTGATACATTTTCTAGTTACTGGATAATGATGACAAAAAAGGCCTGACTCTGCCAACTTTGAACCAGTCGGGTGAAGATGTTATCGCTCCTAAAAGTGACGTGTCAACAAAGGAAACAGATACTACACTGCCCACTATTCCTAAGCTGACATTAACAGAAGAGGACGAAGTACCACCTTTAGAAGAACACGAGCAAGAAGGCATGCCAGAGAGAAATGTGAAGAATCTGTTATTTCCATCAGAAGAAAAATTGAAAGATAGATATCCAAGCCTTTTAAAAACTGACTCGTTTTCATCAGAGGTAAAGTTGAAAAATATCCATATAAATCCAGGTAGAATAAAGAGGAGGAACTTAGATTTATCTCCAACAGAAATTAGGTGGCAAAGCAACAGTCTAAGCTTAGCTCGAAGGAAGAGCACAAGCTTAGTTTCCCCAGATTCAAAATCAAAAGGTAGCTTTCAAAGCCACAATCCAAAGGAAGACCTTGAACTAAAGGTATCTGCCCTTGTATCAGAAGTATAAGACTAGGAAAAACTAAAGAATTCATTAATAAAAAATAAATTAAATACAAATAAATTGAAAATGCGTTCAGATGTCTCCAAGTAGAAGTGTGTCTAAGTATATTAAATATATGCTTAATTACATATCCCTACCCTACTTATACTCATCAAGGAGGGAAAAAACCCTTGAAAGAGAAGCGAAGTGATCTGAGAAACCAGTAATACAAACTAGTCTCATGGGTTGATATAAAATTCGGCGGAAAGTATAACAACAGAAGCAAAATCTAAATTCAAGGGAAAGCCTGAAAGGTCATTTCAGTTGAAATTTTTAATGGAACTGTTGTAGAAAACAGCATATGTGCCCCCGTTACAGTTTTATAGTTTATAATGAGAATGATCTGAATGTAAACTTAAAGGTACACCAGGGAAAAGCATTTCTCAAAATGACAGTTATTCTAAGGTCTTTGCATCTTATTTGAGTCACTATCATAGGTATCTCATAAAACAGTGTAAAAACGTATACCAGTCAGCGAGAAGATAGTCTGAATTCTAAGTAAGGCTCTGCCTCTAAATACTTCAGCAGCCTTTGGGCAGGGTTCACACTGGGGGAGGGAACTAACATGACCTTGTGGATAGGGCCTTTTAGGTCAGTTGAATGTACTGTTGTTTCTACATCTAATGTGTGTTAGGAATCATCGTGTTATATACTTGTCCATGTCCATCCAACAAGTGCCAGAGGGATTGGAAGAGCCACACTTAGAGAAGTGCTGGTGGAAAATGTAAATCACTACCCAACTTGTCTCCCTGTGCCCTCCCAGATGTGCCCTAACAGAAAAATTGTAGAATCCTAGGAGGACAGAGGGAAATCAGTCTCCATTAAGAACTTAAAGGCAGCCAGGAAAGTAAGAAATGTCTTATCTCAGTACAGCATCCCTGTGTGGCCAGTGAGATTTGCTAGTGGAGTTGGAGGCTTACAGTGGATTATCACCAGGTGAATCCAGTTGTTGCTTCTATATCCAAGCTGTTCCAGATATTGTGACTGTAACTGATTCCATTGCACAGACTGGTGGCGCTTGGTATGCTATCCTGGATGTTGCCAACACCACCTATGTTGTGCCACTGACACCTGAGGATCAAGGTCTGTTTGCATGTGTTTCTAGTACTCCCCTAGAGGTACCTACTCACCTGCCATTAGCTAACAGTGCGTGTGCCAGGATTTAGCATGAGTGCTTCTACCTTCAGATTTCTACAGCTCTCTCTATATGGATGATATCCTATTGGTTAGCAAGTCTAAAGCCTTAATCTCAACAGCCTTGAAAATGGCATTATCACACTCCACCAGCAGAAGTGGCTAGTAAACCCTGACAAAATTTGGGGGACTACTTAGCAGGTAAAGTTTATTGGAACTATTTGGAAAGACTAATAATGTTCAGTCCTCTGGCAGTCAAGAAAAAAAAAACAAACCAAAAAACTGTTGTCTTTTTGCCCCACCCCCTCCTGCCAACACTATAAGAGAAGCCCAACACCTTGCTGGACCCTAAGTGTGAGATGCAGTGTGTGCCTCACTTGGGCATTCTACATAGTTCTTTATATTGCCTAACCTACAAATCGGCATCTTTTCAGTGGGGTCCAAGCCATAGGCTGAGTTAGAAGCTGTCCAGCAAGCTGTGATCCACTGTCTTTGGGGCCCTACAATCCTGATGACTTCTTTGAGCTACAGATCTCTGTGCTGATTTAGAGCCTCTGCCTGAAGACCTCTCTTGGGGTTTTAGACTTGTTCTCTTTTGGCACAGGTATCAGGTTTACCCCTTTTGAAAAGCAGTTATTATCGCTTCTCGGCCTTTTGGCTACGATCAAGTGTGAAAAGCAGTTATTACCTTGATTACCTAGTACCAAGAGTTACTGAGCTTTTGTCAAAAGTGAACGCTTACTTGTGTGGACCCTGTGACTCTTTGGCTTATTATTCTTATTTTAGGATGGGTCAAGTCGGACCCCACAGCTAGCAATGTGGGAAGGGCCTAGTAAGCCTCACTTGTCAAATGGAAATGGTATATTCAAGAACACAGACAGCCTGGCCCCAGCGGTACCTCAGCTTCACATGAAGATGTGGCTATTACACCTTTGGGAAAACCTTATCCCTCCCTTTGCCCCTGAAGAAAATCCTTGGCTCAATGGGGCTTTTGCCTTAAATTACCACGTCCTTTGTTTCTGACCCAGGAGTCTTCTGCTAGCATTCATGAAACTGTAGCAGGATAGCTTCATAGCGTGTAAGTAGGTAAAATCCTAGAGCCTATACTGTTCTTGATAGTTTTGGCAATGAGAATGGGATACTGACAAGAACCAAGACTTTCTGGAAGAGGAAGGAAAAAGGGCCGCTACAGGCTGGGTTAGGAAATGTGAGATTTCCTGGATTTTAGTAGCAAATGCTCTCACCCAAGTGGTGGTGTTGGTGGGGAAGGGTCTTCTACTTAACCTACCTGTAAATAACTGTTCAGAGGCTGAGTGGTGAGAGACAGGATTAAAAAAAAAAAAAAACCCACCCAGTGAGCTGTATTTGTTGCTCACTCCCTGCTGCGGATGGAGGTGGGGGTGGAGAAGAAAGGGGCGACCTCAGCTGCTTTCAGGAAAAAGCCCTGTATGCTGGGCAAAACTTCCTGGGAGGTGAAGGGCACATAGCCCCAGAGACTCCAGGGTGGAGCTGTAGCAGAATGGAAAGGAGCTCCTGAGCCCAGAAGCACTCTGGAAGCAAAGAGGTGTATGAGGGAGGAGGGGTTCCAGCAACCTTGAGATAAGGGGCCTCCCTGCTCTTCCAGCTGTGCCCCACAGGCTAGCCTCCCTCACACCCTTGCTCCCCTGTGCTCCCAGCCTGGAAATAATAATCCCCTGGTGGCTAGCATAGCTGTTGTAGCCCCTAACATGTAGATTAATCTGAAATCAGCTGACAGGGTGTGGGCAAAACTTGCAGTGGGGAGAAAAATTAAGTTAAAGTAACCTTATGGGTAGGGCTCTGTCTGATGCGTCCTTGTACTGTTGTTATAGCTCTCCGTGTCCACTGTATAGAGAAATTGATGTGTTGTATGCCTATATTGTAAATGCTCATAAAGGGTCAAGAGGGAATTCTCCCATTCAAGGCCCTGCCGTGTGTAGAGAAATCCTTGCCATTTGCCACACGTGGGTGGATCAGGATTTACGTAAGTGCCTCCACCCTCTCATGTCTAAAGATACAGATGATGTCCTGTTGGTTAGCAAGTCAAAAACCTCAGTCTCAGTGGCCCTGACTGTGGTGGTATCACACCTTTACCAACAGAGGTGGCTGATAACCCCTGACGAATTCAAGGGCCTGCTTGCCAAATAAATTTTCTTGAGACTATGTGGGTGCATTCATAACACTCAATTCCTTTGGCAGTCAAAGAAAAAGTACTGTCTCTTTGGCCACCCACTGCCTAAAAGGAGGCCCAACATATTTTTGAACTCTTTGGGAATGGGAGACTGTATGTACATCATTTTGGGTGTTCTGCTTAGCCCTTTATGTCAGCTAACTTGCAAATCAACATGCTTTAAGTAGGGCCCTAAAGCAGCAGTCTTTTCTGGGCAAATGGTAGTAGTGTGTTCAGGAGTACATCTGACCTGGTCCTAGCATCATTTTGGTTTTGTATAAAAAAGTGGCAGCTACCAATTTTGGTGAAACCTTATCCTTCATGCTGCCACCTGAAGCAAAGCCACTGACTCAGTGGAGCCCTGGATTCACAGAGGTGCTCCTAAATCCCTGGGCCAGGTTCACTCATGGTTCAGGTAAGCTAAACATTGGGCTACTGTGGCTGTTCAGCCTAAAGGTCAGCCATGCAGAACCGAAAATGGATGTGGTTATTCTGTTCAGCGGGGCAGGACTCTGGCCAGTACTCCACTGGAGGAACCTTGTTACATTTTTGCTTACTCTGAAGCTCTTTCCAATGGCCTAGCTACTTGGTTTGCCATCTGAAAAACTACAGACTGTAAGATTAAAGACAGCCCTCTTTGGGACTGCAAACTATAGAACCAAATTGCTGCTACTAAAAGACCCATCTGGGTCACTTGTGTAGATGTACACAGTAAGGGCCTGTGCTCCATGAGACTGACTGGAATGGGGCTGCTCATTGAGCCTCTACTCCCCGGCGTCTGCTTGCCACATTGTTATCATTGTATTGGATGTGACCACACATCCACCATCGTGGCTGGGCACAAAGTACAGATGTCAACCTCGGTAAGGTTTCTGACGCAGAGGCTGCCACTGCATGCTAGACGTGGCTCCCTAGGAGTTGACCCATTTACCTTGCAGTGAGAGAGCTTACATTGCAGGCATCCCACCTGCTCCTAACACTGGACTTTGGGCTCCTTTTGAGGATAATTGGTTGACAATTTTTCAGTTTACGCTGTTACTTTCAGGCTAATCAGATGACTTCAGTTACTCTGTTGTAGTGCTTGAAAATGTTCTTGGTCGTGTCTTCGGCTTTCTGGCGCATTTGAAGTCTGAAAATAGTTTAGAAAAGCCACTTAGAAAATGGCTACTAGTCAAGGTATTGGATGGGCTTTTCATGATCCCCACAATCCACATGCACTGATACTGTTGACCACTGGAACATCCTGCTAAAAAAAAAAAAAGACTTAAAAAGATTTCTGACTCTACCATTCTCACCTCCCCCAGGTCCACACTTTTAAGAGTAAAGCCGTTTGGTCATGGATTGCAGCTCTTCCATGGGAAGAGTTATCTACATAACCCTCCAGGGAATGGCGGGATGTATAGATCTATTTTGAAAACTTGAGATTTCACCTTGACCATTCCTGGGCATGATGCTTTTTTTTTTTTCCACTAATGGCAAACTCAAGTTGGCCTGCTTTTGTATACAGTCCATGTGGCAGCCAACCCAAAAGGGGCTTAGGGGATTCAAACAATCTCATTCAGCTACTTACATTCTCTTATTTGACTGACATATGTGCTAAGTCGTAAGGATAATGACCACTTGGTTGAGCACACTGCACTCCCAGTCCTCCTACAGTGGCCCACAGGGACCAATGTGGGGCGCATAGTGGGCTTCTGTAAATTATTCCCTTTAGAGTCTGACTCTTCTGGATGAAGAGTCTCGATGAATTAGGAAATGGTTGAGGAAAGGTGAAGTTTTAGCCATCTGCAAGCTCTTCTGTCTGCTGAGGTTCAGTAGGGTAATGTTAGAAGTCTGACTTTTCTAGGCCTTCCTTCTTGCTTCATTTACTTTTTTCTAAATTATAAGTTATTGCTAAGAATTCTAAGGCTTTTGTTGATTTATTTTCTTTCCTCAGAATTGCTTCTAGGGCTGGAGGTATGGTTAGGAGCCAGGTGATTTTGCAAATCACATTAGCATCCCTTGTGTCTTTGCGTGGCTGCTGTGTTTTGAAGTTAAAGACAAATAATTGCACCCCATTCCCTATTAAGCTGCTGCTTATGAATTTTGACCCCTTATTATTATATTTTGCTTCATTAGATATTAGCGAAAGGACTTTGCTTTCCTACTTTATTCTCCCATTTTTACCTGGAAGTTTCTATAATTCAAATGCAGCTCAATAAATGATTTCTGGGTTTTAATGAAATGTTAGTAAAATTCTTCTCAGTGACTGCTAAACATTTCCCTATATTCAATTGACTCCAATTTCCTTCCTGAATGGGGGGGAAAAACCAAACTTCCTTAGCTTGCTACTGCTTCTAAAATTAGTACTGTCAGTGTCCTAATACTTTTGTTACTAGTCTGTTCTAAGAACCCTTTACACTTTTTCATCACTCCCTTTACAATATATTTGTCCTATTGTGAAATATACATACAGAAAAGTGCATAAAACATGAGCATTTTAATGAGTAATTATAAGTCAACCACCATTGTAATCACTACTCAGATCAAGAAATAAAACAGTGCAATTACATGAAAAGCTCTCCCTCAACCACGTTCCCTTTCCTGATCAAAATCCTATCACACACTCTCCAGAGGTGACCACTACCTTGACTGTTGTGATAACATTTCCCTGCTTTGTAGTTTTACTACTTATTTTTTTTTACATTCCCAAATGACAGTTATGCATGTACTTTACTACATATTGCTTATTATTTTCAGCATTAAATTTGTGAGATTCAATCATATTTTTGTATGGCTGTAGTTAAGGAATTTTCACTGCTATAAAATATTCAATTGAATGGAATACAAATTAAATGTTGTATGAATGTAACATTAATCCCACTGATTTTTGATAGAATTTGGGTTGTTACCATTTTGGGGCAATTGTAAACAATGCTGTTATGAACATTACTGTGTCATGAAACACTCTGGGGTGTATACATAGAGGTGGAATTGCTGATTCCTAAATAGATAATATGCTCAATTAAAATTTACAGATAAAGCCACACTGTTTACCAAGATGGTTGTACCAGTTTACATCTTACCAATAGTGTGTAAGGGTTCCTATAGATGTTTCCTGAATAACATATTGATACTCTTAGACTTATAATTTTATCTGTGGAATCTTATGGTGGTTTTTGTTTTTCTTTTGTTTTCTATAAACTTTATTGAGGTATTACTATATTAATTGCCTAGGATTGATACAAAGTATCACAAATCCGTGTTAAAACAACACAAATGTATTGTCCCACAGTTCTGGAGACTAGGAGTTTGAAATCAAGGTGTCAGCAGGGTCTGCCTCCCCCTGAAACCTATAGGGGAGAATCCTTCCGTGCCTCTTCCAGCATCTGATCTAGGCCAGTAATGTCTGGCATTCCTTGGCTTATAATTGCATCTTGCCACTCTGCCTCTGTTATCACATGGCCATCTTCTCCCTGTGTGGTCTCTCCTCTTGCTAAGATATCATTAATATTGGATTAAGATTCCAGCCTACTTCTATGTGACTTCATCTTAACTTATTACATCTGCAATAACTCTATTTTCAAGTAAGGTATTGGGGCTTTGGACTTCAACCTATCTTTGAGAGAGAAAGTCAACTCATAATGTTTACATGCTATGAAATATACCCAATTTTATGTGGACAGTTCAATGAGTTTTGAAAATGTGTATTTCACCATACGAAGATCTAGAACATTTTCATCACTACACCATTAAGTAGGATAATATTTTTCTCCAGCTTTATTGAGATTTAATTAACAAACAAAATTGTATGTATTTAAAATGTATACAGTCTGATGATTTGATATGAGGATACTTTGTGAAATGATTATCATAATCAGGTTAATTAACATATCCATCACCTTCAGAGTTACCTTTGTGTGTGGGTGTGGTGAGAAAACTTAAGATTTACTCCATTAGCAAACGTCAACTATAAAATACGGTATTACTAACTATAGTAACTATGCTGTGCATTGGATCTCCAGAACTTATTCATTTTATAATTACAATGTTGAACCCTTTGACCAGCATTTCCTATCTCCCTTAAACCCCAGCCACTGGTAACCACCATCCTGCTCTCTTTGTTTCTACAAGTTTGGCATTTTTTACAATTCTGCATACAAGTGAGATCTACAGTATTTTTCTTTCTCTGTCTAACTTATTTCACTTAGCATAATGTCCTCAGATTTCATCCATGTTGTCACAAGTGGCATTATTTCCTTATTTCTCATGGCTGAATAATATTCTGTTGAGAATTACCACACCTTCACCCATTCATCTTTCAATAGACATGTAGGTGGTTTCCATACCTTGGGTATTGTGAATAATGCTGCAATGAACATGAGAGTGCAGATATCTCTTCAGTATCTTGTTTTCATTTGCTTTGGTATATACCCAGAAGTGGGAGTGCTGGATCATATGGTAACTCTATTTTTAATTTTTTGAGGAAACTCCATACTGTTTTCCATAGTAATTGTATCAATTTACATTCCCACCAACATTGCACAAGGATTCCCTTTTCTCTACCTCCTTGAAAAATGCATGAGCTCTTGTCTTTCTAATTAGAGCCATCCTAACATTATGAAGTGCTCTCATTGTGGTTTTGATTTGCATTTCCTTGATGATGAGTAATTTGAGCACTTTTTCATGTACTTGTTGACCATATGGATGTCTTCTTTGAAAGAATGTCTATTTAGTCCCCTTGCCCTCTTTTAAAATCTGATTATTTGCTATTGAGTTGTATAAGTTCTTTATATAGTTTGATTATTAGCCTCATTTAAGATATATGGTTTGCAAATATTTCCCCCCATTACTAGATTGCCTTTTCATTTGTTGACTGTTTCTTTACTGTGCAGAAGCTTTACAGTTTGACACAGCCTCACTTGTTTATCTTTTATATTGTTGCCTTTGCTTCTGGTGTCATATCTTTAGAGAAGATCATTGCCAAGACCAATATCAAGGAGTTTTTTCCCCTAAGTTTTCTTTTAGGAGTTTTATGGTTTCAAGTCTTATGTTTTAGCCTTTAACCCATTTTGAATTAACTTCTGTGAGTGGTATCAGATAGGTGTCCAATTTTATTATTTTGCATGGGGATATCCAGTTTTCCCAACTCCATTTATTTATGTTTTTTCTTTAAGATCTTTTATTGAGATACAATTGACATACAATAAACTACATAAATTTAAAGTGCACAATTTGATTTTTTTTTCTTATTAGTAATATATATATGGCAATCCCAATCTCCCAATTCATTCCTACCCAACCGCCCGCTTTCCCCACTTGGTGTCCATATGTTTGTTCTCTACATCTGTGTCTCTATTTCTGCCTTGCAAACCGGTTGATTTGTATCATTTTTCTATATTCCACATATATGTGTTAATATACGGTATTTGTTTTTCTCTTTCTGAATCACTTCACTGTGTATGACAGTCTCTAGGTCCGTTCATGTCTCGACAAAGCAGTTTCATTGCTTTTTACAGCTGAGTAATATTCCATTGTATATATGTACCACATCTTCTTTATCCATTTATCTCTTGATGGATATTTAGGTTGCTTCCATGACCTGGCTATTGTAAATAGTGCTGCAATAAACATTGGAGTGCATGTGTCTTTTTGAATTACAGTGTTCTCTGGGTATATGCCCAGCAGTGGGATTGCTGGGTCATATGGTAACTCTATTTTTAGTTTTGCAAGGAACCTCCATGCTGTTCTCCATAGTGGCTGTATCAATTTACATTCCCACCAACAGTGCAAGAGCGTTCCCTTTTCTCCACACCCTCTCCAGCATTTACTGTTTGTAGGTTTTCTGATGATGCCCATTCTAACCAGTGTGAGGTGATACCTCATTGTAGTTTTGATTTGTGTTTCTCTAATAATTAGTGATGTTGAGCAGCTTTCCATGTGCCCCTTGGCCATCCGTATGTCTTCTTTGGAGAAATGCCTATTTAGGTCTTCTGCCCATTTTTTGATTGGGTTGTTTGTTTTTTTCATGTTGAGCTGCATGAACTGTTTATAAATTTTGGAAATTAATCCTTTGTCTGTTGATTCATTTGCAAATATTTTCTCCCATTCTGATGGTTGTTTTTTCATCTTGCTTACAGTTTCCTTTGCTGTGCAGAAGCTTTGAAGTTTCATTAGGTCCCACTTATTTATTTTTGTTTTTATTTCCATTACTCTAGGAGGTGGGTCAAAAAAGATCTTGCAGTGATTTATGTCAAAGAATGTTGTTCCTATGTTTTCCTCTAGGAGTTTTATAGTGTCTGGCCTTACATTTAGGTCTTTACTCCATTTTGAGTTTATTTTTGTGTATGGTGCTAGGGAGTGTTCTAATTTCATTCTATTACATGTAGCTGTCTAGTTTTCCCAGCACCACTTATTGAAGAGGCTGCCTTTTCTCCATTGTATGTCCTTGGCTCCTTTGTCATAGATTAGTGGACCATAGTTTATCTCTGGGCTTTCTATCCTGTTCCATTGATCTATACTTCTGTTTTTGTGCCAGTACCATATTGTCTTGATTACTGTAGCCTTGTAGTATAGCCTGAAGTCAGGGAGTCTGATTCCTCCAGCTGCATTTTTTTCCCTCAAGATTGCTTTGGCTATTTGGGATCTTTTGTGTCTTCATACAAATTTTAGGATTTTTTGTTCCAGTTCTGTAAAAAATGCCATTGGTAATGTGATAGGGATTGCACTGAATCTATATATTGCTTAGGGGTAGTATAGTCATTTTCACAATGTTGATTCTTCCAATCCAAGAACATGGTATGTCCCTCCATCTATTTGTGTCATCTTTGATTTCTTTCATTAGTGTCTTATAGTTTTCTGAGTACAGATTTTTTACCTCCTTAGTTGGGTTTATTCCTAGATATTTTATTCTTTTTGTTGCAATGGTGAATGGGATTGTTTCCTTAATTTCTCTTTCTGATCTTTCATTGTTAGTGTATAGAAATGCAAGAGATTTCTGTGTGTTAATTTTGTATCCTGCAACTTGACCAAATTCATTGATTAGCTCAAGTAGTTTTCTGGTGGCATCTTTAGGATTCTCTACGTATAGTATTATGTCATCTGCAAAGAGTGACAGATCTACTTCTTTTCCATTGCAACTTTGCCTGTTTCATTTCTAATTTTGTTAATTTGAGTGCTCTCCCTCTTTTTCTTGATGAATCTTGCTAGAGGTTTATCAATTTTATTTATCTTCTCAAAGAACCAGCTTTTAGTTTTATTGGTTCTTGCTATTGTTTTCTTTGTTTCTATTTCATTTATTTCTGCTCTGATCTTTATGATTTCTCTCCGTCTACTAACTTTGGGTTTTGTTTGCTCTTCTTCCTCTAGTTTCTTTAGGTGTAAGTTTAGATTGTTTATTTAGGATTTTTCTTGTTTCTTGAGGTAGGATTGTATTGCTATAAACTTCCCTCTTACAACTGCTTTTGCTGCACCCCATAGGTTTTGGATCATTGTGTTTTCATTGTCATTTGTCTCTAGGTATTTTTTGATTTCCTCTTTGATTTCTTCAGTGATCTCTTGGTTATTTAGTAGCATATTGTTTAGCCTCCATGTGTTTGTGTTTTTTACAGTTTTTTTCCTGTGATTGATTTCCAATCTCATAGAGTTGTGGTCAGAAAAGATGCTTGATACGAATTCAATTTTCTTAAATTTACCAAGGCTTGATTTGTGACCCAAAATGTGATCTATCCTGGAGAATGTTCCATGTGCACTTGAGAAGAAAGTGTAATCTGCTGTTTTTGGATGGAATGTCCTATAGATATCTATTAAATCCAGCTGATTTATTGTGTCATTTAAAGCTTGTGTTTCCTTATTAATTTTCTGTGTGGATGATCTGTCCATTGGTGTAAGTGGGCTTTTAAAGTTCCCCACTATGATTGTGATACCGTTGATTTCCTCTTTTATAGTTGTTAGCATTTGTGTTACGTATTGAGGTGTTCCTATATTGGGTGCGTATGTATTTACAATTGTTATCTCCTCTTCTTGGACCCAACCCTTGATTGTTATGTAGTGTCCTTTCTTCTCTCATAACATTTTTTATTTTACAGTCTATTTTATCTGATATGAGTATTGCTACTCCAGCTTTCTTTTGATTTCCATTTGCATGGAATATCTTTTTCCATCCCCTCACTTTCATTCTGAATGTGTCCCTCAGTCTGAAGTGGGTCTCTTGTAGATGGCATATATATGGGTCTTGTTTTTGTATCCATTCAGCCAGTCTGTGTCTTTTGGTTGGTGCATTTAGTACATTTACATTCAAGGTAATTATCGAGATGTATGTTCCTATTACCATTTTCTTAATTGTTTTGTTTTTGTTTTTGTAGGTCCTTTTCTTCTCTTATGTTTCCTGCTTAGAGAAGTTCCTTTAGCATTTGTTGTAGGGCTGGTTTGGTGGTGCTGAATTCTCTTAGCTGTTGCTTGTCTGTAAAGCTTTTAATTTTTCTGGGAAATCTGAATGAGATCCTTGCTGGGTAGAGTATTCTTGGATGTAGATTCTTCCCTTTCATCATTTTAAATATATCGTGCCACTCCCTTCTGGCTTGCAGAGTTTCTGCTGAGAAATCAGCTCTTAACCTTATGGGAGTTCCCATGTATGTTATTTGTTGTTTTTCCCTTGTTGCTTTTAATAACTTTTCTCTGTCTTTAATTTTTGCCAATTTGACTACTGTGTGTCTTGGCATGTTTCTCCTTGGGTTTATCCTGCCTGGGACTCTCTGTGCTTCCTGGACTTGGGTGGCTATTTCCTTTCCCATGTTAGAGAAGTTTTCGACTATAATCTCTTCCAAGATTTTCTCAGGTCCTTTCTCTCTCTCTTCTCCTTCTGGGACCCCTATAATGTTAATGTTGGTGCATTTAACATTGTCCCAGAGGTCTCTTAGGCTGTTTTCAGGTCTTTTCATTCTTTTTTCTTTATTCTTTTCTGCATCAGTGATTTTCACCATTCTGTCTTCTAGGTCACTTATTTGCCCTTCTGTCTCAGTTAATCTGCTGTTGGTTCCTTCTAGTGTATTTTTCATTTCAGTTATTGTGTTGCATATCTCTGTTTGTTTGTTCTTTAATTCTTCTAGGACTTTGTTAATCTTTTCTTGCATCTTTTTGATCTTTGCATCCAGTCTTTTTTCAAAGTCCTGGATCATCTTCACCATCATTATTCTGAATTCTTTTTCTGGAAGGGTGCCTATCTCCTCTTCATTTAGTTGTTTTTCTGGTGTTTTATCTTGTCCCTTCATCTGGTACAAAGTCCTCTGCTTTTTCATTTTCTCTATCTTTCTGTGGCTGTGGTTTTCAGTTCCACAGAATGAAATACTGCTGATACTGCTTGATTCTGCTGTCTGTCCTCTTGTGGATGAAGCTATCTAAGAGGCTTGTGCATGCTTCCTGATGGGAGGGACTGATGGTGGGTAGGGCTGGGTGGGTGGAGCTCAGTAAAACTTTACTCTGCTTTGGTGGGTGGAGCTCAGTGAAACTTTAATCTGCTTGTCTGCTAATGGATGGGGCTGTGTTCCCACCTTGTTGGTTGTTTGGCCTGAGGCTACCCAGCACTGGAACTTACAGGCTTTTTGGTGGGGCTAATGGCAGACTCCTCCCAGGACCCCCGTCACCAGTGTCCCTATCCTCATGGTGAGCCACAGCTGCCCCCCACCTCTACAGGCAACCCTCCAATACCAGCAGGTAGGTCTGGTTCAGTCTCTTATGGGGTCACTACTCCTTCCTCCTGGGTCCTGGTGCACGCACTGTTTTTTGTGTGCCCTCCAAGAGTGGAGTCTCTGTTTCCCCCAGTCCTGTGGAGGTCCTGCAATCCAATCTCACTGGCTTTCAAAGTCTGCTTCTCTGGGGATTCCTCCTTCCATTGCCAGACCCCCAGGTTGGGAAGTGTGATGTGGGGCTCAGAACCCCCACTTTAGTGGGTGGGCTTCTGTGGTATAACTGTTCTCCAGTTTGTGAGTCACCCAGTTATGGGGTTGATTTTGTCACGATTGCACCCCTCCTACCATCTGATTGTGGCTTCTCCTTTGTCTCTGGATGTGGAGTGCCTTTTTTGCTGAGTTCCAGTGTCATTCTGTTGATGATTGTTCAGTAGTTAGTTGTAATTCCAGTGCTCTTGCAAGAGGGAGTGAGCACACGTCCTTCTACTCCACCATCCTGAACCATCCCCCCAACTCCATTTATTGAGGAGACTATCCTTTACCCATTGAGAATTCATAGCTGTCCTGTCAAATATTGGCCAGACATGTGGCAGTTTATTTCTGGGCTCTCTATTCTGTTTTATGCTGGTGCCATACTGTTTTGCTTACAATAGCATTGTAATACAGTTTGAAATCAGAAAGTGTACTTTATTCTTCTTTCTCAAGACTGCTTTGGCTATTCAGGATCCTTTTGGGTTCATACACATTTTAGCATTGTTTTTTCTATTTCTCTGTAAATGTCCCTGGAAATTTTATAGGGATTGTATTGAATGTGTAGATTGCTTTGGTTAGTTGGACATTTTAGCCATATTAATTTTTCGAATCCATGAACACTGGATATCTGTCCATTTATTTGTCTTTGTCAGTTTCTTTCTTTCAGTGTCTTATAGTTTTCAGTGTAAAGGTCTTTCACCCCCTTGATTAAATTTATTCATAAGTATTTTATTTTTTTCCTCAGATCTTTATTGGAGTATAATTTTTTTACAGTGTTGTGCAGTTTCTGCTGTACAACAAGGTGATTTGGCTGTATTTACACATATATCCCCATATCTCCTCCCTCTTGAGCCTCTCTCCCCTCCTCCCTATCCCACCCCTCTAGGTCATCACCAAGCATTGAGTTGATCTCCCTGTGTTATGCAGCTGCTTCCCACTAGCTATCTATTTTATATTTGGTAGTATATATATGTCTATGCCACTCTCTCACTTCATCGTAGCTTCCCCTCCCCACCCCCCAGCCATGTCCTCAAGACCATTCTCTATGTCTGCATCTTTATGCTTGTCCTGCCCCTAGGTTCATCAGTACTGTCTTGTTTTGTTTTGTTTTTAGAATCCATATATATGCCTTAGCATACACTATTTGTTTTTCTCTTTCTAGCTTACTTCACTCAATATGACAGACTCTAGGTCCATCCACCTCACTACAAATAACTCAGTTCCATTCCTTTTTATGGCTGCGTAATAGTCCATTGTATATATATGCCACATCTTCTTTATCCATTCACCTATTGATGGGCATTTAGGTTGTTTCCATGTCTTGCAATCTACAGATTCAATGCAATCCTTATCAAATTACCAATGGCATTTTTCACAGAACTAGAACAAGAAATTTTACAATTTGTATGGAAACACAAAAGACCCCAAACAGCCAAAACAACTGTGAGAAGGAAAAACAGAGCTGGAGGAATCAGGTTCCTTGACTTCAGACTATACTACAAGGCTACAGTGATCAAGACAGTATGGTGCTGGCACAAAAACAGAAATATAGATCAGTGGAACAGGATAGAGAGCTCAGAGATAAACCTACACAGATATGGGCACCTTATCTTTGACAAAGGAGGTAAAAATATACAATGGAGAAAAGACAGCCTCTTGTCTTCAATAAGTGGTGCTGGGAAAATTGGACTGCTACATGTAAACAAATGACATTAGAACACTTCCTAACACCATACACAAAGATAAACTCAAAATGGATTAAAGATCTAAATGTAAGGCCAGACACTATAAAACTCTTAGAGGAAAACATTTTTGATGCCATTTTAAATGAAATTGTTTCTTAGTTTCTCTTACTGATAGTTCATTATTAGCGTATGTAAATACAACTGATGTTCGTATATTGATTTTGTGTCCTGAAACTTTATTGATATTGTTTATTCTAACACTTTTATTGTGGAGTCTTTAGGATTTTCTTTATATAACATCCTGTCATCTGCAGACCATTTTATTTCTTCCTTATGATCCTTAATAAATAGGATACTTCCTTTTTTTTTTTTTTCCTTTTTCTTGTCTAATTGGTAGGACTTCCAGTACTGTGTTGAATAGAAGTGATGAAAGTGGGCATATTTGTCTTGTTCCTGATCTTAGAAGTAAAAGCTTAACCATTAAGTTTGATGTTAGCTGTGGACATATCAAATATGGCCTTTATTATGCTGAAGTATATCTCTTCTGTACCTAATTTCTTGAAAATTTTTATCATGAAAAGGTGTTGAGTTTTGTCAAATGCTTTTTCAGCATCTATTGAGATGATTGTGTAATTTTTATCCTTCATTCTATTAATGTGGTGTATCACATTTATTGATTTACATGTTGAAACAAATCTAATTTGATCATAGTGTGTGTTAAATTCACTTTGCAAGTCTTTTTTTTTTTTTTTTTTTTTTTAGGATTTTTGTATCTGTAGTCATCAGGGATACTAGCTTATAATTTTCTTTTAATATCCTTCATGTCCTTTGTGGCTTTGGTATCAGGGTAATGCTGGCCTCATAAAATGAGTTTGGAAGTGTTCTGGTGATCTTTTCTCCTGTTTTCTTGTCTCCATTTCATTTTTTTTTTGTACTCTGATCCTTTTATTTCTTTCATTATGTAAACTGTGGGCTTAGTTTTTTCTTATTTTTTTCTAGTTCTTTGAGGTGTAAAGTTAGGTTGTTTGAGAGCTTTCTTTTCTTCTTACCATAGGGTTTGTCACTATAAACCTTTCTCTTAGAGCAGCTTTTGCTGCATCCCATAGGTTTTAGTATGTTGTGTTTCCATTTTCATTAGTGTTAGGATTTTTTTTTAATTTCCCTTTTGATTTATTCTTTGACCCATTGGTTGTTTAGGAGTGTGTTGTTTTATTTCCATATATTTGTGAATTTTCCAGTTTTTCTCCTGTTATGATTTCTAGTTTCATACCATCATGATCAGAAAGAGACTTGGTATGATATCAGACTTCTTAAATTTGTTAAGACTTGTCTTTTGACCTAACATATGGTGTACTATGGAGACTGTTCCATGTGTACTTGAAAATAATGTGTATTCTGCTGCTGTGGATGGAATATTCTCTCCCTCTCTCTCTCGCTCTCTCTCTCTATATATATATATTCATGTGGTTTAAAGTATAGTTCAAGTCCAATATTTCCTTACTGATTTTCTGTTTGGATGCCCTGTGCATTGTTGGATGTATTGAAGTTCCCTATATTATTATATTGCTGTGTATTTATGCTTTCAGATCTGCCAGTATTTGTTTAATACATTTAAGTGCTCTAATGTTGGTTGCATATGTATTTGCAATTGGCCCCTTTATCATTATATAATGTCCTTCTTTGTCTCTTGTTACCATTTTTGGCTTAAAGTCTATGCTGTCTGACATAAATATAGCTACCCCTGCTCTCTTTTCTTTTGCACTTGCATGGAATATCTTTTTCCATCCCTTCACTTTCAGCCTATATGTGTTCTTAAAACCAAAGTGAGTTTCTTATAGGCAGCATTTATTTGGGTCTTTTTTTTTTTAATCCACTCAATCACTCTATGTCTTTTAATTGGAGAATTTAATCTATTCACATTTGAAGTAAAAGATAGGTAAGGATTTATTAATTCCATCTTAGTAATTGTTTTCTGGCCATTTGCATTCCTTTTTTTCCTTTCTTCCTCTATTACTGTCTTCTTTTATGAATTGATGATTTCTTATAGCAGTATGCTTTGATTTCCTTCTCTTTATTGTTTATCTACTGTAAATTTTTGCTTTGTGGTTACTATAAGACTTACATAAAACATCTCATAACAGTCTATTTTAAGCTGATAACAGCATAATTTTGATCACATACAAAAACTCTACCCTCCCTTCTGCACATTTTATGTTTTTAGTCACAGTTTACCTCTCTTCATATTGTGTATCCATTAACAATTATAGTTATTTTTAACACTTTGTCCTTTAACCTTCATGCTAGAGTTAAGTGATAATACATCACCCTATTACAGTATTCGAGTATTCTGAATTTGACTATGTACTTACTTTTACCAGTGTACTTTATATTTTCATATATGTTCTTATGTTATTAATTAAAATCCTTTTATTTCAGCTTGAAGAAATCCTTTCACCATTTTTTTGTGAGGAAGGTGATGAAATCCCTCAGCTTTCATTTTTCTGGGGAGGTCTTTATCCTTCTTTCATTTCTGAGAAACAGATTTTCTGGGTAAAGTATTCTTGGTTGGCAGGGTTTTTTTTTTTTTTTCTTTCAGCACTTTGAATATATCATTCCACACTCTCTGGCCTGCAAAGTCTGTGCCGAGGAAACCACTAATAATAGCCTTATGTAGGTTCCCTTGTATGTAAGGAAATTTTTTTCTTTGCTGCTTTTAAAATCCTCTCTTTTTCTTTAATAATTTGACAGTTTTATGATAATATGTCTTAGAGAAGATCTCTTTGGGCTGAATTTATTTGGAGACTTTTGAATTTCATGAATTTGTATATCCAAATCTCTCTCTAGCCGTTATTTCTTTAAATACAATTCCTGCCCTTTTCTCTCTCTGTTCTCCATCTGGGACTCCAGTGATGTGTAAATTGTTTGGCTTGGTGGTATCCCACAATTCACATAGACTTTCTTTACTCTTTTTTAATTCCCTTTTTATTATTCTTCTCTGACTGGATTATTTCAAGTAATCTGAGTTCACAGATTTTTTTCTTCTATGTAATCAAGTCTGCTGTTATGCCCTCCATTGAATTTTTTATTCATTCATTGTATTCTTCAGCTCCAGAATGTGTTTGGTTCTTTTTTTGTCACCCATTTCTCTAAACTTTTTGTTTTGTTCATGTATTATTTTCCTGTTTTCTTTGAGTTGTTTGTGTTTTCTTGTAGTTTGCTGAGCTTCCACAAAACAACTATTTTGAATTCCTTATCAGGCAAATTGCAGATCTTCATTTCTTTTGAGTTTGCTACTGGGAAATTATTGTGTTCCTTTGGTGGTGTCATGTTTCCTTGATTTTTTGTGTTCTTTGAAATCTTACATTGCTGTCTTCATATTTGAGGAAGAAGTTACCTCCTCCAATCTTTAGTGCCTGACTTTGGGAAAGAAATAGCTTCTGTCAGCCCTGCTAGGGATTCTGAAGTTTTCTTGGACCTTTTCAGTGGATATGCCTGCTCCACACTTCTTGTTCCCTCTTGGGGGGTAGAGGGGCAGTAAACAGTTAAGGTTGTATGCCTTCTCTCAATTCTGTAAAGTTGACAGCCTCTCCTTTGCTTCTCCTGGAGCAGTGCTGAATGCTCAGGTTTGTGTGCTTTCTCCCAAGCCTTCAGAATTGGGCTGGCTTTCTGTGCATGTTCACTAGCTATCTGCAAAATCTCATACTCACTGCCCTCAGGGGCATGCACAAGAAGCCGGTCACAGGGTGGGGTGTGTGTAAACGGTTCACACAGTGTTGGGGTGCCTGTGGGCCAGTTTGGGGGAATCTGAAGCCAAGGTGTCCCCAGCAACCCTAAAGCAGGCTTCCTGTTGGAGTCTGACACAGCCAGTAGGATCATCATCCCTTCATGCATTCCAAGCCCTGGCTGCTGTTCTCCCAGCCCCTCTCTTCTCACCTCATTATTCTGGATAGGGCAAGAAAGAAGTGCGCCTCATTGCTAGTGTTCCACACAGCTGGGAAATTTGGCTGCTCATTCATATGCTCTCACTTTGTCACATGGAAGAAATTGTGGGTGAAGAGCATTTCTCTTGGCACTAAGATGTGCTGTCTTGGGGGAGGGGTGATGCAGGTAAAGCGAAACTGTTCCTCTACCCTTTTCAGTGCATCCAGTCTCAGAATTTTGCTCCAGCAGTGCGCTGGAACATCTCTGCTAGATTTCCAGCTTTCCACAAAAGTACTCTCATCTGTGGGTGATTGTCAAAATTGGTGTTTTTTTGGGGGAAGGTGGTAGAAAACTTCTATTATGCCATCTTGATAATATTAGTATGATATTAGTTGTAGGGTTTGTGCAGATGTTCTTAATTAGGTTGAGGAAGTTCCCTTCTATTCCTAGTTTGTTGAGAGATTTTATCAAAAATGGTTCTGGATTTTATCAGATGCTCTTTCTCAAACTATTAAGATGATCATATGTTTTTTCTTTTTTAGTATATTAATGTGATAAAAATACATTAATTTTTATTGTTAAACCAACTTCGCATTCCTAGGATCAACCCTACTTTTTCATAATATATTATCTTTTCCGTATACTGTTGGATTCTTTCACTAAATTTTATAAAAGAATTTTTCCATAAGTATTTATGAGGAATATTGGCCTGTAATTTTCTTGTAATGTCTTTGTTTGCTTTTGATATCAGAGTAAAACTGGCATTGTAAAATGAGATGGGAAATATTCTCTCCTCTTCAATATTCTGGAAAAATTTTCTCTTTTGCTAGGTTTTTGAAGTGGAGGCTGAGGTAAAAGATTCGAGATACTTCTAATATATTAATTAATTTGGGTATTTATATATTAATAATTTATAAATTTATTGCTATAAATTTCTAAGTACTACTTCATGTTCCTCCCACAAATTTTGACTTGTGTTTTAATTTTCATTCAGTTCAAAACACTTTGTAATTTTCCCCTTTTGATCTCTCTTGGTTCATATTTATTTAGAAGTGTGTTATTTAGTTTCCTAATGTCTGGGGATTTTCTAGAGATGTTTATAATTTAATTCTGTTTGATTAGAGAATATATTTTCTATGATTTGAATCCTTTTAAGTTAACTGAGACTTGTTTTATAGCCTAGAATATTACCTACATTGGTAAATAGTCTGTGTGCATTTAAAAACAATATGTATTATGCTTTTGTTAAGTGGAATGCTCTTTTGAAAAATTAAAATATAATTTTGAGATAATTATAGATTTGCAGCTTATAAGAAATAATACGGAGAGATCCTGTGTAAACTTTACCTAATTTACCTCAAGGTAAACTGGATAAATTTTGCAAGGCCATAGTACAATATCACGACCAAAATATTGATGTCTATGTTGATAGCCAAGATACAGAACATTTCCACCCTATAATAAAGAGCCTCACACAATTTATTGATGTTTAACTGCTGACAGCTGCTTTTTGGCCCATTTCTGGGCAAGCTGATCAGAAGCCCTGAGTGTGCCCTCTTTTGGTGCCATACAAACTTCTTCCTCCACATGAGAGCTCTCATTTCAGTCCCAACATTTAGCCACCATAAGACCCTTAAACTTGTTTCCTTTCCCTGATCTCAAGTTTTTTTGGAGCTAGGTTGGGAGGCCAGTCCTTCTCTCCCAAGAAAAATTCATTTGGCATAGCAAAAGAAACAATCAAGAAAATGAAAAGGCCTTTGATCTATTTTGAGTTTATTTTTGTGTATAATGTTAGAGAACATTCTAATTTCATTTTTTCACATGTAGCTGTCCAGTTTTACCAGCACCATTATTGAAGAGATTGTCTTTTCTCCATTGTATATTTTTGCCTCCTTTGTCATAGATTAATTGACCATAGGTGAGTGGGCTTATTTCTGGGCTTTCTATCCTCTTCCATTGATCCATATGTCTGTTTTTGGGCCAGTACCATATTTTGATTATTGTAGCTTTGTAGTATAGCCTGGAGCTTGTTTCCTCAGCTCCGTTTTTCCCTTTCAAGATTGCTTTGGCTATTCGGGGTCTTTTGCATTTCTATACAAAGTTTAAAATTATTTGTTCTAGTTCTGTGAAAAATGGCATTGGTAATTTGATAGGGATTGCATTGATTCTGTAGATTGCCTTGGGTAGGATAGTCATTTTGACAATATTGGTTCTTCCAATCCAAGAACATGGTATATCTTTACATCTGTTTGTGTCATCTTCAATTTCTTTCCTTAATGTCTAATAGTTTTTGGAGTACAGGTCTTTTGCCTACTTAGGTAGGTTTATTCCGAGGTATTTTATGTTTTTTGATGCAATGGTAAATGGGATCGTTTCCTTAATTTCCTTTTCTGATCTTTTGTTGTTAGTGTATAGAAATGCAACAGATTTCTGTGTATTAATTTTGTATCCTGCAATTTTACTGAATTCATTGATGAGCTCTAGTAGTTTTCTGGTAACGTCTTTATGTGTAGTGTCATGTAATCTGCAAACAATGATGGTTTTACGTCTTCTTTTCCAGTTTGGGTCCCTTTTGTTTCTTTTTCTTCTCTGATTGCTGTGCCTAGGACTTCCAAAACTATGTTGAATAAAAGTGGCTAGAGTGGACAGCCTCGTTTTGTTCCTGATCTTAGAGGAGATACTTTCAGCTTTTCACCATTGACTATGATTTAGCTATGGGTTTGTCACATATGGCCTTTATTATATTGAGGTAGGTTCCCTCTATACCCACTTTCTGGAGAGATTTTTATCATAAATGTAAGACCAGATACTATAAAACTTCTATAGGAAGGCATATGACACTCTTTGACATAAATCGCAGCAATATCTTTTTGGATCCATATTTTAGAGTAATGGAAATAAAAAGAAAAATAAACAAATGTGACCCAATTAAACAAAAGCTTTTGCACAGAAAAGGAAACAATAAAACAAAAAGACAACCTACAGAATGGGAGAAAATATTTGCATATGATGCAACTGACAAGGGATTAATCTCCAAAATACAGAAACAGCTCATGCAGCTCAATATCAAAAAAAAAAAAAAAAAAAACCCAATCAGAAAATGGGCAGATCTTAAATAGACATTTCTGCAGAGAAGACATGCAGACGGCCAAAAGACACATGAAAAGATGCTTAACATTGCTAATTATTAGAGAAATGCAAGTCAAACCTACAATGAGGCATCACCTCACACCAGTCCGAATAGCTATTATCAAAATGTCTGCAAATAATAAATGCTGGAGAGGGTGTGGAGAAAAGGGAAACTTCCTATGCTGTTGGTGGGAATGCAAATTGGTACAGCCACTATGGAGAACAGTATGGCAGTTCCTTATAAGACTAAAAATAGACCCATATAGTTTATCTCACCACCTCCAATTGTACTGGTTAAATTAGAAATGAATTATCTTCCTTATATAAGATAAATCCAAATGGTAACATTGGATCTCATTTTATTATTATTTATAGCTATCAATAATGCTAAGTTTAAAAATCATATTGATATTTATTTTTTCTGTTCACCTGTTCTGGTCTATTTTTATTTCAGAGCTCATATTGTTCCTGTAGCACAGTGAATGAAAATTTAAATATCCTTAATAGTGTAGGTAAGTTATTATTTGTATATACAGTTGTAATTTTCAAATATTCAGTGAAATTGAGAACATAAACTCATGTAAAAATTATTATCAAGACTTTCCTTCAAAATGTGAATTACACTATGATGTTTGTGATAACTGGCAGGAAAAACCTATGGAATTACAATATTAGTGGAGAATCAAGCAAAGCAAAATACAGATGGCCTTAAGATTCTAGATAATATTTATTTTACATGCATTATAATATAATATTACTAAACCATTTATTACATTCATCTGTGTTTACACCTGTAGATCTATGTAGTGAAGAAGTTTTTCTAATTCAAGGAATTGTTCTGTGATATCATTATGGAGACACATTTGACATATCAGTAAACCTAAAGATAAATAATCAAAATATTTAACAACCACTACAACATGAGCATGGAACAACCAGATCAGACAATGCTGTTGGATCAGAGTTCTGGAGGTCCCCTGTTATGTCATGTTGGGGTTGAAGGAAATGGGAGATGCCTAAGGGAATCAAGATAACCAGGGTAATGAATTGAAGATGGATACTTGGATATCTTAAGGTAGCAACTTTTTACAAATTAACAATTGGGACAGTTATAACTGTGTAGTAACTGAATATCCATCCAGAGGAGACTGTAGTAATCTAATTAAAATGAAGAGAAAATAAGAATAAAACACTTGACAGGGAAGATGAGCAAGCAAGCACATTTCTCTGTAACATGGAAGCATCCTTGAGCTGTAGAGAGTGTCCTCCAATTCGGAACTTATGGGGGAATAGAAAACGAAAAGTATATTAAAAACAAAAAAAGACAGGGAAAACATCAGATGAAATTGTGATTGAGAAGTGTATTTTTAGAAGTAAGTCCCCAAAAGGGAAATTTGACTTATCTTGAATAATTGAATGTGGTAAAATGAAACTTATTACAAATTAATGTTTTAGCCATATATGTTTTTGTATTTGTCCATATGCATACATATGGATATGTATTTATACACCTGTTCTACACAATAACAGTTCTAAGAATATACATTGGGGTACAGGAAGCTATTTTAGAACAAAGGATGTCAGTTCCAGGAATTCTTTAAATGTCAGGAAAAATTTAAAGTACACCTACATTATTATTTATTTCTAGAAGAAAACGTGAGACTTCCTGGAAGATTAGGATACTTGGGTACCCATAATATGATTCCTCCAAAACTTCATTCTAATATCCTTTGGAGTCTTCTAATCATAAAAGAACTTTTGGAGTAAATCTGATAGAACAGCAAGCAAGCTCCTTATGTTATTATTTCTGACTATTGATCGCAAAGGAGAAATAGTGTATCAAATAATAGAAAATATTGATGAGGGGGTAAACTGGATCTCACCCCTGCCTTACCACTAATTAGCTCTCGACCTTAGGCAACCACTTGTCTTATAAAAGCCTCAATTTTTCCATTTTAGAAATGAAAGAATGGGACTAGATACTAAGAATAAATATTTCGTGGGATGAATTGGGAGATTGGGATTGACATATATATATTAATATGTATAAAATAGATGACTAATAACAAAAAAATCAAAATTGTACACTTTAAATATATGCAGTTTATTGTATGTCAATTATATCTCAATAAAACTCTTTTTAAAAGGAAAAAAAAGAATAAATATTTCAGTACTCCCTTGTAGTTGCCTTATATTGCCTTAAAATCTTCATAACTTTATAGATGTTTCACATATATTAATTTATTTAATCTTCATAAATACAACCCAGTTAGGTTGACACTATTATCCTAGTTTTATAGATGAGGCAATTGAGGCATGGAAAGACTGAGTAGTTTGACAATTCTGTAAAAGAAGTTTGTGAAACAAGCCAGTGGTCCAATCTCCTCTGAAGAAAAAAGAGCCTTTATAAGCAATGTCAAATCAAATACAGAATTGGAAAGAACAGCTATGGTGTATCTTTTAAAAAGTAAATGCTTAGGGAGGAAAGCAGGGCTTCTTATTGTTCACTCCTATTTGTTCTTGGGCAGATCATTAACTTTTCTAGATTTTTTCTCATTTTTAAAATGAGAGATAGTTTAAGACTATTTGGTCTCTTATTTTTTTAAAAGGCTATATTCCTAAGTTTATATCTGAACAGAACCTTTTAAAAATGATTCAAGATTCCTAAATATATATTTTAAATCATTTTATTATACTTTTCATTACACTCTTCAGTTTATTTATATGGACCAGTCTTATATAATTAACCTAATTCTTCTATAGATACATTATATGAAATAAAATGCAGTATATTAAAGTTTATTTAGTAAGGTTCATATAGCACTCTTGCTAAATTCCTTGAATTATGATTACCTTTAGGCAAATTAGAGGCATATGCTTAGTCCAGTCCCTTTGGAGCTGCTTTCATAGATACCCTCTGGCTCCTAATATTTATGCACATGTTTTTAGCCTAGCACCACAATTCACTGAAGAACATGGTCACTCCACTCCATACTTTTATAAATTCTTGAAATTTACTACATAAGACTCCTCTCTAGGGTCATGAATTGAATTGAGGAAATATAGAATTACTCATGAAAAGTATCTACAATGTAGATTATCTGCCCACACAGCATTACAGAGTTGCGTATGTATAGCAAATGTATGATAGAAGATTACCCAAATGACTGCTAGTGGATAGGCTAAAATGAGGCTGCAAGAAGGATTAGTAAAAGCGATCTTTTAAGCATGCAGTCAAGCACAACTTTGATAAGGTGCCTAATGTTTAACAGCCACAAAAACATTCAGAACCACCTAGAATGCAATGGTAATTTTTTTTTTTAGTTTTTACTTCATTTTTTGAATTGGCATTAAGAGCCGGAAAAGTAGAAGTACTCAATATATTGAATATAATCTGACTAAAAGACAATCCTTTATGTACATAAAGTACGGTGCATGACAATTAACTTTAATAACTTAATATATGCATTTTAACAATACTATTCAAATTAGTAGTCAGAGTTACTAGATGACAGACCCAAGGATGCAGTGTGACGGGGATCAGAATAGAGGGAGAAGTAACAATGGTAAAAATAACAGCAAAACTTACATTCATTTGTGCTTATTATGCCCCAGACACAGTGTTAGATGCTTTTAGCCCTTTAAATCACAACCCGGTGAGAGACGATCTTCACCCTTTGAAAGATGAGGAAACTGAGACAGAGAGGCAAGATAACGTGTCCAAATTTAGATGGTTAGTTAGTTGCAGAGACTGAGTCTAGGCATTCTGGCTTCAGAGCCTGTGCCCTTAACTGCTGTGCTACACAATCATTAGAGACATGGCTGTAGGACATGCTTGTCAAATGCCACAAGTGCTAACCTAATTATATTATTTTTTTCTTTCTTTTTCTGATGGGTTAATGCAAGATAAGGCCTATGGACAGGAAAATACAAACAGAAAAGGAAAATCAGTAAGTAGATTGATATATGCCTTAAAAACCACTGTTAACATTTTATATTGTTTTGAATTAATTAATATTTACTGAGTATTCTGTCATCAAGAAAGCAATTATTATTGTGAATTTATGAATCTATTATTAAATCTTATTTATATTACTTATAGTTTATTATAAATTTATAAATTATTATAAAGCAATATAAATATAACAGTAACTTTAGCAAGTTATAGTATTTAATTCTTCTGCCTCTCCCAAAATGGCTGTTGTTCAATAGGCAACTCACAATAGCACCAGGAGAGCATAGACTATCTCTGCCCAGCTGTAATATGAACAATTTTAAAGAAGCCATTCTCCTCACTCCAATTTTCCATTTATACTTGAAATTAAATATACTGGATTCCTTTTTTTACACCTTGAGAATTTTCAGTTGTTCAAGATTCAGCTGTCTAAATGCCATGCCAGGCTAACAGCAGTATTTCAGAAGTGGAACAAGGGTTGTGTGGCTTGGGATGAAGATCGGGCAAGAAAGAAACACTGAAATGAAAGTCAAGAAGAGAAAGGAAAAGTTAGTCTACTTCATATTTTGCATTCAGTAGATGTGAACCATGCTCACACAGTGGGGAAGATTCTAAGCCCTAAAAGAATTGTCAGTGTTTTTCCTCATAATTTTTAATGAGTGACTCCTTAATCCAAGACAGCGGAACCCACCCATGCTAATACTCTCTTGTGGAGGGTAGATTTTGATATAAGAATGTCTTGGACTCCATGCAAAAGGGTTTAGTCACTTTAAAGACAGAAATCCCAATTGTCCAGGGCATTACTGATTCTAATATTCAATCCAGTTGTCCCAATAAGCCATTAAAATGTCCTAGAAATTTTAATGTTTTGGTGTTCAAACTACTTCTTCCAGGCTCATGCATCTAAAAATAGCACAGGACTTCCTAGGTGGTACAGTGGTTAAGAATCCGCCTGCCAATACAGGAGACACAGGTTCGATCCCTGCCCCCAGGAAGATACCACATGCCACGGAACAACAAAGCCTGTGTGCCACAACCATTGAGCCTGCGCTCTAGAGCCCGTGAGCCACAGCTACTGAAGCCCACACGCCTAGGGCCTGTGCTCCGCAACAAGAGAAGCCACCACAATGAGGAGCCCATGCACCACAATGAAGAGTAGCCCCCAATCACCACACCTAGAGAAAGCCCGTGTGCAGCAACGAAGACCCAACACAGCCAATAAATAAATAAATAAATATAGCACAAAAATCCCATCTGATTACTGGTCTAAAATTTATTTAGGAAAAAAAGTGGCATAAATCTACCAGGCATCATATTGTTAATGGAAAGAGTAGGAGATTGAGTCAGAAGGCTTGAATTCTGGCACCAGTCCCTTCACTATTAGCAAGTGGTTGAATGGGAACAAACCTAGTTGAATGAATCTGAGGTGGATTTTCAGCAGATAAGGCAACCCTCAAATGATTTTTCGCCTTCCATTTTATTCTTCCATTTATTATTGCAGCTCTAGCAGCCGCCCATCTTCTATTTCTGCTTGAAACAGGCTCTAATAACCCCACAGGAATCTGACATAGATAAAATTCCATTTCATTCATATTATACAATGAAAGATATTTTAGGTGACTTACAACTAATCCTAGCATTACTGATACTAGAATTATTCTCACCCGACCTGCTAGGAGATCCAGACAACTATACCCCAGCAAATCCTCTCAACACACCACCCCATATTAAGCCAGGATGGCATTTCCTATTTGCATATGCAATCCTATGATCAATTCCAACAGACTGGGAGGCGTACTAGCCCTCATCTTCTCAGTTTTATTTCTAGCATTCATTCCAATATTGCACACATCCAAGCAATGCAGCGTAACATTCTGACCTCTTGGCCAGTTCCTATTCTGAGTATTAGCAGCAGATCTACTAACATGAACATGAATTGGAGGTCAATCCATGGAACACCCCTTCATTATTATCAGACAACTAGCATCCATCTTATACTTTTTAATTCTAGCGCTAATACCAGTAACTAGCATTATTGGAAATAATCTCCTAAAATGAAGAGTATAGTACATTTATTACCCTGGTCTTGTAAACCAGAAAAGGAGAATAATATATCTCTCTAAGGGTCAATGAAAACACTCAAGCTCCACCATCAGCACCCAAAGCTGAAATTCTACTTAAACTATTCCCTGATATTTGTTGCGGGACAGTTCCACAATCTTAAAGTACTATATCAGTATTAAAATAACATTTTCCCCTCCCATAAATAGCTATGTATTTCGTGCATATGGCATATATCCACATATATAAGTACATACATATTATATATACATAATACATGATATGTATAATTGTGCATTAATTATCTGCCCCATCTTATCAACAAGTAAATTATATTATTGATCTTACTTAGAACACAATATTATTAATCGTACATAGTACATTAAGTCAGATCAGTTCCAGTAAACATGCGTATCACATCCAATAGATCACGAGCTTAATCAGCAAGCTGCATGAAACGATCAACCCACTTAGCATGTGTCCCTCTTCTCGCTCTGGGCCATGACTTGTGGGGATTTCTATTAATGCACTTTATCAGACATCCAGTTCTCACTTCAGGACCATCTCACCTAAAATCGCCCACTCTTCCCTCTTAAATAAGACATCTCATTGGACTAATGACTAATCAGCCCATGCTCACACATAACTGTGGTTTCATGCATTTGGTATATTTTTTTAATTTTTAAGGGATGCTGTGACTCAGCTTTGACCATCTAAGGCCTTAAAATCAAATACATTGTAGCTGCACTTAATTGAATATTATTAACCAACATCATCAACCATAAGGTGTTATTCAGTGGTTACAGGACATAAGGAAATGACACCCACGTACATGTGCATGTACATGTATGTAATTACATGTACATACATGTACACACGTATTAAATAGGTAAATGCCCTGCTTAACAAATCCCCTGACCCCCAATAAGCCCTATGCTCCGTATGCCTATAACGCCCTGCCAACCCCCTCAAATAAGGCAAGAAACATACAAATGCATAGAATTTAATTAATCTATCCAACAAAACACAGATATTTCAATGCTCAAAGTAAAATAAACCCTAATCGTACCAGTGAATTACTTAGATATATACCACTTATATAGACAGATAGCTCCCTAGATTTATCAGCCACTTTTATTAAAATAAATTTTAAAATTCAACACTAAATCTAACATAAAATACACAAATTAATCATATACCTGTTACCACATAATCATGCATTCAAACAAGGCACTGAAAATGCCTAGATGAGTTTACTAACTCCATAAACACATAGGTTTGGTCTTAGCCTTTCTATTAGTTTTTAATAAAATTATACATGCAAGCATCCACACCCCAGTGAGAAGGTCCCCAACCTCCAGGATCTAATGCCTGAAACCAGCCCCCCTCCCTCAGCTCTGGTCCGTGGAAAAACTGTTTTCCATGAAACCGGCCCCTGATGCCAAAAAGGCTGGGGACCGCTGCTCTAAATCATAAAGATTGAAAGGAGCAGGTATCAAGCACACTAAAATAGTGCTCATAATGCCTTGCTCAGCCACACCCCAACAGGAGAAACAGCAGTGGTAAAAATTAAGCCGTAAACAAAAGTTCGCCTAAGTTATGTTATCCAGGGTTGGTAAATTTCGTGCCAGTCACCACGCTTATATGATTAACTGAAATTAATAGAAAACCTGCATAAAGCATGTTAAAGAATAATTTTTTAAAAAGTTAAATTCTAAGCCGTAAAAAGCCATAGCTAAGATAAAAATAAAAGTGACTTTAATATTTCCTGATTACATGCAGCTAAGACTCAAACTGGAATTAGATACCCCATTATGCTTAGCCCTAAACTCAAGTGATTACAATAACAGAATTATTCACCAGAGTACTACTAGCAGCAGCTTAAAGCTCAAAGGACTTGGCAGTGTTTCATATCCCTCTAGAAGAGCCTGTTCTATAATCGATAAACCTCACCAACCCTTGCTAATTCATCTATATACTGCCATCTTCAGCAAACCCTAAAAAGGAACAACAGTAAGCATAATAATTATACATAAAAACATTAGGTCAAGGTGTAACTTGTGGAGTGAGAAGAAATGGGCTACATTTTCTATTTCAAGAATATATTTCTCTCTCTTTTTTTTAAAATCTTTTGGCCATACCGCACAGCATGTGGGATCTTAGTTCTCTGACCAGGGATCGAACCCACACCCCCTGTGTTAGCAGCACAGAGTCTTAATCACTGGGCAATCAGGGAAGTCCCAAGAATATGTTTATTACACAAAAGTTTTTATGAAACTAAAAACCAAAGGAGGGGACTTCCCTGGTGGTCCAGTGGGTAAGACTCCATGCTCCCAATGCAGGGGCCCAAGTTTGATCCCTGGTTGGGGAACTAGATCCTGCATGCATGCTGCAACTAAGAAGTCTGCATGCCGCAACTAAGAAGTCTGCATGCCACACCTAAGAGCCCACATGCTACAGCTAAAAGATACTGCATGCCACAACTAAAGATCCCATGTGCTGCAACTAAGATCTGGCGCAGCCAAAATAAACAAATAAATCAATAAACAAACAAACAAATATTTTTTAAAAAACCAAAGGAGGATTTAGTAGTAAAATTTAGAGTGGTTAATTGTGAATACTTTGAACTATCTGTAGCCCAAAGCTCCCACAATTTTAATTACCACAAGCAAATCAAATAAACTATTTACCTAATATTTAAAGGATAGGAAATAGAACTTTCTAAGTCTTTTGACGCTATAGAGAAAGCACCGTAAGGGAATGATGAAAGAAGCATTACAAGTAGTAAAAAGCAAAGCTTACCCCTTTTACCTTTTGCATAATGATTTAACCAGTAAACATTTAACAAAGATAAGTTAAATACCCTGAAACCAAATAATCTACTTATGAACAGTTTATTAGAACAAACTCATTTATGTGGAAAAACAGAAGATTTATAAGTAGAGGTGACAAGCCTAACGAGCTTGGTGATAGCTGGTTGTCCAGAAAAAATATCTTAGTTCAACTTTAAAAATTACCTAAAAATCTATAAATTGTAATATATTTTTAAATGTTAATCTAAAAAGGTACAACTTTTTAGAAGTAGGTTACAACCTTATCTAGAGAGTAAAACACCACCATAGTTGGCCTAAAAGCAGCCACCAATTAAGAAAGTGTTCAAGCTCAACAATAAATTTACCTTAATAACAACAATAATCAAATCCTAGTTTAATACTAGACTAGAAGCAATGTTAATATGAATAACAAGAAATATTTCTCCCTGAATGAGCTTATATCAGTAACTGATACTGTACTGAAAATTAACAGTAAATAAATCTAAATCAACATTAAATTACTTATTAAACTATACTGTTAACCCAATGCAGGCATGCACTTAAGGAAAGATTTCAAAAAGTAAAAGGAACTTAGCAAACACAAACCCTGCCTGTTTACCAAAAACATCACCTCTAGCATAACTAGTATTAGAGGCACTGCCTGCCCGGTGACATCTGTGAAACGGCCGCAGTATCCTGACCATGCAAAGGTAGCATCATCACTTGTTCTCTAAGTAAGGACTTGTATGAATGGCCACAGGAGGATTTTACTGTCTCTTAATTTTAATCAGTGAAATTGACCTTCCTGTGAAGAGGCAGGAATAATAAAGTAAGGCAAGAAGACCCTGTAAAGCTTTCATTTATAAGCCCTCAAAAAACCAAACTAAACCACCAAGGGATAACAATTTTCATTATGGGTTAATTTTGGTTGGTGTGACCTCGGAGGGCGAAAAAGCCTCCAAGTCATTAAAATCTGGACTAGTCAAAATATCTTTTCACTATTGATCCAAAAATTTGGTCAGTGGAACAAGTTACCCTAGGAATAACAGTGCAGTCCTATTCTACAGTTCATATTGACAATAGGGTTTACGACCTTGATGTTGGATCAGGACATTCCAATGGTGTAACTGCTATTAAAGCTTTGTTTGTTCAACAAAGTTCTGCATAATCTGAGTTCAGACTGGAGTAATCCAGGGTGGTTTCTATTATATATTTCTCCCAGTACGAAAGGACAAGAGAAGTAAGGTCTACTTTACAAAAGTGACTTAAAATCAATTAATGATATAACCTTAATTTAATTACTTTATAAATGCACTATGCAAGAACAGATTTGTTAGGGTGGCAGAGCCCGGTAATTGCATAAAACTTAAACCTTTATAACCAGAGGTTCAACTCCTCTCCCTAACAAAATGTTTATAATTAACATCTTAATACTCATTGTCCCAATTCTTCTAGCTGTGGCATTTCTCACATTAACTGAACAAAAAGTATTAGGTTACACGCAACTTCAAAAAGCACCAAACATCTTTGAACTATGTGGCCTATTATAACCTATCACCGATGCAATCAAACTATTTATTAAAGAACCATTACGACCAGCTACATCTTCCATCTCCATATTTATTCTTGCACCAATCCCAGCTCTAACCTTAGCCTTAACCATATGAATCCCTTTACCTATACCTTACCCTGTCATCAACATAAATCAAGGAGTATAATTCATATTAGCTACGTCAGGCCTAGCCATCTATTCCATTCTGTGACCTGGATGAGCTTCTAATTCAAAATATGCTCTAATTGGAGCCCTATGAGCAGTGGTACAAACAATTTCATATGAAGCAACACTAGCAATTATCCTTTTATCAGTCCTTTTAATAAATGGATTCTTTAGTCTCTCACCTCTCATCACAACATAAGAACATCTATGAATAATTTTTACATCATGACCTCTAATCATAATATGATTTATTTCTACCCTAGCAGAAACTAATTGAACCCCTTTCTATCTAACAGAAGGAAAATCAGAACTTGTATCTGGCTTTAACACAGAATGTGCAGCAGACCCATTTGCTATATTTTTCATAGCAGAATATGCCAACATCGTCCTAATAAACATTTTCACAACAATCTTATTTCTAAGAGCAGTCCATGATCCCCATACATCAGAACAACACACAACCAATTTTATTATCAAAACACTACTATGAACAATCTCCTTGTAAATTCCAGCATCTTACCCACGATTCTGATATGATCAACTCATACATCTACTTTGAAAAAATTATCACTAACACTAGTCCTGTGTATATGACACATTTCACTACCTATCATGACATCAGGCATCCCTCCACAAACATAGGAAATATGTTTGATAAAAGAGTTGCTTTGATAGAGTAAATGATAGAGGTTTAAGTCCTTTTATTTCTAGAATGATAGGAATTGAACCTACCCCTTAAGAATACAGAATTCTTCGTGCTACCACATTACGTTATATTCTATCGTAAGGTCAGCTAAATAAGCTCTTGGGCCCATACCCCCAAAATGTTGGTTAATATCCTTCCTGTACTAATAAATCCCATTATCTTTATCATTATCTTCATAACCATTATTTCAGGGACCATAATTGTAACACTAGTTCACACTGATCATTTATTTGAATTGGGTTGTTTCAGTGTAAGCTGGACTATGTATGTTAGCTATCATCCCTATTCTAATAAAAAAAAACTTTAACCCATGAGCCATAGAAGCATCTACTAAATATCTTAACACAGGCCACCATCATCATTAACCTGATTATTTATCAATAGCTGTTCTTATTTTTTTGGTCACCCTGAAGTTTATATTCTTATCTTACCTGGATTTGGAATAATCTTGTATATTGTAACTTATTATTCAGGAAAAAAAGAGCCTTTGAGGCATACTATATGGATATATGGGCATAGTATGAGCTATGGTATCTGTCAGCTTTATAGGGTTTATTGTATGAGCTCAGAAATTGGTGGATCACATCATGGCTTCATGCCTATCGTCCTTGAATTAGTTCCACTGAAATACTTTGAATAATGATCTGCATCAATATTATAAATTCATTAAGAAGCTAATTCGCTTTAACCTTTTAAGTTAAAGACTGGGTGTTAAATCTCCTGTTAATGATATGCCACAACTAGACACATCAACATGGTTTATTACTATTTTATCAATAATTCTAGTCCTATTCATTATATTCCAACTAAAAATTTTAAAATGTATTTATACTTCAAAACCAGAATTAAAATATACTAAAACGCAAAAACAACGCACCCCTTGAGAAACAAAATGAATGAAAATCTATTTGCCTCTTTCATTAACCCAACAATATTAGAACTTCCTGTTGTTGTATTAATCTTTATATTCCCAAGTATTTTATTCCCCACACGTAACCAACTAATCAACAACCACATGATTTCTATTCAACAATGATTAGTCCAGCTTACATTGAAACAAATAATAACTATTCACAACCACAAAAGACAGACCTGAACACTAATACTTATATCACTTATCCTATTTATTGGATCGATACATTTACTAGGACTCAACACATTCGTTTATACCCACTACACAACTCTCAATAAATTTAGATATAGCAATTCCTCTGTGAGCAGGAACTGTAATTACTGGTTTCTGCCATAAAACAAAAGCATCCTTAGCCCATTTTTTACCACAAGGACCACCAGTTCCTCTTTTTATTCAGCCAGTAGCCTTAGCTGTGTGATTAACAGCTAACATTAGAGCAGGACATCTATTAATTCATTTGATTGGGGGAACAACTCTAGCACTACTAAATATTAGTTCCACCACAGCCCTCATTACATTCATTATCCTTGTTTTTCTTACAATCCTCGAATTTGGCATTGCCCTAACTCAAGCTTACGTATTTACCTCAATAGTAGGTCCTTACTTACATGACAACACATAATGACCCACCAAACCCATGTCACATAGTAAATCCCGGTCCCTGACCCCTTACAGGAGCTCTCTCAGCCTTCCTAACAACAGCAGGCCTGGTAATTTGATTTCACTTTAATTCAATAATATTATTATCATTAGGCCTATTAACTAGTACCTTAACAATGTACCAGTGATGACGAGATATTGTCTGAGAAAGCACTTTTCAAGGCCACCATACACCAATTGTTCAAAAAGGACTTCAGTATAGAATAATTCTATTTATTATTTCAGGAGTCCTCTTTTTTACTGGCTTTTTCTGAGCCTTCTATCACTCAAGTCTTGCTCCTACACCTGAATTAGATGGATGTTGACCACCAACAGGTATCCATCCTCTAAATCCACTAGAAGTGCCACTCCTTAATGCCTCAGTCTTGTTAGCTTCTAGAGTATCCATCATGTGAGCCTACCACAGCCTTACAGAAGGAAACCCGTAAGCATATACTCCAAGCTCTTTTTGTTACAATTACCTTAGGTGTATCCTTTACACTTCTACAGGCCTCAGAGTACTATGAAACACCTTTTACAATCTCAGGGTATATGGCTCAACTTTCTTCATAGCTACAGAATTCCACGGTCTACCTGTAATTATTGGCTCTACTTTACTAGCCATCTGCTTATTATGCCAGTTAAAATTCCACTTCACTTACAATCATCACTTCAGCTTTGAAGCCACTGCCTGATACTGACATTTTGTAGATGTAGTATGACTGTTCCTTTATATGTCTATTTATTGATGAGGGTCTTATCGTTTTGGTATTAAATACTACAATTGACATCCTATCAATTTGGTATAATCCAAAAAAGAATAATAAATCTTATAAATGACACTAATTACAAATATAGCACTAGCCTCACTACTTGTATTTACTGCATTCTGACTCCCTCAGTTAAATATTTGTACAGAAAAAAACAAGTCCCTATGAGTGCAGATTTGATCCCATAGGATCAGCATGCCTACCCTTTTCCATAAATTTTTTCTTAGTAGCTATTACATTTCTCCTCTTTGACTTAAAGATTGACCTCCTTTTATCTTTATCCTGAGCATCCCAAACAAATAATCTAAAAACAATACTTGTTATAGCACTATTCCTAATCCTACTACTAGCAACAAACCTGGCCTATGAATGAACCCAAAAAGGACTAGAATGAATTGAATATGATAATTAGTTTAAACTAAAATAAATGATTTTGACTCATTAGATTGTGATCAAGTTCATAATTATCAAGTGCCTTCAGTATATATAAATATCATTATGGCATTTACAGTATCTCTTATTGGATTATTAATATATCAGTCTCACCTAATATCATCACTACTATGCCTAGAAGGAATATTATCACTATTTATTATAGTAGCACTAACAATTTTAAATACACACTTCACTCTAGCTAGCATATATTATACCTACTATATAGCAGGCACCATGCTAGTTAATCATTAACAATGATATACTATAGATGGGCACCATATTAATAAGCTCTTTATGTGCATCATTTTGTTTAATCCTTATAACAGAGTAGGCATTGTTTTCATATACATTTTGCAGATGAGGAAACCGAGGCTCAGTAAGGTTAGGTAAGGGAGTTGGAATTTGACCCTAGAATGCATGTGATCAGCCACCTTATCCTGCCCACCTGACCTTGAGTAACTAGAAATGTATTAAGGAATGTAGCTGACAGAAAATGGGGAATAATGATACATCTATAATACTAGATGAGTGCACAGGATGCCTTGGAAGCATCCTGTGAAGAATGTACCTAACAGGGACCTGCGGCAGGAGATGGAGGGTAGATACGGGAGTGAAAGGCCTTTTTAATCAAAAGTGTGATTCAGTGAGATTATGGGTTGGCCAGAAAGTTCATTCAGGTTTTTCTGTAACATCTTATGGAAAAAACCTGAATGAACTTTTTGGCCAACCCAATAATAAACTTAAAATATTTTCCAGTGCTTTGTCAACTTATATTGTGTTGGTTGAATTGAACTGAATCCTAATTAGCGTGGCATTCCCAGGACCATTCAAGCAATTCATATTGTGATAGGACCAGTGAGCAAGAGAAATGAAGATTATATGTCTATTCCAAATCAAACTATTTTGAAAAAGACAAATTTATCAGAAATATGCAATCCTAAGTGTCTCCAGGGACTCAGAGACTCCTAAGTAAAGTGCAAGCCATTCCCTAAATGACTAGCTGTTCATCTTCTTTACCATAATGTAAGCATCTTGAGAGCTAAGAGTCTGTATGTCTTGTAGTCCCAGTATCTGGAACAATGTTTAGAACCTACGCATTTAACAAATACTTTTTTAATGAGTACCTACTATGTGCCAGGTACTGTGGATACAAAAATGAAAATAATGTAGCTCTTGACTTCAAAGACCTTATACCCAGGTAGAGGAAAAGACTTACTTGGAGTAAACCATTATATTACATAATTGTTATAAAGGAGATAAGTTTAGAAAGTACAGTATGCATAAGCAAAGTAGCACTGACAAATTAAGATGATCTGACAGCTGGTTTAAGATTGGGCTTGACTCCATACTAACGATGGCACCTTAGGTGATTTGGTACATTACCACCAGAGCAATATCCCATCCTTTACAACTGATACGCGACAATTGCCTTTACTAGATTGGGGCAAGGTATTTATCCCACTCATCGTTCTATCTTCTGACACCTAACACAGTGGTACAAAGTAGTCACCTGGACTTCCTAGGTGGCGCAGTGGTAAAGAATCCGCCTGCCAATGCAGGGGACACGGGTTCGAGCCCTGCCCTGGGAAGATTCCACATGCCACGGAGCAACTAAGCCCGTGAGCCACAAAACAAAAACAAAACAAAAAACAAAACAAAGTAGTCACCTGATAGGTGTTGTATTTTGTTTATTTACCATGTGTTTTTTTGGCTTATTTCTGTTACCACTAATAGTTTCTGTCTAAGTGCTCTATGACTTCCCCCTAAAGCTGTTGGTAGTGTTAGCCAAATGCTCATGAGTATACTCTAAATATGTTTTCCTACTCCCAGGGATACTACACTGCTCACTCCCTATAAGATCACCTGCAGCCAAGGCCAAAGGCCACTTGTGAATATGGGGAACTGCATGTTATAACCCCTAAGGATCTAGACTGAGGGCAGTCAAGACCTATGTAGGGGGAGGGTTATTCAACTCAGCTAAAACCCTGCAAATGACAGATATATTTCTTTGTTAAAAACACACAGACACGTACACTCACACACACAATTTATGTAATTGGTATACAAAATTTCACCACTTTAAAATATATGCAGGGACTTCCCTGGTGACACAGTGGCTAAGAATCTGCCTGCCAATGTAGCGGACACAGGTTTGATCCCTATTTGGGGAAGATCCCACATGCCATGGAGCAACTAAGCCCATGCGCCACAACTACTGAGCCTGTGCTCAAGAGCCCACAAGCCACAACTACTGAGCCTGCGTGCCACAACTACTGAGCCCGCATGCTGCAACTACTGAAGCCTGCATACCTAGAGCCTGTGCTCTGCAACAAGAGAAGCCACCACAATGAGAAGCCCTTGCAACGCAACAAAGAGTAGCCCCTGCTCACTGCAACTAGGGAAATCCTGCACACACCAACGAAGACCCAATGCAGCCAAAACCCACACACACACACACACACACACACACACACACACACACACACACGAGGGTGAGTCAAAAATTATCTGCACTCCGGTAATATAAAAACTTCTGTTGGGGGGCTTCCTAGATGGTGCAGTGATTAGGAATCTGCCTGCCAATGCAGGGGACCCGGGTTCAATCCTTTCTCTGGGAAGATCCCACATGCAGCAGAGCAAATAAGCCCATGTGCCACAACTATTGATCCCATGTGCTGCAACTACTGAAGCCCACATGCCTAGAGCCCATGCTCCGCAACAAGAGAAGCCACAGCAGTGAGGAGCCCGTGCACCACAATAAAGAGTAGCCCCTACTTGCTGCAACTAAAGAAAGCCCACGCACAGCAACAAAGACCCAACACAACCAATTAAATAAATAATAAATAAATTAATTAATTAATTAAAAAAAAAAACTTCTGTTGGCCACACTGTCTTATCAGTGCTTTCTATTCAAGGCTACTGTCTCCCCGGTCACTGCTGTGCAGGTGTGAACATGTTACGTCAGTTCATTTGTAACTGTGGTGCAAGCAAAAATGGATGCCCCACTTGTGATTTGCACGAAAGAAGAGCAGTGTGCAGTGATTCGTTTTTTGTAGTCTGAGGGTGTACACATCCGCACACTTCTGCCCACACTGTCAGCACTCTGCAAAAGCTTCATTTTGAGGTGTTAAAGCATCCTCTGATCTTGCTCCATAAGACTTTCACCTGTTTAATGGTCCCCTAAAAGCAGCCCTACGAGGATGAAGATTCACTTCTGATGAAGAAGTGAAGATAGCAGTGCATTTGTAACTTGCAGCTCACCCTAAAATATTTTTTAATGCGGGAATATGAAAGCTTGTTGGCAGATGGACAAAGTGTATTGAAAAGCAAGGAGATTATGTCGGAAAAATGACGTATTTGGCTTTTCTAAAAGTTAATTAAAATGGACAACTTAGAAGAAATGGACAAATTCTTAGAAAGGTATGATCTCCCAAGACTGAACCAGGAAGAAATAGAAAATGTGAACAGACCAATCACAAGTACTGAAATTGAAACTGTGATTTAAACTCTCCAAAAAAACGAAAGCAGATGGTTTCACAGGTGAATTAAATCAAACATTTAGAAAATAGTTAATAAAAATCCTCTGAACTCATTTTATGAGGCCACCATCACCCTGATACCAAAACCAGACAAAGATATTTCAAAAAAAAGAAAATTATAGGCCAATGTTACTGATGAACATAAATGCAAAAATCCTCAACAAAATACAAGCAAACTGAATCTGATGATACATTATAAGAATCATGCACTATGATCAAGTGGGATTTATCCCAGAGATGCAAGGATTTTTCAGTATCTACAAATCAATCAGTGTGATATATCACATTAACAAACTGAAGAATAAAAACCATATGATCATCTCAATAGATGTAGAAAAAGCTTTTGACAAAATTCAACATCCATTTATGATAAAAGCTTTCCAGAAAGAGGGCATAGAGGGAACATACCTCAACATAATAAAGGCCATATGTGACAAACCCACAGCTAACATCACACTCAATGGTGAAAAGCTGAAAGCATTTCCTCTTAAGATCAGGAACAAAACGAGGCTGTCCACTCTCGCCACTTTTATTCAACATAGTTTTGGAAGTCCTAGCCACAGAAATCAGAGAAGAAAAAGAAATAAAAAGTATCTAAACTGGAAGAGAAATGTAAAACCATCACTGTTTGCAGATTACATGACACTACACATAAAGATGTTACCAGAAAACTACTAGAATTCATCAATGAATTTGGTAAAGTTGCTGGATACAAAATTAATGTACAGAAATCTGTTGCATCTCTATACACTAACAATGAAAGATCAGTAAGAGATATTAAGGAAACAATGCCATTTACCATCACATCAAAACAAATAAAATACCTCGGAATAAACCTACCTAAGGAGGCAAAATGTCTGTCTCTGAAAACTCTAAGATCCTGATGAAACAAATTGAAGATGGAAAGATATACCATGTTCTTGGATTGGAAGAATCAATATTGTTAAACTGACCATACTACTTAAGGCAATCTATAGAGTCAGCACAATCCCTATCAAACTACTAATGACATTTTTCAGAGAGCTAGAACAAAAAGTTTTAAAATTTGTATGGAAACATTAAAGATCCCAAATAGCCAAAACAATCTTGAGAAAGAAGACTGGAACTGAAGTAATCATGCTCCCTGACTTCAGACTATACTACAAAGCTACAGCAATCAAAACAGTATGGTAATGGCCCCAAAACAGACATATAGATCAATGGAACAGGATAGAAAGCCCAGAAATAAAGCCATGAACTTATGGCCAATTAATCTATGACAAAAGAGGCAAGGATATATAATGGAGAAAATACAGTCTCTTCAATAAGTGGTACTGGGAAAACTGGACAGCTACATGTAAAGAATGAAATTAGAACATTCTCTAACACCAAATACACAAATAAACTCAAAATGGATTAAAGACTTAAATGTAAGACCAGATACTATAAAATACCTAGAGGAAAACATAGGCAGAACACTCTTTGACATAAATTGCAGCAATATGTTTTTGGATCCTTCTCTTAGAGTAATGGAAATAAAGACAAAAGTAAACAAATGGGACCTAATTAAACTTAAAAGCTTTTGCACAGCAAAGGAAACCATAAACAAAATGAAAAGACAATCTATGGACTGGGAGAAAATATTTGCAAATGAGGTGACTGAAAAGGGATTAATCTCCAAAATATACAAACAGCTCAATATCAAAAACAAACAAACAAACAATCCAATCAAAAAATGAGCAGAAGACCTGAATAGACATTTTTCCAAAGAAGACATATAGATGGCTAAGAGGCACATGAAAAGATGTTCAATATTGCTAATTATTAGAGAAACGCAAATCATAACTACAATGAGGTATCACTTTTCACCAGTCAGAATGGCCATCATTAAAATGTCTGCAAATAATAAATGCTGGAGAGGGTATGGAGAGAAAGGAATCCTGCTACACTGTTGGTGGGAATGTAAATTGGCACAGCTGCTATGGAGAACAACATGGAGGTTCCTTAAAAAACGAAAAATAAAGCTACCATATGATCCAGCAATTCCATTCCTGAGCATATACCTGGAGAAAACTCTAATTTGAAAAGATACGTGCACTGCAGTGTTCACAGCAGCACTATTTACAATAGCCAAGACGTGGAAGCAACCTAAATGTCTATCGACAGATGAATGGATAAAGAAGATTTGATAGATATAGATATATAGATATAAAATGGAATATTACTTGGCCATTGAAAAAAAATGAAATAATGTCATTTGCAGCAACATGGATGAACCTGGAGATTATCATACTAACTGAGGTAAGTCAGAGAGAAAGAAAAAAATCATATGATATCACTTCTAGGTGGAATCTAAAAAATGATTCAAAAGATCTTATTTACAAAACAGAAATAAACTCACAGACATAGAAAACGAACTTATGGTTACTTAAGGGGATAGTGCTGGGTGAGATAAATTTGGAATTTGGGATTAAGATATACATACTACTATATATAAAATAGGTAAACAACAAGGACCTACTATATAGCACAGGGAACTATACTCAATATCTTGTAATAACCTATCTGGAAAATTATGTATATATGTGTATGTATAACTCAGTCACTTTTTGTACAATTGAAACTAACACAACATTGTAAATTAATTATACTCCAATTAAAAAAAAAAAGAGACAGGGACTTTCCTGGTAGTCCAGAGGTTAAAAATCCTCCTTCCAGTGCAGGGGATGCATGTTCGATCCCTGGTTGGGAAACTAAGATTCCACATGCTTGGGGCAAACTAAGCCCGCACGTCACAACTAGAGAGCTCACATGCCGCAACCACAGAACCCATGCGCTCTGGAGCCCATGTGCCACAACTAAGGAGAAGCCTGTTGCACCACAACAAAAGGTCCCGTGTGCCACAGCTAAGAGCACCCCCCCCCCAAAAGACAGAGTTGGCTGTGTGAATCAAAAACATGATCCAAAAATGTTGTCCACAAGAAATTAACTTCAAATATCAATACAATGACATTTGTAAATTAAAACAAAAGAATGGGAAAAGATGTGACATGCAAAATTTAATCATTAAATGCAGCAAGGGCTGTATTAATATCAGATAAAGTAGATAGACTTAAGTGCAAAGAAAATTACTAGAGACAAAGAGGGATGTTATATAATAATGCAAATATCACTTCACCAGTAAGACCTAATAATACTAAAGTAACAAAGTATGACAATAGATGAGGCAAAATCTGATAGGGCTGAAAGAGGAAATAAAATCCACAATTATAGTTGGGGATGTCAACACCTCACTCTCAGTAATATATAGAACTACTAGACAGCAAATCAGCAAGAATATAGAACAGCTTAACAACACAATTAACCGACAGGATCTAACTGACGCTCTATCCAACAATAGCAGAATACACATTATTTTCAAGTGCCCATGGAACATTCACCAAGATAGACCACATCCTGAACCATAAAACCAAGTTCAACACATTTAAAATAATTCAAACCATATGAAGTGGTGCTGTCTGACCATAATGGAATATAGGGGGTTCAAGGGATTGGGGGATGATCAAGGAAAAATGTGACCATGAGGTGGCAACAGCACACACAGCTTTATCTGAGTGACTCTTTGACAGGTTTGCATGTGGGGGAAGGTTCTCACAGCATGATACCATCTAGAGGCTACTGCACAGAGGCCAATACTCAGAAGGAGAGAAGGACAAGGACGTTCCTAGAGGAGAGGGGTATCAGAGAGGGGGTTACATCTCCAGGTGATTCTACTCAGCAGCCTGGCAGGGAGTCTCTGGGTCAGGAACCCCAAAAGGCAGCAGAATCTTGGGGTCTTTATGCCCCCAGGGTTTATTTTACCTATGGCTAGTATATGCTGGGCACAGTTTCTTGAGTATACAAAGCAGGCAGATTCTAAATAGTTAAAAATTGACTTATTTGGTTGTGTTTCAAATAAGTGGATGTGTACAAATTTTAGTTTGGTGCTGGCAGACCTTTGAGCTAATGGGTCTCAGCCAGCTAGGAAGAAGTGGGTGCATGGGGGTGGCAATATACAGAGACCATCTTTGTCTCGAGTACATAACACAGAATCAAATCAAATTAATAACAGAATGCCAACAGGAAACTCTCCAAACACTTGGAAATTAAAAAACACACTTCTAAATAATCCTTGGGTCAAAGAGGAAATCTCAACTGGAATAAAAAATACATAGAATAAAAATGAACATACAACATATCAAAATTGACAGTTAAAACAGCAGCACTGAGACAAATATATAGCACTAAATGCATACATTGGAAGAGGAAAACTTTCAAATCAATAATCTAAGCTCCCACACCTCAAGAGCTTAGAAAAAGAAGGAGCAAAATAAAACCAAAGCAAGATGAAGGAAGGAAATAATAAAGAACAGAAATCAATGAAATTGAAAACTAAAAAAATAATAACAGAAAAATCAATGAAACAAAGAAAGCTGGTTCTTCAAACTAATCAATACAATTGATAAACTTCTAGCAAGACTGACAAAGGTAAAAAGAGAGAGGATACAAATCACCAAATTCAGGAATGAAACCTGATGTACCACTAAATACACATATGCAACCATTAAAAGATAGTAAGGAAATACTATAAAAAGTTTTATGCTCATAAATTAGAAGAAATGGACCAAGTTCCAGAAAACTACAAATTAAATCAAGAGGAATTAAACTGAATAGTCCTATAGCCATTAAAGAAATTGAATTGGTAATTTAAAAGTTCCTGGAAAAGAAGTGTTCCAGGCCGAAATGGTTTCACTGAAGAAGTTTACTAAACACTAAAAAAAAAAAAAAAAAAAAGCCCACTAATTTTATACAACCTATTCTGAGAGAGAAGAGGACGGAACACTTTCCAACTCATTTTGTGACACTAGTATTACTGTGATACCAAACTAGGTAAAGACAGTACAAAAAAGAAAAGAAGGAAGGAAGGGAGGGAGGAAGGAGGGAGGGAGGGAAGGAAGGAAGGAAGGAAGGAAGGAAGGAAGGAAGGAAGGAAGGAAGGAAGGAAGGAAGGAAGGGGAAAAGAAAAAGAAAGAAAGAAAGAGAGAGAGAGAAAGAAAGAAAGAAAGAAAGAAAAAGAAAGAAAGAAAGAAAGAAAGAAAGAAAGAAAGAAAGAAAGAAAGAAAAAGAAAGAAAGAAAGAAAAAGAGAGAAAGAAAGAAAGAAAAAGAAAGAAAGAAAGAAAAGAAAGAAAGAAAGAAAGAAAGGGAAAGAAAGAGAAAGGGAAAGAGAAAGAAAGGAAAGGAAGGAAGGAGGGAATAAAACTACAGACTAATCTCTCATGAACTTAGATGCATAAATCTTCAATAAAATATTAGCACACCAATACTATAATGTATAAAAAGAACTATGTACCATGACAAATGGTAAGTATTTCAGGTGTGCAAGGCTGGTTCAACATTTGAAAATCAATCCATGTAATCTACCATATCAATAGAATAAAGGAGAAAAATCATATGATCATATCAATTAATACAAAAGTTTTTCTCAAAATGTAGCACCCAATCATGATATAAAACTCTCGACAAGCTAGTATTAGAGGGTAAATTCCTCAACTTGATAAAGAGTATCTACAAGACCTCCATATTATATTATACTTAATGGTGAAAAACTGAATGCTTTCCTTCCAAGATCAGAAGCAAGGCAAGGATGTATGCTTTTACTCTTCTTTTTCAATATAATACTGTAAGTTTTAGCCATTGTAATAAAGCAGAAAAGGGAAATAGTCACACAGATTGGAAAAGAAGAAATAAAACTGTCTCTATTTTCAGATGAAAAAATTATCTATGTAAAATAGCAAGGAGTCTACAAAAAAAACACTAGAATTAATAAATGAGTTCAGCAGGTTGAAGGATAAAATTTCCAAATGCAAACCTCAACAGAATTGTAATACTCAGGTATAAAAAAGAATGAAATAATACCATTTGTAGCAACATGGATGGACCTAGGGATTATCATACTAAGTGAAGTAAGGCAGACTGAGAAAGACAAATATCATATGATATCGTTTATATGTAGAATCTAAAAAAAAATGATGCAAATGAACTTATTTACAAAACAAAAATAGATCCACAGACGTAGAAAACAAACCAGAGGGGAAGGTGGGGGGAGGGATAAATTAGAGGAGTTTGGGATTAACATATGCACAGTACTCTATATAAAATAGATAAACAACAAGGTCTTACTGTATAGCGCAAGGAACTATACTCAATATTTTGTAATAACCTATATGGGAAAAGAATCTAAAAAAAGAATATATATATAAAATTGAATATATAAAATTATATATATATAAAATTATATATGTTATATATATATATAATTGAATCATTTTGCTAAACACCTGAAACTAACACAACATTGTAAATCAACTATACTTCAATTTGGAAAAGTCAACAGCATTTCTACCTACTAAAGAACATATGGAAACAAAATTTTTAACACAATAACATTTACAATAATTCCAAAGAAAACTAAATACTTATAAATCTAACAAAACATGTACAGGATCTAAATGATATAAATTACAAAATGTTGATGGAAGAAGTCAAAGACCTACGTAAAGAGAGAGATAAAAGATGTTCAACATCACTAATCCTTAGAGAAATGCAAACCAAAACTACAATGAGATATCACCTCACACCTGTCAGAATGGCCATCCTCAAAAAATCTAGAAACAATAAATGCTAGAGAGGGTGTGGAGAAAAGGGAAAAACCCTCCTGCACTGTTGGTGGGAATGTAAATTGATACAGTCACTATGGAGAACAGTATGGAGGTTCCTTAAAAAACTAAAAATAGAACTACCATATGACCCAGCAATCCCACTGCTGGGCATATACCCTGAGAAAACCATAATTCAAAAAGATACCCGTACCACAATGCTCACTGCAGCACTATTTACAATAGCCAGGACATGGAACCAACCTAAATGTCCATTGACAGATGAATGGATAAAGAAGACGTGGCACATATATACAATGGAATATTACTCAGCCGTAAAAAGGAACGAAATTGAGTTATTTGCAGTGAGGTGGATAGACCTAGAGTCTGTCATACAGAGTGAAGTAAGTCAGAAAGAGAAAGACAAATATTGTATGCTAATGCATATATATGGAATCTAAAAATAACAGTACTGGTGAACCTACTGGCAGGGCAAGAATAAAGACGCAGATGTAGAGAAGGGACTTGAGGACACGGAGGGGAAAGGGAAGCTGGAATGAAAAGAGAGAGTAGCATTGACATATATACACTACCAAATGTAAAATGGATGCCTAGTGGGAGGCTGCTGCATAGCACAGGGAGATCAACTCCATGCTTGGTTACGACGTATAGGGGTGGGATAAGGAGGGTGGGAGGAAGCCTCAAAAGGGAAGGGATGTGGCAATAAATGTATAAATATAGCTGATTCACTTTGCTGTACAGCAGAAAGTAACACAACATTGTATAGAATTACACTCCAATAAAGATCTGAGAAAAATAAAAAATAAACAAAAACAAACAAATAAATAGACATACCATATTCATGAATTGGAAAACTCAACAGAGTAAAAGCTGTCAATTCTCCCCAGATTGATGTATAGATTTAATGTAATTTCTGTCTAAATACCAACTCTTTGTAAATATAGACAAGATCATTCTAAGATGTATATAGAAAGGCACAGGTCCTGGAATAGCTAAAATCATTTTTAAAAAGAAGAAAATGAGAGGCATCACTTTACCATATTAAGGCCTACTGGCCACAGTAATCAAGCTACAGTAATCGAGTCACGATAGTGTGGTTTTAGAAGAGAGACACAAAGATCAATAGAACAGAATAGATATCCCTGAAATAGACCAACAAAAGTATACCCAGCTGATTTTTGACAATGATGCAAAAGCAATTTAATGGAGGAATGACAGCCCTTTCAAGCAGTAGTGCTGGAGCTACTGGACATCCATGAGCAAACAAAATCAAACCTTGACCTAAGTCTCTTACCTAAAATAAAAAAACAGTCATAAAATTAAGTGCTGGTGAAATGTGGAGAAATTGCTGATGGGAATTTAAAAATTTTATAACCCCTCCTGAAAACAGTTTGGCAGTTTCTCAAAAAACTAAATATGCAACTGTCATGTAACCCAACAATTACACTCTTGAGCATTTATCCCAGAAAAATTAAGTCATGATCACACATACAAAAACACCCTGAACACAAATATTTATACCAGCCTTATTCATAGTAACCAAAAAGTGGAAATAACACAAATGTTCTTTAATTGGTGAATGGCTAAATAATCTGTGCTACCTCCCTGCATGGAATAATTCTCAACAATACAAAGGAAGATTGATACATATGGATGAATTTCCAGAGAATTATGCTGAGTGAAAAAAAGCCAGTCCCAAAATGTTATATGCTGTATGACTTCATTTATGTGACATTCTTAAAATTACAAAATTATAAAAATATAGAACAGGTTAGTGGTTGCCAGGTATTAAGTAGGAGGTAGAGGCAGGAAAGAAATGGGTGTGACTGTAAAAGGACATTAGGGTTCCTTGTAGAAATGTTCTGCATCGTAACTGTATAATGCCAATATCCTGGTTGTGATATTGATATTATACAGTTTGTCAAGATGTTACTATTGAGGGAACCTGGATAAAAGGTACATGGTCAAGAGTTTAATTTTTAAAAAATAAAGGAAAAAAAAAAACTTACCTTAAATATTTTTCTTAAGGGTGGTAGTCAGACCTGTATATGACAGATAACACGAAATTAAGTTGAACAAGATAAATACAGTGGGTAACCCATAAAACATAGGTTACATAAAATCAACAGACTTAGAAAGTTGAAAGAATCTATCACCTAGGGCAACAGGCTTGTAAAGTGAAGACATATCAGAATTCTAGAACAAATTCCTAAAAGTCTAAGCTAATTGCTTCATAAACAAGTCACAAAATCTTCAGAATTCTATGGTAAAATAAACTTTGAAGTTAAAAGAAAAGGTTTTTATGAACCAAGGTAGACAGTGTGTTAAAGAAATGCAGTATTTTGAGACAAACTTCTGGAATGCTAATCTGAATTGGAAAGGACTAACATCTCTTTCAACTCATAGCTGATTCAAGTTGACAGTCTTTCAATAGTTCCTTCACATTTTTAGAGCCCCTTCATAAACTAAGATTTTCAAGATATAGCTTAATAAGTTTCTATTTAAACCCTGACAATGACAGGATGCTAAATCATTTCCGCAAAGGTCAGGATGCAAGAAAGGTAGAGGGGTGGGGAATTTAACTTTATCTACCAATGAAAGGCAGTGTTTGGTGATGGTAAGAGAATTAGGAATAGGAAACTAGGATATAGGAAAAAGAGCTTGGATTTTACAGTAAGAAATATCTAAGTTCATGTCCAGATTCTTCCACTACCATGGTCACTTAACTTTGGGCAATTTACAGCTGAGTTTCAGTTTTCTCATCTGCAAAATGAGTATACTATCATCTATTTCAAAGAGTTTTAAAGGGCTTGGAACATAATAGTCACTTGCTAAATGGTAAGTATTATCTTTATTCACCTGCACAAGTATATTATAGGATAAATATGAGAAGCAACTTGTTGGATAAAAGTGTATGAGCATCATATTTACTTTTGATAGATACTACCAGATTATCCTTTAAACCAGATTTACTTATTTGCATTTGCACACAAAATGTAGGAAAATATCCCATTATCTCACAGCCTGGTCAATTTTTGTTTTTGTTAATTTGATGCACAAAAATATTTCATTGATTTGCATTTTCCTGAGAATTAATGATAGTGAACAATTTTCACATGTTTATTATCCATTTGCATTTGTGTTATTTGTTTATAATCTCTGCTCATATTTACAAATTGGGCTGTGTGTTTATGTGTGAAAACACTTTATTTATTTTGAATAATAACACTTTGTTATCTATGTTGTTTATTATCTACATTTTCTTACTTCTTTAGGGTCCTTATAGAAATTTGAAATATTTATGTGGTCAAATCTGGCAAATTTTCCTATGTGGCTGTTAGTTTATATCTTGTTTAGAATATCCTTCCCCTCTCCAAGATTATGTCAGCATTCTCCTAGACGTTTTTCTATGTATACTTTTTATATTTAAATATTTAATCCATCTATACTTTATGTTTTGGTATGAAGTAAGGATCTATTGATAATTTTGCTGAAATGGATAGATGATTGCCTGAATGCTATTTATTAATCGTTTATAGAGTTAACATGTTTTTATCTATCAGTATCCCTTCTTGAGGATATTATCCCTGCCCCATCTCCAATCCTTGGTGTAGTTGGCAAACTTGACACTCTGCCTCTGTGGCAACAAGGATGACCATGTAATTTGATATAAAAATATTAAGAGGGACTTCCCTGGTGGTACAACGGTGGATACTCCACACTTGCACTGCAGGGGGCATGGGTTTGATCCCTGGTTGGGACTAAGATCCTGTATGCTGCAGGAAAAGCGCAGCCAGAAAAAATAATAAAAATTTAATTTAATTTTAAAAATAAAAATTTTAAGAGAATTCTTTATATAATGTTGATTTCATAAGGAATATGTTAAAAATAAAATTAAATAATAGAATTAGTATGAAAGAGAATGTGTGAAAAGTAAATACTTTTTTTAATAACAGAATTTACGGTATGAAATCAACATTATAATGGAATTTCCACTTAAAGGGCAAATCGAGCATAATTTTAGCACTGATATCTCACCTCTTTTAAAGGAGACATACAGATGGCCAGTAGGCACATGAAAAGATGCTCAGCATGACTAATTATTAGAGAAATGGAAAATAGTACGGAGGTTCCTCAGAAAACTAAAATAGAACTACCATATGCTCCAGCAATCCCACTCCTGGGCATATACCAAGAGAAAACTATAATTCAAAAAGATACACGCACCCCTATGTTTTGTTTTTTAAGCATAAGATGTTCCAGGCTTATACTGTATTTTTCTTGCCCCAGTCCTAGAACCAGTAATTTCTACATAGAGTCCTGGTTATTTTACTGGAGAATGATATTTATAAATCAAGCTCTGGGCACTGGGTGTACTTGTTGCTACTGTGTTAAGTTTCTTCATATTTGTGATTTTCCAGTTTCCTTCTATTATTGACTTCTAGCTTCGTTCCAGTGTGGAAGAATAGACTCAGTATGTGTGTAAGTTGTTGGATCAGTTAAGAATTATATTTATCTGTAACAAAAATTTAGAAACACTGCCTTAAACAGTGGTGCAGTGGCTTCATGATGTCATCATGGATGCATGTGTCCTTTCTCTCTGGAATCTATCCTCAGCATATGCATGCTACTGTAGAGTAACACAAAATGGACTCTATACTTTCAGGAATCACAATCTATTCCAGGCAAGAAGGAAAGGAATGAATAAAGGTCAATTAAGTACCTGTCAGCTCAGTCTGCTTCTGTTTTAAGATATTCTCTCAGAAGCTTCTCCCAACAACTTCCAATTGTATATATAGTTGACCAGAACCTTGTGTCATGGCCACTCCTGTCTTTTAATGAAAGCTGGAAGATGTAGCTTTTTGAGTAAGGGACATTTTTGCCCCTAAAAAAAATGAGGTTCTTGAGATAATATGTATTTTGGGAAAGTAACTCTCAGTCTCTGTCACAGGGAGCAAGAGACTAGTTAAGAGACTACTGTTGGGAAGAGATGATGGTGGCTTATGCTACAGTGGTAGTAGCTGGTGGTAGGATATGATTGGATACTTGATATATTTTGAAGGCAGTAGCCACAGGACTTAATGCTGGGTTATATATGAAAAGAAGAAGGAGGAGAGAAAGGGTGACACAGGTTTCTGTTCTAACAGTTCAGTAGATGGTAGCACCATTACCAGAGAAAAGGAAAAACAGAGAAAAGCCAAGGTTTTGTGGTTTTGTTTTGAGGGAGTAGGGGAGCAGGTGGTAATCTAGAATCCTATTATGTATACATTAAATTTGACATGCCTATTATATAGCTAAGTGGAAATCAATACCCTTTTAAATATTTCTGAGAATACTATTTAGAATCTTTTCCAAGAGTCATCCTCCCCCTACATTCCTCAGAAATAGCTCTGTTTATTTTTATTGATCCTTCACTTACATGTACTGATTCTCCTCATATATGTGATGCGCTTTGTTGGCTCACTTTATATTTGTGAATGAAGGAATATATTGGTTGTATAGGTATGCTCTGTGTGACAGGCAGGCTTCCCTAGAGAGAATATGGGGATGGAATAGGGCAAGCAGGATGGCTGGAGGCCCTACAACATTTCCAACGAGTCAGTGTATTTCTCTCCTGGATAGAGCTTTCTTTCCTTTCTTTTTATCCCCCTTCAGTTATCTGATGTGAAAATGTGAGTGACTGCAAGCTCTACTTTGCTACTCTGCCAAGACTCAAAACTCATGTAGGAGCTCCACCTAGGCAGATTGCACATTTTCTTTAGAGAGCAGTTTTGGTCTTGTTTGTTTTGTTGTTGTTTGTTTTGGTGTTTGGTGAGTGATTGGGGAAAGATAATACTGCCAGCAATGTATGCGCTGTTTGCACTGAGAACAAGAACTGTGATAAACAAGGGTCCAAGTGATCCAGCTGTTCCAAAAGCAGCTTTTTAATGAATAACTATGACAATTGCACCATCATGTGATTCTCTTTGTATATGTTGACCTTGAATTTATTGCTTCTCAGACCTACCTGATTTCTGCTTTAAAACTCTGGTTTTCTTTCTTTTCTTTTTCTTTTTCTTTTTAGTTCTTTATTGGAAAGTAATTGCTTTACACTATTGTGCCAGTTTTTGCTGTACAACAAAGTGAATCAGTTCTATTTATACATATATCCCCATATCCCCTCCCTCCCACAACTCCTTCCCACCCTCCGTATCCCAGCCCTCTAAGTCATCACCCATCATCGAGTTGATCTCCCGGTGTTATGCAACAGCTTTGCACTAGCTATCTATTTTACATTTGGTAGTGTAGATAGGTCAATGCTACTCTCTCACTTCGTCCCAGCTTCCCTTTCACCCCCTACCCCATGTCCTGGTTTTCTTGATGGGGGTTTTCCATCAAGTCACTCTCATCTGCTTTCATATTTTCTGAACTTTCTCAACTTTCTGGATCTTGGTGTCTCACTTTACTGATTTCCAATATTCCAATGGAATTTGTTAACCAAAATTTTAGAAATGGAGACCTGATTGAAATAAAAGGTGTTTATTTGGGGTTTGGTAGGACTGCAGCCTAGGAAACACATATTCAAGCACTTGAACTGTGTTCCACTGGACTACAAAATGGGGGAGGCTTATAAAGGCAAAGCCTACAAGGTTATATTTAGTTACATGATTTGTCAAGAATTATGATTGTAGCTGGCAAGAAGTAAGGGTATTTGTTAAGTAAGGATTGGTTGGGGTCTGAAATGGTTACATAATTACAAGGGGAGACCTTAAGACCATAAGTTTGCACCTGGCAGTTGTTGTTCTGAATACTGCTGGTGGTGTCCTTGGGTCTGGTACCCTTCAGAGAAAGTTCAAGTTTTCAGTGGTGCAGAAACCACCGAATGAGAGCAGATCCTCAATGGCCACCTGACTCTTTTTGTACGCCTGAACTAGGATGACTCTGTTATAATTTCAATTTGTCATCAGATTTTTCTTTTGGAAATATTATTTTCTGTTAATTTATTGGAACTTTGGGAGATAGAAGAAAGTAAACCCACATGTTCAGTCACTATCTTGAAGCTCCTGTATTGGCTTCTTTTTTTTTTTTTTTGGTCTTTTTCTAGCATCCGGAGCATTTTCCTCTCATATAACTGTCCTGGATTTTTTAACTCACAAAAGTATTGTTTGTTCATCTAATTACAGAGTTAAACAGAGTAAAAGTTAATTGTCCTCGTTCCTCTCCTCCAGAGTTACTCCCCTGAGAAAATAATGTTAACATTTTGTATCTTTTCATATATTTTTCCATGCTTTTATTAGGGGGGAGTTTTTATTTATTTGTTTTATGTTTTTTTACAAAAATGATATATTTTTTCTATACGTATTCTTCTACTTCCATGTCATACATATTTCATTTAATTTTAATTTTCTACTAAGTTCACTTAAAGCAATAAACTTTCAAATGTTAGAATTTAAAGTGTTTTTAAGGGAGATTTTGGAAAATTCAGGCAAAGAAAAGCAAAATGAGCAAAAGAACAGGTGTAGAAAAATACAAGATATATTTCTAGAGTTCAGAGTTAGACACCTTTTTCCTGGAGGAGAGAAACTGTAGTGGGGAATGCTGAGATTCTTGCAGAAATTATTTAGAGTCAGTGTGTGAGAGCAATGAAAAACAAAACATGGGAAGCTGCTGGAGATTTCAGAATAAAGTCATGTTATTCTTAATATTAATGAACACAAAATAAACCAAAAGTATTTCTTATGAAAGCATCATTCATTGAATTATTTTAACTAACAATATTATTTTAACTAACTTATAAAATAACATAAACTATATAACTTATAAAATAATTCATTGAATTATTTTAACTAACGATATATAATGATTATTCTTAAGGTTCTTAATAATTAATTCTTAATATTAATGAACACTTAAACCAAAAAATAAACCAAAAGTATTTCTTATGAAAGCATCGTTCATTGAATTATTTTAACTAACTTGATATATAATGACCCCTCTACAGGCTAAAGGAGACAGCGTGTAGGCAAGTGGTTTTGTTGCAGAAATCGGTCCATCAAGAAAACAAGCACCACACTTGGAGGGTTGCAGAACTCAGGTTTATTAAGCTGGCAGCCCCAGACCAGCTAACGCTCCAAAGTTCTGGGCCCCGAGCTCAGGGTGAGCTTTACTTTTATAGGGGTCTGTGCACATGTTTACAGTTAGCATTGGTAGCTTGCTTACTTGGTTTACAGAGCAGGGAAGTTTCCAAACAGAAACTTACAAGAGCAGGTGCAGAACATTCCATATTTAGCAAAACATCCTATGGTTACATTTGATTGCTAGGTCATCCTGTTTTTGTTTTTCCTTTTAGGCAGCAAGCATATTTCACAAAAGCAGAAGGAGCATGGAGTTATTTTTAGCTGAGTGCAAGTTTCTAATTTTCCTCTTCTGCAAAGAGATGGTGTCAAGTTTTCTCTAAATTAGTTGGAAGTGTGGATGCGCATTATAATATTTTCAAAGAACCATTGTCTTTTACTGCAGTCTTGATTGTGTGGTAGTAAGAGCATCAGATGAAAAATTTAGGATGCCTAGGATTTAGGCTGCTAATCACCTGGTAATTTAGGGCAATAATTTCAATGGCAGATTCTTGTGTAAAACAAAGAGTAGGAATTTTTATTTCTACAGTGTCTTCCATCTCTAAAAATTCCGTGGTCCTGTGATTCTATAATTTTTCCTATACACCTTGATTCAGCACGATGTGTTTCCTTAGGCAGTAAGTATCCATTTAACAATCACAGGTTGAGAGTCAATGAAAATGCTATCTCCATTTAATATCAGGTGTCATTTATTATCTACAGCATTTCACAACCTTCTAAAATTAGATGACATTTGTTCTAACAGTTCTATTTTCATTTCCACTTTTGTTTCTGCTTAAAGTTGCTGAGCATTATTTTGATTTTACAAATTGGGAAGCTAAGATTATATGTATTTCTGATATAAATTTCTTTTGATTATTGGCAAATTATAGTAGTTATGAGAAAAATACTTATTTAGTTTTTAGCATGTTTAATATCTTTAATAACTATTGAATGAATAAAATTATTTTAGGAAATATCCTTTCATTACAAGCAGTCTAAAATTAAAACTTCTCTTTTTATAAGGTGGCTTTTTCACCAAAAGTATACATTTCACCATCTTTCAAACCAGAATATATAGAATTAAAACCAAAATATCAGGTGAGTCCTGAGTTTTCTTATCCCAATATCAATTATACTTAAATACTAGATTTCTCTAATACTTTATGTAATTCAGTGGTTCCAAAACCAGACTACCCATTAAAAACACTCACCTACTTTACAAAAATACATATTTCCAGGTCCCTCCTCTGACTTAATGAATCTCAATGTGGAAATGGAGCCTGGGAATCTGTATTTGTCAAAAAACAAAACAAAACAAAAAACAGGGATTCTTGTGCTGTCACCTGGTTATCAGCATTTGAAAACCATCTGAACTAAAACAAACACTAGGCTGATTATTTCACCTTTTGCTTTTTTTAATTGGATAATGGAGAAGGTGTATGAATAAAGAATTTGAATGAGACTTCATTTTGAAGGCTATTTCAATAATAGAATAGCCTGATCCCAGAGCTACAAAACTGCCTATGACTATTACACTGACATTTCACTGCAATTTAGAAATTTTTGTACTGTTCTCTACCATTTCTGAGGCATGTATAATATTTATCAAAAAGCAGGATTCTACTGTAACACGCTAAGGACTAGGTGGAACTCATCATCATTGTTAAAACTCTCAGACTTAAAGGCAGATGATCTATGTTCCTAAGTCAGTCTTTAGAGAATATTTATGATACTTTTAATGGAATATCTACTACTTTTTGCATTTAAAAAAAATTACCCACATTGCTACTAAAATATTTATATGGATAGGACTTAGATCCTGCTGTTAGCCTTTGTCTAAGCAAATGCAGCTAACGCTAGAAATTGAGTTCTTTAAAAAAAAAAATGAAAAAACTATTGATGAATGCTTTTTAAGTGTTTAAAAATATTCCAGGTAGCAAAAAGCTCTTGAATACAACATAGTATCAGAATTAGGAATTTGAAAATTTTGCATTAAAATTCTCATTATTCCAATTTCAAATATTTTAAAATAATTAAGTTGGTTTTCTCTTTGTAGAATGTAGGAAGATGAATACATTGCTATATTGCTCAAAGAAAATTAAAAATTTTATTATAAATTTAAAATAAATGCTTCAGAATGTCTTACCTTTTTTTTTTTTTAATATTACAGTTCCAGAAATTCAACATCAAGGATGGTTTTGATCCTTTTCTAAGGAATGTAAACAACAAAATGTCAGTCAGAAAAAGGAAAGACCAAGATATGTTCAAATGTAGAAATATTTTAAGTGCAGAGATTATAGAGCATGAAGACCAAGATCCTCCTTACCCAACACATTCAAAAACTGAAAGACCTACTAATAAAACCTGGCCCCATAATCTTGATATCATCACAATAAAGGCTTTAGACACTAAGAATAATTTAGCCTATCATCCTAGTATCACCACAATAAAGACTTTAGACACTAAGAATAAGTTACAGGAAAGACTACCAAATGTATCTTTACCAAACTTTGAGGGAGAATCATCAATGACTGGAAAAGTAAATGTAAACAAATGTCGCCTCTCAAAATCATTAAGTCTTACTTCCCACATAGAAAACTTAAAACAATCAATGGTGCTCAAGTCAATTTTAAGTAAAAATCTGCAAGACCTTTCAGATAGATTATTTTCTACACCTGGAGTTTCTATGGACACTGCATCAAAAAAGAAAAGTCATAGTTCTCCACTTCTGGCTATTCATGATGAACGACCAAATAGTTTGGAAGGCAAAGTATTTGAAAAAATTCAAGATTTAAATAGCTGGCTTTCAGAAGGAAACATTTCAAATTCAAAGTCTCTTTTAAGTCATATAATTAAAGATATTCCTGCAGATTCACTTTCAGAAGGTGGTCCAGGAAATTCTCTAGAGGTAGAAAAGGAACCTGTCTCTGAAAAACACTTAGAGGATAGTGAGATAGATTTTCCAATTAAAAAAAAGAGTAGTTTCAAAAAGAAACATTTAAAAACTGAAGTATCTAGCTCTAAACCAGATTTGAATAGCCTTGTATATGATTATGTTATAAAGCAAATATTCACTGCACCAATCTTCTCAGAGTTAGGCAGAGGAATGAAAGAATTGAGTGGGACACAGATAAACTCGCAGAGTCAATTACCCACAGCTTGGGAGAGTTCGCCTTCCAATGTTCTAGTTCACTATGAAGAAAACAATAATGAAATAGAACTTCCGCCGGCCAAATCTGTTATAAGCCAGATAATACAAGCATTTCCTGTAGATACTCTTTTAGAATCGGGGATAATTAAAGTGATAGATAAGGAATACCAGAAGAGTTTTTTGCTGGATACAGAGACAGCTTTTGCTGAAGAAAAGCCAAAGGATTCCACAGAGTATTATTCAGAAATCAAAAGCAAAACAGAACCTCTTTCAGAGTGGAATACACCCATCATTCACAAAGAAACCACTTCTTCTTTTAATGGAGTTGAATTCATAGACAAAGGCCAAAATATATTCCCACAAGATTCAAAATATCCGTCGATACCAGATAAAAAACCAGATTTGCCAAGTAAAGGTCAGAGGCTTGATAGAGAAGAAAACGATCTAAGTTCTACTTTAGAAAATTTAAGTAACTCATTAATGGGTAAACTTAATGACTCTGATGTAATGTTAAAATCCTTTTTGAAAAACATATTTAATGTTTTTTTCAAATATATTCAGTCTAAAAGCAGACAATCAGAAAAAGAATTAGAAAGACTAATTGAACATCCTTTTCCGAGTAAGACAGAAGACCTTGAAGAAACTGAAGAGAATTTTGATAAAGCAGACAAATTGGACAGAAAACCTATTTTGAATCCAAAGCTGCGTGTATTCCTAGAAGAACTCTCAGAGTCAGAAATAAAAAATTTAAAATCTGAATTAAGTAAACATATCCAGCATTACCTTGTAGAAAGGCTTTCAGAATCAGGACATATCACCAAAAAAGACTTACCAAAAATCTATCAAAATTTGTATTTGATGAATGAGAAAGTAGAACCAAAAGGGCAAAATATTTTTCTGGAGAAATATTCAGAAACTGTAAAAGAAATCATATCTTTTGTAAATAATTTTAATCCCCATTTCATAGATAAACATTTGGAAATAAAGCTGAGATCTTTTTTAAATGAAATTCTCCAAAACTATTTCCTAAAAAACCTTTCAGACAACAGTTTATTTAAAGACAGAGAATCTGAGCCTATACACTCAAGCATATCTTCTCTAAGAGGTAAAAGTGCCTCAATATCTTTTCATGAGTTAGGACAAGATATTTCAAGAGGGAGTTTTGGTAGTAGGCTTAAAGTAAACATGAAACATCCCTTAAATAAATCTCTACAAAACTATCTTATAGCTTTACCAGAAAATGAACTCTTAGATCTAAAAGCTGATTTAAGCAAACACCTCCAGAGCCTTTTTATAGAAAAACTGTCAAAATCAGGACTAATCACAGAAAGGCAATTAAAAGGGATAAGCCAGCATATAAATTTGATGAATTCTAGTTCCACACCATTAAAGTGTATAAAGCCAGATTTATCTTTAAGAGATGAAAATCAGTTTGTGGAGGAGCATTCAGAAAAGCAAAATAAATACTCAAAAATTTCTCAGAAAACCGCTTTACAAAAGGTTCCTGAGGATAGACTTGTAGAAACAGAGTTGACTAAAAAGGAAAAAAAGGAACATTTTTTCTTAGAGAATATTAAAGAAAATCCATCAATAATTCAGGAACAGAAAAGATATCCTAAAGAAGCTAAAATACTGAGTTTTATTAAAGTACAACCTTGTTCCAACAAAGATACGCAGGCGATTCCAGTAAATAAGCCACCAGAAAGACTTACAGATACAATGCCTAAGAAACAAAGGAAAGAACATGGTTTCATGCAGTTTCCTCAAGCAGAGAATTTTGATCTCAAAACAGAGATTCACGACCCACATAGTTGGAGTGGTAAATCAAAAACAACTCAATCAAATGCTTGCTTTGAAAAGACACTGAAAATGAAGCCCCTTGACAAAAAGGAACACAACACCAATAAATTGATAGTACAGGAAAAACCTGAAGCAGTGCTGTCACCGTATTCAAGAATTCCTAATTGCAAGATGCCAAATGAAGATGAGGAATATGTAAACAAACTCACTTTTCCCTCCAGGCAAAATAATACTCTAACTCGCCTCGATGCAGAGGCTGGAGGGAAATCAAAATTAGAAGACCAGTATCATCAGAGATTGAAAGGAAATAATAACAAAAATAAAAAACATTTAGTAACATGTGCACATTACAAAGAAGAAATACAAACTCTTTATATAAAACCAAACGAGCTTTGCAACAAAAAATATGCCAAGGTTCCTGAGTCACAATTGCTTAAAGTTTTGGTAGCAGAGAAAAACTCAAAACCATCCCTCTTCCCAGAAGCACTAAAGAGAGAAAATCCAAAGCCCAAGGTCCGAAAAGAAAGATACCATGTCAGCAAACAAAAAAAGTCATTTAACAAGATAGTTAGTATAGTACCAACCACACTGCCAACCACAGGAATTCTTCTAAGAAAATCTGTTCCAAGGACGTTGCTTCATTGGACTGCAAGAAGAACTACACATGTAATAATGTTTTCCTAAATCTTCTATTTCTGTATTTGGCAAAGTTCCGTAGATAATCTAGAGTATGTGTGTGTGCATGCAAGTATGTGTGTAACCTTAATTGCCCCAAGATACACAGACCTCCAAATTTAAAAAATTCTGATATTGAAATATCACCTCACCTCATTCAAAAGGCAATCAGAAAATCAAGGGATTGTTAACACAGTGCCTTTGTATAAAATAGATAAAGGGCACCCCCCCACCTCTAGATCATGAATTAGAAAAAAAGCACCCTTTCCTCCAGGCTGACTCCGCAGGCTGACACAGCCTGGACAGGGTGCACAGCTCTGTCTATGGAAGACTGGCTATTTCAGCCCTGACTGACCCCTCAGCCAGGGGCTGCTGTGCAAGCACAACCTGTACAACCATTAGCAGGGGCTGTATTCTAAAGAAAGGCAGGGACTGTCTTTTCATGCAGATACAAATATATAGTCTTTTTTCAGATTGCTGAATTATCTTTGTTTCAGTAAACAAATATGAAGCTTCTATTATGTGCCAGTTATTCTGGTAAGCTTTAGAGATATGCAAAATTTACAATCTCTTAAATTATTAATTGTAAAATTTTACTTTAGCTTCTACTCTTCTTTCATCACCAACCCCTCTGCCATGTGCTGAGAAATGTGGGAATTCAAATCTATTTTTAATATTAACATACAACAATTAGGAAGGTAAATCTGCTACTAGACTTTATACAAACCATTCAAAAGCAAAGTTAAAAACCTAGGAATGGAAGGGACTTATTTTAATTTTCTGAAACACTGCTCTTCTCTATTGGTATGTATAGATGGGCATGACCCACAGCTGGGAAATCTCACAAATTCTAAAATATTATATTGATAATTTGATGTGCATAAATATCTTTGGATGAGAAAACAGATCTAATTTCAGAATAGTTGCTTTGAATTTGTTTTCCACAGTAAAGCAAATTATTAGCTTTAATAAATAGTAAAACAAATTAGTAGCAAGGTAAATATTATCAACATAACTTATACTCTCAACTTTGGATTTCTCTTTTCTAAATTCAGTAATTTAATAGAGAGAGAGAGTGTGTGTGTGTGTGTGTGTGTGTGTGTGTGTGTACAGATGAGAAAAAGGAAGTAAAACATGGGTTCTTAGTTTTTGGAAAGGAAAGACTTTCTGAAGTTCCCTCAGATGAGTGGAATCTTTAATATCACTTTTCCAAACAAAATAAGAAATTGTGTTTGTGTTATATGGTATGGGATCATATAGGATCTCAGAACCCTTATCCTAAGAATGGACAAGGGAGATAGTTACATTTATTTCCCTCTGTCAAACCAACAGTACCTAAATTTTTCTCTCTAGTAAAATTGACAACAGAGAATTGAGTGGTAAGAGGGCATTTTTCAGATCATAAGAAAGACTCACTCATTTGATTCTCTAAATCCCAAGAAATCTCCCAAAGCAATCAAAGTAGAAGACAGAGAAATTGAGTTGCAGGAGCTTCTAGGAAAATAACCAGTGGTGTGGGTCTCCATGCCCTTCTGCTATCACTCTAGTAATCAGTTATGTCAATTGTCAAGTAAAGATTATATGTTACTCACCAATGTGGCAGAAATTCTCTTAATAATTGCTTAATAATTCCCTTACCTAATTTCTTCCATATACGTAAGATGGAAAAGGAAGAATGTTAACTTGCAAACCCAGGCAAAAATATAGACTCTTCATACATCCTTTTTGATAAATCTTCTCTTGCTGTCCTAATTCTTCTTAGTCCTGCCTAAATTCCTCTTACCCACCAATTCTATTAATCTACTCCCACCTTCTCGCCAAATCAAAGCAGGCCCATTCCCTTGGTATAGCCATCTCTGCAAAGCATTAAGGGACAAACTGCTCAAACTGCAAAGGAAGCTAGTTTACGTTAATTTGAGAAATGACTAATGACTCCATACCCTCCTATGGGTACGTGTAGATTATTATTTCTTAAATAAAATATAGTCATATTATACAAATTTGAAAAAAAAAAGGAAAACAAAGCCCATAATCCCACTACCCTAAGACAACCATCATTTTAAAAAGTTATTTTGGTGTATTTCCTTCCAGTTATTTTCTAAATGTTTTACTTGTTTAGTCTCAGAATGTACACAAAAATTTTTAATATTTTAGTATAAATATCATAACCATGTACTTAAATGCTGAGCTCTTTATGTGTGTGTGTATATATATATTAAAGAGGTATTTCTTAACTTTTAAAGAATGAATGTTTGGATGACTTAAAAAGTAAAATATAAGAGTTCATAATTTATATTTGGGTTTGGGGAAGAGAGATTTTAGAGGAGGAGAATTATAGGAGGGCCGTCTTTGCCTAGGAGTCTGACCCCTGAGGACAGCTCCTCTAAGATTTTTTGTCTTCAGCTCCATATTTTTCATCCCTTTTGAAATAAGTCCTTTGAAGCAATAAGATTTTTTAAAGTATAGTTTCTGTGGTATCTGATGGCAGGCATTGAATGTAGGGTCTGAATTTGGGGACTGCCTATAAAAAAAAAAAAGAATGCTTTCATTCTTTGTTGATATTACAAACTTTAATTCTTGTAAATCTAAAATGTACTTTTAAGAAACCTAACTCACCAACCTGATCTTTTATTTTAATATTTAGGATTGTTCGGATAGAGTTGAGGATTTGCATGTGACTTCATTTAAGCATCTCGAAAAAGCAAAATCAAGAGCAAGTCTTTTAGGAAAGAGCCCAGATGATAGCCATAACCAGTTGAAACGCTTTGCAAGACCGTATACTGCTCCAGAGGTTAACAAACGAGGAGAAAGCTACGCTGGAAAATTTACAAGTCCTCGAATGGTTTCAGCAGGCTTAGTTCATATAAATGATTCAAACCCAGATTATGAAATCCATAAAATGCAGCCAAAAAAAATTAAAAGAGAATATTGAAAAATGTTCGCTCATTTGTGATATTATCCAAATGTTAAACAGTTCAGAATGATGTGTGAGGCCAATAGTCAGAATATCACTTCTCCAATTAACAAAATGGTTTGGAGATCTGTCCTTCTGTTCAATAGGAGTCAGTAACCAAATTTCATCTTGTTAGAACCATTTTGTTTTAATTAAAATGAAAAAGAAACACTTTTGATGTAGATGTGTTTTTGTTTATGAATCTTAGGGAACAAACTCAGAGATACATATTCATTAGTGAAGTTTTTTTTCCCAGCCCTCCCCCTTTTTCACTATTCTCTGATTTTCCAAATCTTTGCTATGCTCCAAATTATCCTGACCCCCCAGTGTCGGGGTGTCTATTTAGAGTTATGTATGTTTAGTCTTTTGTTATGAATATACTTTAACTCTTCAGCTCTAGGTTCAACAGTATGCAATTCCCTGGGCTTATAGAACATCTATTAATTTCAATATCATCAGATATTACAACTTTTTACACTATAAAGATAATAAAGAACAAGTTTAATACTACTAATTCCTGAGGCTTCTAACACACTGGAATGACTTTCTAGCTTACTCGAAAAACTATGAAACAGCCTCTTTAATAACATGAAATTCAGGAAGAAACTGTATAAAACAGACACTGCATTAAAAATTATCTAACTAAATCAGCATAGGATTTAAACCAAGAGACTTCTGAGAATTGGTTCTATTCTTATCAAATACAATATTTGAATCTTGTTGAACTTTGGTTCACTCTTGAGGAGTAAGAATTTCAATTTATAGAATCTGTATCAGTTTCCTTTTTTCTACCATAAATCATAAAGTCTATGGAGTTTAAATAGAATTGAATGATGGAAAACAATTCCTGATCATTCCTTTAATGGCATAATCAAGGTAGTAATTTTGGGGGGAGACCAAGAATTGTTAGTAATTCCAGAAGTTGCCAGTACATATATCAATCAGAGTGTGACTGGGAAAGTACAAATACCTCTGGATCGTTCACGTCGAAGGAACACAGGGAATTGGTTTCATGGGTGATGGAAACAAGGCTAAGAAAGTAAAAGGGATGATGTGGCGATCCAGAGATTGGCAAGAGCAGAAAGTGATACCACCCCTCAGATAGGACATCAGGAAGAAGTGGTGTGACCAAAGTCCTAAAGTCAGAATACAAAGAAGATACAGCCACTGACAAAGACACCACAAGAAACAGGGGAGTGGGGCAAAGGGTAAGAAATAACTATGTTTCTTGTCTCTCATCCTGTCCTCCAATCTCCTGCTATTGTCTACCTGGAAACCAGAGAGTGAGGGGGCATGGGAAATGTAGTTGCCAGTGAAGCAGAGCAAGGAAAAAATGGAGAAATGGATTTGAGAGCTAACAGGCAACTAACCGACAGTACTTAAGAAGAAAATCATTGATCTGGCTTGCAGTAAAGGAGGAACTATTCACTAGATGGAAATCTCAAGTCACTTTGCCTCATTAAACTTCTAATGGCAATACTGTGACACAATCAAGAATTTCCTACCATGGAAATAAAATTTTTTCAAAAACCTTTTTAAAAAATAGTAAGGGACTTCCTAGGTGGCGCAGTGGTAAAGAATCCGCCTGCCAATGCAGGGGACTCGGGTTCGAGCCCTGCCCTGGGAAGATTCCACATGCCACGGAGCAACTAAGCCCGTGAGCCACAACTACTGAGCCCATGTGCCACAACTATTGAAGCTCATGCGCCTAGGGCCCACGCTCCACAACAAGAGAAGCCACTACAATGAGAAGCCCACGCACCACAATGAAGAGTAGCCCCCGCTTGCAGCAACTAGAGAAAGCCCGTGTGCAGCAACGAAGACCCAATGCAGCCAATAAATAAATTAAATAAATAAATAAATTTATAAAAAAAAAATAGTAAAAGCAAAAAACCCATGCCCTTTATTCAAGGAAGAATTCCTTAAATACTTATTAAATGTCTAGTATGCCAAACATTTTGCTAAACACTCTATACTTGTGAATAAGACAATATTCTCAAGGAGTCCACAGTCTACTGAGGACATAAGCACAGAAGTAGTTATAGTAGAGTTGTGTAAGTGATGTTGGGGAAAGTACTATAGAAACTCATGGCATGACATTTTGGCCAAGGTGGCTGTGCTAGTTTGGATCCTTAGGAAAGCAGATACTGAGATGAGATTAGTCATGTATGGTAGGCAGAATAATAATCCCTCCCTCATCAACATATCCATGTCCTAATCCCAGGCACCTGTGATTATGTTACCTTACATGGCAAAAGAGACTGCAGCTATGATTAAATTAATGATCTGGCGATGGAGAGACTATCCTGGATTATCTGAGTGGGCCCAATATAATCAAAAGGATTCTATAAGACAGAAGCAGGAGGGTCAGTCAAAGAAAGAGGTGTGATCCCTGAGACAGAAGCCAAGGTAATGCTGGCCTCTGACGCAAAGGAAGGCAGGTAGCTTCTAGAAGCTGGAGAAGGCAGCAAATTCTCTAGAACCAACAAAAGAAATGTAGCCCTGCCAAATCATTTTACAATTCTGACCTCCAAAACTGTAAGATAATAAACTTGTGGTGTTTGAAGTCACTAAATTTGTGGTAATTTGTTACAACAGGGATTAAAAACAAAACAAAACATGACACAGCACACAGGGCTGAAATCTGAGCTGATTACCATCATTCTCACAGCGGAGGCAGGCCGAGAGCAGTGCCCACAAGCATATTGTGTGAGCACGCACACTAGGTGACAGGCATCATCACAGTGGACAGCTCCTGGAGAGTAACAGGACCGGCTCCAGCCCCACCTACCACACAGTGCAGCTTACAAATGGATATGGGGGCTTCTACTCCAACAGCTGGGGAGCAGACCCTGCCCCTGTCAGGGCTATGACAACCACAGAGCAAAGAGGAGGCCCTGCCCAACATCCAGGGCAAGCCCTGGTCATCACAACACCAATCATACCCCACGTTGCGGGGATGATGGCCAGCATACTCTGAGGAAAGACATCGCAGGCATCCATGCCAAAAACAGCTCTCACACCAACAATACTGGACTAGTGGAGGCGACACAGGGATTCTCCCACATAAAACAGCCCTTTGAGGCCACAGTAGATAACTGTTTCCCCTAAATTCAGAGTCAAAGAAATATAAGGAAAGCGAAAAAGCAGAGGAGCCACTCCCAATTAAAAGAAGAGAAATCCCCCGAAAGAACAAACAATGAAACAGTCCTCTCCAGCCTACCAAACTCCAAGTTCAAAAAAGAAGTAATAAAAATGCTGAAGGAATTAAGAAAGCCTATCAATAGAAATGCAGATCAATGTAACAAGGATATAGAAACTATAAAGAGGAGCCAATCAAAATTAGACAACTCAGTTCTGAGATGAAAACCAAACTAACAGCAATAAAATACCAAACTAAGTAATGCAGAAGAATGAATAAGTGATCTGGAAGAGAGAATAATGGAAATGACCCAACCATAATAGCACAGAGAAAAACAAATGAAAAAAAAAAATGAAAGCAACATATGAGACCTATGGGCTAAGATAAAGGATGCCAATCTATGTATAATAGGGATCCCAGGAGGAGAAGAAAAAGGGGATCTAAAATGTACATGAAGAAATTATGGCTGAAAACTTCCCAAACCTAAAGAATGAAGGAGATATCCAGGTAAAGGACGCACAGAGCATCCCAAAACAAGATGAACCCAAACAGATCTATACCAAGACATATCATAATTAAAATGGCAAAAGTTAAAGATAGGATTCTAAAGGCAGCAAGAGAAAAAGAGTTAGTTACAGAAGAACCACCAAAAGGCTACTAGCTGATTTCTCTACAGAAACTCTGCAGGCCAGAAGGGAATAGCAAGATAATTCAGTCCTGAAAAGGAAAAACCTGCAACCTAGGATACTCTACCCAGCAAGATTATCCTTTAGAATAGAAGAGAAGATAATTTCTCAGGCAAGTAAAAAAAAGAATACAGCAATACTAAACCTACCCTAACAGAAATATTGAAAGGTCTTCTCTAAATATAAAAAAGCAAGAACCTATAGGAAAGGGAAAATCACAATAGGGAAAAGCAAGTATATAAAAGGATTGTAGACCACTTGAATAAGCACATACATAGATTTAAAACATTTTGTTTGTGTGTGTGTGTGAGAAAGCGATTACAACTACAATGAACAGCAAAAGGAAAAACATGAAGATGTAAAACAGGACATCAAAATCATAAAGTGGGGGAGGCAAGTAAGAAAATGTAGGTTTTTTTATAATGTGTTTGAGCTTATATGACCAGCAGTCTAAAGCATGTAGATATGGTAATGGGTTAACATACTTGAAAACCACGGTAACTACAGATCAAAAACATATAAAAGATTCACAAAAACTAAAAAGAAGAGAACTCAAGCATAATACAAAAGAAAACCAGTTGCATCATTTGCAAATACTCTCCCATTCTGTAGTTGCCTTTTCGTTTTCTTTATGGTTTCCTTTGCTGTGTAAAAGCTTTTAAGTTTAATTAGGGTCCCCCGCCATTCTAAATCCAGCTCCATACAGTGCTCTGCCACCATTGCTGCCACGACTCAGACTGCGAGACAGCACCCTCCAGCCAACAATTATGCCGCCACGGAGGATGTGAACCAGTACAGGAACACAGAGGAATTCGCTGAGGGATCCAAGACCAACGCGAGCAAAAATCAGCAGCATGATGTAAAATGTTTATTGGAGGCTTGAGCTGGGATACAAGTTAAGAAAGATCTGACTGAATATTTGTCTCAATTTGGGGAAGCTGTAGACTGCACAATTAAAACAGACCCAGTCACTGGAAGATCAAGAGGATTTGGATTTGTGCTTTTCAAAGATGCTGCTAGTATTGATAAGGTTTTGGAACGTAAAGAACACAAACTGGATGGCAAATTGACAGACGCTAAAAAGGCCAAAGTTGTAAAAGGGAAGAAACCTCCCAAAAGGTTTTTGTGCGTGGACTGAGCCCAGATACTTCTGAAGAACAAATTAAAGAATATTTTGGAGGCTTTGGAGAGATTGAAAATATTGAACTTCCCATGGATACAAAAGCAAGTAAGAGGATTTTGTTTAATTACATATACAGATGAAGAGCCAGTAAAGAAATTGTTAGAAAGCAATTATCACCAAATTGGTTCTAGGAAGTGTGAAACCAAAGCTGCACAACCCAAAGACATACATAGGCAGCAACAGCAATAACAAAAAGGAGGAAGAGGTACTGTAGCTGGTGGATGAGGTGGTACTGGGGTCATGGCTGAGATCAGAGCCAAAACTGGAACCAAGGATTTAATAATTCTCATGATTGAGAATATGGAAATTACAATAGTGCCTATGGTGGTGATCAAAACTGATTATTCTGGGCATAACTAGGAACTATAGACATGGACAGGGATATGCAGACTACAGTGGCCAACAGAGCACTTATGGCAAGGCAATCACCAACACTATTACCAGCCATACTAAAAGGGGACATGGAAGAAAACAGGAGATTGCTAAAGTAGCCCATCTTGTAGGATGACACTGAAGATTGGTCTTCCGTTGATCGAAGATGATTATTCTGTAAAAGACTTTCTAGTGTACAAGACATAACTGTGTCCAACCATATATAGCTGCCAATTAGTTTTGTTTTAACTTTGTCTTCTGCTGTTATGACTCAATGTGGATTTGTGTTTACACAAATTTTATTTGAATGATTTCATGTCAAATCTCAAGTAAATGCTTCCTTATGTGTTTAAAAAAAAAAAGATAATTTGAGCAGGCTGATCACTAGAAGTGAAATAGAATCTGTAATTTTAAAAACTTCCTGTAAACAAAAGTCCAGGACTGGACGGCTTCACTGGGGAATTCTACCAAACATACAAAGAACTTATACCAAATCCTTCTTAAACTTTTCCAAAAGATTGGAGAGGAGGGAACACTCCCAAAGTCATTCTATGAAGCCACCATCACCCTGATACCAAAACCAGACAAAGATACTACCAAAAAGAAAATTACAGGCCAATATCTTTGATGAATATAGATGCAAAAATTCTCAACAAAATACTAGCAAACTGAATCCAACAACACATACAAAAGATCATACACCACGACCAAGTTGGATTCATCCCAGGGTCACAAGTATTGTTCAACATATGCAAACCAATCAATGTGATACACCACACAAACAAAAGAAATGACAAAACCACATGATCATCTCAAGAGATGCAGAAAAAGCATTTGATAAAATTCAACATCCATTCATGATAAAAAAAAATCTTACCAAAGTGAGTATAAAGGAAACATATCTCAACATAATAAAAGATATTTATGACAAACCTATAGCCAACATAATACTCAACAGTGAAAAGCTGAAAGTCTTCCCACTAAAATCTGGAACAAGACAAGGATGCTAACTCTTACCACTTCTATTCAACATAGTATTGGAAGTCCCAGCCACAGCAGTCACATAAGAAATACAAGGCATTCAAGTTGGAAGGGAAGAGACAAAATTGTCATTTTATGCAGATGACATGATACTATACATAGAAAACCCTAAAGACGCCACACAAAAACTACTAAAACTGATAAATGAATTCAGCAAGGTAGCAGGATACAAGACTAACATATAGAAATCTGTTGCATTTCCTTACACTAACAATGAAATATCAAAAAGTAAAAACAGGGCTTCCTAGGTGGCGCAGTGGTTGAGAATCCGCCTGCCAATGCAGGGGACATGGGTTCGATCCCTGCTCCAGGAAGATCCCACATGCCGCGGAGCAACTAAGCCCATGTGCCACAACTATTGAGCCTGTGCTTTAGAGCCCATGAGCCACAACTATTGAGCCCATGTGCTGCAACTACTGAAGCCCAAGCGCCTAGAGCCCATGCTCCGCAACAAGAGTAGCCACAGCAATGAGGAGCCCATGCACCACAACGAAGAGTAGCCCCTACTCACCACAACTAAAAAGAAAGCCCGCACACAGCAAAAAAGACCCAACACAGCCAATCAATCAATCAATCAATCAATCAATTTATAAAAAAAAAGCAAAAACAAAACAAAACAAAAACCCTTCTAAAACTGCATCAAAAACTATACTTGGGACTAAACCCGACCAAGGAAGTGAAAGGCTTAAAACACTGAGAACTATAAAATATTAATAAAGGAAATTGAAGATGATTCAAAGAAATGGAAAGATATCCCATGCTCTTGGATTGGAAGAATTAATATTGTTGAAATGGCCATACTCCCTAAAGCAATCTACAGAGTTAATGTGATCCCTATCAAATTACTCATGACATTTTTCACAGAACTTGAACAAATAATCCCAAAATTTATATGGAACCATAAAAGATCCAGAATTGCCAATGCAATTCTGAGGAAAAAGAATACAGCTGAAGGGCTTCCCTGGTGGTGCAGTGGTTGAGAATCCACCTGCCAATGCAGGGGACACAGGTTCGATCCCTGCTCCAGGAAGATCCCACATGGTGCGGAACAACTAAGCCTGTGCGCCACAACTACTGAGCCTCTGCTCTAGAGCCCATGAGCCACAACTACTGAGCCCACATGCCATAACTACTGAAACCTGCACACCTAGAGCCTGCACTCCGCAACAAGAGAAGCCACCACTATGAGAAGCCCGCATACCGCGACAGAGTAGCCCCCACTCCCCGCAACTAGAGAAAGCCTGCATGCAACAACAAAGACCCAACACAGCCAATAAATAGATTAATTAATTAATTTAAAAAAAGAATAAAGCTGAAGGCATAACCCTCCCAGACTTTAGCTGACATTACAAAGCTACAGTAATCAAAACAGTGTGGTACTGGTACAAAAACAAGACATATGGATCAATGGAACAGAACAGACAGCCCAGAAATAAACCCACACACCTACAGTCAATTAATCTTTGACAAAGGAGGCAACAATATACAATGGAGAAAAACTGGTCTCTTCAGTAAGTGGTGCTGGGAAAGCTGGACAGCCACATGTAAATAAATGAAGTTAGAACACTCCCTCACACCATACACAAAAAATAAACTCAAATGGCTCAAAGACTTAAATATAAGATAGAACACCATAAAACTCCTAGAAGAGAACACAGGCAAAGCATTCACTGACATAAATCACGGCAATGTTTTCTTAGGGCAGTCTCCCAAGGCAAAAGAATAAAGGCATAAACAAACAAATGGGACCTAATCAAACATACACTTTTGCACAGCAAAGGAAACCAGAAACAAAATGAAAAGACAACCTACAGAATGGGAGAAAATACTTGCAAACAATGTGACCAACAAGGGCTTAATTTCCAAATATACAAAGAGATCATACAGCTCAATATCAAACAAGCAAATAACTCAATCAAAAAATTGACAGAAGATATAAACAGACATTTCTCCAAAGAAAACATTCAGATGGCAAACAGGCACATGAAAAGATGCTCCACATTGCTAATTATTAGAGAAATGCAAATCAAAACTACAATGAGGTATCACCTCACACCAGTCAGAATGGCCAACATCAAAAAGTCTACAAATAACAAATGCTGGAAAGGGTGTAGAGAAAAAGGAACCCTGCTACATTGTTGGTGAGAATGTAAACTGGTATAGCCACTACGGAGGTTCCTTAAAAAGCTAAAAATAGAGGTACCATATGACCCAGCAATCCCACTCCTGGGCATATACCCAGAGAAATTCTAACTCGAAAAGATATGTAGGACTTCCTAGGTGGCACAGTAGTTAAGAATCCACCTGCCAATGCAGGGGACACAGGTTCAATCCCTGCCCCAGGAAGATACCACATGCCGTGGAGCAACTAAGCCTGTGTGCCACAACTATTGAGCCTCACTCTAGAGCCCGTGAGCCACAACTACTGAGGCCATGTGCTGCAACTACTGAAGCCCATGCACCTAGAGCCCATGCTCCACAACAAGAGAGGCCACCAGAATGAGGAGCCCGTGCACCACAACAAAGAGTAGCCCCCACTCGCCACAACTAAGGAAAGCCCAGGTGCAGCAATGAAGATCCAACACAGCCAATAAAAAATAAACAAGTTAAAAAAAAAAAAGTCTGTTTAAAAAAAAAGAAGAAAAGATATGTGTATCCCAATGCACTATTTACAACAGCCAAGAAACGGAAGCAACCTAAGTCCACTGACAGATGAATGGATAAAGAAGATGTGGGGTATGTGTATATATATATATATATATACACACAAACACACAAAATGGAAAGTATTCCACTCAGCCATAAAAAGGAATGAAATAATGCCATTTGTAGCAACATGGATTATCATGCTAAGTGAAGTAAATCAGAAAAATACAAACACCATATGATATCATGTATATGTGGAATCTAAAATATGATACAAATGAACTTATTTACAAAACAGAAACAGACTCACAGACATAGAAAACAAACTTATGGTTACCAAAGGGGGAAGTGGGTGGAGGGATAAATTAGAGGTTTGGATTAACAGATACACACTACTCTATACAATAGATAAACGACAAGGACCTACTGTATAGCACAGGGAACTATAGTCAATATCTTATAATAACCTATAATGGAAAAGAATCTGAAAAGAACATGTAATTATATCTATATATCTATATAGGTAGATATCAATATACATATCTACATATATATATTACTTCGCTGTACACCTGAAAATAACACAACATTGTAAACTAACTATACTTCAAAAAAAAGTCCACTGGTTCTGTTTCTCTGGAGAACCCTAATACAGTAGACCTCAGAGGCACTGTTTCCTGGCCTCCACAGTCCACCTTCTGCAGTACACATATTGACTCTCCACACAGATTTGGAAGAATCTCCAACATGGTTCCTGTGGGCCTTTCTTGCTGAGGGGAAACTTAGAAGAGGTTAGTGGAATGAACTATAGCCTCCACCACTGCAGGTGATCTCAATACCTCAACTGGTACTAACTCCTCTCTCCTCTACCTCAGCAAGTCTTTGCGGCTTGCTTGATGGAGTAACCCGAACACCCCTGAGGGGGGCTGGCCAGTAAATATGAAAAGGTTTGTGTTTCAGACTATTAGTTTGTATATTATTTGTCTCATTGGTTTTAATTTTTAAGTCTTAAAACAATTGTTTCAAAATAATTTTTATGTAATGTTAATTAAAAGTGTACAAATAGAATCTACTAATTGAGGTAAATCCCAACTTATCACAGTCCAAAATACATTCTCTTTTTGAGACGGCATATCTCTTTTGCTAATAAGGTAAGTTTTACCTTTAGTTTATTAAGTTCTCTATGTCCTTACATGTTGTATCCCCTACAGGAGCAAGAATAATCATATAAAGGGCTGGAAGACCTGCCTCCATTGAATCAAATACCAGGTTGTCCCCAAGTCAACAGGTTTATATAAACCTGCTTGTTTGAGAAAGAGCTTTCCTTGGCACAATGAATTAGAATCTATATTTTAGCTGTGTCAAACCACACAAAGAAAATTATTAGTATAAACGCAATTCAGTAAATCTTTATTGAGCTCCCACGGGGTGCATGAATTTAGGATCGATAATTTACATAAGTAGAAAAGTGTTACTTTCGCCCCTTAAAAATAAAAAAAAAAGCAAATTACAACTTCTCTATACATTTCAAGTGAATCATTTAATGTGAGTGAGGCTCAGTTTGATATTACTGTAAGTAGTAACAGAAGAAAATGGAAAAGTAGAAACATTTTCCCATCTATCAAAGCAGGGTTTGATGCCAAGATAAACTAGCCTGTTGGTTTAACAATAGCTGATTAAAAAGGCTAGAGAATCTGGAAGTAAAAAATGTACTTGGAAGCAATGTCCTCTGAGGGCTCATTCCCCTGAGGGCAGCAAAATGCTGAAAAATTTAACTGGCTCAAAAATTATATTGAAAGCTCAAAAAGAAGAGTTAGTCACAGCTTGGGATAAAATTTTGAGAACAGATGACACTAAATGTAGTTAAATTAATAATTTCAAAGTTTCCCTGGAGTTAGAATAGCACTCTGAGCTAACCAAAGGGGCTATAAACTCATGCCCCTTTGAACAGAGTGGTTTTAAATGATAGATTCTCCAGTGCACCAACTGTATTTTCAAGTATAATTCTGGTATTTGTACCTAGTGTTACAGAAGAAAAAGCAGCAGGGAGAAAGTGTCAAGTACATAGGACATAATAGGATTTGGCAGCCCTAGAATTCCCAGTTTGAATCTTTTTCATCAGGAAAATCACATTCCGGCTCAGTCCAAGGTGATGCTGGAGGCAGTGCTATTGATGCTACTGATGGCTTGTGACAAGCAGGAGGCAACAGTGAAAGTATTGAACTCTGGCTTTCTTCTTTCATCTGTTAAAGAAACTCAAAATAAGGCTGGTAATACATATATTCATTACATTAGCTTTTTTTTTTTTTTTTTAGCAATAAATAACTTTTAAAGAAATCATGTTAAAAGTGTTTAAATTGTTTTTAGGTATTTTCATTGAAACATGCCTTTGATTCTGGTCATCTGAAAACCAAGAAGAAGTAACAGCCAAATAAAATGACCTTTATCAGAATTATGTTGCCTTTACATAATTTCTAGCCAATACAGAAAAATAAAATGTCTCTAAATTAATCAAAATATAAACTGAGGATAAAGTAACACATGATGATATTCCCTTTGTCTACTCGTTTTGTTTTGCAGAATGGAAATATTTTAGAACGTCTATAATTAATCTACCAAAACCATTTTCTTGTTTTTAACTGTACCTTATTAGAAAGTTATTATTAAGAATCTTGGTAACCAAACTGTCCCATTAAGCCAACAAAATGATGTGACTTTTTAATAGGATTAAAAAACAAACATCTAGACAACAAAGATAGATCAGCTCACCTGTTTGAAGAAAACATGGGATAATAAACTGCTTGCTGATGGCCTGAAATTTTTTTGAAAAAATTATTTTAAAAAAGAACCTCATATTAGAATGTAGATTTTTTTTTTGGTGTAAGCTATGTTAGAACTTAGGTTTAGAGCTATAAAACTCAATACACAAAAATTAAAAGGAAAAAGAATATATTTAAGGAAGCCCAATTCTTAGCTTCAATCTTGCCTAATGGGAAGAATTAATTCTAGAGATAACCTTCAACTGGTCCATGACCTAACATTTATTAGGCACTTATTAATTATAAGGAACTATACTAGGCATTAAGAGGCTAAAAAAAGATTAAAAAGACGCACACCTTATTTCCAAAGTACTAATGCTAATAGTTATCTATGATAATAATTATTGTAATACCAGCAACTAACACTCTTATACTGCTTGGAAGTTTCTAAAATGTCTTAACACAAATGCAGTAATTAACATGCAGAAAGATTAACTGATTTTTACAAGGCGACTTGGTTAGGAAATGATACAGCTGAGACTGAAGCCCAAGTCTTCTGACTTCAAATCTAGTATTCTTCCCGTTTGCTCATTGTCTCTACTTGCTTTTAGCATTGGTACTTCCTGAATTAGGCTACTGTATAGTTTTTTGATGAAAAGACTGATAATAGATTTGAATTTGGTGAGAAGGAAATATCACAAAGCTTCTATAAAATACAAAATAAAGATGTTTTATGCTCTTTAGAAGTGACCAATATTACCTTTTTTCAGGATCTTGTTGCAAACAGAGCTGTACCAAGCTAAGGAAGGCAGGAGAGAATGTTTTTGAGGATGGTGTTTGCAATCTGTCACTATTTACTGTGTGAGTTCCACTGGAGACATGTACACTTTCTCCAATCCCAGAGTCTACACCTGATCGGGAATTTTTCATTCTGGATTCTGATTGAGGGAAAATACTGATATCCAATGGGCTATAAGGAGGACCTTTCAGTTTCTGTAACAACATCTAAAAGAAAGAAAAATTTCCTTCAACCCTTTTCAGGCAAGATATTAAAACAATAACAACAACAATTAGGATCCTAAGAGTCTACAGCAAAGATGTTAAAAAGAAATTATCTAGAATGTAAGGAATCTTATGAAAGGAAAGTAGTTCAGGATTTTAGCAGCATTTACCTGAGTCCTGTGCATGTCCTGGAAAGGTACCTGCCCACTGGCCAATTCACATGCTGTAATCCCAACGCTGTAAATATCTGACTTTACATTATATCCATGTAAATCCTGTAGAACAATTAATTTGAAGTCCTTTAGTGTAAATAGCCTTTAAAAAGTTACATACATATGCTTTTTTTGATAAAGGGTGGTAAATAACAATGGAAAAAACTCATGAGAAATCAAGATATATCTAATATTTGATATACACGTAAAAATTCTTAACATAGTACTTTTGACAGGAAAGAATAAAAAAAATCTTGCAGTAGGCCTTTCATCAATCCAAATATATGGGCACAACTGTCCTTTAGTGAAACTCAGAAGACACTCAAGACGCATAGACAACCCAATGCAATGGCCACACCTGACCTGTCTCAGTAGTTCTGGACTCAGCCACGGCTGCACTGATGTGCTGAACTGTGGGAAATCATATACAGCCCTGTGCCTCTGTCCGTGCTTAACCAAACTATGCAGATGGGACAGGCCAGAGAGGGTCACTAGGCCATCACCAGAAATGAGGATATGGCTGGCTTTAATACTCCTAGAACAAAAAGAAACAATCCTAAATACTAAGAAATTGGCTAATGAAGAAAGAATGAAAATCTAGTCAGAATAAATCCATGCATTCCCTTAGAAATTAAGTACTCTTTATAAAATAATATTTGAAGCATCAAGTTATAAAGTTAAACGCAATATTATCCAATAAAAGATAGCCTCTCATGGTATTAACAAAACATAAAGCTATGTCTAATAAAAATTTCTTTTGTCAAATAAATTATAAAAGAGCCTTGTTTTTCATCCTAAACATGAAAACTGGAAACTAACAGAGCAGGATGGCCAATAGTCCCGTAAAGTATAATAAAACCTTGATTAATTAGAAAACTGTCTGTTAGAAATCCTCAGTTAACCAGAATGCTGCTAAGAAACAACAAACAGTAAGAAAGAAGGCTTTAAGCAGGTGAAACAAACAGTAAGAAAACAAGTTTATTTAAAAATAACTTAATTAAAAAGGAAAACAAAGCCCCAATGTATCTTAGAACAGCATTGTTTTTAACATTCAGCCTACTTCTGCATCTATAGTTTGGCAACAAGAGAACTGATATTTGGTAGGATAATCTCAAAGTGCTACAAAACACTTAAGAAATCAAAGGTTTAGTTGCAATCTGTATATGATATAAACATGACCTAAAGCTGAAAAGCAGCTCCTTATCTGTTTAAGGAAAAAACAAAACACAGGCGTTAACTAGGATCCCACTCCCTACAGCTTACACCCCAAACAGATAGGTTTGGGACTCATTACTGGGACTTGAGCCCTGGGAGGGCAGGCACTCCACCCCAGCACTGAGCACAGCACTTGGCACAGAGGAGGTGGTCTGAACTTTTCTGTTCAGAACTATAAAATGTGAGCATCTACCATACCTACTGGTCCCTTCCTCGCTTAATTTTCATTTGCAAGTTTCCTATCCTCCATTCTAACATTCAATTGCTCCTTCCTAAAATCTCCCTAAAAGATTTCTTCCTCTCAAATTCTTTCATTTTATAAAATACAAATAAGTAAATACCTGTGAATACAGCCATTTTGATGCAGATAGTTCAACCCTCTCACTGCTCCAAAGAGAATGTTTCTTATTAAAGTTTCACTCATTCCTTCAGGAAAGTAAGTCCTCAAGAGTTGACTTGCTGAACCTGAAAGAAACTCCTGAAATCTTTAGATGAACACTTGCTTCTAGCTATGTTTTAAATGTTCTTATCAACCATAAACATAAACAGACACACACACATGCATTACATTTTAGAGTCTAACTGCTTTCCTACGCAAAGGTAATTTTCCTTCAAGACTCTTTAAAAAGACTTTTCTAACAACATGCTAGAGATTAGACAAGTGAATTAACAATATTCAATATTACTGAAAAAATATATGCTGTGTGAGAATATATATATTTTACATCCACAGGCAATTCACAAAAACTATCCTAAAAATCAAAGCTCTAGAATCCATTCATTTATGTGTTCAACACACCTACTGAACATTGCTGTGTGCTAGGTATTTTACGAGCATCCAGGGACACCAAAATGAAAAATATGTACATGATCCTGCCCTCAAGAAGCTCAAATCCAGTGAAGGAGACAGGTATACACACATGTTTACAATACAGTGAAATAGTTTACAATGCAGAGACACAAGGATAGGATGGTGTGCACAAGTGGAAAAATTACTTTTGCTTAAAGAATAAAAGCAGCTCTCCATTGAGAGAGAGAAAGGAAACTGAAGGGGAAAAGACAGCTTGTTCAAACGCATAGACTTCTTGGAGAAGCAATCAGTGGTGGTTTCACTGATTATGAGACCCATTCTACTTTTTTTCCTGAAGACTAAAATTCAACACGAATCAGATATAGAAATATATCATGAAATCTAGAAATGGCCATCAGATTTATAAATTAAAAGTAGTGAATCATAAATCTAAGATCACACTCATCCTTATAATTATAGCATCCAGGCTAACCCATGAATTATTTTACCTAAAATGAGTTTTCTTACCATAGGCCATAAAAGGAGAAATAACCCAAAGCCAGCTGCCAACAGTGAAAACAGTCCAGTAAGTTGTAATATTGGGATGCCGGAAAAAGTGGGATAGAATCACTGCTTTCTAGTATAGACACACAAGAGACAAGACATTTAAAAACAACCTTTTTTCCTCATTATGGAGATAACAGCAGTAGTGGCAGCATATTAGTACTAATAATGGAGCTTATTAGTACTAAGCGCTGTTCTTAGTGCTGTCATGTCTTTAAATCTCACAACCACTACACCAAGTATGTGACATTAAGATTTCCATTTTACAGAAGAGGATACTTAGAAACAAGTTAGAAAACTTATCCAAGAGCACGTAATTAATGAAAGTAGGATGTGAACTTATTAGACAGTCTGACTCCAGAGGTCATAATAACTATACTGTGTTCTTATAATAGAAACATTTAAAAAATACATTAAAATATGAAGATAAAAGTAACTTCTAAAACTAAATCATAGAACTACAGTTAACATTTCAGTATAATTTCTTCCAATCTTTTTCTGTGCAATATACATGTGCACATATAAATATCTAAAAAATTGAGATAATACCAAAACAAAATCCTTTCCTTCTTTACACCAAAGATGATTAGTGACAATGGAAATTATTATAATATTCCTGAAAGGCAATCTGTTAAAATTTATCGATTCAGAAGCTAATATTACTTAGCTGGATGAAAAGGAAACTATTTGCTTTTGTTTTTTCTATTTCCCTATACGATTATTTGTGACTGGACTGACGAGGGCTTTTTAAATAAATTAAGACCAGTATTTCAAGTATGATATTCATTTGAAGGCACTTACAGCAGTTACCAAAGTTTGAATATATCTGTTCTTTCATGGATCTGGTTTCCAAGTATTCTTTCCAATTCTGTAATTGCATGTTTATTAGAAGAAATAAATCTACCTTTCTCTAACAGAACTACTAATTTGCGAAAAAAAATTCTTACAGATGTAATCTCCTCAAATAGACATTAAGTTAAATGTATCATTTTCTTTGTATTGTTACCTGTAAAGCTTTCAGGCGTTCTTCAGTGCAGTTTTCCAGATTTGTAATTTTTATAGTAACCAGTGTCCCTGTAGGAGTATGCCGTGCAAGATGGACAGAAGTCAAGTTGTCAAATCCTCTTCCTATAATCAAACATAAAACTCATGTTAACAACCAAAGGAAAAAAAACTGATAATCAGGACTTCATCAAAATTAAAAAATTAAAAACTTCTGCTCTTCAAGAAAACACTGTTAAGAAAATGAGAAGGCAAGCCACTGATTGAAAGTATTAACAATATTTATATCAGATAAGACTTATATCCAGAGTACTATATAAAGAACTCTTACAGCTCTAATAATAAATGACAAACATCCCAACTAAAAATTAAGCAGAAGATTAAATAGGCAAGCCACAAAAGAAGACAGAAATGGCCAACAAACACATGAAAAGATGCTCAAGATAATGGAGTACAAATTAAATATACATACTATACCATTAATGTTAATATTGCGGTTAATATTGTGACTTGATAAACAAATGGTGACATATTCAAACAACGGAATGTTACTCAGCAATCCCCTACTCCCAGTCCCCAGCAACTGCTGATGTGATTTTTGTTTGTCATGTACACAGTATCATAAGGAGTACAGTTTTTTGTGTCTGGCTTCTTTCACTTAGTATAATGCTTTGAGATTCATTCATGTTTCGGTTAATTTCTTTCTATGTGGAGCAATAATCCATCATATGGACATACCACAATTTATTTATTTATCTACTCATAAGTTCATAGATAGATACTTGGGTTGTTTTCAGTTTTTGGTGACTACAAATAAAGCTGCCAAAAACATTCTTTAAGTAGACATATGTTTCATTTCTCTTTGGCAAATACTTGAAAGTGGGATTGCTGGGTCTGTATGTTTAACCTTCTAAGAAGTTGTGAAGCTGTTTTTGAAAGTGGCTGAATCACTTTGCATTCCCACCAGCAATGCATAAGAACTGCAGTTGCTTGACACACTCACCAGCATCTGGTGTCGTCAGTTTTTAAATTAAAAATACCTAGAATGGTAATCTATTAACAGACACCTAAAAGATGTTAGTTTCCTTCCTCTCCACAGTCACCAAATTCTGCCACTTTTATTGTTGAAATGAAATTAATTTGAAATTCGTTCCTTCCTCCCCAGTGTCAGCATCACTTGCCTTAGCTCAGGTCCTGTCCTTGTTCTCTGGATAGATGCAGTGGCTTCCTCACTATGCCCTGCATTCTCAACCAGGACATGCACCAAAACTACTGATGGAACTACTTCAAAAGCCTGTGCCGAGGTCCCATTCACCAGAAATTTTGATTCAGTAGGTCTGTGATGGGATATAGGCATTGCAATTTTTAAAAAGACTCAGGTGATGAGGATGACACTTCTGACTGTAAATCACTGATCAACTATATCTTCCAGATTGCTGCCTGGAACTGCTGCCAGTTGTCCTTCTAATTTCAACATTTTATCAAAAGAAAGGTACTATAGTGCAGCATCTGAGAGTTTAGACCTTACAGTCACAAAAGTTTGTTTTCAAATCACTAACTGTATGACAATCACTTAAATTCTCAGAGCCTCAGTATCCTCATCTGCAAAATCAGAGGGGAAAGGGGTGAAATGAAAAAACATATATAAAATGTTCAGCCTAATGCTGATTAGATGCTATTATTATCATCACTATTCCAGTGTCTCTCTAGCACAGAGAAGATAAATTCCAAACCTTTCCTTAAATCTGCTGAGTAATGAAATGGGTACATTGCAGGGGCTGACAGAGAGTCTGAACTTCTACATACCCCATATGAGGTCTTTTACAACGTGTCGCAAACCTCCTTTTTCAGACTTATCTCCTCCTACTGCCTGTTCTCCCTTTGTTCCTGAGTCTAGGCAAAGAGCAACTATATGATAGTCTTTCCTCAGTTACCTATTGAAGTAATTATTTTTTTTTTTTTACCTTTTCTGGATTGACACCATTTGAAAGTCCTTTCTAATTTGGGGGCATTTTCCACCACTGCTACTTTAGAGAAGGTCAAATCCTTATTCTCTCTTGGTCACCTTGACCCTGGCATGGAGGCTCAACTGGAGAATGAAGCGAGTGATAGAAGAAGCAGAGGCGGTCAGAACTCACTTAAAAGTTAAAACCTTACCTAAAAATCCCATTTTCAGTAGAAACTTCTTTCAGTTAAGTTTGGAACTTGCCAATGGGGTCCAACGTCTGGTGGTAAAAGTACCCTGCTAATGTACACTAACTAGGCTGCTCTTGTGCTGTCACCCTGGCTATGGTTCTAGTCACATAGCTTCTCTTGGTTTCTTCAGGACTATTTTCTGTTGTTTGAACAAAAACCCTGACTAGAATATTTAGTAAACTTTTCCTCATGCTTCAGGACCCATCCCCTTTGTGCTATCTTCCTTGACTCCTAGAAGAGTCAAGACGAAAAGCTGGATGCTCTATCTTCTCTGTTCCTGTAACACTTAGCACACCTCTACTATAGCACCTTTCCGTGCATAAGACAAAGCTGTCTTTCATGTTCGTCTTTCCAGAGAGGATGTGAACTCCTCAAGTGTTTTACATGGCTTTATGTCCCTAGCACCTAACGTGGTATCTCTTTGTAGTGTTTAATAGATGTTTCTGAATATTCAGAGCAAATTTTCATATGTATAAGGCTATAAACAACAACTCATCCAGTTCTAAACTTAACTGAAAAAAGTTTCTACTACAAATGGGATTTTAGGTAAGATTTTAAGTTAAAAGGAAGTAATTTGGTTATAGGACGGTGACTGAAAAGATTGACATGATTTGATTTAACTCAGACAAATGATCATAAGTTTCCCACGATAAAGATACAAATAACAATTAGATTATTTAGTGTCTGCCTTCTCTACATGTACTTCAGTGAAAAAGTATAAATTCTAGAAGGTAATCTTGAAAAAAATCTGGGCTACTGTTTTAGGACAGATACAACTAATAGATCCATTTGACTGACAAAATTAACATTTAGATTTATGCTATGGGTAACAACAGAAAAAGCCTGCTTACAAAATAATCTTTTTGTCATCAATTTCATTTCTAACAATGATGAGTCCATTATGTGCAATCCAGAATTATTACCTATTTCCACTTGGAGTTCATAGTGAGAAACGTTGGTGGAACAGATCACTTCACTGGCTCTACTGGATGGAGGCAACAAGGAAAGGCCTGGCTCATCAACCTGCATTGTTTCAAAAATACGAAAACAAAACAGGTATAAACTTTTTTCGGTGCCCCAATTTGGTCCCCTACTCCAATACAGAATACTGATATTTTCTTTTCAAACACATAAGTGCTTGTTAGGAAGGCACTGAAAGGTGGCTTAAGAGAGTGTTTTAAGATCCAAAAAGTATTTACAACAGCTAATAAGTGATGCCTATCAGCCTGTGAAGTGGGAGAGGGCTAGAAAAGCAGATTTACAGGTAATGAAGAATACTTCTCAGCATAATTTCCAGGAAGTGTTGTTAGGAATTGCTAAGAACAGCTGTTGACTCTTCAGGGTAGCTCATAAATATATCAAGGGAAGAGATGCAAGGACTTCTGAGGAATATTCTATTCTGGTGCTCTTGCTTCAAGTGGTTGCCAGTTACAGTCATTGCTCATACAGGATCTGCTCAGCCAGTGGAGGTGTTAACAGTCAAGGAACAATTTCCACACTGCAGCCTATTAAAAGGAGCTGAAGACATTTTTCACAAGATGAGATGAATCAGAAGGGAGGTCAGAAAGGAAAATAAAGAGATGGGAGAACAGGATAGGGTACAGAAGTCCTGAGTTAATCATCATGTACCACTATGGCCTCTCACAGGGTACTATGGAGTCAGAGTCCTAGGTGTGCACCAGATCCCAGTGGCACTAAAATAACTTCACGCAGGTGAAAGAAGAGGCCGACACCACTGGCGTCATATGACAGCCATGAAGATCTCCAAAAGGACACCAGTACTCCAAAAGACACTTAGCAGCCTTTACAGGCACCAGTAGGTGGCCAGAATCTTGTTACTACTCCAAGGTAAAGAGAAGGAAGAAGGGAGTTAGAAATGACATTACTATGTACTAGAAATTCTGCTATTTTTTTTACATTTGCTTCTACATGTTCCCTAAACTTTTAACAGAGCAGAAACAAATATAATTATAAGCTCATGGCTAAAGGTGAATAAAGGTGAATAATCTTTGAGAGGAATGAAAGGCTGTAAAAAGAAATTTTACCATACGGTTGGAAAAAATCCCAATGAAGACAGAAATCTAAATAAATCATTTCAATTTCTTTAGAACAGGTAGTCTTAAATTCAGATTTAAAGAACACATATAAGAGAGAGAGAAGACGCACATAGTAGTTTTAAAAAAATTTAAAGTGATAAGCTATAAGTCTGTCAGGAAGGCTAGGGCACAGAATGAACTAAGGCTTACAGTTCACTGCTTAAAAAAATGGCATCAGGTTACCAGATGATGGATTGAAATCAGGCTAATCAACCTCTACTTTGCTTCCAGCAACTCCATTAGGGAAATAGTCTTCTTTAAACTAGAAGAAGCACTTAGGTTGTAATTAAGTAGCTGAAGCCCAAAACAGGTTGTTTTCAATAGGTTCAAACCTCCAGACCAAAGACAATTACATCTAGGATATTAAGTTTGCAAATATACAACTCAGATGAGAAACCAGAATGGAAATAGTTAAACACTGACTCAATTTTCAAAAAAAGGGAAAAAGGTATAAAGGGACAAGCTTGATGCTGTTGCCCAGTAAGGTCTGGTATCAAATTACTACACAGAGGAGTTATGGACACTTAAGAAAACAACCTGGCAATCACAAGAACAATATAGGTTTACTAAGAGTAAATCATCTTAAAACTAATCTCACTTCTCTTTTTGATTTGATGACTAGTTAGAGAATTAGAAAGCAAAAATCACAGCAGGGTCCTTGTCAAACTTCTTAATAACTTCCTAAAAATTCAAAAGACCTGGTTAATGAGTAATCTGGGAAAAAAATCATGAAAATTGTGCCATTTACAATAGCATCAAAAAGAATAAAATACTTAGAAATTAACTTAACCAAGGCAGTGGAAGACTTGTACAATGGAAACTACAAAACACTGCTGAAAGAAATTGAAGAAGACATAACTGAATGGAAACACACCTTATGTTCAAATATTGGAAGACTTAATATTATTAAAATCTCAATGGACCCCGAATAGCAAAAACAACCTTGAAAAAAAAAAAAAGAGCAAAACTGGAGGACTCACTCTTCCTGATTTCAAAACTTACTACAAAGATACAGTAATTCAAACAGTGTGGTATTGACACAAAGACATACAGAGCAACAGAACAGAATAAAGAGCCTGGAAATAAACTCTCACATATATGGTCAAATGACTTTTGACAAGCGTGCCAAGACCATTCAATGGAGCTAGGACAGTATTTTCAACAAATGATGCTGAGAAAACTGGATATCCAGAGCAAAAGAATGAAGTCGGGCCCTTACCTATACAAAAATTAACTCAAAATGGATCAAGAAAATATTTGTAGGTCATGCTTCTGATGAGATGTTAACACCCAGAATATACAGAGAACTAAAACTCAACAACAAAAAAACAAACAATCCAATTCAAAAAAGGGCAAAAAACTTGAATAAACATTTCTCCACAGAATACATGTATGTGGTCAATAAACGCATGAAAAAATGTTCAACATAACTAACTGTTAGGGAAATGCAAATCAAAACTACATGAGGTCCTTTGTGTTTCCATACAAATTGTAAAATTTTTTGTTCTAATTCTGTGAAGAATGCCATTGGTAATTTGATAGGGATTGCATTGAATCTGTAGATTGTTTTGGGTAGTATAGTCATTTTCACAATATTGATTCTTCCAATCCAAGAACATGATATAGCTCTCCATCTGTTTGTATCATCTTTGATTTCTTTCATCAGTGTTTTATAGTTTTCTGAGTACAGGTCTTCTGCCTCCTAAGGTAGGTTTATTCCTAGGTATTTTATTCTTTTTGTTGCAATGGTAAATGGGATTGTTTCCTTAATTTCTCTTTCTGATTTTTCGTTGTTAGTGTATAGGAATGCAAGAGACTTCTGTGCATTAATTGTGTATCCTGCAGGACTTCCTAGGTGGCACAGTGGTTAAGAATCCACCTGCCAATGCAGGGGACACGGATTTGAGCCCTGCTCTGGGAAGATTCCACATGCCACAGAGCAACTAAGCCCGTGTGCCACAACTATTGAGCCTGTGCTCTAGAGCCCATGAGCCACAACTATTGAGCCCGTGTGCCACAACTACTGAAGCCTATAGCCCATGCTCTGCAACAAGAGAAGCCACTACAATGAGGAGCCTGTGCACCACAATGAAGAGTAGCCTCCACTCGCAGCAACTAGAGAAAGCCCGTGTGCAGCAACAAAGACCCAATGCAGCCAATAAATTAAATAAATAAATTTATAAAAAAAATAAATTTTGTATCCTGTATCTTTACCAAATTCATTGATTAGTTCTAGTAGTTTTCTGGTGGCATCTTTAGGTTTTTCTATGTATAGTATCATGTCATCTGCAAAGAGTGACAGATCTACTTCTTTTCCAATTTATATTCCTTTTGTTTCTCTTCCTTCTCTGATTGCTGTGGCTAGGAATTCCAAAACTATTTTGAATAATAGTGGTGAGAGTAGACATCCTTGTCTTGTTCCTGATCTTAGAGGAAATGCTTTCAGTTTTTCACCACTGAGAATGATGTTTGCTGTGGGTTTGTCGTACATGGCCTTTATTATGTTGAAAAATGGAGCTGGAGGAATCAAGCTCCCTGATTTCAGGCTATACTACAAAGCTACAGTAATCAAGACTGTATGGTACTAGCACAAAAATAGAAAAATAGATCAACGGTACAGGATAGAAAGCCCAGAGATAAACCTACGCACCTATAGTCACCTAATCTATGACAAAGGAGACAAGAATATATAATGGAGAAAAGACAGTCTCTTCAATAAATGGTGCCGGGAAAACTGGACAGCTACGTGTAAAAGAATAAGATTAGAACACTACCTAACACCATACACAAAAATAAACTCAAAATGGATTAAAGACCTAAATGTAAGACTGGACACTATAAAACTCTTAGAGGAAAACATAGGAAGAACCTCCTTGACATAAATCACAATAAGATCTTTTTTGACCCACCACCTACAGTAACAAAAATAAAAACAAAAATAAGCAAATGGGACCTAATGAAACTTAAAAGCTTTGCACAGCAAAGGAAACCATAAACAAAATGAAAGGACAACCCTCAGAATGGGAGAAAATATTTGCAAATGAAGCAATGGACAAAGGATTAATCTCCAAAATATACAAACAGCTCATGCAGCTCAATATCAAAAAAACAAACAACCCTATCAAAAAATGGGCAGAAGACCTAAATAGACATTTCTTCAAAAAAGACATGCAGATGGCCAAGAGGCACATGAAAAGATGCTCAACATCACTAATTATTAGAGAAATGCAAATCAAAACTACAGTGAGATACCACCTCACACCAGTGAGAATGGTGATCGTCAAAAAATCTACAAACAATAAATGCTGGAGAGGGTGTGAAGAAAAGGGAACCCTCATACACTGCTGGTGGGAATATAAACTGGTATAGCCACTATGGAAAACAGTATGAAGGTTCCTTAAAAAACTAAAAATAGAACTACCATAAGACCCAGCAATCCCACTACTGGGCATATACCCTGAGAAAACCATAATTCAAAAAGTAACATGTACCCCAGTGTTCACTGCAGCACTATTTACAATAGCCAGGACATAGAAACAACCTAAATGTCCATCAACAGATGAGTGGATAAAGAAGATATGGTACATATATATAATGGAATATTATTCAGTCATAAAAAGGAAGGAAATTGGGTCATTTGTAGAGACATGGATGGACCTAGAGTCTGTCATGCAAAGTGAAGTAAGTCAGAAAGAGAAAAACAAATATTGTATACTAATGCATATATGTGGAATCTAGAAAAATAGTACAGATGAACCTATTTGCGGGGCAGGAATAGAGACGCATACGTAAAGAACGGAAGTGTGGACACAGTGGGGAAGGGGAGCGTGGGATGAATTGGGAGATTAGGTTTGACATAAATACACTACCATGTATAAAACAGACAGCTAGTGGGAACCTGCTATATAACACAGGGAGCTCAGCTCAGTGCTCTGTGATGACCTAGATGGGCAGGATGGGGGAGGGGAGGGAGGTCCAAGAGGGAGGGGATATATGTATACATACAGCTGATTCACTTCATTGTACAGCAGAAACTAACACAACATTGTAAAACAATTATACTTCAATAAAAAAAAAAAACTACAATGAGACACCACCTCACACCCTCATGACAGCTGTTATCAAAAAAATCAGAAAATAATGAGTGTTGGAGAGGATGCAGAGAAACTGGAACTCTTGTGCACTGCTGGTAGGAATGTAAAATAGTATAGCCACTGTGGAAAAGAGTATGGTGGTTCCTCAAAAAATTTAAGTAGAATTACCATATGATCCAGCAATTCCACTTCTGGGTATATACCTAAAAGAATTGAAATCGAGGTCTCAAAGAGATATCTGTACACCCATGTTCATAGCAGCACTGTTCACAATAGCTACAATGTGGAAGCAACCCAAGTGTCCACAAACAGATGAATGAATAAGCAAAATGTAGTATATACATATAATGGAATATTATTCCACCTTAAAAAGTAAGGAAATTCTGCAGTATACTGCAATACCAGTGAATCTTGAGGACACTATGCTAAGTGAAAAACCTCAGTCACAAAATAACAAATACAGTATGATTCAACTTATATTGTTACTCAGAGTAGTCAAACATCAGAAACAGAAAGCAGAATTGTAGTTTCCAAGAGGTGGGGAGTTAAGAGGGAAAGAGGAGCTATTGTTTAATGGGTAAAGAGTTTCAGTTTTACAAGATGAAAAGAATTATGGAAATGAATGGCGGTGATGGCTGTACAATATTATGAATGTATCTGATGCCAGTGAACTGTATACTTTAAAATGGTTAAGAAGGAAAATTTTATGTTATGTGTATCCTAGCACAATACCCCCTCCCCCTAAAAAAGCAGCCCTTGTGGAAGTTTCCTGAGTTCTCTTGGTAACATCAAGGAGCCAACAACAGACACTTTACTTTCTAAATGCTACCTCAGTGTGAAGGGTAATACTTGAATGAAAACTAGGATTGGATACTATATCCTATTGTACAAAAGGGTATGTAATAGAAGACTACAGAGCATTAGTGAGTAAAAAGTGAAATGACAAAAACGATGACAACTAAAGATAAGATCAGGATAAACTTATAAATAGGATTAACTGGGATTACTCTATTTTGTAGGACTAAAGTATCTGCAAGGCAGGTTCTATTTTATAGAAAGAATTATAATATAAAATAAAGATTAAGAGATTAAGAGGGGAATCCAGAGAAACACTTATTTCTCAGCATGTTTCTTTGAATATTGTTTAATATATCAGGCATTACCCAGGGATGATAAAGATAAAAAAGACAAGATGCTTATTTTATGGGGACCATGTGGAGAGACATATACATCAAACATTGTGAGATAATACAGTAAATGCCATTTTATGAGGATGTCTAAGATCTGCAGGAGCATAACAGAGTTAAAGGTACAAAAGCAAAGGCTTCAGAGATGTGATATTTGAGTCAACTCTTTAAGCACGAGGAAGAATTTTAGAGGGAGAAAGTGGGAGAAGGGTATTTCAAGCAGAAATAAGAGTATGTGCTAAGATTCAAGACCAATAAATGAAACTCAAATATTAGACATATTCCATGCCATTAAGAATCATTATATAACACTAAGAAGTTTAGGCTTTATCCCACAGGTTTTATGAAACCAATGGAAAATTTAAAGCTGGAAAGCGGCACAAACAGGCCTGTGTTAGTAACAGTGTAGAATACTGAACTGAGTGGGAGAGGAAGTTATATGTGTGTCTAGGAAACTAGAGGAAATGTGTTTACCTGCAATAGTCCAGGTGAGAGATGATGAGATTTGAGTAGTAGCAGTGATCAGGTGAAGGAGGGGATGGACTTAAGAGCATTCCAGAGATAGATCCATAAGACTTGGTGTATAATTAGATGTGGGGGAAAAGGAAGAGGCAGTGTGAGGATAACTCCAAAGTTTCTAGTTAGGGTGATTTAGTAGACGGGTTTCCATTTGCCAAAGCAGGAAATTCAATAGGTCAGTGACGTCTGAGAGAAGATTAAGATTTTACTCAAACTCCATAGAGATGCCTTTGAAAACTAACCAGAGGAATTGTACAGACACATCTGGTGCCCAGGAAAGAGTCCAAAGTTGCAGGTAAAAATCTGAGAATCATCAGCCCTGCCTGACGACAGGACCCCCACACAACCTCAAGGAAAACCTCCAGACAATCTGAAATCTGAGCAACTGAAATCACAGGAGCCAGTGAGACTGCTTAGGGAGAGCCTGTTTAGACAGAAGAGCAGAGGCCAATTACAGACTTCTGGAGAAAAGCTTCAGTAGAGGAAGAAGAAATAGTAAAAGAAGAGAGGTAAAAGAAGAAAGTAGAGAAAAAGAGATATAGGAGAACCAGGAATTATATTCTGTAAAATAGTATTACAGAAGGCAAAAGAAGAATATTAATTGTACTTAACCATTTTCTTACCAAGTTTTGACGGGTACTGGTTTCAGACTGTTTTTCAGGTCTGAGTGATTCAACTTGTGTTCGTGAAGTACAGAAACAATCCTGTAAATTCAGAAATATATTAAATAAGTGTAAAACAAGATAAGCAAGTGTGGCATGTGGATACAAAAAAGTCTATTGACTGGGGTGAGGAAGAGAGAGAAAGGGCTACATGCAGGAACCTGAGTTGGAGCCAGGACTCATACTGTGGAGGTACACAGTATGACGGAGAAGGGAGAAGCAGCTGGGTATGCAGAAGACAAATTTCATATCTGCTATAATTTGGTGCTATCTCTGATTCTTGCCTTCTATCCTGGAGGTAATAATATCAATTCATTTTTACTGCTGGTGTTAATTTTTAACCTTTTCATCATCTGTGCAATTTTTTTCTGAATATTTAGCTAGAGATTATTCTGCTGTACTCATCATATCATTTTTATCTTGATCCTCAGATTTTTTTTCCCTTAAATGCAGGAACCATGTTTATTCACATTAAACCACACACTGAGTATATTTGGAACCAATTTTGTTTTGTAAGGTGATAAACATCTCTAACCAACTCAAATCAATTCAAGAGACTTAGCTCCATTATCACAATTAACATTTTATTGCATTTTAACTCAATGTTCTATTATCACAAATTGTCAGTAAAGAAATGTAACACCTACACGTTAGTGGCATGAAGCTGATGTTATACTATTTAGGAAGAAAAGGTATGTCAAAAGAAAAGTATAAACAAATTGTATGAAGGAGACTTTTAATTATTTTCAAGCATCTCATGAACATTCATTTTTATATGAACAGTAAAATATAATATCAAGTGAGTCTTTAAGATAAGTCCATCCATGTCTACTTGATGCTTTGCAGTCACTTACTTAAAGTAATCAAAGTTCCTTTCTCTTAAAACATGTCAGAATTTCTCACTAATGAAACTAATCATTTTTCCTTAGCCTAAATTACTAAGTTGAATTCCTACAGTCTGTATATGTCATCTATCTTACACAATAACTTGATATATATCCCCACCATTTTATATAAAGCTCACCCCTGAAGAACAGAAGCTAACAGTGTCAAGATAGCTGCAGAATAATTTCCTTTGCTAACTTTCTACTGGTTTGTGTAGGGTGAGTAAAATTTACAATAAAACAGTTTTTGAAGATACTTACTATTGTTGTTTATATCAAAAATAACCACCACTTAGGTCATTTACATATTTATACATTTGGTACTTACATATATTTTCCAACATTTACCCTGAATCTTTCACAATAATCATTAATACCATTGTGTGGAAAAGGGTTAACGTAGCAGGCCTAAAACTGCTCTCCTTGGAAAGGCCAGCTTGCAACGTTGACCCTTAGCTGGTAGCTAGGAACTCGGATTTTGGGAGGGTTCCCGTCACTCCCTGATAAGAACGGATCATGGTGCCTAAACTGTCTGTTACAAACAACATGGTTTATGCTGAACACCTGCTTTCTTTCTGGGAGTGTGAAATTTTGTTACCTGCTGCTCCTTTGGAAACAGCATTTCTTAGCTGTTAAATAGAGGGTAAAACTTGAATGGGGAAGAATCCTTCATAAGTAAAAACATTAACTTTATCTCAGTTGTACAAATATCTAATTGAAAACATGAACGTTTTGATTCAAAGGATTCTAAATATTTCATCATTGCAAGAAGAATATAAAGTAAAATTATTAACAAGCTGAATAAATATAAATGACCCATTACCAAATTCTATTTTTCAAAAAATCCATAATTATGAAATAATAGATTAAGTAAGATGTCCTCTCCCCCCACCCAAATTTGGAAGCCCTGGGCAACCACATAGCCCTTTGAATCTCAGGATCTCCATCTATCAAGTGCCCTTTTACATCTCATCCAACATACAAATTGACATAAAATTGTTAATCCTAAGTAATCCTTTAGAGCAGGGGTCAACAAACTATGGTCCACAAGTCAAACCTGACCCACCACCTATTTTTAGTGCATAAGTTTTACAGAAATATTCATTTGCACTTATTTACATACTGCCTATGGCCGCTTTTACAACAGAAGAGTAATTTAATGGAGATCATATGGCACACAAATACTATCTGGCCCTCCAAAGAAAAAGTTTGCTGATCCCTGCTTTAGAAAATGAGGTAGATATTCCGCCTCAGTGTATTTTCCAGATATATAAGGCTCCCCTTTTAAGTAGATAAACTTTATACACAAAGTAAATGCATTCTATATTTTCCAAATACCTAACAATACAGTCTCCTAATTTCATAGCTCTGCCTCTCAGACTTGGCGAGTGATGGAGTAGATTGCCAGATATGAGTTTAAGCCCTGGCTCTAATTCTTTGCAATCTTGTGCCAAACTCCAAGTGAGGATTATACCATCTGCCCTGCCAATCATTTACAATTTTGAAGACTGAGAGAGATATAATATACGAAAGTATTTGTAAATTACCAATCATCATACAAATGCACCCACTGCTTTTTAAAAGATCACTGCTTTAATAATTCAAATAGTCAAATAATGTATTATATTCTACATAAGACACAATGAAAGTCCTAAAACTACTTAATCTAGAGTAGATAACATGGACTTAATATAAACAAAAACCAAGTTAGTATCTACACATCATATTATACAATGATTCTAATGTTTCTTGTCTTGTTAAGTCAAGGGGCTTATTTTTCATACTATTTTGCTTGTCTTTAGTCAGATGGAAATTTGTAAAAAGGGATTTTTGAAAGATTTAAAGGATAAGGCATAGCTAACTGGATGGAAGAGGAATATCTGAGGACAGTAAATGTATGAGAAAAAATGGGTATGGGACAAAGGAATAGAAGGAGTATATCAGAAAAGTATAGAAGAATCTTTTTAAAGAGATAAAAACTCAATGATAATTTAACTCATTTTTAAAGACCAGAAGTCATTCAGATCAAAATAACATCTCAGGGCCTAAGAATATTCCATCAGAGTATGCCTTCTATTATGGCTTTGCACTAACATCTAATTACTCTACTGAAACAAAATTAGATCCACGTTTATAAAAACTTACCAAAAGAGACATTGAATCGCTTTAGTTCACAGAAAGTGACAAAAATCCATCTACTCCAAAGAAGATTTCTGCTTTATCTTCAAGACACAGAAATATCCTAGTATAAAAAACAGAAGCAAAATAACTTATATTTACATAAAAATTCCTTGAAGATCTAGTTGCCATAAACCCACTGCTATTGGGGCAGCTATTCTTTGACACAAGTACTACAGACATTCCTGAAAGGTGTCCTTAAAGAGCATTTCTGTTTACTGGACATTATTTGGGATCGGACATCACAACAGAAAGGCAGAGTGAAGTTGAAAGGAGGTTCTGAATATTCCCAAAGCCTCAATATACCTGCATCTCTCCTTCCATATCTTTTCTGTACTACTTAAGGATCCCTAAGCAAATGTAAAAGCAATACAGAAAGGCAATGTTGGACCCACATTTAATACAAATGATGCCCAAGAATTTCCAATGGTTCTACTTATAAGTAAACTTTGAATCTTCCAAAGCTTCCTTATCCGCTTAATTACGTATTAAATCATTTGAGGTCACTGACCAGCAAAAATGGGAAAGGGTCAGGATTAGTAACCGACTAGGAATTAATTTTCTTCCTGCCATATGTTTAAGAAAAAGAATTTTTTTTCAGTTTTCATGTGAAAATAATATTTTCTGTAGGTTGAATATTTTTTACCTTATGATTCTTAGTTCACATTTCCATTCTTCTTGGAATTTATTGACAGATAGGAAAGATATGCAGATCATTATACAAATAATTCCTGTCCACTTTCACTAATGGAGTATTAATCTCAATAGTTTATGAAGACTCCAACAGACGCAGAGGTTTAAAATAGTAACTTAGATTCAAGGAGCTACAAAAGCACCACCAAAAGTTTCCAGATCTTTCCTAATAGAAAGGGTGGCAATGTTCTAAACCTGCTGGTGCTGAGTATTTCCTTACACCTACTCAATATCTCTTTCACCTAAATTGTGGTTCTTTATTTCATTTTAATGAAGTCCCCAAGTTTGATTAAGGCATCTGCAAACATCTGAACAAAATGAGAAAAAAAAGATTTTGTAAACCATAAATACTATACAGCAGCATTCAATTTCATTGCTAAGGAAAGATGTCAATTTATTCAGGATATTCACTACAAACCAAAGGTAGAGAATGGAAGGAAGAAAAAACCTGAAAGGGTTTGATTATTTTTGTCACCTGCCATTCATTATCATCAATTTAAGGCACTGGTGTTTGGGATGCTACAATCAGGGTAATACATTACCTGCCCTGACCACTTTCCACGGTGATTCAGATCAAATGAAACACTTCATCTGAAAGTGCTCAGAACTACCAAATACTGTATCAATATAAGATCTTGAGAGGTACACTCAAATCTGAAAGGTACACTCAAATATTACTGGTGGCAGTATCAAATGGCAGGACTTATTTGGAAAGCAAGTTGGCAATGTTTCGATAACTGTAAAAATGTTCATACCTTTTGACCCTGTAAAATCTCACTTCTAATAATCTATTCTAAGGAAATACCCAAGTAAATGAAGAAACCATACACAGGTAGAAAGTAATTACACTGTTATCTGAAACAGCCAAGTATCCACTGTTTAATGAATGGCTGCCATGGGTAAGGCACTGTGCTGGACACTGGGATCACTCACTAGTGACAGAAGCAGACAAGGCCCTGACCACTTGCAGCATACATTCCTACAGGCAGAAAGATCAGGGATGTCATGACTAACTGAATTTCCTGGTTCTCAGGATTTTGTTTCCTGCTTTTTCCACATAATATCAGTAAGTTCTTTATTAAACAACAACAAAAAACGTTAACCTCCATTACATTATCTATTTTTCAGAAAAACTCATAAGAAACTGACACAATCTGTGAGAACTGTCAGTATTAAAGGGGTTGTCCCTGTGCGTGGCTTAATCCCAGAGGATTTTGCTTTAGATGTTACAGACTATTAAGAGAGAATTTTATAAGATATTTTAAGGTCAAGGCAGCAGCTGCCCCCGGTAAGGGGAGGGTGGGGGGGGACTGATTTGCTGTCATTTTCTCCTGCATGCTCTTTCACTAGGTATGAGTATAAACCCTTTTTTAAAAATCATGCTTGAGACTTGTATTTCTAAATGTATTTACAAGTATATCGGCGTGGTCCCTCGCACTTCTATCTAAAAAACTAATTAGAATAAAGCTTTACAAATAATTTAAATGTGTACCAAAATATAATGTTCCTCGGAAAGCTTTAATCTGAAAGGTTAACACTTTCTGTGACAATCAGAGGGCCCATCTAAATTACAGAACTCGGGTTCTAAGTTAATTTAAGCATCCAACAGAGGCCCTTGTTACAGGGAATGCAAAAAGCCGTTTTTAACTCTCTTGGCGGAGCTTTAAAATTACTGTAATTTTCAAAGTGATCTTGGGAACCCATAAAATCTTAAAAATTATAGCGACGCACAACTCTAGAATTTTCCAAACTTAGCATCGTGACGCAGGCTTTCAAAAACTATTTATTAAGCGCCTACTGTGTGCCAGGCTCTTTACTAGGTAGGCGCTGTCACAAATTCCAGTCGAGTTCTGAGGAAAAAGGTACTTGACACAGCAAACTCACGAGGGAAAAACACAAGCCTGAATTTAAATACCGAAGACAAAACGCAGCTTGAACATTTAATTATGTAAAAGCTTCCTTCCGAGTCCCGCTTCGGGGGACTCTGCAGAGAACCAGCAGAAGGTGGCACAGAGCCGGGCCGGAGGGCGTCTCAGGTTTGGAAACTCCGCCGCCGCCGGCGGACGAGTGCGGCCAAAGGTGGGAGCAGGGGCGGGGGTGGCGCCGCGGGGGGCCGGGCCCCGCGCACCGGGCACAGCCGCCCCAGCAGGCGCCGCCTACCCCGCACGCAGGTGCCTCGGCCGCCGCGCGGCCCGGGACGGCGGGCCGAGCCGGAGCTGCGCGGGGCGCAGGGGCCGCTCGCCACGCGGAGCCGCACTCCTGCCACGGCTCCGCTGGCCGCCCGGGCTCAGGCTGGAAGCCGGGCGGAGAGTTCCAGCCTCGAGCTTCCCGAGGCACGCGCTGGCCAAGCCGCTCTCCCTCACGTCGCGACCAGCCCCTAGCCCTTCCCCTCCCCGGCCCGGCCTCCCCTCATTACCCTGGCGGCGACCAAAGCCAGCGGCTCTCCTCAGGCGGCCAGCGGTGCGGGTCCCGGGCGCCCGGCCCGCCCAGGGGCAAAGCGAGCGCGCAAGGCCCGCTCCCAGCGCGGGCCGCGGAGCCAGGAGCGCGGCGCGACCCGGACTGGGGCAGCGGGCCTGGAACCCTGCCCCAACCCCCGGCAGCCTGCCGGGACTGCACTAGCCCTACCCCGGCCCCAGGGTCGCGGCCCCGCCTCCAGCCCCAGGGCCAGCAGTGAGGGGCGTGGCCTTCGAGTTAGGGGGCGTGGTCTAGAGGAAACTACAATTCCCAGTAGGTCGTGCGCTGGCGCCGTGCAGGCTGCTGGGAGACTGGGTCTCCTCTCTTCCCCAATTGTGTGGGGGCTGTCATTGATCAGGCGTCGCTACAAAACCGAAGTCGCCGAGTGATGATGTTGTGAAGTCGCCCGCCCGTCTTTGCCACGCCCGGGCGGTTACTGGCAGCGGCGGCCGCTTCGGCTGCTGCTTTCAGGCTGCCGCCGCGTTAGAGGCTGCTCGCTGAGGGAGCGCGTGCGAAGGACGCCGGACGATTCCTGTGAGTAACCTTCCCCGCGCACGATCCGAACGTGCCCTTGACATCTTCCCTTGAAGGCGGAGAAGCCTCCCCACCCGGCGCTCCTCCGGGTCCTCGGAGGTCCCGCGCGGACGCGGGAGCCCAAGGTGGGTAGCGGAGAACTGGGTCCTCGCCGGGTCCCCGCCCTGCGGTGGGAAACGGGTGGTTTCCCAAGTGTAGGTGTGAAGTGATGGGCTTTGGGCTCTGGCCTCGGGGCTCACCCCGACTGCACCTCTGAGGATTGGCAGCATCCCATCCTCTGCCGGACAGCAGCCACCTGGTGCCCCATCCTTGAGCGATGAGCGGCTTTAGTGTCTGGACTTTAAACCTTAAGCCTTGCTCGCCATCTGTGATGTGAGTGAGATGATAGGGTATCGGAAACAGCTCTTTCTATGTTGAGTTGGGCTTTTCTTGCGATTGATTTTGAGCCAGACACCACACGTCTTTTAAAAGAAAGACGGTTGCTTTTAGTTTCAAGCGTAAATAATAGATATTGGCTGGTGTCCTTTTAGTACCAGAGTAAATATAATGTCCTAAACACTTAAAAGATCTCTGGGTCGTTATAATAGTGGTGAACTCAGTTGCTTGCCCACAGACCTTTTATTTAAACCTGCAGTTTCTGCGTCGGAAACGAACTTTTCACTGGAAATTCGTCAAGCTAGAATATACCATAGGAATAAAATGAAATGGACTCTAACAGTTTTGTTTTATCTACTTCAATGATTTTTTCCCCTGACCTTCAAATCTTTGCTATAGAATTGGAAGCTACAGTGATCTCCAAATAACATGTTAATGGTGGTGCGGTGACACTTTGGAAGAAATTGTGAAGGACATTTGGTGGGGAGAAAGGACAGGGATGAAGACATTTGATCACCTCAGCAGTTATTCCAGCTTTTGAGTAATGTTCAACAAGTCTCAGACGTTCAGCAAACACATACCATCTGAAAGACAGTTTCATTATTTTACAGATTTTTATTCATATGATGATGGGTTTAGAAAGACAAACATTTGCATACTCTCAATCAGCCAGGCATCTCAGTTATGAGCTCTGTGTACATTCAACCACTTAATCACTATACTAACCCTGTTGCATAATCTGAGGCTCAAAAACTTTGCTTATGTAACCAGTGGAGATTCATACCTAGATCTGCCTTACTTCAAAGTTACAGGTCAGGTAACTTGTACCTACTTCAGAAATTACTGACCTTAAAGGTTGGATGAATAAAAAGAATTTTCCAGCGTTATTTCCTGATACTGGTTCCTACTACATACCTTGGACATCTAGAATAAGTCATGAACCCTGCTTTAGTACATTTGAAACAGTTGTTCTCTCTGCTTGCAATTCCCACCCTCCACAGAGCTGCTCATTAAGACCCTAAAAGCCCATTACAAATCTACCTGTTTACTTATGTAAGCCCTCATAGGATTGGCCTTTCATCTCAAAGGTCTTTCCAGTTCAAAGGTTTAGTGGTTCTGAAATTGAAAATATGGGTCAAGGGGTGTTACTCTCTACTGCAAATGGTTAACATCTGTAGTCACAAAGAGTAGAAAACCTTGTTTAAGATTTTTCCTTCAATACCCAAAATATGTTTAAACACCAATATAAGGAATGAGGCAGATGATGATATATTATTTCCTATTTATTTTGATCTTTGTTTATATCATACGTACCAGCTTTTGAGCCTCTTTAGTTACTGTCCTGTTTAGTTGGTAAGAAGTCTGAGACATTAAAGTAATATTCACATTTAAAATAACTTCATAATTGAAGGAACCTAATTATTCATGATTTCCAGTCATATTTGTTCAGATCTTCTGCAGTGACCATATAATAGGAAACACGTGTATAGTACTTACTAAGTGTTAGATATCCATCTAAATGTTTTACCTATATTAACTTATCCTCATAGTAACAGTGTGAAATGTTTTTATAGATAAGCATCGGAAGCAGAGGATAAGTTAACATACCCAAGGTCATTCAGCTACTAAGTGGTCGAATTGGGTGTCAAACCCAGGCAATCCCAGGATCTGTACTCTGACATTTATTGAGCACCTACTATGTGCCAACGCTACAACTGGATGCTTTTATTATAATTAAGTCATTTATCTTTATAACTACCTTATGTAGAATGGAAGGTCAGCATTTAGTGACTTGTTGAAAGTCACAAGATAAGTAAATGGTGCAGCCAGGATTTGAACTCGTGCTTGCCTTTCTTCAAAGTCCATGTTCTTTCTTCTACTTTCCCTAAATAATCAAATCTTTAGTAAATACCTTCAGTGGGACAGACACTGTGGTAAGTACTAGAGATTTAGTCTCTGCTCTTAAGGAATACATTCTGAAGAAGGAAAGAGACAGTTGGGATAGTGTGTTAATGGGATAGCTGCAAACAGATAGCAGCATACAGAAGTACTATGGGAACACAGAGACAGGGTAGTGAAATCTGCCTGGATGGGAAAGCTTGGGCCAGTCTTGGAAAAGCAAATAGGAATTAGCCTGGCCAAAGAAAGGGAAAAGGGGTTGTTGTGGGCTGAACTGTGTTTCTCCAAAATTTGTAAAGTGAAGCCCTAGCTCCCATAACCTTAGAATGTGACTATATTTGGAGATAGGATCTTTAGGGAGGTAATTAAGCTAAAATGAGACCTTTAGCATATGTTATAATTCAGTCTGACTGGTATCCTTATAAGAAGAGGAACTTTGGACACAAAAAGAGACACTAAGAACGTGTGCACGTAGGGAAAAAAACCATGTGAGGACACATCCAGAAGGCAGCCATCTGCAAAGCCTCAGGAGAAACCAGTCTTGCTGACACTTTGATCTTGGACGTCTAGCCTCGAGAACTGTGAGAAAATAAACTTCTGTTGTTTAAGCCACACAGCCTGTGGTATTTTGTTATGGTGGCCCTAGCAAACTAATGGAGAGATGTTCTAGCAAAAGGAATGACGTAAAAAAAGCCTTTGAGGTGTGGCCAGGTTTAGGTTTCATGGTAGAAAGTGTTGAGAGACAAAGCCAGAGGCCAGGCAGGGGCTGTATTTGGATAGATTTGTATGAGACTCTAAGGATTTTAAACTTTATCTTAAGGGGGATGGAATGGAGGGGGTTTGTAACAGTGGGAAAACATTAGGTCTGCATTTTAGAAGGATACTCTGTGAGCCATGGGAGGATGGATTAAAGGAGGTAAGACTGGAGGCAGTTAGGTGTCTTATTGTCACAGGAAGCTGAATTAAATATTTTCTCAGAATATTGAAATGTCAAACTAAAACAGAACCATTGTTAACGTAAGGAAGATTTTAAAGAGCACAGCTAACCCTTAGGGCATACATAAGAAGATTTAGGAAGAATTTGTATATACCTATTTTGTACCTGGAAACTGGCTTTGCTTTTGACACTTTGTTATTCATAAATAAATAAAACTTTACTCACCTATCACAGAATATTCAGTATTTTCCCACTGTATTTAATAGACACTTTTATGGTGCTTATACTGTCTAAGCCAAGTCCTCTGACAACTTTATGAAATATCTACTCTTATTATCTCCATTTTATACATAAATATATTGAAGCACAGAGAGAGTAAATAGTTTTCCCATCCATGGTCACATAGCTTATAAATGGCAGTATTAAGATTCAAACCAGGACTTCCTAGGTGGCGCAGTGGTAAAAGAATCCGCCTGCCAATGCAGGGGACACGGGTTCGAGCCCTGCCTTGGGAAGATTCCACATGCCATGGAGCAATTAAGCCCATGTGCCACAACTATAAAAAAAAAAAAAAAAAGAGTTGAGATTGCTCAACCTATAAAAAAAAAAAAAAAAGATTCAAACCAAACAGTCTGTCTTCAGAGTCTGTGCTCTTAGCCATTATGCTATGCTGTTGCCATATATTATTTATCATGCTCTTCAACTACCTTTGATAGAAGGAGGCAGGAATACAGAAATAAATTGGGTATGTTTGCCATAGGGAGTATACAGCTTATCAGGGGAGATAAGGAACAATTGTAAAGTTTTTGGAAAAAGTGTTTTAGAGAAAAATGGAGAGTATTGGGAGGCAATGCTTACTTTAAGTTGGGGCTTCTGGGAGAGCTTGGTGGGAAAAGTGGCATTGAACTGGGGTATGAAGAATGTCTGGATGTTGAGTATGTAGAACGGGGAGAGGACATTAGAGAAGACATAGCATGAACAAAGGTATTGGTTTGGGAATTTCCTAGTATGTCTGGGGAACTAGTAAAATACAGTCCTTTGTGTGGGCTGGAATATATTATGTGGTTGGAGAAGCCAGTTTGGTGAATGGGAGGTGGGGGACAGCAAATGTCTAAGAAAGAGAACTCTTAGGGAGTGAGGGGCAAGGAAAATTGTGAGGTTTTTAAGCCAAATGTTTGAGGTGTGTGCTGGAAGTAATTACCTTTTAGGAGAGGATGAACAAAGTTTATCTAGTCCCAACTTAGCAGTTAAGTCCTATTTTACTGTCTTACAAATCCCACACATCCCTCTTACTGTTTTTATTCACCTAGTGTATGCCTTTATTACAATAATCCAGGCATAATGTGATAAAACTTAATTATTTTTGTCTCTAATCTCCCCATTTCTGAAATTTATCCTGTATTCTGACTCCAAATTTAATTTTCAAATGTCACTTGCCACTTAGAAACTTGTTCCCCCTCCTACACTGTTGGTGGGAATGTAAGTTGGTGCAGCCACTGTAGAAAACAGTATGGAGGTTCCTCAGAAAACGAAATATAGAATTATCATATGATCCAGCAGTCCCACTCATGGGCATATATCTGGAGAAAAACATGGTCGGAAAGGATACACACACCTAACGTTCACTGCAACACTGTTTACAATAGCCACAACATGGAAGCAACCTAAATGCCCAGAGGGAGAAGAATGGATAAAGAAGATGTGGTACACATATGCAATGGAATATTACTCAGCCATTAAAAAGAATGAAATAATGCCATTTGCAGCAACATGGATGGACCTAGAGATGTCATACTGAGTGAAATAAGTCAGACAAAGAGGAATGCATCGCTTATATGTGTAATTGAAATCTAATGATACACAATTAGATTAATGTATCATTAATCTAATCTAATGATGCAAAACAGAAACAGACTTGCAGACTTAGAGAACGAATTTATGGTTACCAGGGAGAAAGGGTGGGGTGAGGGATAGTTAGGGAGTTTGGGATTGACATGTACAGACTGCTATATTTAAAATGGATAACCAGCAAGGACTTACTGTATAGCAGAGGGAACTCTGCTTAATATTAGGTAACAACCTAAATGGGAAAAGAATTTGAAAAGGAACAGATACATGTATATGCATGACTGAATCACTTTGCTGTACACCTGAAATTATCACAACACTGTTAATCAACTATACTCCAATATAAAATTAAAAGTTAAAAAATATATATAGGAAAAATAAATAAATAAATATAGAATTACCATATGATCCAGCAATCCCACTCCTGGGCATATAGTAAAGACGTGGAAACAACCTAAATGTCCATCGACAAATGAATAGATAAAGAAGATGTGGTACATATATACAATGGAATACTACTCAGCTGTAAAAAGCCGTTATAAATAATGCCATTTGCAGCAACATGGATGCAGCTAGAGACTATCATACTAAGTGAAGTAAGTCAGAAAAAGAAAGACAAATACTTCTATATAATGTCATTTATATGTGGAATCTGAAATATAACACAACGGCACCCATCTATGGAACAGAATCAGGGACATAGAGAATAGACCAGTGGTTGCCAACGGGGAAGGGAGTGGGAGAGGGTTGGATTGAGAGTTTGAGATTAGCAGGTGCAAATTGGTATGTATAGAATGGATAAACAAGCTCCTACTGTGTAGTAGAGGGAACTATATTCAACATCCTGTGAGAAACCATAATGCAAAAGAATATCAAGAAGAATGTGTGTGTATATATACATATATCAAAAAGAATATCAAAAAGAATGTATATACATATATATGTATAACTGAGTCACTTTGCTGTACAGCAGTAATTAATATTGTAATTCAACTATACTTCAATAACAAATAAATTTTGAAAAAAAGAATTAGAACCCAGATGTGCCCACCTGACCAAACAATATTGTTTCGTGATAGGAAAAAAAACTTTTAATCAAAAAAAGAAAGAAAGGAAGGAACTTGTTTCCTGTAGGATCAAGTTCAGACTTCCTAGTCCAAAGTAGTCAAATTTAAAGCTTGAAGTCCCTTCCCATAATCATTCCCACTTAAGTTGGTCTCTATACTGCTGCCAAACTGGCTGTCAGCTGTTTGCTTTGGAGCCTCTTTTTCTTTCTTTGTCCTTTACCTATTGGATACCCCCATTCTCATTATTAAAATCTTTCCATCCTTGAGGAACCCTATATTCCTTGAGCAGCCCTGTATTAAATTTTACTCCTGTGTGAAGCCAGACCACTTCAGCTAGAAAAGAACTCTTTCCCCACTGACTAACTATAGAACAACTCTGTTCTAATACCCATTAAATACTTACTTCTTATCTGATGGTGTTATCCTATATTCTTAAATCATTAGATCTTGAATCTAATCTAGATCATGGAGATCATTAGAACTCTCCCCATTAGATTTTACGTTTCTTAGACCTTTATCTTCCCTTGAGACAGAGACTGTTGTATACTACTTTTTATTTCTTTTCAGTACCTTTAGTCTAACTCAAGAGGCATTCATTGAAAGCTGTCCAATAAGCAGCTAGACCAGTTGTTAATTGAAATCATGTCACTGAAATTTCTTTTATAACTGGCTTCTTAATGTGTAATGTTCTAACTTTGTTGCTAGCTTTACTACTGACTTACATAACCTTGGGGACATTCTGATTAGCTACACCCTGTATTATGGTTTATTCATGCTAGAAAATGAGCATACAAAGTCTACCAGTGGTGTGGAAGTGGAACTAATTCATGTTGTAAAGATCACTGAGGTCTTTGAAGCTTATCCATATATCTCTTTCAGTTTGCCAAACTGTGAGTTCTTTCTCTTAAGAAAGCTTTCTGACAGGTCATGAAGAAGGAAGGAATAGTTCAAATAAAATAGGATGTAATTTAAGAGTGTTACACTGTGTTGTATAACAATGGAGTTGATAGTTATGCATGTTAATGATGAAAGAATTTACCCACCAGTTCAGTTAATAGTTCATTTCAACAACGAATATTGATTGAGTTGCTTGAGCTCCTGCCATTATATTTCCATTCTGATCAGCAATGAGGAGGAAAGGGAGAAGATAGCACCTTCCCCCTTCCTATCTGGAAGAGGACTTCTAGGAAGTAAATTGTAATGTATGTTGTGAAAGAAACATTAGATGCTGAGTTAGAAAATAAAGGTGGCAAGGGAGGCTACTTCAGATCAGGTGGGTTGGTAACTTCTCCCAGAAGATGACTTTTCAGCTGAGACCTGAAGGGTGAGAAATAGTTACCTTATGAGGAACAAGAGGGAAGAGTATTCTGGGTTCAGTGAACAGTTGCAAAGGCCCAGAATAGGAGAGTATGATGAGGAAGTGGAAAGAAATGACAGAAGGCCTGTGGCTGAGTATGAGCAAGGAGGAAAGTGGTGCAAGATGAGGGAGGAGAAGTAGTCAGGGGCCAGGCGGGGCTGAACCTTGAAGATTGATTTGAAGCATGAATTTTATTCTGTATATTATGAACACCCTTGAATTTTTTTTTAAAGGAGTTTAGTTTTAAAAACTTTATTCTTGTTGCCTCATGGAGAACAGAGAGGAGAATAAGCATGGAGTCAGTTAGGTTTTTCATATTCTAAGAGATGATGATGCCTTGAATTAGTATGGTGGAAGAGGGGATGGAGAGAAGTGAGTACATTGAGATATGTAATGGTATTACACTATATGGGATTTGATAATGGATTGAATGTGGCAAGGTGAGAGAAAGGAGGCATCTACTGTTCAGTGGATCAGTTCAGAGGATCATAATCAGCCTGTGAGAAATTTGAATGGAGCTCAGGAATACGTCTGGTCTGGAGAGCCTGATTGGAAGTTATTAACACTAAAGAGGTGGTTTAGTCTGTGGTCCTGATGGGTTTGCACAAAGATACATGAAAAATAGAACATGGACACAACTGGAACTCTGGGAAACACCAACATTTAAGGATAAGGGGGAGGGAACTGGGTGATCCAGTGGAGGGATTTAAGAAAGAGCATTCATTGTAAGATGTAGGCTCCAGGAGAGCCACAGGAGGAAAGCTGAAGTAGGAAGTGGTCAGTAATATTGAACCAGAGATGACCTAAGATAACAACTAAGAAGGCATGATTGGATTGGTTAGCAGCGACTATTGGTAACTGAAGGGAAAGTGGTTTCAGGAAAAAATCAGATTGCAGAGAGGTTGAGGTATGAGTGAGAGGTGAGGAGAAGAGCATGAGAGTAAATACGCTGTGAAGAAGCTTGGCTGAGGACTGGAGGCAGCAGCTAGAGGGGAACCCAGAATCTTGGGGAAGGGGGATTTTTAAATTTTTATTTTATCTGTTTTTAATAAAATAGAAGACTTTGGGCATGATAATACACCAAGGAAGAGGGTGAAGCTAGTGGAGTATAGGGATAACCAGTAGAGCAAAGTTTAAAGAAGGCATGAGACTTTTAAGTAACATACATTTCATTATTTTTAACTGGGTAGACATATATACATGGTAGAAAAATTGGAAGGAAATAATAAAAAATAAGTTTCTTTTCCCCTTCTGTCTTTCAACCGCTCAGTTCTTCTTAGAGGACTGCTCATTTACACTGCCATCAACATGTGTGCAAATGTGTGATTGGGATTATGTTTGTACTTAATTCTCAGAGTTTGGAGAGAAGCTAGCTATAGATTATGTGGGTTTATTGGTGGGAGGAATGAGAGAGAGAGAGACGGAGAACAGGCAGGGGTTCAGAGATGAGTGAGAAAGATGTCGCATGGAATTGTCTCAGAAAAGAAGGGCATTTAAGAGGCTAACAGAGGGCATGTCTATGGTGTGATGCCCATGGGTGAAGAATTTGCAGTAGCCCCTCTCCACATGGTTTTGTGACCTTTTCAGGAGAACTTAACTGCTTCTTTATATTTAAAATTTTGTCAGGGACTTCCGTGGTGGTCCAGTGGCTGACTCCGTGCTCCCAGTGCAGGGGGCCCGGGTTCCATCCCTGGTCAGGGAACTAGAGCCCATAGGCCGCAACTAAGAGTTTGCATGCAGCAACTAGAGATCCCACGTGCTGCAAGTAAGACCTGGTGCAGCCAAATAAGTAAATAAATAAGTAAATAAAATAAATATTTTACAAAATAAAATAAAATAATGTCAACTTAGAAAATGGATTTCTCAAAAATTCATCACTTGTGTAAAGTAAGTACATGTTTGGGGTCCAGGTGCCAAAACTCTGCTTTCAGCTCATCATTGCTTACAGTCATAAGCATGTTGTGTGGTGCTTTGGGGTTATTCAGACCAGTGGTATAAATCAAAACAAAGGGAAGCTTGTTGGTAAGAAAGCGCACTCTCTGTCTGAAGGAAGAAAGGAAGAGACTGGAAACCAAGTACAGTGTCTCTGAGGTAGCACTGCTGTTCTTAAAGCACATAATTTAACAACCTAATTTTTTTTTTCATTTCAACCATTCTCCTCTAGCGAAAAGCTAGTACTAGGCTAACCTGCTGAGTGTGACTTTGTTTTATTTTTAGTCACAAGATTGAAAGATTACAAATGAGACATATTAGTAATTGTGACTTTTTTAAAGAAGATATCTGTCCATTTCTTATTTGATATGGGGCTTATTTTAAATGTGTTCATAAACAGTTGCATATGCTCTTTGTGGAAAACATGATAAAACTAAGCAGTGAGACAAAGGTTCAGGTTTAGCTTTCTGACAGTACTGACAACTCATTTTTTTTAATTATTACAAGAAAAGTGGGTACTGTGTTATTGCTATAACAATGATAAATCACCCTTTTGCCAGCAAACTCTTATACAGAGTTTTTCATAAAGCAAATACAGTGTTTTCTTTCAAATATTAAGTCTTAGTTTGATTTTGTTTTTCAAGGCAATTCATTTAGTTGATGTTGGACTGAAATGTATTAATAATCAATTTTGTTCATTCAGTTACTTCTGTAATTCAGTGTGTTGACATCTTTAATCCTTAAGCTTATAGTTGGGCATGTATTGTGAGCCTACCGTGTATCAGTTGCTTTAAGGTTTGGGGCATACAAAAATAAGATATCTTCATTCAAGGAGCTCATAGTGTAGTGAGGAAAAAATTGAGCATGTAGTCTTCCAAAAGCATCCAAGTAGGGGAGTCAATAAAAACTGATTAAGGAGCAAAATCACAATAAAAAGAGTTTTAAGATTTCCTAAACCATTTTCTCCATGTTTCCACTGTATTTCTCTATAGCGATTAACAGTATAATTCTCACAAAAGAGACAAGAACCTGTAATTTTCTTAGGAGACAGTAAAGAAAGGACAGAGCCTATTCATAGCCAGCCTAGAGAAAAGAACACCAGGTGAGAAAAGTACTTGGCAACAGTGCCAAAGGAAGAGAAGCAAGCCGGCTAAACCCCTCGTGCTGGAGGGATGAAAGAGGTACTTGAGCAACTAGCCAAGGGTTAACAAATAGGTCCTAGCGTTCAGTCTCAAGCAGACACCTTCTGGGTTCTCTGATAACCTGGTTATCTGGTTTCTTGGCAAACAACAGGTTAGGAAAGGGAGAGGCACACTGACAACAAAGGTTGATAGCCTCACAGTGAGGGAGAAAAAATTCAAAGTGGACTTAAAATCTCCAAAAAATTAGCAATTTGAGACCATTTAGTGTAGGGAGAAAGAACTCTTTAAAAGCTTATAATACGGAATCTAAAAATGGTACTGATAAACTCAGTGACAAGAATAAGGACACAGATGCAGAGAATGGACTGGAGAACTCGAGGTTTGGGAGGGGACGGGGGGGTGAAGGGGAAGATGAGATGAAGGGAGAGAGTAGCACAGACATATATATAGTACCAACTGTAAAACAGATAGTCAGTGGGAAGTTGTTGTATAACAAAGGGAGTTCAACTCGAGGATGGAAGATGCCTTAGAGGACTGGGAGGGGGAGGATGGGGGGGCTCGGGGGAGGGTGGGGGGGGAGTCGAGGGAAGGAGGGAATACGGGGATATGTGTATAAAAACAGATGATTGAACTTGGTGTACCCCCCCAAAAAATAATAAATAAATAAATAAAATTTAAAAGAAAAAAAAAGAGCTTATAATCCTGGAGCATATCACCAGTCACCATAATACAGTAATTGCTAGTCAGAGTCATGCTCCTGAGTCGTCAACTTCTTTTTATTCTATTCTGAGGACATTTTTCCCCTTCCCACTGCAGTCTGTTGGTCCTTTCTCATTACCATGTCTTAACTTTAGGGGGAAAACATCTTACTACCAGTGTTTCTTGATTCATTCATTTAACAGATGTTTATTGAATGCCTGGCATTTGCAAGATATTAAGACATAGGTGTACTTAATTTTTTGGAATAAGGATTTATTTTGATCCATAGTCTACTTATTATTTTTAGCAGCTCAGAACAAGTAACAGAATTGTTCCCAATTTATGATAATACATTTGTACTGCTTTCTTGATACTATAGCATAGCCCATTTAAAGGCAAATCAATCTCAGATTTGGAGTTGACTTATTAAAGAAAATCATGATAGACATAAAAACACAGGTCATTCTGCTTTATTGTAAATACAGCCAACTTTGGGATCAGATGACTCATTTATAAAAGCAAATGTAAACCACTTAAGAACAAATTGGGGGCTTACTTGCTTTCTCCTTCCTTTATTCAATAATCAATATGTGTTTTTTACAAAGTGAGATGGGATTGTATTAGAATTATCTCTGAGGCTTTTTCAAGCTACGCATTACTGGCTGTCCCCCACTCCCAGTCTCTTGCCAGTAGAGCTCAGAGGTCAGAGGCCCCAGCTTTAGAAAAACGCAGTCTCGGGTTTGATTCTTGGCTTTTACTAGCTCAGGCAAGTAAGCCTCTAAGCTTCAGTTTCCTTATCTATAAAAAGGTAAAAATAGTAACATCCACAGTTGTGGGTTTGTTGTGAGGATTAAAGTGGATCATGTGCATAAAGCATTTCACTCAATGCCTAGCATATAGTAAGTGCTCCATCAGTGCTAGCTATCATTATTAGGAAAGACTGCATTTAGAACAGAACTGAGAATATGTTTATTATTTTTCTCTTGAAACACAGAAAGCTCTTGTATCTATTATCAATTGTTTACCATTATAAGCCAATTTTAAAAGATTTCTATAGGGCTAGTTTCATGTGTATTCTACAGTAAAGTCATGAATTTAACAGATGTTTGGGTTTTTGCTTTGTGTCAAAAGAGCTAGTTTCTGCTCAGGAAAAGTCTCACAGGGTAGTGGTATCTCTACTTCAGTTATTCAGGTCCAGAAACTGAAGTTTTCTCAGTGTGCTCAGAGCTGATCAGGCCTGGAGGAAAAGACACACTAAGCAAACTCACTAAAGAATCATAAATAAGCCCAGATAAGCTCTTAATATACAATAGTGAACTGCATGTTTTAGTTCCCATAGTTAGTATATTTTTCCCTTATAGGAAAATGTGAATGAGAAACCAAGTTAGCAGAAGTTGTTTGTTTTTTTCATGTGTGTGCATTTGGAGGTGGAGGACATTTGAAACAGAAGGAACAGTATGCTAAGGGAATGGAGAGGGGTGGGCTGAGTACCAGTATGCATTCCAAGAACCACACTAGCTCAGAGTAGAGCCGAGGCTGGAGGGCCAGATGGGAAGCTATTGCAGTAGCCAGGGAAAGAGAGAGGGGCTTGAAATAGGCCAAAGCAATAGGGTTGGAGAATAAGTTGAGAGGAACTGGTGACCATATGGAAAGTAGGGATTGAGGAGAAGAAAGATGACTCAAATTTTTGGCTCTGCCGATCAGGTGAGTTGACAATATTAACTACTTCGTAAAGCAGGAAGAAACAGATTTCATAGGAGAAGGATAAGGAGTTTGGTTTAGAATGTGGTGAATTTATGGAGTTGATATTGAGAGTTCCAGTTTAAAGCCAAGGAATGCCAATTTGGGCTGAAGATAGAGCCTTGAGGACCAATTATTATATAATTAAAAGTTAAGGCCTTTGAAGTAGATGAGATTCCTGAGAAGAGAAAGGAGAGGAGGGTTTTTTTTCATGATAAAATCCTGAAAAACCTGGGATACTAGCTATTAAGGACAGGTGGAGGAAGAGAGTTCCTAAATTTCCTCAGCTGCCTAGTTGCTATACCCATCAAGCTCAGAATCTAATGGTCTGTGTTGCAGATAGCCAATAGTCAAACCTCAAAAAAATGTATTTGTTCTTTTTTGGTTCCTGAATTTCATTGGCAAACCAAAATCATCCACTACATGTCAATTCTCCCTCGAAAGGTAACCTTATCTTGAATTCCTGGAGTTGACTGTGACAACTGATTTGGAAAACAATGAGTCTTATGTCTAAACCATAACATAATTTGAATGTCTCTTGCCCAGTAGGATTATATTACTAAAATGGTTATATGTCTTACATATGCAGAATTCTAGAATCATTCTAGAATTGTATGTGTTTATAGTAAATATTCTATCCTGACAGTACTCACCCCCATTTTAAGTCACACCCTGTTCCTGGTCATATAAGATTGCACATCCTGGTGCCACTGATTACTTCATTGATCTAAAGAGCTATCTTGCCTACAGTTTTTCTTGTGACAGCTTTTGGAAACTTTTACTTCTTAAGGCTTTGAGTATTTTAAGTTTAAAATAACTGAAGGATTTAGGATCATCTTAAGCCACAAAAAGCAAGTTTGTGTTTGATTGATAGAGGAGACAGAAATAAGGACACAAAAGAATCTAAAAAAGAGTGGGTATATGTATATGTATAACAAATTCACTTTGCTGTATCCCTGAAACTAACACAACACTGTAAATCAACTATACTCCAATTAAAAAAAAAAAAAAGAAAGAAATGAGGATGCAGATTTTGAACTTCTTGAATTTCTATTTTTAAAATTTGAATTTACCTTACTGCTCTGTGGAAAGTGCTGTTTCAGGGCGTCTTCTTGGCTATTTGATTTGAAGATAAGTCTGGAAGAGCAGATTAAACAGAAATATTCTTAAGTCTGCCAGCATGATTATATGTGTTCAGTTTATTTCTTAACCTTCTATGAAGTGTTTGTAGGTTTTCAGGTGATGGTGTCTTTTGATTTAATCTACTGCCTAAATTTTACCAGTCAACGTTGAAAGAAAATGCTTTCTGATTTGTTGGGGAAGAGTTTATTTGGTTCTAGAAGTATAGTACATATTTTATTACCCACAGAATCAAAATGCCTCTGCTCGAGGTGTTTCTCCCATTTTTGGTGAAGAGAACAGGAAATCCACAAACTCTATAATACCATTTACTTTGCATTATCCATTTTTGAAGACCTATAATTGTTTTTTTTTTCTTTTTTTAACCATTACTTTAGTCAAAAGGACATAATTTTCTATGTTTAAAAAAAAGATTTAAAATATAATAGCTATTACAGAGTGAAATGAGTCAGAAAGAGAAAAACATATCATATATTAACACATGTATGTGGAATATAGAAAAATGGTACAAATCAACTGGTTTGCAAGGCAGAAGCAGAGACACAGATGTAGAGAACAAACATATGGACACCAAATGGGGAAAGCAGTGGGGGTTGGGGGGGGGTGAATTGGGAGATTGGGATTGCCATATATACATTACTAATAAGAAAAAAAATCAAATTGTACACTTTAAATTTATGCAGTTTACTGTATGTCAGTTGTATCTCAATCAAAGTTCTTAAAGAAAAAATAAAATAAAATAAAACAACATGGATGGACCTGGAAAAATATATATAATAGCTATGATGACTTTATTAATATCCTAGAATATAAATTGCTGACAGCAACTGCTCTTGTGAATGAATATTTTAATATGTCTATACCCAAATGTCATCTGAGTGTCCAGACAGACCCTTTAAGAACTAAACAGTTGGCTTGAACCTTCAATTTTCATGTTTTGGAGAAGCCAAAACCCTCCCTAAGATTTCTGCAAATTCCTAGTGTTCTGTGGCCTCTGAGTTACCGCCATCTGGATGGGATTTCTTTCCCTTCCCTCCTCTCTCCCTCTCCAGGGGCAGGACGAGCAGTTGTCTCCCTAGGCTTATGCAGAGCATCTTGCCCTTCCTTTGATGCAGCAAGGCCTTATCGCCACCATAAGTGCCTTTTCCATGTATTTTCCCGAACAAAAATCATTTC